>NC_090651.1:143126744-143726744 GCF_040937935.1 Hyperolius riggenbachi | reverse complement strand
TGAAACTTCCACATAATTTGCACCTGCTTAAATGTCCTCAAAAGGAGCAGCACAGATGTTCTCATGACTCTGAAGGTCCCCTCCTACCTATGGAAATTGTTGTCTAAATATTTTAAAATTGTACTAAGCCATGAATTTATTTATTTTTTTAAGTAAATGAAATCTGCATTTTGAAGTCTACTGAAATTATTGATTTTTGTTACCCGATTTGCTTTGCAAAGTACTGTCACCAAAGAGGTGTAGGTGGTCTTCCACAGTTATTGAGGTAATATACTAAAATAAAAATGCAAAAAAAAAATCAGTACAGTAATGGTAAAGTGCTTTTTCACTTGAATTTATGGGAAATACACAAAACTTTTTGTGGAATACCTTCAAGTGCATGTTGTACATTATTCAAACCTGCTTCTTTTCAGGTATAATGTCAGCGATATAGACTATAGAGGCACCTGCACACCACACAGTCATAGACAAGGCACGTGTCTGTATTATTGAGCTGAGGAAGCAAGGACCTGTGAAATGCATTGTCATCAGTACAATCGTACTTGAATAGAATATTTTCTGCTTTTCATCTGTAGGTAAAATATCATATTTTTTGGACTATAAGATTTAGAGGACAAAAACCAGGGGAAAAATATACGAAACCTGACACCTCCATTTTGCAGGGGTGTCTTATGGAACTTTTCCCCCAATAATTATGTTCCCCTTGTACCTCTTGTGTCCCCTGTGTCCTCCTCTGGCCCTCTGTGCCCTTCTTTGCTCCCTGTGTCCTCCTCTGCCCCACTGTGTCCTTTTCTTCCCCCCCGTATCCTTCTTTACCCCGTGTCCTTCTCTGCTCCCCTGTTTCCTTCTTTTCCGCCTTTGTCGTCTTCTTTCCCCCTGTGTCCTCTTCTGGTCCCTTTGGTCCCCCCGTGTCCTCTGGTCCCCCTGTGTCTTTCCTCTGGTCCCCATGTGTCCTTCCTCTGGTCCCCCTGTGTCTGCCCCTATGTTTTTATTGAAGCCATAGGGAAAATTAATTGAAAAACTTGGATATTTGAATTTCCTAGCAATGCTTCCTCAGCTCCTTGAATTCAAATGTGGTGAATGAAACTCAAATTTATGCCTGATCTTAATTCATGTCTCATTACTGCCTACAACTCAAAAACAGCATTCTGCTCCAGGCCCGCGAATCACGGCTGTGCACTGCTCTGCTCCCTTTTCTAATTGGAGCCGATGGTCTCGCAGTTGGTACCACAGCTCCGTCATTGGGGCCAATCACTCACTCCAACTACAATTCATCTAGTCTTTCAATACAGCAGTCTATCCTTCAGATCAGGTGTTTTTTTAGCTACACTCATTATGAGTATGAAGAACATGAAGGTCCCACTTGTTTTATCACCCTTGAAAGATTGGATCCCAAGCTGTGAGGGTCATCAAGGTGAGGCAAGGGAAAGGGTGTGAACATTGGTGCACCCCTTCAACATTTTAATGGGGGGGGCATGAAAATATTGGTTGGAGGGGCACCATGATTTCTAGTTATGCACCTAATAAAAGATTTTCTCCTTGCATGTCATACTCACACCTGATTTACCTTTATTGAAGTTGATTCCCAAAATTAATCTCATGGATTGTCTCAATTAACCACTTTAGGATCCTTGGTATGCATATCCACGCCCCCTTAAACTTCACGTGCAGATCAGGGGCGTAGATATGCGTATTGCTGCCTTACCATCGCATTCACGATCCCCGCGCTGTTTTCCGCCGATCCACCGTCGCAGCCCCCTACATCTGTGATCAGGATGTGAGAATCTTTTGATTCTCAATCCCGATCACCGCTCCCGTGTCTTCGCAGAACTTGTTAACGTCGCATAAGCTCTGAAACCTGACACTTCCGTGTTCGGCTGTGTTCTATTAATAGAAACACGGTCTCAATAATCCTCATCTTGTGGACAAAAAATAAAATACACCTATTTATGCCACTATACTGTTTTCCATAGCAAGTTTATTATTTTTTTATTTTATTTTATTACTTTTAACCCCTTCCATCCCTGCCCCACAGTTAGAGAAATAAAGCACTTGTTAAAAAAAATAAAAAAATTACATCATTTAATTTTTTTTACATAAATAGTTACTTTTGTAATACGGATGTCATGAGTATATTTTTTCAAAAAAAGTTCTTGTAATAAGTGAAAAAGTATTACAAATCCCTAAATGGAAAAATACTCCTTCATTTCCAGTTAAACTATTATCACCATACATTGTACTAGGGACACAATTTAAACGTTGTAATAAACCGGACAAATGGGCAAATAAGATGTGTGGGTTTTATGTACCAAAGCACATTTTATTTTAAAACTATATTGGTTGAAAACTGAGAAATAATCATTTTTTTTTCTTTTTTCCTTATTATTCTCTTTACAATGCATATAAAATAAAATAATTCAGAGCAAAAACTACCACCCAAAGAAAGCATAATTTGTGGCGAAAAAAAAGAATATATAGATCATTTCAGTGTGATAAGTAACAATAAAGTTATCGCTGAATGAATGGGAGGAGCGCTGAAACGTGAAAGTTGTTTTGGTTTTTAAGGGCAAAAACCTGTGATCCTGAAGTGGTTAAATTGTTTTTTTCTGAATTATTATTTTTCTTGTCTATAAAAGCCATTTTTAAGCCTTTGCAGATCAACCAAATTAGTCAAAATAAAGTGTTCCTGATTTATGTTTTATGTTATTTTTCTCACCTCGATGTGTTAGTGGATTTTTTTCTTTTTTTGTTTCTTGAAAAATCCTAAAAAGATAAGATAAACACCGACAAAAAAAGAGATAATTCAAGAGAGAAAATTTGTATCGGAATCCCATGGTCACTCCTCTAATTCATTTAATCAGTGTAATTTTTAGGCATACATGCACAGTTTCAAGGCTTCATCACCATCACTGGTTCACTAGTGACCACCTACCACAATCCTAATAGCACTTTTTGGACCTCACTTATCTAGATCATTGCTGCCATTACCTAGAATATAACCAGACCATTAGCAGCAACTATGCTGCACCACACATTGCCTTCCAGGATTTGAAAGGCTGGCCTGCAAGCAAGGCCGGCGCTACTATAGAGGCAAAGCGGGCAATTGCCCCAGGGCCCAAGAGCCTGTGGGGGCCCCCAAGATGTCTCTCCCCAACTTAACTGTTGCTTCCCAGGGCCCCTACACAGTCTTTGGCAGAGCCAGGGGGTGTCAGCTCCTGTCTCAGGGGCCCTATGGGGAAATATGGCTGCAACAAAAGGTCTCTACTGCCGCTTTTTGGTTGGGGGGGGTATCTATTTGGGGGCTCCCAGGTTAATTTTGCCCAGGGGCCCCATTGTTACTAGAACCGGCCCTGCCTGCATGGCCCACTCAATTTCCATTACTCACAGACCTCAGATCTCAAAGGTTCCTATGAAAATCGCAGTTGTTAAACTGCACCAGATTTATCCTAAGATTTTGTTCCCACAGCTTAAACTAAACTAAAGTAAATCTGAGCAGGAACACACAAATATCTTCTAAATACAGCATTTTCTTATACAATCACTTACCATACGCATTACCGTTGTCTAACTTGGGCATCAAGTGAGCTGTTAGAAAGAATAATAGAAAAGGCCAATTACTGATTTTCTACAGTCAGTGTTGTGATTGTCCTTCGAGGCAAAACAGGAAATGTGGGTGCCAAATGCACTGGGGAAGTTTGTGCAAGCCATGAATGGGCATGTTAGTAGCGGTGATAATCTGCACCCAATCATAAATTACAGTATATATACTGTAGCTGTGAAGGCAACACAGATATCAGCAGGTTTGTTTGTGTGTTGGGGGAGGGGATGGACTATTAGAGTTATGCATCAGTGAGTTTTATTTAAGGTAAGGCTTTGGTGGGGGGTTGTTTAGGGTTACTCATTGTTGGAGAAGGTGTTTTGGTTGGGGTTAGGCATTGGTAGTGAGTCAATGAGGGTTAGGTATTGGTGGGGGTGCGGTTAGGGTTAAGCATTGGTAAAAGAAGGGCTCAAGTGAGAATTGGGTTAGATTTGGTGATAGTAAAATATTGGTAAAATGTACCAATAATTTACTACTGTAATAACCAGTACAATAATTGTAATTTTACCAATATTCTACTAGCAGATATTTCCGGTTCCCAATTTTCTGCATTGCCCATTTTGCATCTAGCGCAGTTTTCCTTGTTACTTGATTATTACTGCATGATGCACTTTTATTTCCTCATATCCAACCACAATCCCCCCCCCCCCTCCCTAAATAACCTTCTTTCCTTAACATTAAGTTATTCCCAATGCCTAACCCTAAGTCACCCCCAAAGCACAGTTCTTTTCCACGTCAAACCCTAACTGTTAATAGGATCCTTGCCTCTCCCTTTTCCCTCAGATATAAGCTACAGCTGGAAATGGACACCAGTTTGGGCTATTATAAAGCTGAACATGAATATCTGGCACTTGGCCAATAGCTGGTACAAAAATCAGTAGAGTTGTCCCGAACGGTTTCTCCGCGAACATATTCGTGTGAACATCGGTGGTTCACGTTCGTGTCGAATGCGAACTTTATGTTGCATTTGACGCAATATAAGTTTGACCCACCCCTATACCACATGGGTTAAACTTTGACTCTCTACATCACAGTCAGCAGACACATGACAGCCAATCGGGCTGCACTCCCTCCTGGAGGCCCCCCCCCCCCTTATATAAGGCAGCTGCGTCGGCCATCATCTCACTCGGTGTTGCTGCGGTGGTGAGAGAAGGGAGATAGTTGTTGCAGAGATTAAGGAAAGCTTAGTTAGGCTCTTGTAGCGTGCTCCTAGCTGATATTTGTTGTTGGAAAGCACCACAAAAAGAGTTCTTTACAGAGCTAATGTTCTTGTGAAGTTTTTTTTTTTGTGTGTGTGTGTTTCACTGACATTGCATTATACAGCCCTGTATGTCGCAGCTCTTGCTAATTGCTATACTGTGCAAGGCCCAGCACATTCAGTGCCTACCTTTTCACTGCAGTTGTGTGTGATAGCTACACATTTATAATACCAGTCCGACCGTGCATACCTGTTCATGTTCACTGCACCTGCATGACAGCACGCAGTGCTATATAATACCAGTCACGGCATAACTATTCACTGCACCTGTCTGTGTGACAGCTGCACTTTTGTAATACCAGTCCGACTGCGCATGCCTGTTCACGTTCCCTGCACCTGCGTGACAGCATGCAATATTATATACCAGCAGTCACTGCACAACTGTTCACTGCATCTGTGTGTGTGACAGCTGCAAATTGTATTGATACCAGTCACTGCATACCTGTTCACTGCACCTGCGTGACAGCACACAGTGTTATATACCAGCAGTCACTGCATACCTTTTACTGCACCTGTGTGACTGCACATTGTTGTACCAGCAGTCACTGCAACCTTTTCACTGCACCTGTGTAACCGCACATTGTTGTACCAGCAGTCACTGCAACCTGTTCACTGCACCTGTGTAACCGCACATTGTTGTACCAGCAGTCACTGCAACCTTTTCACTGCACCTGTGTAACCGCACATTGTTGTACCAGCAGTCACTGCAACCTGTTCACTGCACCTGTGTAACCGCACACTGTATTAGTCAAGTCCGTGCATACCTTTCACTTCATCCCCCCAATATGGACAAAACAAAAGGCAGAGGCAGGCCACCTGGCAGGTCTGTTCGAGGTCGCGCTGTCATGATTTTGTGTGGCCCTCGACCAAAGTACAGTGTTCAGAAGAAGGCACATGCCATCAACCCCCAATAATGTCAGGACGTAGTTGACTATTTAACACATTACACCTCATCTTCCTCAGCTTCCGCATGGAAGCGTGACATATCCTCCTCCTCCTGCTCTGATTCTGGCACCCCACTTAACACTCCGTTGGCAGCCATCACCAAAGTGCCATCATCCCAGGGCTCAGCGGTGTGGACATTTTTTTGAGTGTCTGCCTCAGATGAAAGCAATGCCATCTGTACTCTCTGCCACCGAAAATTGAGCCATGGAAAGACCAAGACTCGCGTAGGGACAACTACTTTATGAAGGCACATGATTACAAAGCACAAAATGCAACGGGATGACCACCTGAGGAAAAGCAGCACACAAAAGCAAAGCCACACACCGCAGTGTAAGATACTATCACGCAATTATTTCTCAAAAAAAGGTGATACCCAAACTGTACCGTGATGTTGAAAGGCAAGTGGTGTCATCTCTGGCACACAGCGTTGCATTGGGTCAAGGGTCCATCTGACCACGGATGCCTGGTCTGCAAAGCACGATCAGGCCTGCCCGAAGACTAAGTCAGTCCCCACACACAGTATCTTTGCCTGCACGCCGTGTGACTGCCTGCCCCAAGCCTAAGTCGGTCCCCACACAGCATATCTGTCTGCAGGCCGCTTGAATGCCTTCTCCACCACTCCAGGTGGATTACTGAATTTTATATAATAATTTTTCTGGTGCGTGTACATGCCTGCCTAATTTTTCTGGCTGCACTGCAGCTGCAACAACAAAACAAAAGGCATGTACATGTGTCAATTCCCCTTCGTGATGATTACCTTGCCGCAGTGAAGGGGCTTGCGTATCACAATGAAGCAATGACTGGCTAAATGAGTGTGTTGGGTTGGGAGGCACACCTGACCCAAGAAGATAGATAATCAGGTTGTTGCTTCATTGTGGACAAACCAAAATCGATCAGCTGGACACTCAGGCACTGTTGTTCTGTCATTAAACTACCTCAGCCCGACCATATGGGCTTGAAAACCACCATCACCTGCACTCTCACCATGGTGTGCACCGGTCCAGCATGACCGTCACTACACAAACAGCTGTTTGTGGTGCGTTACACAGTGAGTTTAATCTGTCAGTGTGAAGCAGTACACTAATTACACTACCTGATTGATGTATACACATGCAAGATGTTTTAAAGCACTTTATGACTTCAATTTAGCAATAAAATATGATTGTTGCCCTTAAACCCTGCTGTGCATGTATCCCACTCCGCCATGCCCCGCTCCAGGTGTTAGACCCCTTGAAACATCTTTTCCATCACTTTTGTGGCCACAATTAGTGCTTGTAGTTTTGAAGCTTCGCCTGCTCATTAAAGTCTATGGCGGTTCAAAAGTTTGCATGTTCGCAAACTTTTTTCGCGTGTTCGAGTTTGAGGTTCGCAAACCAAAATCGGAGGTTTGCGACAACTCTAAAAATCAGACACTTTGTTCTGGTTAGCAATATAATATTGCTAAATTATGTCATACTCTATGCTCATAGGCACCTAAATCAGCAGCCAAACAATTTGCTGAATTTCAATAATTTGCTTGGTAATATTGGGGTACTGGCAATTCATCATTCCCATTAGGAGCCATAGGGCAAATTAATTAACTGGGAATCTTGGATATTTGAATTTCTTGCCAATGCTTCCTCAGCGCCTTGAATGCCATTGCCTGATCATAATACACACCTCATCACTGCTTATAACTCAAAAACAGCACTCTCCATTCCCTTTTCTGGTCCTTTTTTGCTTTAATTGCATTTGACAATTGCAGTAATAATACATTTTGCTTTTCTGTGTGCTACTAGGGTCCAAATCTAGGGATCTCTTGAATTAAAAGAACCAGCCATGTGGTATATGCTTGGTATGCTGTGAAGAGAAGTGGGTAGGGCCACTGCAGATTGTGGACATGGTCAAAATTTCCATGTCCAAAAATTGGACAGAACATTAAAGTACTGTATTTTCTGGCGTATAAGACTACTTTTTGACCCAGGAAAGTCTTCTCAAAAATCGGGGGTTGTCTTATGTGCCGGATGTCATCTTTTAGGGGTGGTGCTGAAATGGACTGGAGAATCTGCGGTTGCCACATATGGTGGGGGGAGCTCAAAAACGACCATGGCCACATACCTGCTGTATGCAGCGACCGTATGAAAGAAGCAAGGGCGGTGCTGTACAAGTATGGTAGAAGAAAATCTACTCGCGAGGATTAGTGGAAAGAAGTGACTTAACGCGGTCCCAATGACGAGGTGAGGGAGAACCTCACTGGGAACTGGGAAGGTGTAAGAGAAGGGCGCAGCAGGTTGCAGGCATGGGGTAAGGAAAAAAGAGATAGAACAGCACTGTGCCCAGAAAAAAACGCCCTTTTATCCTTTTACCATACCTCCTTCTCTCAGATCTCGCTTCTGAGGATTGCAGTGAAGCGCCGCAGGCATGCATGTGCGAGATCTGAGAGGCAGAGAAGGAGGTAATAGTATACAAGGGTGGGCCAGACGGGTGAAAGAGGTGTGTTTAAGCTACCGCTCTAATAGTCTTGGAGATAGGGATAGCTGACCAATCCAAACAGGCTTTGTATACAACAACCAGTCAATCGCCAGTAAGGTACATCGATTGCTGTGATTGACTGATTGTTGTATACTGGGTACCACATACAGTACATGTTATACAAAGCCACAGCTCCAGGTATTACGTTGTTGTGGCTATATGTATACACTCCAATCCACCTCCAGAGATCCCTCCTGTATCGTGGGTGCCTGTTGTGCAACTCCGTGCACCCCAAGAAAGAAAAAGAGGGATTCTTTCAGTGGATAATGTTCAAGGCAAATTTATTTGTAAACTCATCAATCAGGGGGATGAGAGCGGGCTATGCACCTGAGTTCACATTTGTTACTCTAGTACCACAAGGGTGGGAAGCAAACTTTCCGGAGAGGGTCCTAATGGCATAGGACCCTCGTTATGTGAGTAACATTTGTATATACCTGATTGATTTAGTTCTCCATACACCATTAGGGCCATAGACTTTGCATAATATCTTCCTTTCAAAAGCATCCATTTTGCTTGCTAGGTTTTGGGTAAGTATCCGTGTTTCCCACCCGTAGGTGAGTATGAGTATAGGCCTGATTATGGTCTTGTATACCCAGATTTTGTTGTTCCTTTGGATATCCCATGAGTGAAAGATGTGTGATAGGGCAAAGTGTGCTCTGTTGGCTTGAGTTATTCTTCCATGGATTTCTGCTGTTTCACTTCCGTCGCTGTCTAGGTTGATTCCCAGATATTTAAAGAGGAGAAAGGGTCACGATCAAGTTCGTCGCTCTCCAATCTCATTCAGACTCTACTAACCTCATCAATTCTCAGCGCTAATGTCCTAGCTAAGAGAATGGACATTAAGGCTATCATTCATAAAGCTTTTCCGCATGCGGAAATGCTTAAAACAGCTGACTTTACCAAACACTCGGCAAAGTCAGCATTCATAAAGGCTCTTTCCGCATGAAAAAATGACACTACCGAGCAGAGTGATAAATCACCGCCTTGTGCGGTGATTATCGGAACAAATGTAGCAAAATGTTAATTCATAAAGAACACCGCAAGCGGTGTGAGGTTGGGAAGTACCGCTCCCTCTGATGTGGCGATACCAATGTAAGTGAATGGAGACACACAGACCTCCCAGGCAGGTGCAGCAGAGCGGAACACGGAGAAATGTATCAACTCTGCAGCTTCCGTGTCTCCGCCTGCCTACCGCCTGCCTTCCGCCAGCCTAGTTCGGGGAATCTCCGCACTGCTACCGCACATGGATACTTTTTTATGAATGCCCACCCAGAAGTCTAAAACACCGCCAGCGGTGTTTTCCCGCACTGATTCTCCATACCGACAGCACTTTCATGAATTATAGCCATAGTATCTGTAAACATCTGGGGCGGCCATTCCACCATATTTCTTGCCTCTAGAGATCAAAGAGAATGACAATCTACGACGGACTCCTAACCATATAAAACTCCAGTCATTAAACCATTTCCTGGGGAGGGATATTGGCATGCACTGTAGCCGGAAGAAGATTTTGGGCTGGATCATCATCTTAATTATTGCTATTTTACCCAAGACATTAAAAATAGGTCGGTCCCAAGCCTGTAATTCTCTTCTGCTTTTTGCTATTATATTCTTAAAATTATGACTGTATAACTCTTTGGTGTGTGCAGAAATACACATTCCTAGATATTTTATTGACTCTTTTTCCCAATGAAAGTTTGAATATTTACTTATGCCCTCTTTTGTTTGTGGCCTACATCCCACATCTAAAATCATTGATTTTTGCTGATTCAGTTTATAGTTTGTTGCCCTCCTATAAAGTTCAAACCATTCCAAACATTCTTTAAGAGAATTTTGAGGATGTGCCTAGCTCAATAAAATATCATCTGCATAAGCTAGTGTTTTTATTTCTGTATCTCCCACCTTAATGCCCTTTATTCGTTGGTCAGACTGGATAGCTCTAAGCAATGGCTCCAAACTCAGGCTGAACAGCACCGGGGACAGGGGACACCCCTGACACACATCATTACAGATTTCAAAAGAATCAGATAGGTGACCGTTTATTTTATTTTCTAGCCGATTGATTATTATATAACTTAAATATTCTTCGTGTAAATGATGGACCAAGCCCAATTTTCTTTAAGGTGTTTATCAAAAACCTCCTAGATAACCAAATCAAAAGCCTTTTCGGCAGCTATTGCCGTTAGATTAGAGATGGGCCGAACCTCCGATTTTAGGTTCGCGGACTGGGTTCGCGAACTTCCGCGGAAGGTTCGATTCGCGAAAAAGTTTGCGAACCGCCATAGACCTCAATGGGGAGGCGAACTTTGAAAAATAGAAAAATTATGCTGGCAACGAAACTGATGGAAAAGAAAATAGTCTCAGTACCATGGTGACTGACCACGGGTAATGGCCGGGGAATCTGGTTTCTATTGCGTTCTGGAATTGGAGCCTAAGAAATGGCTACCACCACACATCCAGGCAAGGAGGGCAGCAGGCAGGCATGCCCGCCCCGAGGTAGTGACCAAAAATAACAATACAGGACTCAGGAGGACTTTTGAGACCCTAATTGTAATAAATCAACTTTAAATCCTTTAACAGGAATCCATTATGGAGGGCAAGTCTGATGGTGCCTTCACTGCGATTCACCTGGTTGGTCTCCGGCGAGAATCTGTTATGGAGGTCAAGTCTGTCATTGTGACCACTGACCATGGGTAATGGCGGTGGAACCCTTCCTGGTGTGATTCCGGTCCGGAGTTGTAGCCTAACAAACGGCTACCACCACACATCCAGGCAAGGAGGGCAGCAGGCAGGCATGCCCGCCCCGAGGTAGTGACCAAAAATAACAATACAGGACTCAGGAGTACTTTTTGAGGCCCTAATTGTAATGAATCAACTTTAAATCCTTTAACGGGAAACCGTTATGGAGGGCAAGTCTGCCATCCATTCAAGTGCAAGTTATGCATTGACTGCCAGGTATAATACAATGTGCAGTCACAGATGCAGTGAAAGGTATGCAGTGACTGCAAACAGCCGTTTGTGTAGGGACGGCTGTGCTGGACTGGTGCGCACCATGACGAGAGTGCAGGTTATGGTGGCTTTACAGCCCATATGGTCGCCCGGCTGATGTAGCTGAATGGCAGAACAGTGACTGTCCAGCTGATCAAATTTGGTCTGACCACAATGAAACAATGACCTTATTATCTTTGGTGTGCCACCCCCACCCGAGACATATAGGCGGCGATCATTGCTTCATTGTGATACGCAAGCCCCTTCACCGTGGCAAGGTATTGATCACGAAGGGGGATGGGAACATGTACATGCCTTTTGTTTTTTGTTGCAGCCGCTTGCAGTACAGCCAGAAAAATGAGGCAGGCATGTGCACACCCCAGAAAATTAGTATAGCAGCCGCTGCTAGCAGCAGCCTTAAAAATTCAGGAATCCGCCTAGAATCATGGACCCTGTTGGTGGTGGCGGAGAAGGCAGTCAAGCGACCTGCAGGCAGAGATGCTGTGTGTGGGACTGACTTAGTCTTCGGTCCTGCAGTAGCCCTCAGGGATCCATGCCTCATTCATTTTGATAAAGGTGAGGTACTGAACACTTTTGTGACTTAGGCGACTTCTCTTCTCAGTGACAATGCCTCCAGCTGCACTGAAGGTCCTTTCTGACAGGACGCTTGCGGCAGGGCAAGAGAGAAGTTGGATGGCAAATTGGGACAGCTCTGGCCACAGGTCAAGCATGCGCAACCAGTAGAGCAAGGGTTCATCGTCGCTGCTCGCAGTGTGTACATCCACACTTAAGGCCAGGTAGTCGGCTACCTGCCGGTCCAGGCATTGGTGGAGGGTGGATCCCGAAGGGCTACGGAGAGGCGTTGGACTGAAGAATGTCCGCATGTCCGACATCACCCCGAGATCGCTGGCGCGTCCTGTCCTTGCCTGCATGGACTGGGGAGGAGGAGGATTACTGCCAGTGGTACCTTTATTGTGTTGTACTGTCACATCACCCTTAAATGCATTGTAAAGCATCATTGACAGCTTTTTATGCAAGTGCTGCATCCTTTCCGCCTTGTGTTGAGTTGGTAACAGGTCTGGCACTTTGTGCCTTTACCGAGGGTCTAGTAGCATGGCCACCCAGTACAGGTCTTTCCCCTTGAGTTTTTTGATACGGGGGTCCCTCAACAGGCTGGACAACATGAAAGAGGCCATCTGCACAAAGTCGGAATCAGATGTACTCTCCATCTCCTCTTGCTCTTCCACAGTGACATCACGCAACTCCTCTTCCTCCCCCCAGCCACGAACAATACCACAGGAACGTGGAGCAGCAGAAGCCCCCTGTGACGGCTGCTGCGGTTGTTCTTCTGCCGCCGCCGCCTCTTCCTCCTCCACATAAACACCTTCCTCATAATCATCATCCGAGTCTGACTCCTCTCCTTTCCCACAAGACTCCTCTTCTTCCTCCTCCTCCCCCCTCTGTGGTGCCGCAGGTGTTGAGGAAACATCATGTTCGGATGAAAATCGCTCCCATGACTCCTGCTGCCGTAGCTGTTCCTGTTCATGCTCCTCCACAGCTTCATCCACCACTTTACGCATGGCACGCTCCAGGAAGTAAGCATAGGGGATCAAGTTGCTGATGGTGCCTTCAGCACGACTCACCAGGTTGGTCACCTCCTCAAACGGCCGCATGGTCCTGCATGCATTTCGCATCAGTGTCCAGTTGTTGGGCCAGAACATCCCCATCTTCCCAGATTGTGTTCTTCTACTGTAATGATACAGGTACTGGGTGATGGCTTTCTCCTGGTCTAGCAGGAGAGAGAACATGAGCAGGGTGGAATTCCAGCGAGTTGGGCTATCACATATCAAGCATCTCACCGGCAAGTTGTTTTTCGTGCTCTAAGCCTGGGTACTTTGAGACTAATCTTTGCACAACCAGATTCAGCACATGTGCCCTGCAGGGTACATGTGTCAGCTTTCCCAAATTCACAGCGGAAAGGAGATTGCTGCCGTTGTCACTCACCACGTTGCCAATCTCCAGCTTGTGCGGGGTCAGCCATTGCTCCACCTGTTTGTTAAGAGCAGCCAGGAGAGCTGGTCTAGTGTGACTCTCCGCTTTGAGGCAAGACATGTCTAAAATTGCGTGACACCGTCGTACCTGGCATGCAGCGTAGGCTCTGGGGAGATGGGGCTGTGTAGCTGGAGAGGAAGAGGAGTTGGCAGCACCGCTAGAGTTCAACTGCCACTCAGCCAAGGAGGAGGAGGAGGTTGACAGCGAAGAGGATGTAGCTGGAGGAGAAGGAGAGGAGGTGGCAGGAGGCCTGCCTGCAAGCCATGGAGGTGTCACAAGTTGGTCCGCTCCGCAGCCATGTACTCCCTGCTTGCTGCCATCGGTCACCAGGTTGACCCAATGGGCTGTGTACATAATGTAGCGGCCCTGCCCGTGCTTGGAAGACCAGGCATCCATGGTCAGGTGGACCCTTGACCCAACGCTCTTCGCAATAGATGACACCACTTGCCTCTGAACTGCACGGTACAGTTTGGGTATGGCCTTTCGTGAAAAATAAGTGCAGCCTGGTATCTTCCACTGCGGTGTCCCAATGGCCACAAATTTATGGAAAGCCTCTGACTCCACCAGCTTGTATGGTAATAGCTGGCGAGCTAATAGTTCTGCCACACCAGCTGTCAGACGCAGGGCAAGAGGGTGACTGGCCGAAATTGGCTTCTTCCGCTCAAAGACTTCCTTCACGGACACCTGGCTACTGCTGTGGGCAGAGGAGCAGGAACCGCTCAAGGGCAGAGGTGGTGTGAAGGAGGGTGGCTGTGAAGGTTCAAGGGAGAAAGCGGATGAAGACGATGCACCTGAAGAAGGAAGAGGAGAAGGAGGGTGGCTTGTCTTTTGAAGGGTGCTGCTTTTCCTCAGGTTTTCTTCCCATAGCTTCGTAAGGCACTTGTCCCTATGTGGGTGTTGGCCTTTCCAAGGCTCAATTTTTGGAGGCAGCGCCTTCATCTTGTTGTAGCATTATTGGTTGTGAATCAGTGATTTCCACACCAAATAACTCCTGCAAAGTGTCAAATGCAGTGGATGTGGTGCTTGTTGTAGCGCTGGTGGCTGGGGGAGATGAGGTGTTCTGTGTTAAATACTCAAGCACGTCCTCACAATTTTGGGAAGTGATGGCACATGCCTTCTTCTGAGCACTGTACTTTGGGCCAGGTCTGCACGAAATCACAGCAACACCACCTCGCACAGACCTGCCAGTGCCAGGTGGCCTTCCTCTGGGTCTGCCTCTACCTCTTCCTCTACCTGGTTTGTCCATTTTGTCCATCTCGGGGGGAAGCTACGTATATGCAGTGAGGTGGGTTCACTCAACTCAAAGGTAGGTAGATGCAGTGAGGCGAGTTCACTCAACACAAAGGTAGTTATATGCAGTGAGATGGGTTCACTGAACACAAAAGGTAGTTATATGCAGTCAGGTGAGTTCACTCAACCCAAAGGTCGTTATATGCAGTGAGGTGGGTTCACTCAACTCAAAGGTAGTTATATGCAGTGAGGTGGGTTCACTGAACACAAAAGGTAGTTAGATGCAGTCAGGTGAGTTTACTCAACCCAAAGGTCGTTATATGCAGTGAGGTGGGTCCACTAAACCCAAAGGTAGTTATATGCAGTGAGGTGGGTTCACTGAACACAAAAGGTAGTTAGATTCAGTCAGGTGAGTTCACTCAACCCAAAGGTAGATATATGCAGTGAGGTGAGTTCACTCAACACAAAGGTAGTTAGATGCAGTCAGGTGAGTTCACTCAACCCAAAGGTAGTTATATGCAGTGAGGTGAGTTCACTCAACACAAAAAGTAGTTAGATGCAGCCAGGTGAGTAGTTATATGCAGTGAGGTGAGTTCACTCAACACAAAAGGTAGATATGCAGTCAGGTGAGTTCACTCAACACAAAAGGTAGTTATGTGCAGCGAGGTGGGTTCACTCAACACAAACGTAGGTGTATGCAGTGATGAGGTGGGTTAACTAAACACAACAGGTACTAGTAGTAGGTAAATGCAGTACTGGGTAGTACAATGTGCAGCTCCCTGTCACACACATGAATTAGCAATGTTGTCTAAGCAACACAAGTGTCAGTTTCAAACACAGGAAAAAAAATGATCACATGAGCAGGATTAGCTCTGAAAAGAGCAGCAGTAAGAACAGCAGTAAGATTCAGCTAGGAGCAAGCTAAGAAGGCAAGATCCTGACTAATCTGTCCCTAGGAGAACAAGTCTGCAGCAGCTGTCCCTAGTCTGTCTCCAGCAGGCACACGAGTGAGGCTAATGGCCGCCGGAGCCTTCCTTATATGAGGGGGGTGGGGCTCCAGGGCTTAATGTAGCCGGATTGGCTACAATGTGCCTGCTGACTGTGATGCAGAGGGTCAAAGTTGACCCTCATAGAGATAGAGCATTATGGGGCGAATCGAACTTCCGGGAAAGTTCGCCTTCGCCGGCGAAGGCGAACCACCTGAGGTTTGCCTGGAAGCATTCGCCGGCGAACCATTCGGCCCACCTCTAGCTAAGATAACTTCTTCTTTTCTAGTTCTACATTTATGCACCACATTGATTGCTGCATAGATATTGTCACTTATGTGCTTTTGTTTTCTAAAACCTGCTGTTCCCCCAGAACCAACTCCACAACCTCACTCAATCTAGTGGCTAAAATCCTAGAAGATACAGTATATGTAAATATTTTATAAGCTGTACATAAGAGAAATAACCCCCGATAGTTTTTACACTGTAGTTTGTATCCCATTTGTAAACCGGACATATGATGCATTTCTTCCAGTATTCTGGTATAATCTCATCTGTCCACACCCTAACTATTAACTAAAAGAGATATGTTTTCATTCCGGCACCTCCTTGTTTATAAAGCTAAGATGGAATATCATCAAAACCAGGTGCTTTGTTATTTTTCAGTGCCTTAATAGCTTGGTCAATTTCTTCCAACGATGGGTACTGCACACCCCCCAGCCACTGCTGTGGTGTATCTGAAAAGAGCAGTGTGTGGATTGCCAGCTTTTTAGGATAGAGACTCTCCCTGCTAAGTGATTAAGTCTCATACAGCCCATAAGTGCCTGCAGCTCTGGTGTTACAGCCAGTGCTAAGACACCAACGGCTACAAACCAGACAGCTGCTTCTGATATTCTGCTTCCAGCCACAGGATACCTTTGGACAAAGAGCCTGCTGCTGACCTGGTCCCTGGTCTGAGAGGGACAAAAGCCTGCAAGCTGATAATACCCATAAGGGCATATCAGCCACCACATCAGGTGAGATCTGTCTACGACCGGCTGGTCTCCCTTTTATCATCAATCTTCTGAGTGCACTCTCTGTGTGTTTTTTCCCCTACCCCATGTCCTTTATAGATCTCTTCCTAATCTAACATCCAGGATGCTTGTGGTACCCCTTTTCCCCGCCAGCAGGTGGTTGATTGGGTTTACTGTTGACCCGTCAGGTGACACCCAGGTGCCTTTATGCATATCACAGTGTGGGAAGTGGGTGTAACTTATTATTATGTTCTTAGGGTTAGTACATTGGTCTCCTGTTTTTAGTTTGTGTGTGACAATCCACAGCCCACTGACACCGATGGCTGTGCACACTACTGCTACTGTGGCCACATTAAGTTGCAGGCACAGTACCACTCCAGTGTATTATTTGCAGGAATGTACTGTGATTTCTGCCCTTTAGGAGTTAAAACCCGACTCGGCATCAACTCTGTAATGTTTGGTGGGACTTTTGCCATGGACCCCCAACCGGCATACCACAGTCCAGGCGTTATACCCCTTTAAACAACTTTTCCATCACTTTTGTGGCCAGAAACAGTCCCTGTAGGTTTGTAAATTTTGGCTGCCTTTTGAAGTCTATGACAGTTCACCGAGTTTGCATGTTCGCGTAAATTTGTGGAAGTTCACCCAAAATTTGATGTTCGCGATATCTATATTGGTATGCTATTAATGAACTGAGCTAAAAATAACCATGTGAAAATGTTTACTTTAAAATTTGAATTACCATAAATCATGCCATAACACAGTAATAGCTTCACAAAATCTTTACTGACTTTATACTGTATGTCTAAAATATCACATTTAGCCTTCACACTATTCATTATTCATGTACCATATGGCTTTAAAAGTCTGAGCAAACATCATGTCATGCGAGTGTCCCAGTTTTCCTCTTACATAAACATGAGTGTTCTGGGTTAAATCCACAACCTGGCAATGCCTAAAGCCAAGGTCTTCTGTCACCTTTCAACAGCCTGAAGCAGGGCTAAACTATCCGTATCCAACAGTGGAAGCTCTAGGGCCAGCCCTAACATGATATACCATTGTACATAAATATGTACTCCAATTCATCAAGATGTTACAGGCAAGTCACCAAGGAGCTTAGCATCTAATTAAAGGACATTTGATTTTAAACAGGTCATGTTCTAAAGCAGCATCCAGTTTCACATAATTCTGAATTTTATAAGGTGTTCCAGTGGAAACTGTGCTTCCACATAGATCCATAATGATTATATTCCACTGTCACCTAATAATCTTAAATGGTGTCATTCAGCACTCTTTTCTTATGGAATATGTCAGAAGGTCAGCAGCCATCGGACATCATTCTGACTATAAAGCTTCAGGGAACATAGAGTATCAAAATAACTGGAAATGTAATTATAACATATGTTATTATATGTAATTTCCTTGCCATCTGCACATAAAGGTTTCAGATTGTACTGAACTTCATCATGAATTGTATTAAAACCTAGATCAGGAAGCAGAACTAGATACAAAGTATATAAAGTGACATGTTTAAAGCACAACTCCACAACAATATACGGTAAATACTTCCCTTCTAGATAGTGTGAAAAGGGATTATATTTTTGTATTCTTTTCTTTCTTTCTTTCTTTCCTTTTTTTTCTTCATTTCTTCATAAAATGTTTCTGCAATCATCATTGACCTTCATGATGTGTTTACCAACAAGGGACAGTGGACCGATTCAATAAAATCCCTGAAATATTTAGTTGTAGATGCCTAAATGTATAAACATGTCAGTCTAATGTCTGTTGTTGTGTTCCAGCTCAGTCATTGCACTGAAGCTGCTGTCCTCAGTGCTGAATATTAGAACTCAGAGGAAAAGGGGTGGGGGGAAAGCAATGAGTGGCCACCCCTACAGATATAATAGCCCATTCTCCCAGGTATAGCGACTGGTATCAAGGATAAAGAGACCTCACTGCAGAGTCTCTCCAAGGATGTAACTATAACCGCCGAAATCATTTGGGGGTCTGGGGCCTAAGGGGATCCATATCCAGGTATGCTCATTACAACCTCTCATTATTACGACCAAATTCCGCATTTTCGACCTTGTAATCATCATTCGTGATCTGCCGCGATCTCGAATGGCTATTTAAAATGCACCTGTAATTGGATTCGAATTGACCTTGTACTTCTGAATTACAAGTCGCAATTCAGAATGGACTTGTAACTAAGAAAATGCAATTTTATATATAAATGTATATCTGATGTCCATAATTATTCATACCCCTGGCAAATTTTGATTTAAAGAGGAACTGAATTAAGAGGCTGTCATATTTATTTCCTTTTAATCAATACCAGTTGCCTGGCAGCCCTACTGGTCTATTTCTCTGCAGTAGTATCTGAATAACACCAGAAACAAGCATGCAGCTAGTCTTGTCAGATCTGACTTTAAAGTCTGAAACACCTGATCTGCTACATGCTTGTTCAGGGGCTATGGATAATAGTAGTAGAGGCAGAGGCTCAGCAGGGCTGCCAGGCAACTGGAATTGCTTAAAAGGAAATAAACATGGCAGCCTCCATATACCTCTCTCTTCAGTTCCCCTTTAAAGTTACTTTCATTCTTTTATTTAACCTGCAAGTAATGGACGGGAAATTACATAGGTGTCTCCCAAAAGATAATAAGACCATGTAGAAGAGGCATTATTGTGAAAAAAAAACATTTCTCAGATTTTATTTACATTTGAGCAAAAAGTGTCCAGTCCAAAATCATTCATATCCTTCACAAACTGTCACAATCTGTGGAAAAATGCAAAGTTGTATACCTTTCCAAATAGTCCAAGCTGTTATAACACATCCTAATTACCCTGATTAATTGTGAACATCTGTTTTAATCAACTCAACAGGTGCAAAACAGCAGCTCTCTGCAGTTGGTTTGTGGACAGTCATGGCTAAGACAAAGGACCTTAGTGAGGACCTGCGGCTGCACATTGTGGCTGCTCACAAGTCAGAAAAGGGTTTTCTAAATGTTTTCAAGTTCCAGTGGCTACAGCATAAAGTACTGAAAAAATACAAGTTTTTTCGCACTGAGGAAAATCTCAGAGGACGTGGTCGGAAGCCAACAGTGACACCTTTACTGGCTAGGGGGATAGTGAGAGAGGTGAAAAAGAATCCAAGGATCACCACCAGGGTCTTCCTGGTGAATATGGGCTTTGCTGGTGGCAATGTCTCAGGGCAGACATTCCAACGGGCACTGCACACTGCTGGGTTCCATGGATGCAGACCAAGGAGGACGCCAATTCTCGAAATAAAGCACATGAAAGCTCACTTGGCCTTTGTAAATGCTCATCTGGACAAAGAAGAAGATTTCTGGTCTTCTGTGCATGAAACAAAAATTGAATTGTTTGGTCACAATTATGTTTCCTTCATTTAGTGTAAAAAAGTAGTAGCCTTCAACCCAAAGAACACCATCCCCACTGTCAAACGTGGTGGTGGGAAACTAATGCTTTGGGGGTGTTTTTCAGCCAATGGACCAGGGAACCTAATCACAGTAAACAAAAAGAGCAATACATGAGGATTCTCAACGACAACATCAGGCAGTCAGCAGAGAAACTTGGCCTTGGGCGCCAGTGGACATTTCAGCATGACAATGACCTAAAACACACAGCAAAAGTGGTGAAGAAATGGTTAGTAGACAACAACATTGGAGTGGTCTAGGCAGAGACCTGACTTGAATCCAATTGAGAATCTGTGGAGGGAGCTAAAAATCAGGGTGATAGCAAGAAGAACCTCCAACCTGAAAGAATTGTAGCTCATTGCTAAAGATGAATGGACAAAAATACCTGTGGAGACATGCAAAATGCTGGTCTGCCACTATAGGAACTGTTTGATCGCTATAATAGCCAATAAAGATTTTTCTATTGATTATTGAGAAGGTTATGAATAATTTTGGACTGGACATTTTTTGCTCAAATGTAAATAAAAGCTGAGACATTTTTTTCCACAATAATGCCTCTTGTACATCGTCTTATTATCTTTTGGGAGACACCTATGTCATGTCCTGCCAAAAATCACTTGCTGGTTGAATAAAAGTAACTTTAAGTCAAAAATAGCCAGGGGTATGATTAATTATGTATATATATATATATATATATATATATATATACATGGGGTCCCCCCTCCCAAGTCCCCTTGTCCCCATGTAAGCTGTGATAGCCAGAATGCCAAGCCCCAGCAGCGTTGGGCTTTGCACCTTGAGCTATACCAGCCTGCATGGTATGGGGGGCTCTGGAGGAAAGGGGTGACCAAGCCTCTTTCTCTCCCCAGAGCCCTTGTCCAATCCATGGTGCAAATCTTCAACCAAGGTCGCAAGATTAGAGGATATTGGCATGGAATAATTTCCGAGGATACTGAGGTGGGAACTTTTTTTAAAGGTACGTATTTATTGTTACGGTAATTAAGAACATCAGAGGACTTTTTCATTGTTGTGTTTTTAATACCAAGGATTGGAGAAGGGCTTTGGGGAGATGGCCGCCCCTCTCATCCAGCGCCCACCCATACCATGCGGGCTGGTATAGCTCAAGGTGCAAAGCCTCACGCAGTCCAAGCTCTGCATTCTGGCTCTTCCAACCTGAATGGGGGACAAAGGGTTAAAGAGGCTCGGGAGGGAGGACCCCACATTATTTTATTTTCATTTCCCACTCTCTGTACATATATTAAAAAAAATACATTATATAAATCAATCATCTAAAAAACTATAAGGTCCAGCTACAGGTGCCCCCAGTATAGGTAGCCAGCCATACATGCCCCCAATATAGGTTTGCCAGGTATAGGTGTTCCCCAGTGTAGGTAGCCCCAGTATAGGAACAGGTGGTGGTGGTGCCCCCAGAATTGGTGGCTTGGTACAGGTGGTGCCTCCAATATAGGTATCCAGGTATAGGTGGTGCATCAATATAGGTAGCCAGCCACTGGGGTGGTGCCCCAGTATAGGTGGTTTAAACCTGTGGTCCTGAAGTGGTTAAACAACCATCCCAATAAGTCTGGCTATGATGTCTGCAACTGTACCTAATATACAGGACATATATATATACAGTATATATATATATATATATATCACTGTGGCACAAGTAGTTAACTGACTATGGTCAGACATTAAGAATGACGGAGGGATATTCCACAGGGATGCTGGAAGTAATACTTTTGTGTCATAGATAAAGGTGCAGGTGTTTTAATTAATGAAAAAGTCAGTATTTGTAGACTGAGCTTTGAAATACTACTTAGTTACTTTACATCTTCAGGGATAGACCTAATGCAAAGCACTTACATAGAGATGGTTGATTTGGATTGAAAAAATGAGTAGCTGGATGAGAAACCTTGCATATCAAACATTGCTGCATTTTGTGCTAATGAATAACTAGCCACTGTTTGTCTCAGCTGGTTTTCAAGCATAGAGGAAAGCCCATCTCCATTATAATAACCTACTTTATGAAGATTAAATGCCTCTGCAATTCAAACAAGGTAAAATTGCTTTAAAGCAAAATCAAACATCCCTGTGCTAGCTGAGGATTTGGGCAGGAGAATGAGAGATCTCCGCTATATTGTTATTGTGAACCGGTCAGTCCACAAGTAATTGCTTTTTCATAGATAAATTTGCTTTTTACTTTCCTGCAGTAATGAAATGAACTTGACACGTTTCTTGCGATCGCAAATCCGTTCTCACTCAAATGTCAGTGGCGGAATTTTCATCTGAGGGTCCCGAAAAGCATATAATGGAGGACGTGGGGCCAAGGAATGACTGACAGATGAGATGATTCCTCTCCTTACTTTTTGTTCCAGGGAAGGGTTTGCTGGAATGTGTGTATTTTTATTTTTCTGTACATCTTGCCTTGGAAGTTTGTGAGAGCACGTGGCAATAAGCCGATATATACGGTCACCTTTCACCATAGATTGTCAATGGACATTAGCTCAAAATTTCTAATAATAATAACACATCCCCTTCACTATCATATTAGTATTGCAGAAGCTGATAATTCCTGGATATTGGCAGTCAGTAGTGAACGGCGAAGACATTCTTTATTCTCTTTACTTGTGTTTCCTGCAATCCATGCTATATTCCTTATTAGGTATTCTTCAGTAAGCAAAGCATTTAACTGACCTGGCAAGAAATCTAGTGGAATACTCACAATGTTATATTTATTCCTATACAATACTTCACATGTGAAATTGCATCATTCCGATAAGGAAGGAATCCACATGGAGGCACAGTAGTAATAAATCAAACATCAAATATTCAGTTTGCAAATGCAAATTTTGCACAAATGTTCACGAAACGGAACCCTGGGTGCTGTAAGTGCTCCAAGGTGCTGGCATGGGTAGATGCGATAAGTGCGGTGGGTGGGGAGGAGAGCGATAACCACGCAGGAGGGACGGATGGAGCTTAAACATGTTAAAGGGACCAAGTATACTTAGAGCTTAAGCATGTTTACATTTCCCACAAAGGCCCCCCATTGGTCTATTAGCAGACCAATGGGAATCCTCCAGTATTCCAGTATTCCCAAGTCCTTCTCCAAGTTTGATGTCCCCAGCTTTATGCCATTTATTTTAAATGCTACTCTATCATTGGTATGTCCAAGGTGCCTGACTATTTGAAATGACCAATTCAAGCAGAGCATCTCCCCTGGTGGGTTTGGTTACCATCTGAGTTAAGTAACTGTCTTACAGTGTTGATATTAACCTACTATATTTAAAGCAAGATGCCTCAATTTCCCAGTTAATGTCTGAATAATTGAAATCCCCATAATTATGACCCAACTTTTGCTTGCAGCTTTTTCAATCTGCTGCAGTAATTGCACTTCCTACATATCATTTATGTGTGGTGGTTTATAACAGATCCCAATAAACAATTGCCAACTCTTATTTCTGGCAGGAACACTTACTCATACAGATTTTATGCAGTCCCAGTCCTCAGCCATGTCTTCCATCAAAACTCAAGATAAGGAAGTTTTAACAAATATACAGACCCCCTCCCCACCCTTTTTTTTCATTTGCTCTATCTTTTCCAAAAACACTGTAATTTTCCATATTTACCATCCAATCATGGCTAGCATCCATCTATGTTTCTGGTATGCCTACAATATCACAGTCTTAATCTCTCATCAGCAACTCTAGTTCATCAATCTTATTTGAAAAGATTTTGACATTGGTTAGCTTGTATTTTATGTTATTATCACCACACTTTACTTTTTGTAGCACATACTGAAGCAGTAGAGGGTTTAATCATAGTAAGTACCCTCCTGTCCTCTTCTATCTCTCATGTGTCCTCCGTCTTTTTAGCGGCTCTTAATTGTGCCCCATTCATGTAATCCATTCGTGTAATCCATTCATGCACGGCACCTTCCACTCTGAGCAGCATACACTGGTGCACGCCGTGGCTCCCCTTCACCTCCAGACAGAGCAGCTAATCAGTCAGGTGCTGCAGCTAGCCCTACAGATCACCACCACTCTGTTTGTTAACAGGACTCAATAGTCTTGGAGGTGGGACCATGGCTTCATTATTTGAGGTAGCCATAGTCCGATCTCCAAGACCATTGGGTCCTGTTAACAAGCAGAGCATTGGTGTTTGGCGGGGCTAGCTGCAGAACCCCACCTGAACCCCACCTGATTAGCCGCTCTATTTGGAGGTGAAGGAGGAGCCACAGCGTGCGCCCGTGTACGTTGCTCGGGGAAGCAGCAACCGCACATGAATGAATTACATGAATGGGGCACAACTAGGAGGAGCTAAGGACGGAGGCCAATAGAGAGCTAAAAGGGGACATGAGGACATCGGTATGGTGATGGTTGATACTAGTAGGGGTCTGGGGGACACCTTTGTGCTAGACAGTTGTTTGCAGCTTGGAGTGGCTGGAGCAGTAGCCACCATGCATGAATGGATTACATGAATGGAGCACAATTAAAATTGGCTAAGGACGGACGCCACAAGAGAAATAGAAGATGACAGGGTGCTGGAAGCTGCACAGCGGGATGGTTTGTGGCCATGATGTCAAGCACCAGGCACAATTCCCTCTGTATGGACTGCATAGTGAGAGCACTCCCTGCACAGGGATGTCTGTGTATGTCTGTGGGGTCAATCAGTGCCAGCTGTGCAACCAGAACAGCCAGCTCTACCATTTACTAGAAATGTTGATGTGCTGCAGTGCTTGACAGTACTGTTAGACTGTATGTGAATTTCCCCATGCAGGATACAATTCTTATTTTTAAAAGGGTAAAAAATAATTTGGGGACAGAAGAGGGCAATGGAACAGAGGAGAACACATGAGGACTGAGAGGGACAGTAGAGAGCACACAAGGTACTAGGGGAACACAAGAGGGACATAATAATTGGGGGATAACATCCACAAGACGCCCCCTGCACCATGGACGCACCAGGTTTAGTATATTTCTTTCCCTGGTTTTTGCCCTATAAACCTAGGTGCTTGTTATGGTCCAAGAATATGGTGTATAGCTCCTGTTTCAGATAATCCCCCTCCCCAGGTAATCTCTGCTAATCAAACAAAGGAGGGGGGGGAACAAGGAAAAGTATACATTTAAAATCTGACACTTGCTGTTTCACTAGATATCAGATAATCAGCAATACACAAATTACCAACCATATATAATCAGTTCTCCCAGCTCACCAGAAGTGATGTGGAGCGGCCAGAAACAAAGGACTTGTTTCTTGCGTGCTGGTGGTTTGAAATATGGTTTTCTGATTAGGTGTGAAAATATCTCCTGTGAGAAAAGTTGAAATATAAGCTCTTACCTGTCTTATCTCCTCATGGGCCAGATGCAAGTTGCCATGCCATGCGTGGGGAGCTACCATCAGTGGCGCACCACCCATTAATGCCACTTGTTACCATAGCAACGTATGCTTTACCACAGTAACACCCAACGGATTAATGGACGGTGCTCCATAGGTGGTAGAGTTATGGTGAAATTACCACATGCAGTTTACTGCATCCAATGTATCTCTCCTTACCTGTTTTTTCTTCTGCATTATCTTTCATTTACCTCATAAATTATCTACTTCTAATTGAGGTGAAAATAAGTAAGATGAGATAATTATTTGTCACTGTGTAATATTATGATTTTTCTTTTCTGCAACACTTAATGGAGAACATTGCTCAAATCCCAACATTTGCATTTCCTCAAAGCTCTAACAATCATAATAAATGCCCAAAACAGACTGTACAAAAAAGTTTAAAATTTTGACCATATGCCAGCAATTGATAAGGTGGAAAGCCACTACTAATCATTAAATAAATGTAAAAAAAAACAGGGCATGTGTAAATTTATGGAACAGAGTGGTCTATACACACAAATAGGGGCCTAGTATAACAAGTTAGAACTCTTTACGGAAGAAAAACATGCAGAGATTAATCGTACACCGCCATCAGGAAACACTGCTTACTTAGAACAGAGAGGAACACAGAGTGAATACAGAAAATCCCAATACCATAGAGATCATCGCCTCACTTTACAGATATTGGCATCTTGTGGGTCATTTACTATACTGCAGTTTAACTAATAATGTTGTTACTACCAACATAAATAACATGACAATATTATGTTTTTAGTGTAAAATATTCCTTTCCATATCAATATCAAAATTATGTAATAAAAACATTAGAATGCCACCACAGAAGTCAGAAGTCTTCTTTCTCTTCATGTCATCTGAAAGCATGGCTCTTTTGTATGAGGAGTTAGGGCATAACATGGTAAACTGTTTTTGCTGTATAGTTTTTGCTATACAAAGTTACGATATGCAATGTTGTATTTTTTTTTTAAAGGATGGTTAAAAACAAAAGTTTTGCTTTTTTTGCCTGGCTTCTTTTAGTCCAAAGTTTTCTCCTCGATCAATATGTTCTAATTAAACTGCCTGGTTCCCGACACATTATAGATTCACTTGGAATGGATCTGTACAGAGCCAAAACTGAAACAGGGCTCAGCTGGGAGGACAAGTAGTGGTAGCTCAGTTCTTTCATTTATTTTGTAATTTCCAATGTTTTTAGGAAGAAGAGGCGGTGCCGTCAAATTTCACTCATCTCTCATTATTTGTAGGCTCTGTCTTCACAGTGCCCAATGTCGGAGCACACACCTCCAGGCTTTAGTAAATGTTAGGCTCCCTTGAGCACCAGGTAATGTTAGTGAATCTTAGAACACACTAATAACTATTCATTAGTGATCGTTAATAAGCATCAATGAGCGTCTAATAGTGTCAGAGTAAATTAATGGACATGGAAGAATACCTATTAATGAATGTTAATGTGTGTTATACTGCCAGGACATTATTTATTTATGTTGTATGATTGCCTTGTATTTGGATGATGCATGTGTATAATTACATTACAAGCCATTTCATATTTTATACTATTATCATGTAAAACTTTCTTTGTTTCCTATAGCTTACTGCTTATTGCAATTTTCCTATTTTTTTCCTTATTTTGCTAAAATGTTCATAAAAAAAGACTATCGGGATGGCACCAAGGGCAGTCCCTCCATGGAGAACCCTGAGGGCTTATTGCCCATGAGTCGGAAATTGCACTTCCGTGAAAACTACTAGGTTACGTCACTCATAAGTACAGCTGATGGGAAGTTGTTCTTCTATGCAAGGAATCGTAAATGATGCATCAGAATGTTTCCTTTACAGAATACTTTTGCAGCAATCCCTTAGTCTTTGTCTAATGAATAGTGATGATCGTAATCAGCTAATTACCATTACGCAAAATTTTGCATACATTTTTGCAATTATGCCTATGCGTAATTACAAATTATTAATTCAATTGACTTTGTTTAATCATTCGTAATTATGCATACATTTATAAGTAATATACGCATAATTTTGTGCTGACAATGAATAGCAAAGCCCCCATACATGCGATTGCTACAAACATTGCTACATATGTTAAGGAGAATAGTAGGTAAAAAAATAATTTTCCAAAAAGAACTTGTAGTTTTTGAGAAAACTGATTTTAAAAATGCAAAAAAAAAATCGTTTTGAAACTAAAAAAAAAAAATACTTTCAAAATGATTTTCTCAAAACCTATGAGGTCTTTTCAAGTATTTTTTTTTTACTTGTACCCAGTAATTTCCTTTACATATGTAGAAATGTTGGTAGCAATAGCATGTATGGGGTCTTTGCTATTCACTGCCAAAGTCGGCACGAACTTACGCATAAATTACGTGTAAATTCCTGCATAATCGCAGATGATTACAATTTACTCCGAAATGAATTACGATTTCCCCCGAAATTTCACATTACGATTATGATGTGTAATTGTGAATTACGATGCTTAATTGTAAATTACGATGCGCAATATTACGCCTTGGCATAATTTCTGCTTATCACTACTAATGAACAGCATTACTAACGCTAATCAGAGCTATTATGTACAAAAAAATGTGTCTACATAGGTAGCACAAGCGTTGCAAGCAATGCATGTGTTGTGCTATTTGCGTTAACACATGTAACACTATTGACTCTTTGAAGTCAATTTGGATTTTTCCCAATTTCATTGCATTTTATAGGTATTGCTGCTCCTTCTTAGAAAGTAGCAAAGTCTAGTTTCTTGCAGGGAATTGTGAAACCTAAGGCTGGTCTTTGCCTTGATAGTCTCAAACCCCTGAAACCTTATTGAATTGATGTATGGACCACTACTATCTTCTCACAGAATGCTGAACTTCTGAATGTTGTAAGTCAGAGTGGCTCACACATGAAAACTGGTACATAGGTTTCACATTTTCTACAACTTTGTAAAAAACCTGAACGTTTCTCAAGCGTTACTGTGAAAATGCTAATTTGTAGTGAAGCAGGTATGACAATGGATGTGTTTGTTTTAACTAGTAAATGTTTTTTATTATTATTATTATTATTGAATCAAGAATCAACATATTTGGATTGAAGTGAGAACTTGATGAGTGAAGAAGTGAATAACAGGGCTGTAGAATTACAAGCCCAGAACACTCGGCTGAGGCTTGGTAAATGTGGATTTTGTGCAGTGAGACAGCTTAGTGTATCCAAGCATGGACAGAATGGATAGAATGAAAAGAAATGAGAGTTCCAGTAAGGAAAGATAGATGCATCATTCTCATGCTAAATGTAACATTTGACTTGGGTAATTATATCTTTTATGTGTAATTTCCATTGCACAAGATAACCATTTTAACGTATGATGATATTAATAATGGCTTATTTCCCCAAAGGGCCTAAATGGTAAACTGTAGCGATTTCTTTTTCATCCTATTTAATGATTAGATGATTGAAATGCTTTCTGGCTGTATATATATATTTTTAGCAGATACTCATCCTATGATGTTCTTGCTGTCCTACCAAATTCCCACTAGTAATATAAAGCTACAGTTGTTTCAAATTATTTATTGATTGTGGTTCATTATAAAAAAAGACATGGCTATTTTTTCCCAGGTGTTTAAAAACTTGAAATGCTTTTGCTCTTATCAAAAATCACCTATCGTTTGATGCTTTTGACAGCATGACAATTTACAGTTCAATTTCTGTGAAAAAAATGGCTTTTTACAAATCCATTTTCTTTTTCTTTCTTTCTTTCTTCTTTTTGTTTTGTTTTTGTTTAGTTTTTTTGAGTAACTGAAGTTTTAAAATAACAAAACTAAAACATTTCACAATTGCTGCATTTATTATTGACTGCCTCTCAGACGCTAGAAGTTATTTATGTGTTTATAAACCTTGTTGTTATAATGCTTTTATGTTATGAAGGCATATGAACCCATATGCAATTAACTTTTTCACCTGAGTTATCTCCTAGGAGATAATTTTCATATTCTCTTTAAAATATCTTTTAAGCATTTTACAACTGAATCCATACCTAAAAGTTGGTGAAAAAGTACTATCAAATTATTTGGAGTATTTTCTTGCTCGCTGGTTGTTTAAAGGGAATTTTATGACAAGGGTTCATATGCAATTAACTTTTTCTCCCCAGTTTTCTCCTATGAAATACATTTTCATCTTCTATTTAAAATAACTTTTCAGCACTTTGCAATTTAACCCCCTGCCGACTGCTCCACGCCAATTGGCATGAGCTCATCGGCAGCCCCAGGACCACTCCACGCCGATTGGTGTGAATGGCAGCGGGCAGGGATTGCAGGAGATCGCGTGTGCTGATGCATGCGCATCTCCGCATGAATGATGGATCTTTGCTCCACCTCTCGCCGCTCGGAGACTGTTAGACGATAAAACTGCTGTCTAGTAGGACGATACAGCACTGCGATCTAAGGCAGCGCTGTAATGGGGACAGCTGTGTGACACGGCTGTTCCCCTGTGGGACACAGAAGGGATCCACTGTGATAGGCTGAAGCCTATCACAGCCGAAGCCTATCACAGCTAAAGCCTATCACAGCAGGTCGCAGTGATAGGCTGATAGAGGGAGGGAGGGTAAACAAAATAGACATTTTTATTAACAAAATAAAGAAATAAATATTTGTAAAAAACAGAAAACAAAAACACCTGGGGAGAGATCAGACCCTACCAACAGAAAGCTCTGTTGGTGGGGAGAAAAGGGGTGTTATAATTTAAGTAGGCCTCAGTTACTTGGCCTGAGTTTTATGTAAAAGGTTTGTCCGCAGTGTATGCCTTTAAAATAAATAGAGGTTTTGTGATGCAGGCAGAGGCATCTCAGGGTCTGCGTGTAGCAGAGGATACACGCAGATACTGAGAACATGTTCCTAAAAGAAGGCCATCGGACTACTCTGACCTTAACACTATACCACAGGAACAGAAAACATTGGCCATATTTACTTATCATCCACGTTCCTGCATATGGGTCAAATGCCTCATTGATTATTAATCAAGTAGGTGTGTATGATGACACCACGAGTGGGTCCACCAATAATCTGGTCTAGGGGGTGGCGAAGATGATGTCATATTTAACTCTTTCCTAGTCGGTATAAAAGGCTGAGGGAGCTACGAGAGCTCACTTCTGCTTCTTCCTTCTGCACTAGCTAGCAAGGCTGACTGGGACGACTTCTAAGCATGTTCTTCCTTTCTGTAATCTGATATAATGTATGCTGTACATAGGTAGTTTAGTGTAACGTAGTTAGGAAGAAGGTACCTGATAGACTCCAGCAGGGAGTCTAATCACGAGCTTGTAACGCAACATGAAGATTGGCATAGCTAGGATATGATGAATGTATCTATCTGTATTCCTGTTTCCTGAATAAATAACGTAAACTTTGAAGAAGCCTGAGAAAGTCTATATCCTGTTTGCAGTGTGGAGAGTCAAGTGATCTCACAGTCTGTGAGACGATGGTGTCGAAGCAAGGTGATTAGAACAGTTTATAACAGTGGTGCTGAAATCCTTCCCTGCCTAGCAATACAGGCAGACGGGGCCGGGGCCGAAGAAAGTGGTTTCAAGATATTCCACAGCAAAACAAGCGGAATAGACGGACACGGACTGTAAAGCTTATCAAGCTGATACTGATAAGCTGGTGTGAGTGTGTGGGAGCCGAGCACACACGGGCTGCAATTCGAGGAAACCAGCGGCGACACTCGTGGATGTTAAACTTTGACTGTAAGTGCACATCAGTCATAGCCTAAACCGGATCGCAGGTGACTGGAACGCTCCGAGGCCGGCTGGCAGCTGCCGCTGGATATCGATCCGCTGAGCCAGTGTGGGTACACAGAGATGACGCTCAGGAGTTCCAGGGATCCAATCAGTGTCGTGAAAAAGTTGCCATATGCTGGTCGAATTGGCAGGCACGTAAGATTTACGTTATTATGTTGCATTATCTTTATTGTATGAAGAGGGGATAATGTGTTCTGTGTTTTGTGTTAATTGCAGCGTGGAGGCTGCGGGTTTCTCATTTTGTAAATGCATAGTGCGGTTTTCAGAGTTTATGTGTTTTGATTTTTTCTTAGGATTCAAAGTTCCTGTGTTGCAGAGGTTCTTTTTTTTTTTTTTTCTCTTCTCTTCTCTCCCCGTCTCTACAGAGGCTGGGAAAAATGTCCAGATAGAGCAGGGGGGCCTCCGCAGCAGGAGATAAGCCAGTGGTGCTTCAGTTTGTTGGGGCTGGATGGGGGGGAGAGAGGGGATAGAAGAGGAAAGCGAGTGTCTTTCTGTTTGTGAGATGTTCTGCAAGTTTCTCGCATTTCCAGTCAGAGCTGCTAACATGCTTGTAAATATCTGTATCTGTTATGTTGTTTAGCCAGTTTGTCTGTTGTGCGTTTCAGCAGTATTAGCTGTTAATATGGTTTAGAGTTACGCTGCGCGCTTGAGTAAGTTTGAGTTATGGCAGAGATAAACTGCAGATGTTTTGTGAGGAGAGAGAGGGTTTCTTTGTTCCTGGGTGATGCTAAGAGGTAATATATTTAGCATTGCAGCTGTGACGCGGTTGGTCTCAAGTTTGGCAAGTATCCCAGAGAGTATAGGTAGCGGGAGGCTGACTCTCGGTAAAATGTATCGATGCTGTGTGTAACTATGCATAAAAATGTTTGTTCTGTGTGTATTTTGTTTTCTCTCCTAAGATATAGGAAACGAGAGGCTGCTATGGGAGCAGCCATTTTAGCTGGCAGTCCAGGACTCAAAATGGCGGCAGTGGTGAAAGCCCGCCCCCGAGAGTCATGGCCCCCACACGTCATGGCAGGGGGGGAGGAGGGGCTGGGGGATCCACGTCACGTCAGGCTGTGCTCGCGGCTCCGGGCAGAGCAGCTGAAAGGGAGGGGGGTAGAAATACAGAGACATGCTACTGTGTGTCTCGGGTCTCAAAGTATTTCCCCAGAGTTTTTCCCTGAGTCCATGGAAAGGAATGCCAGGATACGTGCAACAAGCATTAGCAGGAGCACGGATAGGAAAAGTGTCTCAGCTAGGTGCAGGGACACACGTAGCAGTGCAGGTCAGGAAAGTGTCTGTACTGAGTTGCTTGCGGGATTATTCCTGTAAGTGGGGCACCTTAATGGGTGGTGCAGCATGAGTTCCCAATAGAGTATGGGGGGGGGGCAGTGCATCAGGGGGGTGCCGGAGTTGGAAAAAAGGGAGTTGACCAATTCTGGTTTCCGTCGCCGCTGCTGCAGAGTGGTAGCGATTTTTTCCGGTTTTTGTAGTGGACAGGGCCAGAGCTTGACTGAGAGGTCTATGCTGGGCTGGGGCTGTTTTTTTTGTGCGTTTTTTTTCGTCCACTGATTGGTCAAATATGTTTTTTTCCAGCTCCTATCGATTGTAGCACAAAGAACAAAAACTGACCGCAGTTCATGGGGCAATTATACAGATGATAGAATTGCCATGTACAGAGTGACAGTGTATCAGTACGCTGTTTGCCATGTGACTACCTACCATGTGGGCATTCAGGGATCTGCATACAGGCATGTGACGCTGGTATGCTTAGCCCTGCACCCTGTGTAGTTTGAGTGTAAAGTGCCCCTTTCTACAGGGAGGCAGCCATTTTTTTTGGGTAGTCTAGGTGGTGGCACAGCAAACATTGATCAGAGGGTACAACACACAGAACTTCTAGCAGAGCTGGTATCGCGATGAAGTTCTAGATAAGTAAATGCGATAATGAGTAAGAGCAATGCAGGCTCACCTGCAAAGCAGCATCAGGTGTGGCATCCGTAATCTGTGCATGCGACGGCTCCGCATGGACAGATAAGGGGGGGATGTGGAGTGAGCTGCAATGAGGTGAGAGCTTCCAAAGGTGAAGTCCGCGGGAGCATATTTTAAACAGGTAAGTACTGAGGATAGTACTGAGGTAGGGGGGTGAAGTTTAACTCCAATCTACCAAAAAGAGTAAACAGAGTTCATGAGATGAGAACCATAACGCAACGAGATCAATTACGATATATATTGATCAATTTAAAGTGTACAGAGTACAAGCCGCAGGGCGAATCCCAAATCATTAATAAGAATTGATTTGTTTGTATTTCGATTTCAGGGGTTTGGCAATATGGAATTGAGACAGCTGCAGTGCTGGCAGCAAAGATGGAGATGTCAGTCGGATAAGCGAAAGGTTCCAGATGCCAATCTAAGTTTGGAGAAACACGAGATTCCTGAAATCGGAAAGAGACTAAAACACGAGATTCCTGAAATTGGAAAGAGACTAAAACACGAGATTTCGGAGATCGGAAAGAGACTAACAAAACTGTCTGAGCAAAGCATAATGCAAATTGCTAATGTTTTTCCTTCCCAAGGTGGTGCTTTTATAATGAAGAGTACCGTGCTGATGGTGATCCTAGGTTGCCATTTCGTCCTAGGAGAACGAAGAGAGGACATTCTCATGTATAATAAGGGGTTAATGAGAATGCAAGGCCCAAACATGTTGATGTTGGGTGACAAAGGTACTGATCCTTTCACACCTCCCTCTGATTGGCACAGATGGACCAAGCAGGGATGGAGGGAAAGAGCACTTGTGCCAGGAGAAAACAAATTTCATGGCACAATGTGGGTGAAAGGTCTGAAGGGTCAGGTGTGCGGGCAGTGGGAATTGAATGGCAGTATAAATCTGCTATTGAGTACCACACTCCCAGAATCGACGCACCGATCCAAAGGTTTGTTAAAAGGTACATTGCAGTACAATGGGTACATGCAAAAGGTGGAGTGTGTGATTCAGGGGTACCTTGTCTTGGTTATGCAGAGTGAGATGGTTCCAGATTGGAGAGGAACGAGCAGGAGGCGTCAATTCTCTTACCAGAGAGACGCAGGGGACAACATCACACTCTGGAGCTACCAACAGAGAGTGCCTCTGAAACAACTATACACACGTAAAGGCTGGAAAGCCGAGGGTGGGTGGTTCTCGAAACAAGAAGTAAAAATCGAGATCAAGCCACATTTCCAGGTGACAAAGAGGGTGGGGAGAGCGGTCCCGGGGGAGGGAAAGCCCACACAGGGAACCCCATTCACACCACACGGGTCACAACAGGGGACGATATTACACAGTCCATATGCAACAGCTTATTCTCATGATAGTTGGGTAAGTGAAGAGGTACTCTTAATCGAACGATTGCAGAGAGTACAGTCTTCCCGACCTCAGGTACATAGTGTGCCTCAGGACATAAGGGGGGAAGAGGTCCAATCAGGACAGCTGGGGACATATTTTGTCAGCGAGAGATTGGACAAGGGGAGGTATATTAATTTTTCTGTAGAAGGATCTTTTGCATGGCAGCTTCGAGATGTTTGGGTGAACAAATGGAAACGGTGCAACATTCCTTTAGGCACCGCCACTTTCTTAGTTCCCACCTCAACCCGGGTCTTACACCAGGACCTGAGAGGTCAACCTTTTTTGGTGCTAGACGGGGAGGTGAAGCAAGTAGAGTTGTCCTCATGCGGGCAATTCTTGCAGAAGTACCTGCGTTGGCCGGGGCAAGTCAAATTTAGTGAAGAAGCCTGCAGGCTCAATAACGCAGAATGCGAGGCTACCATTCAAAAGATCCACCCTGAAGCCCAACCGATAGTTCCGGTGGCGGAAGGAAAGGTTTGGTTTTTTAACATAAGTTCTAATGATACATTCAAGGTATATTTTCATAATTGGTCCGATAAGGGGGAGTTTCCAAGGGGAACATGTTGTGGGAGCGGAGATCCCATATGGATCCAGTCATCCAGGTTGGATGACGTTGTTTCTCAAATTGTTAAGAGAACTCTAAAGTGCAAAGTTTCACGGGTAGTTCCCGTCCTGAAAGAGAACACGACATGGGACAAAGGGGAACAGGGTTTGATCCAAGACGGCCACATTTTGTTACAAAGATTAAACAAACAGTACACTAAGTTAGAGGTAAGATTTCACCATGATACAGGTGATCTTAACGAGGTAGAACACAAAAATGAGCAGGTGAGTGCCAGTCCGACCTGGTGGACAAGGGTTCCGGTGATGTTCCAGGGACACTCGGACTGGGCCTCTGCAGTTCCAAAGTTCTTTCTACACCCACTGGTCGTCTGGATGGGGATGACAACTTTAGGCATCATTATCCAGGTGAGGTTGCGTGTTAAAATTACGTAAAACAAATTAACCTGGTCCAGAGATTGGTGCCTCATAAACAATCTCCTGAACCAATAGTTTAAATTAAGGGATATACAGGGTTACGGGTATAGGTTTAGTAGTACCTGTGATGGAGCTGATTGTATAAAGGCGCTCTTTTAGAAGGCACCTGGCACTGCTCCGTTCTGTAACAACCAAACGAGTTTCACTTTTTTGTGGTCATGCAAGTTTGTGAGTGATACGTAAGTGACGCAAATGCTGAGCATGTGGTATAGAGGGACTTAGAAGTAGGGCCTTCCCAGAGAGCCTGGTTACAGGAAGACCAAGAGGTCTTGCTCTCTCTCTTCCAGGGGTAATCGCCTAGAGCAGAGAAGTTGTGTGAGCACGAACATCGAAAAGTGAAACATAAAAGAAAAGAAACCAGGTACTGGGAGGTTCAGACGCTGGGATCTGCGGGTCAAGCCGTTTTAGGGGGGATTGTTATAATTTAAGTAGGCCTCAGTTACTTGGCCTGAGTTTTATGTAAAAGGCTTGTCCGCAGTGTATGCCTTTAAAATAAATAGAGGTTTTGTGATGCAGGCAGAGGCATCTCAGGGTCTGCGTGTAGCAGAGGATACACGCAGATACTGAGAACATGTTCCTAAAAGAAGGCCATCAGACTACTCTGACCTTAACACTACACCACAGGAACAGAAAACATTGGCCATATTTACTTATCATCCACGTTCCTGCATATGGGTCAAATGCCTCATTGATTATTAATCAAGTAGGTGTGCATGATGACACCACGAGTGGGTCCACCAATAATCTGGTCTAGGGGGTGGCGAAGATGATGTCATATTTAACTCTTTCCTAGTCGGTATAAAAGGCTGAGGGAGCTACGAGAGCTCACTTCTGCTTCTTCCTTCTGTACTAGCTAGCAAGGCTGACTGGGACGACTTCTAAGCATGTTCTTCCTTTCTGTAATCTGATATAATGTATGCTGTACATAGGTAGTTTAGTGTAACGTAGTTAGGAAGAAGGTACCTGATAGACTCCAGCAGGGAGTCTAATCACGAGCTTGTAACGCAACATGAAGATTGGCATAGCTAGGATATGATGAATGTATCTATCTGTATTCCTGTTTCCTGAATAAATAACGTAAACATTGAAGAAGCCTGAGAAAGTCTATATCCTGTTTGCGGTGTGGAGAGTCAAGTGATCTCACAGTCTGTGAGACGATGGTGTCGAAGCACGGTGATTAGAACAGTTTATAACAGGGGGGGGGGGGGGGAATCACTTGTGTGCTGATTTGGACGGCCTGGCCACTTTTAACGCCACAGTCCTCAAGTGTTTAAAAACTACCAAAAAGTAGCAAAAAAGTACTATCAAAATTTTTAAGTTTTCTTGCTTGCTGGTGATTTAAAAGCCATTTTATTGACAAATTTGAAAATATCTCCTAGGGGAAAACTCAGGAGAAAAAAGTTGATTGTATATGGGCCAGAGTCTTATCTCCAACAGTCAAAGATCAAAGAGTAATGGTCAGCTTGGAGAGCATAGTGCTAAAGATTAGTGACTGATAAGGCTATAGCAGAAAATGAAACTAGGCCTATTAACTATTTCAGGCACTTTATTAAACATGAGTTTTATCTTAGAACTTATTGAAACTTACAATGGTGTGGCTAATCTACTGGAGCAGAAGGTAAAATTTGACTGAAATTCCACTTTAACGAGGAAATACTTTTTAACGTGCAATCTTACAGTCAAAAAAATAATGAATCATTTCTAAATATATAAGCAAGGAATGTGCTGGTATCACTTTTGAAAAAAATAAATAGGCAATCTATAATATACTAGATTATCTGCTAGTTTTCTCTGCTAAAAAATGGGAGCCTTACTTTTAAAAATCTAGAATTGTTAGCATGAGTATTTTCTTTCACAAGGAAATGTCACCGTGAGCCTGACACTACCATCAAACACCCAGTTCAGCAGAATTAACAGATGCTCAGATGTGGGCTTGAGTACCATGCTGAGAAAAAGACGTTTTGGTTGGTTGACAAATCCCTAATCTGACACCAGAATGTCTGAAGTGTAATAATTTCAGAGAGACAGAAAGCTTGGGATGTCTCTGTGCTGCACTTGTCACTGTTAGGATTATAATGAGAACATTTTCTATCCAAAGTCAGACCAAGTGGAAAATTCAATTAAATGAACAAGTGTATGGAAGTTTTACAATTAGCAAATGAGGCGGCTTCCAGGAATCCTGTGGTCCTTGATGCATACATGGGTATAAACTAAAAGCTGAGTTTCTGTGAAGCAAAATGCTTGATATGCTTCTGTTTTAGTACTATGTTATAGTGTATGCACATGTTTCCTGTCCTGTGCCAAATACATAGCAAAATCTGTTCTGATGGAAAGTTTAACAAAAGTGCCTACCTCAGACAGTAATGCAGCAATGTAAGACTCTGTAGGCCAAAAAGAGGCACTTAATTCATCGAGGACTTTAGAAAGATCAGCAAAATAACACATGCATCAAAACACAGAGCTTATGCGCATCTATGCAGAAAAAGGCACAAGGAAAAATGGGCGTGATAAAACCATAATTAGAGCACTTTAAAAAAAAAGAAGTATTTTATCGTAATCACAAATGGCTGAAAAAGCCGCTAGAACAATATCTGTAAATTTACTGATATTTTAAAGGACACCCGAGGTGAAACTACACGAATTAAATAAATACACAATTGCATCTATCTTCCTTCTCCTAAAAATGACTTTTTAAGTTTTAACTGTTTTATTGTTTTTGCTCGATAACATATTCATTGAAGTATGCCAGAGCTAAAATTTATGAACTATTGAACCTTTTTATCTCTTTCCTGTTCTCAAAAGCCATTTTCTTCTATGAAACGGTTTTAAAGTCGGAATTTCTTATTAGTGAGGGTCACAATGTAGTCACTTCCTGTCTGAGTCAGGACTTGGTCAGCCACTTACATACCTGATATTTAACTCTTTAAGGCAGAGAAAGAAAAAAAAGGAACACAGCATAGTTATTTGTGTGCTAGGCACTGTACATACACTGTACATACCTCATCATGTCACGTCACCTCGGGTATCCTTTTGCAGTGCTAATTACGATTGGTAAAATGTTGGTAAATTATATCAATATTTTACTGCAGTTAATCCTAACCCTGTTTTCACATAGTACTCTTCCTCTACCAATTTCTAACCCTAACCACCCCCCTCTGATGCCTAACCTTAACCCCCTCCCATGCCTAACCTTAACATTCCCCATTGATGCCTTACCTTATCCATCCCCCCACGCATAACCTTAAGCATGAAGCAGGTGGTTTTGGTGCATGTCGTTGGCGACATAGCTCCAGAGTTGGGCTCCGCTAGCGCTATAGTCCGCTCCCCGTACAATGGTTAGTTCATCAGACCCCAAATTACTTCTCTCTCCGAGCTGCTATGAGTCAGAGGGGGAATAGTGTTTAATGCAGCCAAGGATTTGAGCAGGAACAGGGTGAGTCGTCATTCAGCTCACAATACGCCCAACTCACAGGCGGCTGGATACACTTTAACCACCCTTCCTGACACCTAACCTTAAAGTGGTCAGAAAGCCAGCATTTCTACTTTGCTCTAAAAGATTCCTCACAGCTTGAAAGCTACTATCCCAGATTTTTTTTTAAAGCAGAACATTACTGAAATGGTTAAACAAAGCATGTTATCCTGTTATTCAACTTTAAATCCGCATCCAAACTTGAGATAACAGTATCTTTACGCACATTGTAACAACATTGGAATGTAAAGAAACACAGTGTAACAAGTGAAAAGAAGCTCTCTGTGAAGCTCTATGTGCTTCAGACACATACAGAGTTCAGAATAGTTCATTAGAAGATGTTAATATATAATAAAAAGCAGTTTGAATAAAATGCAATGACAGTATTTAGAGCAAGATGAACTACACTTTGGAAACTTATAATTTGTAATCAGACAGACAATATTACTTATGCACAAAAGCAAATATGATAACTGTACGAGTAATAAAAAGTAGGAAAACACATTTTTATTGAATGTTATGTCGGAGTTTCAAATTAATTTAAACCCCCATTCTGGCGTCTAACCTTAAAGCGGAATATAACCCAGCATTTCAACTTTGCTCTAAAACATTATTTACAGCATATTATATGTAACCAGAATTTTTTTTTTTACTAGACCAGCATTGGAAGGGTTACACACAGAGCTTTAAAGTTCCATGGATAGAAATGCAGACGCATCTGAAGTTTAGATAGATACATTTAAGTAAACACAATGTAACAAGTGGTGAATGTTACACACTCTCTGGCTGTCCTCCAGCTCCTGCACAGTCAGAGAGTGTGTGTCACATTCCACACTTGTTACATTGCGTTTACTTAAAGAGTAACTGTCAGGCTGCAGAAGCTAATTTAAACCTCTATTCTCCTGTGTTAAACAGTTTAGAAGGAAGCCAAAAAGGCATTAGTGAAGATAAAAATCTCTCTTACCTTTGATGTGTGCTTATCAGAAAAGCTGTTAGACCCAAGAGGACGCAAGCCGCATACTATACTGCAAAGCATTCTGGGGCCCTCCCCTCGGCTGCTAATGAGACGTTACAGCAGCTTGTAATCAGTCCAGCGCGTAGCACTGATAAATCTCCGGGCAGAGTACACTGCAGGAGTCAGCTATTGTTCCTAGCCACATGGCTCATTAATATTCACTGCACACTGTGTTATTCAGTACGAGCTTTTCTGTGATCAGGAAGCAGGCAGGACATGACGACACATTTGACAGAAAAACATGGAGCCTGCCATGAGCTGTCAGGAGCATCTATCTTTGCATATACTATATACAAATTCTGTGAAATCCAAACGTGGACAGTGAAATGCATATGTAATGTAAGTACAGCCAATCTTTAGCTACTGATATATGTGTTTATTTTCTCTGAGACCTTATACCTAACAGCTCCTCTTTAAATGTATCTGTCTAAACTTCGGATGCATCTGCATTTCTCTCCATGGAACTTTAAAGCTCTGTGTGTAATCCTTCCAATGCTGGTCTAGTAAAAAAAAAATGCTGGTTGCATATAATATGCTGTAAATAATGTTTTAGAGCAAAGTTGAAATGCAGGGTTATATTCCGCTTTAAAGGTAACTTTCATAAAAAATGGGGCTGAAGTCTTTCTGGTTCCTCCCCATCATCCCGCACTGCTTGGTTCTCCCAGTGTCCCCCTCCAATTGTCTTATGCCCAAGCCCATGTCGCGTGCCTCCTCCAAGACTGACAGTACTGACTGGCAGAACTTAAAATACTGACAGTACTGACTGGCAGAACAGATGAGACTGACAAGACTGCCTAGGGGGATCTACGATGTTGACAGGTCTGACTGACAGGACTGACAAAACTGACATTGCTTACTAACAGGACTGTCAAAACTGACAGTACTGACTGTCAGGACTGATGATGAGACTGACGGAACTGACTAGCAAGACTGGCAACACTGGCAGGTCTTACTGGCAGGACTGACAATACTAATAGGATGGATGGGTAGTACTGATGAGACTGACAGAACTGTCTGGAATGACTGACAGGACTGACTGGCACAACTGGCTACTAGAAAGGAGGACCAGTGTTATAACACACTGAAGATTTAGCTCAGACCAAACAGCTCTGGATGCTATTTGTTCAGGGTTTAAATCCCTAGGAACACACCTGGTGGGAAAGTAAGCAGACAACATTCACATCATCTTAGAAGCTTTGGTAGTGGCATCAGAGGACATTACAGGACAAGAGGAGCTCACGGCTGGATCAAGGTGTGAGTGAGTGAAGCACACAATAGAGTGGCTTCCAACAGGAGAGGTAAGGACTGGAGGATAGCAATGTTCTCAGGGGTCACTATTGTTATTATTAGATCCAGGTGAGGTGACACTTATGCAGACTATACTTACATACAATGTGCTCATGCACCTTAAGTTGCAATGTACAGCCTCGATGTAGGGAACTTGTTTTTCCACCAAGTCTCATGTAGTGTTCAGGTAGATTAACCACTTAAGGACCGGGCTATGTTCTTGTGATCTGTGCTGGGTGGGCTCTTCAGCCCACAGCACAGATCGTGTTTGAGGCAGGGCGACCAGACTTCCCCCCTTTTTTCCCCACTAGGGGGATGTCCTGCTGGGGGGGTCTGATCGCCGCCACTCATTTTTGCCTAGCGGGGGGCTCCTCAAAGCCCCCCTCCACAGCGATTTTCTTCCGCCCTCTGTTTCCCTCTTTCCCCTCCTTCCCCGGGGCGGGACAGGATTGTGATCCGTCCTGTGCCGCCTCTGATAGGCATCAGCCTATCGGCGTTAGGCGGTCGTTATGTGGTTAAGATCTGGGGAATTTGGAAGCCAAACAAAATATCAATGCTCCATTAGCATAGGCCATCTTCTTTGCTACACAGAGCAAAAGGCTTTGCTGGAAATTTTACAAATCTCTGACTAATGAATTGTCAGGCAGCAACTTTTGACACAGCTATCTATCAGATTCTGTCATAAGCACTGTGGAATGCTTATATTTTATATGCAAACAAAAACAAAGTAATTGATCTGAAAAATAAACATTTGGCACTAATCCTATGTACTCTAAAGCCAAGCTAAAGATATTAAACAATAACAAAAATTATCTTTATTTTTTGACCAAGGGCTTGATTTACAAAACGGTGCTAACTTTAGCACTGGCCCTTAGCACGTCTAAACTCAGTTGAAATGTGAGAAGTAGTGATCGTGCGCAAAGTACTGCGCGCAAAGTTTTGCGCGCGCACTGCACAGAGCGCAGGGCGCTCCGCGCGAAGTGCCCACTAAAGCCTATGGGACTTACCGCGCGCATAGGACTTTGCGCGCGCAAAACTTTGCACGCGGTACTTAGCGCACGATCTGATTGAGAAAACTGGTGCTAACCTACTTAGCGCCCTGGTTAGCGCGCCTTAAGACTTTAGATGTGCTAAGTAGGTTAGCACCTCTTAGTAAATCAAGCCCCAAACCTTACACTATTTACAGACATGTAAACCCAAAACTGCAAGATGTCTCCAACAGGCTTCACTAATGCCCTCTGCTATTTAAAGCCTTTGGCAATTAAACTAAATTCCCTGTATCAGATTTGGAGTAGTCAGTTCAGAATACCTGCTGTAATCTTTCTACAAATCAGTTCTTGTGTTTTTATATGCAGGTGATTTGCCCGGCCTAGTTTTTATGTCATCTGATCTGACAGGAATCTAATACTTTCCCATCACTGTACACAGATTTTCAATAGATTTTATTGTGAAATCTACTGAATATTAGTGATGGCCCGAACATTAAATTTTTGGTTTGCGAACTTCGAGCACAAATTTCCACAAAAGTTTGCGAACAGGCGAATCTTGCAAACCACCATAGACTTCAATAGGCAGGTGAATTTTAAAACCTATAGGGACTGTTTCTGGTCACAAAAGTGATGGAAAAGTTGTTTCAATGGGACTAACACCTGGACCGTGGCATGCTGAAGGGGGATCCATGGCAAAAGTCCCACCAAAAATGATGTAGTTGCAGCAGAGTCGTGTTTTAATCTCTAAAGGGCAGATATCACAGTACATTCTTAAATTTGTGGAATTGAGTGCTTTAAAACATCCGGCGTGTGTACACCTCCATCAGGTAGTGCAAGGGTTGGGCCCGGTTCACACTGACAGATGAAACGCTGCATTTAATGCACTGCAAACAACCGCAAAGAGCTTTAGTGATAATGTCAGGTAAGCAAATCATTGTCTTTACTAGTTGACACTCCGGGACATAAATGTTAGTCCTCTCGGCGGCATTCTTTGTGTAGTGGTGTGTAGTGGGGCCGCCGTGCTTGTGCACACATTTGTAAGAGTGCAGGCGATCACGGTTTTCCAGCCTCTATGGCCTGGCTGAGGTAGTTCATTGACAGTTAGGTGATCAAAAAAACACTGATTCTGCACTGAGGCCTTATACAGGGGGCAGTAGTGGATATTAGATGCCATTAGTGGTGGTGAAGGATTATTGGGTTATGGTCAGTGCACTACTAGGACCAGCAGACCTGTCTTCAACAGCTAACTTTTGCACTGGACAAAGAACAGCAATACAATAGCAAGAAAAGCAATGTACCAGCCCTAAGTAGGGCTTAGCTGTTCAGGACAATGTGGTAGCAGCAAGAATCTGCACTGAGGACACAGAACACAGGCCTACTAATGCTCTCCCTGTAGGCAGCCCACCCTCCCTAATCTGCCTAGCACAGAAGCCAAACACAGACTGCAAAATGGCTGCTGTGCTGACTTTCTGACAGGTGGGGTGGGCAGACCAGGTGGGAGGGATAGCTGATTTGCTGCCATGTGTCTGATGGGGTTAGGGGTCAATTTTTGGCTCCATTATATGTATAGGGAGCGAATCGAACACGCCAAGTGTTCGCCTGCCAATACAAATGCAAACATCCCTTGTTTGCCATTAACTATTCTCTGGGCAAACAGTTTCGGACATCTCTACTGAATATGCACTGCCTGCCAGCCCCCCCCCCCCCCCTGTTTTACCCTATCCATTTTCCATCCCCTTGGTTGTGTATAATGTTGGCAGAAAAGGTTACACTCATCTGTCCCCCAGAGCCACAAGGCACTCCCCTCTGTTTCTTCTCTACTGTCTCTCATTACCTGTGGGTATCTGTGTCCTGTGGAAAACACTAAAGGCCACACATTAGAGGCCAATTGGCATATACGTAATGTGACCATTAGAGGCCTGTAGTAAATGTCATGAGGCACAGGCACCCCAGTAGAGAAGAGACAGGAATGAGTGCCCATCACTCATGTAGAGAAGACCTATCATGGTGGACACATAAGTGTAACTTCCGCTGCCAAAGCTGCACATCATTTGTCCCAAAATCAGACACTGCTACCACAGTGCTCCTGACCCACTGCGGATCAAGCAATATCTTCGGGTCTGGAATGGTGGATCGATCCAAGCCAGTGAACTCGATTGATTGGACATTTTTTGCTGCATCAGTTTTTACTAGATTCAAGTGGTCAAATCTGTTGGATTAGAAGTATTGTTAAGTGTATTGACACCTTAAAGAGACTTATTTAAGTATTTATATAGCGCCGGGCATATTATGCAGCGCTGTACAGAGTATATTGTCTTGTCACTAACTGTCCCTCAGAGGAGCTCACAATCTAGTCCCTACCATAGTCCTATGTCTATGTATGTATCGTGTAGTGAATTTATCATGGTTTAGGGCCAATTTTAGGGGGAAGCCAATTAACTTATCTGTATGTTTTTGGGGTGTCACGGGGAGAACATACAAACTCCTTGCAGATGTTGACCTAGCTGAGATTCAAACCAGGGACCCAGCGCTGCAAGGCTAGAGTGCTAACCACTATGCAACCATGCTGTTCAGTGTAAGTTAAACTTTCATTGTATCATCTTGTCAAGTAAAGTTATAATTACCAGTCAGGTGGCGGCGGGGATACACCCCGGAACATGCCAGACAGACTCTGGACTCCGGGAGAGATTACAGTGGAACAGAGAGGGATGGCAATTATAGCATTACAGGACAAAATGATGCAGTGAAATTTTAACCTGCACTTAATAGGCTCTTTAAACTGATGATGACTCAGGACTAGAGTGGCGAACATAGAATTTTCCGTATACAGACTTCCGCAAATGTTCATGAAGAATTCAATGGGCAGGCACATTTTTAAACCTACAAAGACTGTTTTTGACCACAAAAGTGATGTTTCGAGGGGTCTAACACCTGGAATGTGGAATGCCGGAGGGTCATCCATACCAAAGGTCTCACCAAAAATTATGGAGTTGACAAAAAGTCTGGTTTCAATCCCTAAAGGGCAGAAATCACATTACATTCCTACAAATAATGCACTGAAATGGTACTGTGCGTGCAACTTAATGTAATAACAGAAGCAGTAGTGTGCACAGCTCTGGGTGTCAGTGGGGTACGGAGTGTCACACGCACAGAAATGCAACTATGCTATCAGAATACAGTGATTTAATAATGCACTGAAGTGGTTCAGTGCCTGCAACTTATTGAGGTAACAACAATAGCAGTAGTGTGCACAGCTCTGGGTGTCAGTGGGCTGTGGAGCGTCACACACAGTGAAATGCAATAGTACTATCAGAATACAGTTAAATAATAATGCACTGGAGTGGTACTGTGCCTGCAACTTAATGTAGCAACAGCTGTAGTGTGCACACAGCTCTGGCTATCAGTGGGCTGTGGAGTGTCACACACAAAAAAACACAGGAAACCGATATACTAGCCCTAAAAATGGCTGTTTGGGGTGCTTTCACAGCAAATGAGGAACAAGAACACAAACCCAGCTAATGCTTTTCCTAACTATTTGCAGCAAGTCTGACCCTGCTATCACTAACAGTCAGCATCCAGTAGAGAATGAATACAAAATGGCCACCGCTACTGCTTTTTAATGGGGGAAATTTAATTTCTCAGCATCATCATGGGTTTCCTAAAGACAGGTCCTGTTTGACTAACATGCTCAGCTTTTATGAGGGAGTGAACGCTAATGTGGGTATTGGGAATGCTGTAGATATGATATACTTGGACTTTGCAAAGGCCATCGACACTGTTCCACACAAACGTCTGGTGCAAAAGTTGAGGATGCAAGGACTGGGGAAAGGTTTGTGTGCATGGATAGGGAACTGACTAATGGACAAAAAACAAAGAGTTGTGGTCAATGGATCATACTCAAAATGGGTGACTGTTAGCAGTGGGGTCCCACAGGGGTCTGTACTGGGTCCAGTGCTCTTCAATTTATTTATTAATGACCTAGTAGATGCAGTAGTAAGCAATGTTGCTATTTTTGCAGATGATACAAAATTGTGCAGAATAATCCACTCTCAGGAAGATGGGGACATATTGCAACAGGATCTGGATAGGATGGCTATATGGGCACATAAATGGCAGATGAAATTCAATGTTGAAAAATGTAAAGTCATGCATTTTGGTCGTACCAATGGTCTAGCACCATACAAAATAAATGGAATACAGTTGGGGACATCAAACTTGAAGAATGGCTTAGGAGTACTCATGGACAACAAGTTAAATAATCATACTCAATGCCAAGCCGCTACAGCTAAAGCTAACAAAATTTTGGGATGCATTAAAAGGGAAATAAAAACTCGAGATGCTAGCATAATATTGTCCCTGTTTAACTGTATAGTAAGGCCACATCTGGAATATGGAATTCAGTTCTGGGCACCACATTACAGGAAAGATATTGGAGTTTTAGAGCAGGTGCAGAGACGAGCAACAAAATTGATACGTGGGATGGAAGGTCTTCACTTACCAAGAAAGGTTAGATAAACTGGGTATATTTAGTGTAGAGAATAGACGCCTTAGAGGGGATCTAATTAACATGTATAAATACATCAGAGGGCAATATAAAAGCTTGGCGGATGAGCTTTTTGTCCCAAGGCCTTCTCAAAAGACTAGAGGACATGATCTGCGCATGGAGGAAAAACGTTTTAGCCATTTATTTAGGAAAGGGTTCTTTACAGTAAGAGTGATTAAGATGTGGAATGCATTGCCACAGGAAGTAGTTATGGCAAATTCTATACCTGCATTTAAAGGGGGCTTAGATGCTTTCCTTGCGTTGAAAGACATCCATGGCTACAATTACTAGGTAATGCCCAATGATGTTGATCCAGGGATTTTATCTGATTGCCATCTGGAGTCAGGAAGGAATTTTTTCCCTTTTGGGGCTAATTGGACCATGCCTTGTAAGGGTTTTTCGCCTTCCTCTGGATCAACAGGGATATGTGAGGGAGTAGGCTGGAATTGTACTTTGTTCTGTGGTTGAACTCGATGGACGTATGTCTTTTTTTAACCCAAATAACTATGTAACTATGTAACTATGTATAGGGGGCGGGTCGAACACACCATATGTTTGCCGTTTGCCGGGAATGCGAAACAGCAGAAATTCGCCGGGAACTGTACACCGGCAAACTGTTTGGGCCATCTCTATTCAGGACATCTCGTGAATGTTAAAGGAAGTCAGCATTATGCTTAATTTCCTGTAGTAAGTTTCCCTTTGGTACCAAAAAGTAGGTGAATAAGTACAGTATTGTCAAAATTATTAGTAGTATTTTCTTGCTCGCTGATGGCTTAAAAGGCATTTTATTGATAAAGTATGAAAACATTACCGAGGAGAAAACCTAGGAGAAAAAAATGAATTGCATATGGTCCTCTCTGAGTGCAAATGATAAAGATAGCCTGAAAAAAATGACAGGCAGTCTGAACATAATAATGTTGTGCTTAAAGATTGAATTGGATTTTACATTATTATGGTGATAGAAGTTGCACAATTTCCTTGTGTTAGATTTCACCAGAATAAAATTAAAAAAAAGAACCTTGAAAACAATTTAAACAGTAACTGGTGGGCATAAAATAAAAAATCAACTCTACATTTTTATCGGGTAATAAGGATGCTAAACAGGCAATCCAAAAATTAAAAATCACTCTTATTTTTCCTCTCCATAAAACATAATTCCCCAGTTTCCCTGGTTCTCATTTGGTACATCTGCTGCACAAAGGAAGTTGCAGGGCATGCTGGGTTTTCTTTTTTCTTCTATACTTTCCCTTCAGACTTAGCTAATGAAGCCTGATTGGCTGAAGCCTCTTTCCCTCCCACACCTCTGTTCCTCTCTTATTAGCCAATATTTCTCAGTGCACTTTCTACTGCAGATCTGGGTGGGAGTGTCTGAAGACTGGGAGGGGGGGAAGGCAATAATACACAGACAGAGTAAGGAAGGAAATGTCAGGATTGACTTCAAGATAGACACAGACAAATTGGAAAATCACTCAGATCAAAATGTGGACAGTGCAATACATATGTTATGTAAGTAGAGGAAGTATTTATTTACTTATATTTGTATTTTTTTTTCTGAGATAGTATGACTGACTGCTAAGATTTAACTCAATTTACTTATCAATAAATCTCTTTCCAGGTCCCTAACTCTATCCTCCCTCCTAAAGTTTATTTTTATGTATTTATTTAAGTATTTAATAGCGCCGACATATTACACAGCACTGTACAGAGTATACTGTCTTGTCACTAACTGGTCCTCAGAGGGGCTCACAATCTAGTCCCTACCATAGTCATATGTCTATATCGTGTAGTGCATGTATCATACTATAGGGGGAAGCCAATTCGCTTATCTGTATGTTTTTTTGGGATGTGGGAGGAAACCGGAGTGCCCAGAAGAAACCATGCAGACATGGGGAGAACATACAAACTCCTTGCAGATGTTGACCTAGCTGGGATTCGAACCGGGGACCCAGCGCTGAAAAAGCTGCAAGAGCACTAACCACTACGCCACCGTGTTAACCCCTCTTTGACACCTAGGCCCATATGCAATTAACTTTTTTCTTCTATGTTTTCTCCAAGGAGGTAATAATTTTTCATCTTTTATTTATAATAATTTTCCAGCACTTTGCAATTGAAAAAGTACCACAAAGTAAGTGAAAAAGTGCTATCAAAATTATTTTGAGTATTTTCTTGGTTGCTGGTGGCTTAAAAAGTATGTTATTGACAAGTTGTGAAAATATCACCTAGGAGAAAACTTGGGAGAAAAAGTGAATTGCATATAGACCCTAATCTTACCTTTAAAACCCCAACATCTCACCTAACTTTTCCCTATCATTCATCTATCACTAGAAGTAAACCTCCTAAACAAAGCCTAACCCTAGCCAATAGTTATCTTTGGTCTACTTCACCCTTGGCACCACATGAAGGTACCAAGGACTGAAACCTTTGGACTACCGGCATTGGCTGCATAATAGTTAAGTGTCGCCACCCTAATCAACTCAGTTAAGTGCTTCCCCCAATTACCTGCTTCAATGCCATATTAATGAATCATGCTTCTACAGTTCCAATGAATCCAGCCTCTTGAGTGTACATCAGGCTTATTGTTTAATCAGTGCCTATTGATATACAGTAGAGAATTCTCAGAGGCACAAAAAGGTCCAAAGCTACATTTTAATTGGCAGTAAGCTCAATTGGCAACTTGTTTTCATCAACAAGCCAATCACAGACTTTGAGTATGTCTGAGAACCCACTCCTCTGTAAAGAGTTACTCAGAGGGTACCTGAAGGATAGCCATTAGTTAAGATTTGCTCCAGGTGCAATACTCACTTCTTATATGAAGGTTGGTTAACAAAAAGGCCCATGTGCAATTAACTTTTTCTCCTGAGTTTTCTAATGGGAGATTATTTTTCATCTTCAATTTAAATTAACTTTGTAGTGCTTTGCAATAGAAAAAGTACCACAAGTAGGATGAAAAAGTACCGTCAAAATTATTTTGAGTATTTGTTTGCTTGCTGGGGATGTAAAAAGCATTTTGTTTACAAGTTTTGAAAATATCACTTAGGACAAAACTCAGGTGAAAAAGTGAATTGCATAAGTCCCCTTGTCATAAAATGCATTTTAAACCACCAGCAAGCAAGAAAATACTCAGATTAATTTTAATAGTACTTTCGCACCAACATCTGGGTACTTTTCCAATTGTAAAATGCCTAAAAGTTATTTTAAAGAGAAGATGAATATTATCTCCTAGGAGATAACTCAGGAGAAAAAGTTAATTGCATAAGGGCCCTTATATCTGCTTCTATCATTAATTATTTCTCCTTCTAGTCGTGGTGAAAAATACCTTAGGGAAGATATGTTTCAGGAATCAAGCTCATATTAAAGAGGAGCTGTCAGCCATACTATGCCAGATAAAAAAAGACATATATAAGTAGATAAATACTAGCTCTACTTACATAACGTGTATTGCACGGTCCAAGTGTTGATTTTAGCGAACTTTATAAAATAAAAAAAAGGTAAATGGAGAGAATTCTGTTCGCTGGCAGGGGCCATCTTTACTCCCTCCAGCTGAAGCCAATGTTGAGGCCATTTCCTCCCTTCTTCCCCCCTCCTCCCCACACCAATAGAGAGTGTTGATTGTAAATGCAGGGAATCACTAAGGAAATGGTAGCAGGGACAGGGGTCCCCATGGATGCGATGCGGTGGTGGCAGCCACTGCCCACATGAATCGGAGGAGATGCCTGTCAGGCTGGAGTGTGGAGAGGGAGCAGACATGGATAGTCATGGGAGGCAGCCAATGAGAGGAAAAGGAGTGAGAGTGACACAAGCTGCAGCCAATCAGGCTGAACTAGCTTTGTCTGTGCAGAAACTCCCCCCGCCCCAGCCTGCACTGCAACTTCTCTTTTGCGGCTGATTACTGACTGCGTACTAAGGAGCTGGGGACGTGAGGATTAATCTCTGCAATAAAAAAGTAAGATTGATTTTAAAGTTATGCATTGTCTTTTTAGCATTCCTTTTATATGATCAACAGATAGAAATAGAGAATTGATTTTGTTTTTCATGCCTAACAGTTACTCTTTAACAAGAGGCTTATCATACATTTTCATAAATAAATAATAAATCATTTTAAAAATTAAAAATACTTGCTGGAAGTTTTTCTTCAAAACTTATAGAGCATTTTCCACAGAAAACTAGACTTTTAACGAATACATCCCTATTCGTTTGTAAGGCATGTGTGACTATAGCCAAATTATTCTTGGATATTAAATGAAAGTCGGAATAAAGTGAAATAAATTACAATAGGCCTACAAAATGTAGCAAAGTCAATTATATAGATAATAATTTGAATTTCTTGTAATAGCTTAAAACGTATGACTACAGCAGATTGCCTACATTAAAACTTTTCAGAGTACAAAAATGATCATGAAAATAGACTAATATATCCTTTGCATGCTTGCCACAAGATTTGAAAATCTAACGTATGTTAAGCTGCATGCATATTTATAAGTAATATACATATGCAAGACCATTATGTGCATAGACCTGCATACATCATCCCCTTTTTATTCAGCATACACAGCCTGATTCGTATATCAGCTGAATTATTTAGTAGGGCCATTTTTATTTTAGTATGTTCACATCATCCCCATAGACTCTTCCCTAACAGGCGGGTGCTCTATATATATTACCAGCAGGAAGTTTTGACACTTCTTATTTTATAATGTTTACCTTCACTTTACAATATTTATGAATCACTATGCTAGACTAAAGCATGATTTTATTCATTAACTATGACATATGTAAGGTTATGTAAATAATTCTTAAGTAACCTCAATAATCCTTAGCAACCAATCATTCGGTTTTTCCATGGCTTACCATAAAGAAATTAAAGCTGAATGCCGGGATGTTTGTTTTTTCACATACATATATGCAATAAGGTCTAGTTCACATAGATGGATTCAGAATAGTTGAAACATTTGGTTATTAAGGTGATAGAAGTTGAAAAATGACTCGCCCACCATACTAAAAATGTAGCCAGATGAGAGTGTCCCTAAAGGTAGTTGTGTTTGGCAGTTGCACAGCATTCATACAATGTATAATCATTGTAGAGATTAAAGCGGATCTGAACTCAATACTTCCTCTCTGCTCTAAAAGATAAGCAACAACAAAATAACCTTTGAAGAAAAAACAGCTGATACAAATCCTGCAATAAATCTGCAGTGTGTCTGCTTCCTGCTTTTATGGACATAGAGTTAACATTCTGTGTTTATAAATTAGCTGCTCTACCGAGGATGTCAGCTGACACAGCTCAGAGATCAAACTACACTGGGGATTAGTCACAAATGTGTAGGAATGAGGCTAAACTCTCTAAATACATACAGGGTGCATTTCTCTATGTTTTTCTTCAGCTCTGTGCAAGAGTTCAGGTCTAATTTAAAACTGTTGCAAGCAATGCTTGACAGGTGGTGAAATAGCTCATCAATAGACTCGAACGGGGGTTTCCTCTAATGTGGTCCTAGATCGAAGACAGTGACATCCCCTGGCTGGAGGCAGCACCAAGTGGAGAGGAATACAAAGATGAAAATAAAGTTACATACTTTGTTTCCAAATAAATGGTCTTTTTGTAATATAGGGAAACAGAACATACCGTAAGTTGTGATCATATAACATTTTAATGCACATCCAAGCATAAATGGGCACTACATTCTTTAATATCGGAGGAGTAAATGGCAGTTATAAATGCAAACAGCTGTTGTGAAATCAATCTATATACAAATGTCGTGATTTGCAAAATACTAAAGAAAAAATAGGAGAAAGTGAACGAATGAAGAAACAAACATTAAGAGTATAATCATTTACAGTATATCCCCAATATCGCCCTACTTTGGTAAACTAACAATAAAGCACAAAGATGATATAGATTACCGTTAGTAAGAGGCATCATGACAGGGACCAGGATACCCAGCAAGCAGATGAATTATTTTAAGAGATGAATCACAAATACTGGTAACTTGTATGTTCAGTAAATGTCCATATTTTCTTTTTCAGAACAAATGCTCCATCTGGATTGGTGGAATAAACGCCACATGCATACAGTCTATAGCCCCAACACATTAGGCACTCCAGATTTCATTCTACTATCTATTAGCTGTAAACATGGCTATATATAGTATTTTGGGGCAATATTCCTCATAGCAATCAATAGACAAGACTAAATACAACTAAAAGCTAACTGAGCCATACCACAGGTGAGTGCCCCCAGTTCTTGAAAGGCACCATTTGCTAAAAACTGGAGGATTGCCAACATCTTGGTCCTTCCACATAGTTCCCTGTTAATAAAGACAATTGGATAGATAAGTCTCCAGATCTGAATATAGCCTTTCCAGGGAGCCACAATTCAACCTAGTTAATTGGTAAAGCTCACAATCTGACAAATTCTCAATTAGCATACGTGAGCGATATGTTTTAGGGTGAGCCCTCAAAAAGGCCCTCCTAATACATGGCTGTAGGTGACAAAACTCTTCATATAATGCACCAAACTGCTCCATACTGATATGTTAGATTTGATTCTCAAGGGGACAGTGGAAAATGAGTGAAACTTTCCCCACATATGTGTCTTATGCTGGGAATACATGGCTCAATTCTGCCATTTAGATGGCTTGATAGATAATTTCCGACATGTCCAATATCCCACCCGATCATTTCCCCGCTCGATTCCGCATTAAGGACAATGGAAAAAGATAAGGAAAACAAGCGGAACATAAGAGAATCTCCTGCGGAATTGAGCGGGGAATCGATCGGCAAGGAGAATCGAGCGGCAAAATCGAGCCATGTATGCCCAGCATTACACACGACTTAAACCAATTATTAAATGATTGATACAATTAATTAACACTTCACAGAGCCTTTTAAACTTAACAACATGGCAAACATATAGTGCATAAATTATAATGTGAATTAACAAACAAAATTGAATATATTAAGTAAAAAAAAAATCACAATCAGTATTGTAACACTATACAGTTTAAACTATTCCATTGCGAGTAATTCATTATGTGTTGTGTAATTGTTAAATTATCATACATCCTTCCAAATCCATGCATCAAAAATATGACTCTACTTTGCACCTGCTCCGACCAGGTCTAACGTTATCACTTAGCATTGCCGGGTATGTTTCTGCATAGTACATCTGGAAAATATGATAACAGTAATAAACCCCATGCGAGCTCAACACTCAGAAACTTTTTGTTACATATGTCAAAAGTAGCAATTGGATTTGTCGAGTGCAGTTTTGCATGCCCAATAATAAATCAATGAGTTATTATGTGAGAATAGTAATAGGATGTGGCCCATTGCCCATTAACTACATCTCCCAAAATGCACTTCGATTTTGCGTCCTGAAAAGTGATTTCCCAATAGCGTAGTGTAGTATTTCTACTTCAGTATTTTGCAGTAATTTTTTTTTAGCAAACAAAGATGTGAAATATTGACAATTAATCCAAAATGTTGAAGAAGAGAAATGTGGATGCTGCAGGAAGAAAGTTTAAGGAACAATAGGAAAGTGAACATATGCCCATGCTTAACCACTTCTCCTACCCCGGGACGAGTAACTATGTCCCTGCAAATTCCCTCTTCCCCTTGCAGGGACGTAGTTACTACGTCCCTTCCTGCCATGCACACCCGCTGCCCCCCCCCCCCTTGCGTGTTCCAGCGCTCATTATTGTCACCGTTCAATAGATGGGAATGACCGCAGGCATCAAGGAGATGCCGCAATCATTTGTTTACTTCCGATGGAACCCATGTACGCATTGCTTCCTATTTAGCATACTATAAAGACACAATAGGAAATAATGTGCAAAAATAGTAAAATTACACCTACATACAATTTTTTTTAAAAGACCCTGTAATACATTTAAAACACTTTGCCTCCCACACTATCCCATAATCACACTTTTTTTTTTTTTAATTAATTTATTTAATTGTATTAAAAAAAGTAAAAGATATGTATGTCAAGAGATTATATTACTGTTAATTTTTAAACTATGGGCTTGTAAATAGTAACGGACGAAAAACTGAAAAAAAATCACCTTTATTTCCAAATAAAATATTGGTGCTATACATTGTACTAGGGAACTATTTTAAAGAGACACTGAAGCGAAAAAATAAATATGATATAATGAATTGGTTGTGTACTATGAATAATTACTAGAAGATTAGCAGCAAAGAAAATATTCTCATACTTTTATTTTCAGGCATATAGTGTTTTTTCTAACATTGCATTATTCTATAATATGTGCAGATTACACAACACTCAGCATTCAAAATACTTCTTTCAGAGCAGTCTGTGAAGTAATGACCTCTCCTCTGGCAGAGGAAAAGTAAATAGTCCAGGAACAGTTGAGATAATAAAAGTCAGATAACAGCCCTCTCCACAACTAACTTAGTCGGAGAGCTTAATGGATTGTTTGCATAGAGATAACAACTGGAGTTTCTCAACTCTTCCTGTACTGGAAACAATTAGACTGATGTATCTGATCTCAATGTTTTATTTCTTAGCTGTACTACACATACAAATCATAATATCATCTTTTTTTTCGCTTCAGTGTCTCTTTAAATGTTGCAATAACCGGGACAAATAGGCAAATAAAATGTGTGGGTTTGAATTATGTAGCATGTATTATTTTAAATCTATAATGGCCGAAAACGGATAAATAATGAATTTTTTTTATTCAGCTACTACTGCAGCCAAATAGATCAGCAGGACTGCCAGGCAACTGATATTATTTAAGAGAACATAAAAATGGCTGCCCCCATATCGCTCTCACCTTGGGCTCCCTTTAACCAGTTCGGCCTTTCTGGACGAGCTTCCTCGTCCAGATAGGCACTGCTGCTGCTGCCACATGGTGCGCGCGATTGGGCGCGCTCCCGCCGCCCGCCGCTAGCCCCCCGATCAGTGAATGGGAATATAATTCCCATTCACCGATCTAACTTCCCTGCAGAAAAATTGACGCTTTCTATTCAGAGAGCGCGGTATTTCAGCCCCCTGGAAACTTCTCCTCTTCTTTTTAGTTCCTGGATGCGAATTCGTTTGCATCCAGGACTTTTTTGAATGTGGCCATCTTGTGGCCAATAGTAAACTGCACCCACATACATTTTTAACTAAACAATTATATTATTTTACATTTAAAATTAGCAGTTTCCCTCCCACACCAAAAGTTACCCACATACATTTTTTATTAAAAAATAAATAAATAAAAAATACAATAAAAAAACAAAAACAACATAAATAGTTACCCAAGCGTCTGAACTTTTTAAATATGCATGTCAAGAGAGTATGTTATTATATTATTTAAAATTATAAGCTTATAAATAGTGATGGACGCAAATTGAAAAAATTCACTTTTATTTTTAAATAAATTATCGGCACCATAAAATGTGGTAGGGACATCATTTAAATGGTGTAATAACCGGGACAGATGGGCAAATAAAATACATGAGTTTTAATTACAGTAGCGTATATTAATTTCAAACTATAATGGCCAAAAACTGAGAAATAAGGATTTTTTTTAATTTCTTTCTTAAATTTCCTGTTAAAATGGATTTAGAAAAAAATAATTCTTAGCAAAATGTACTACCCAAAGAAAGCCTAATTAGTGGCAGAAAAAACAAGATATAGATTAATTAATTGTGATAAGTAGCAATAAAGTTATTGGCGAATGAATGGGTGGTGAACGTTGCTCGAATGCATGAGGTTTTCAACACTGCGGTGCTGAACCGGTTAACCACTTCAGCCTTCAGTGTTTTTTCAGCTTATGCATCTAAGCAATTTTCACCTCCAAGTCATTTGTCAATAACTTTATTACTGCTTATCACAATGAAAGGATGTACAACAGCATGTAAGACAGGACTGTAACGATTGGTGTCAGCAACACAGATTTTTTCTGATTATTGGTGATCTGCAGTATCACCAATAATACAGATGCTATACCTGATTATGTGTGATCTGCAGAATCACCAATAATGCTAGTATAGCTAGACACAGGACACCCAATGTGATATAGTGTTTGGTACAACAGTAATCAGAGAAGTTATCTCCCATGAGGCGGGAGATATAGACACAACTGCAGCCAAGGATTCCCTGAGGGGCAGGGAACCAGGCTGTACTGCAGCCAGTGGATACCTGAGGAGCAGGAATCACTGTCTGGAGTAGTATTGATGATGATTGGTCTACAGCTAGGGATTCCCTGAGGAGCAGGAAATCAGACTGTACTGCAGCCAAGGATTCCCTGAGAGGCAGGGAATCAGACTGTACTGCAGCCAGTGGACCTTGGATAGGTAGAGACCCACTGACTGTGCAGCACGATGGTCTCCAGTGGAGCTGGTGACCATAGGCCTGATATAGCAGCTAATAACCACCTGAAGAGCAGGCGTCACAGGTATACAGTAAGGCTGATCACCCAGGGGCTAGGTGATAGCCAGAAAGGTCAGACAAGCCAGGTCGGCAACACTTGGAGAGACAAAGTACAGAAGCGGAAGACTGATTCGGTATCCAGGTACAGGCAATGTTGGCAACAGGTAATCAGATGGGCGGAAGTACCAAATCAGAGAACAGGAGAGTAGTCAGGAAAGCCAGAGGTCATAACAGGTAACAGTATATATATCAATCCTAGTCTTAGGTGTGAGGTCCTTGGTCTCAACACCTGGGAACTAGTCTAACAGATGATAGTAACAATATAGCAATCTCCTAGTCTTAGGTGTGAGGTCCTTGGTCTCAACACCTGGGAACTAGTCTAACACATAAACAGTAGCAAGCAATAGTACTTTAAAGCTATCAATGGAATCTGACTCAGTGTGAATTCCCAGCTCCGGCTGGTTCTAACACACTGTGGGATCTGACTCAGGTCTGAGCGCTCACACGTATATATGTTCGCAACAGCAGACAACTTGCAAGTGACAAGCGGGTCCTATATATACTAAAAGCGCTCCACAGCGCCGCCCCAGTCACTCAGCCAATCCGGAGCATAGATGGAGTCAGCTGATCGGCATGATCAGCTGACTCCTCTTCTAGCAGCATAAAGGTCCTGTCGCCTGGTGCGCACGCGCGTAGCTCTCCATCTGTGTGCACTAGAAGGACCAGGCAAGGCAGCACCACGCTGAGGAGTGGACCCCGGACACTTCCTACCTGGTTTCTCAGGGTGTAAGTCATGAAACTCTTTTTTTTAATTTCTCAGCATGCATGCGACAATCCGGCACCCAAGTTCTCTCCTCCAGACCATACCCCTTCCAGTGGACCAGATACTGCACAGAATTTTGCACCAATAGAGAATCCAAAATCTTCTTGATCTCATACTCGGGTTGGTTGTTAACCATCACAGGGGGGGGGGGGATCCACGTGCACTACAGGCTTCAACAGAGACACATGGAATGATCTCACACCTTTAATGCTAGCTGGGAGATCAACTGCATACGTGACATCATTAATCCTTCTGGACACTGGGTATGGTCCAACAAATCTGGGTCCCAATTTAGGTGATGGTTGCTTTAAAGCCAAATACCGAGTGGATACCCACACCATGTCCCCTGAGGAAAACTTCCACTCTACAGACCGTCTCTTTCCCACCTATTTCTTCTGAGCCTGGAAGGCTTTCCCCAGATTTCTCTTAAACATTCCCCAAATCTCCCTCAATGCCCTTTGCCAATCCTCCAGGGCCAGAAATGGCGTAGATGACACAGGTAATGGGGCAAACTTGGGAGATCTTCCTGAGACTACCTGAAACGGGGAGAATCCTGAAGAGTAACTCTTCAGATTGTTATGTGCAAATTCTGCAAACGGCAACAACTTTACCCAGTCAGACTGTGCATCTGCCACATAACATCTGAGAAACTGCTCAAGGGACTGGTTTATGCTCTCGGTCTGGCCATTGGTCTGTGGGTGGTAGTCCGATGAAAACGAAAGGTCCATCTCCAGCTGATGGCAAAAGGCCCTCCAAAATTTCGACACTACATTCTCTGGAATGCCATGCAGCCGGAAAATGTACTGGAGGAAGAGATCAGCCAACTTCTGGGCCGAGGGGAGTCCTCTCAGAGGGACAAAATGAGCCATCTTACTGAATCTATCTTTACCACCCAAATGACTGTCTTGCCCTCAGACTTGGGGAGTTCTCCCACAAAGTCCATCGACAGATGGGTCCAGGGTTCACTGGGCACTGGTAAGGGTTGTAGTGTACCCACTGGTGCCTGATGAGAGGGCTTACTCCTGGCACAAACTGAGCACTCTCTTACAAACTCCTTACAATCAGTTGCTAGCGTAGGCCACCAAACGCATCTGGCCAGCAAATCCTGAGTTCTGGCAGCCCCAGGATGCCCTGCATTTTTATGGGAATGGAACAATTGCAGGAGTTGTAGGCGGAAGGGTAGTGGTACAAACAAGCCTCCTTCAAGTTTCCCTTCTGGAACATCCTGCTGATAGGGGCCCAGAGTAGCTGTCCAATCCTTTCAGGTCTCAGTAGCTGCCAAGACTATTTTCTGAGGTAGGATGGTTTGTGGGGTTGAGGGCTGTACTGTCTCGGGCTCGAAACACCTAAATAGGGCGTCAGCTTTGACGTTCTTACTCCCTGGGGTGTACGTTATGACAAATCTGAATCTTGAAAAGAACAAAGACCACCGGGCCTGTCGAGGACTGAGTCTTTTGGCCCCTTCTATGTACTCCAAGTTTTTATGATCTGTATAGACTGTGATAGTATGCTCTGCCCCTTCTAGCCAATGTCGCCATTCTTCGAAGGCTAATTTAATGGCCAAAAGTTCTCGAATGCCAATATCGTAGTTCTTCTCAGCAGGAGAGAACCTACTGGAAACGTAAGCACAGGGGTGAAGTTTGCCCTGCAGACCAGAGCGTTGAGACAGTACAGCCCCAACCCCGACATCTGAGGCATCGACCTCTACAATGAAGGGGAAGGTGACATCCACATGTCTCAAAATGGGAGCAAAACAGAACAGTTATTTCAATGTGGAGAATGCAGAATGTGCCTCTGCTGACCAGTGGTATGTGTCAGCCCCTTTCTTGTTAAGACTGGTGAGGGGTGACACTACCGAAGAGAAACCCTTGATGAATCTCCTGTAGTAATTGACAAAGCCCAAAAATCTTTGGAGTGCCTTCAAACCCACAGGTTGTGGCCACTCCAAAACAGCCGAGACTTTTTCTGGATCCATGGAGAGACCAGATGTGGAGATAATAATCCGAACATTTATATAGCGCTTTTCTCCTGTCGGACTCAAAGCGCTCAAGAGCTGCAGCCACTGGGACACGCTCAGGAGGCCACCCTGCAGTGTTAGAGAGTCTTGCCTTGAACTCCGTACTGAATAGGTACTTGACCTAGCCAGGATTTGAACTCTGGTCTCCCATGTCAAAGGCGGTGTTCTTAACCAGTACTCTATTCAGCCACTGCTGAATATAACCCAGAAAAGGAACAGAAGTGACCTTGAAGAGGCACTTCTCTAACTTGGCATACAGTGAATTCTGTCTTAATTTCCTCAAAATGTACTTGACATGTTTACGATGTTCTGTCAGATTAGGAGAAAAAATCAGTATGTTGTCTAGATACACTATGAATTTCCCCAGTACCTCCCTGAAAACCTCATTGATCAACTCCTGGAAGATGGCAGGGGCGTTACACAACCCGAAGGGCATCACCAGATACTCGTAGTGCCTGTCGGGTGTGTTGAACGCCGTCTTCCATTCGTCACCGTCTCTAATCCATACCAGGTTGTATGCACCTCGCAAATCCAGTTTGGAAAAAATACTGGCATTGGTCACCTGAGCAAATAATTCGTCAATCAAAGGCAAAGGGTAACGATTTTTTACTGTAATCTTATTTAAACCTCGGTAGTCAATGCAGGGTCGGAGGCCTCCATCCTTTTTCTGTACGAAAAAGAATCCTGCCCCAGCTGGTGAACGAGAAGGGCGGATGAAGCCTTTGGCCAAATTCTCTTTGATGTAATCCTGCATTGCCACCTTCTCAGGTCCTGATAGATTCTAAAGGTGACCCCTAGGAGGCATACAACCAGATCTTAAATCGATGGGACAATCGAAGCTACGGTGAGGCGGGAGTTTGTCTGCAGACTTGGGACAGAACACATCAGAGAATTCCGCATACTGTACTGGCACACCTTTAACCTGAATCTTGGTAGCGCAAACAGCAACTTTCTCCAAACAATGATGATGAGAATGGATCGAGCAGCTCTTTAGCTGACCTGTAGCCCAATCAATCTGAGGAGAGTGAAGTTGTAACCAAGGCATATCAAGAATAATGGTAGAGGTTGCCATCTGCAGGACCAAGAACTGTAAACTCTCTTTATGTAACACCCCTACATTACACACCAATAATGGGGTCTGAGAGAGAGAGGTTGTCTACTCTGTAATGGAGAGTCGTCAACTGCAGTAACCAGAATCTGTCGGTCTAATGGAAGTAAAGGAATTCCCAATTTCTCAGCAAAGTCATAATCTATGAAATTAGCTGCAGAGCCGGAGTCTACAAAGGCTTCTGTGGGGACAGTCTGACCCTCCCACGTGATGGAACAGGGAAGGAGCAGACGATTATTGTTTAGAGGTAGAGACTGCTCGCCTAGGGTATTACCTCTGACTACACCTAGGCGGCAGCGTTTCCCGACTTCTTAGGACAATTCTGAACCCTGTGACCCTCCTCAGCACTAAACAGAGTTTTTCAGATTTCCTGTGATTCTTTTCCACCTGCGTCAATCTCGAGTGTCCGATTTGCATCGGCTCTGGCGGGGGTGACGAGGGTGGAGAGGAGGCGTAGGAGACATGTCTTACAGCATTTCTACCCTGGGACTGTCTTTGATAGTGTAAGCGGCGATCTACCCTTACAGCTAAAGCGATTGCCTCGTCAATGGACTTAGGCTCAGGATGTCCCAACATTAATTCGGAAACTGCATCAGATAAACCTGACAAAAAAACAGTCTAATAGTGCATATGTTCCCCACCTAGCTGATACAGCCCACTTCCTGAACTCTGCCGCATAAACCTCTACCGGGTCTCGACCCTGGCGCAGGGTCTTTAGCTTCCATTCAGCGGTGGAAGCAATATCCGGATCATCATATATAATGGCCATGGCTTTAATAAATTCCTGAACCAATGTCAGAGCCTCGTGCTTTGCATGAAGACTATATGCCCATGTCTGTCAATCCCCTGACAAAAGGGTCTTTATAAACGTAACTCTCTCAGACTCAGTTCCCGAAAGGGTAGGCCTCAACTCAAAATATGATAACACTCGATTTCTGAAATTCTGAAAGTCAGATCTATGTCCAGAAAACTTTTCAGGTACAGACATGCAAAGGTCTGTAACTAGAGGGGATCGCACTGTATTCACAGCCGATTGGAGAACCTGTATTGACCCAGACAAAGCTGTGATTTGAGTCTGCTGACCATCAAGCACCCTGATGAGCTTATCCACCGAAGTGGCTAAACTGTCAACTCGGCTGTGTAGTGCGTCCATATTGTTTTGGTCTGCTGTTCTGTAACTATTTGTGTCAGCAACACAGATTTTTTCTGATTATTGGTGATCTGCAGTATCACCAATAATACAGATGCTATACCTGATTATGTGTGATCTGCAAAATCACCAATAATGCTAGTATAGCTAGACACAGGACACCCAATGTGATATAGTGTTTGGTGCAGCAGTAATCAGAGAAGTTATCTCCCGTGAGGCGGGAGATATAGACACTACTGCAGCCAAGGATTCCCTGAGGGGCAGGGAACCAGGCTGTACTGCAGCCAGTGGATACCTGAGGAGCAGGAATCACTGTCTGGAGTAGTATTGATGATGATTGGTCTGCAGCTAGGGATTCCCTGAGGAGCAGGAAATCAGACTGTACTGCAGCCAAGGATTCCCTGAGAGGCAGGGAATCAGACTGTACTGCAGACAGTGGACCTTGGATAGGTAGAGACCCACTGACTGCTGCACGATGGTCTCCAGTGGAGCTGGTGACCATAGTCCTGATATAGCAGCTAATAACCACCTGAAGAGCAGGCGTCACAGCGTAGGGATGGTCAGAAATGCCAATTTCTGATTCAGTGGTAATTCCGCATTCCGCCATTGCCAAATACCGATTCCGCTTTCCGCTACCAATTTCCGCATTCCTTTGCGTAATTTCCAGCCAGAAATCGCGGAAATTCCGCCCGACTTTAACATCGATTTTCTCAAAAACTATAAGATCTTTTTGAAAAATTTTTTTGCATCTTGTTCAGAAGATTCTGTTTAATAAACCCTGAAAATTTGGTGTTTCTAGGATGTACGGGGGCTTTGCTATTAACCGTTAAAGTCGGAGGATTTTTCCTGTAATGTAAATGCAGAAAATAGGCAGAAGCAGATTTTCTGCATTTTACATTACAGTAAAAATCTGCCGACTTTAGCAGTTAATAGCAAAGCCCCCGTAAGTCCTAGAAACACCAAATTTTCAGGGATTATTAAACTGAATCTTGTGAACAAGATACAAAAAAAGTTTTCAAAAAGACCTTATAGTTTTTGAGAAAATCAATGTTAAAGTCGGGCGGAATTTCCGCGATTTCCAGCAGAAATTTCCCCGATTTCCAGCGGAAATCCACCTACCGCACTTGCATTACCGATTTCCGCATTCCAATGCGGAAATGCAATTTCCGATCGAAATTTCGGAAATTGCATTTCCGCGGAATCCGAATGAGCATCCCTAGTCACAGGTATACAGTAAGGCTGATCACCCAGGGGCTAGGTGACAGCCAGAAAGGTCAGACAAGCCAGGTCGGCAACACACGGACAGACAAAGTACAGAAGCGGAAGACTGATTCGGTATCCAGGTACAGGCAATGTTGGCAATAGGTAATCAGATGGGCGGAAGTACCGAATCAGAGAACAGGAGAGTAGTCAGGAAAGCCAGAGGTCATAACAGGTAACAGTATATATATCAATCCTAATCTTAGGTGTGAGGTCCTTGGTCTCAACACCTGGGAACTAGTCTAACAGATGATAGTAACAATATAGCAATCTCCTAGTCTTAGGTGTGAGGTCCTTGGTCTCAACACCTGGGAACTAGTCTAACAGATGATAGTAACAATATAGCAATCTCCTAGTCTTAGGTGTGAGGTCCTTGGTCTCAACACCTGGGAACTAGTCTAACACATAAACAGTAGCAAGCAATAGTACTTTAAAGCTATCAATGGAATCTGACTCAGTGTGAATTCCCAGCTCCGGCTGGTTCTAACACACTGTGGGATCCGACTCAGGTCTGAGCGCTCACACGTATGTCCCAGCCATTCATCTCTCACTCTGCATTTTGCCGCTGCTATTCCCTGCATTGTGCACCCACAGAGGAAAGTGGGCTGTTGCCCAAAGCAACCAGTAGCTCGGCTGCCCCGGTGTGTGCGGCATGTTGCTGTGCAGCTGCATCTTCTGATTCTATTACGACATGATAGGGGGGGGGGGCCTAAATCAGTTACTTTGCTTAGGGCCCCATTTAGCCTTAATCCGGCTCTGATCCGGAGCATAGCTGGAGTCAGCTGATCGGCATGATCAGCTGACTCCTCTTCTAGCAGCATAAAGGTCCTGTCACCTGGCGCGCGCGCGCGTAGCTCTCCATCTGCGTGCACTAGAAGGACCAGGCAAGGCAACACCGCGCTGCTGCGCGGCAGCAGCCGCTGGCTGGGACGCGGAGATAGCCGCCATGCCGCTCTCCCATGCGGCGGCATCTCTGCTATTCATTACAAGGTTACTGTGGCAGAACATTCTTAGGAGGAAAACTGGCACTTCATCCCCGTCCATATTTGACATTCTCTACCAGTCGAAGATTTTTGAGTAGAGGAACAGAGGGAGGATTTGAAATATGTCACAGCACCACATATACAAAGGTACATATAAAATGAAATCACCCCCTCAGTTCAGGGGTACTTTAAGATCCCTTTTCTGGGGGGGGGGGGGGGGGGAGGTTGTTATGCTTGCATATAATGTGTTTTTGTCACTATGTTGTCAGTACTTAAGAAGGGTCTGCTGTGGCCTGAAATGTGCTATGTTTAGTTGTGATCCTCATGAAGGGTGTTTAGTGATGATAATGCTCCTAGTTTAGATACACCTCACAAAAATGTGCACAGTTAGCATGATTCTGTCAACTGGAGTTTGTGGATTGTATTGTTAGATAGTTTTTTATGTGTTTGTTTGTTCTTTTACAGCATGTCACAAACTGAAAATGACCTTGTCATTTTTTCTTTGCTTAAGAGCTCCACGTTTTGGCTCCAAATGAGAAAAAAAAATAAATGTAAAGTTAAAGTTATCCATGTAAAATAAAATGAGTGGACATATTGTATGTTTTGCATGGGCCGAGGCATAGGCTGGAGAGGCTCCAGCCTCAGGGCGCAGTGTAGGAGGGGGGCGCACAATTCATTCAGCTGTCATTCCTAATTGTGTATGAAGCAGAAATAAATAAGAAAAGGGTATACATAGCAGTGACTGCAAGCCAGATAACTAGATATTAAGGTGTTGGGGAGGTTGTGGGCCCTGTGGCCCTCTTAGTCTAATAGCGATCAGTGTGTGACGGCTGGGGTGGGAGGGATGGAGGGGCGCACTTTGGTGTCTTAGCCTTGGGTGCTGGAGGGCCTTGTCCCTGCTCTGTTTTGCACTATGATCAATAAATCAGATTGATATAAATCAGGTTTTTAAGCATCTAATTTATCTTGTGTTGTAAGTTAAAAGTGATACAAGTAAAATATTGTAAGTTAATGTTGAAGATGAAAGCATGCACAAAAGATGCATTTAAGTGAATATTATTCAGACTAGCACTCTTTTTCAGTACTGGCTTTTCTTTGAATACGTATTTCAGCTTACTGCTTCTTTTTCTTTCACAGCAAAATCCCTGAATAAGGTCAAAGATTTTTCAAAGTCTACAAAACAAAAAATACGCAGACGCTTCACCTTTGCCATTATTTAAAGGCGTAATTTTCCATTAACAAAGATTTAATTACTATTCTTATCACTTGTGAGACTGGGCCCTCCCAGTATAACATCCTGATGGGATGAATGATAATAAAAAGGAAATCCAGCGAATCATCCCAGCAGAAAAAAAAAAACATGGGATAAACACATTATATATTATTTTTATTTATTTAAATTAGCGGCTTGTGAACAAAGCAAAAAACCACAGGCAGAGGTCTGGGAAAGTTGGATGGAAATGAGAAAAGTTTAACAGTATTTGTGTGTAACAGTTTTAGATTTTCCAGGTTTTACTTTTTCACCTGAGCATATACAGTGTGTGCTTACATACTGGTATATTTTTATATGAGTACTAAATAGAACGATCACTTGCATGCCGATTGTATTCCCCCTACTCTATTATGGTGATTGCATTCTCCCAGTCTAAGGTAGGTGTATTGCCATACTGTATCTATTTATCTATCCAGCTTGGAAAATAAGGTATTTTTTTTATTTTTTGCAATAGCAGGCTTTTGACACAACAACAAGCTCAGAGATACTAATTTCTAATTTATTTACAGTAAGTTAGACAACAAATCACATTTGCATATATTTATTGCAAGCACAAAGATCTCTGATGTATATCTATTTCAGGTTGAAAAGTCAATCCTTAGTATTTTACACTGCTAGAATCTAGTGATGTAACACTCTGAGCCAGCCATGATTCTGCTCTTGGTCCAGGGCAGCGTACAGATTCTAAATCCTGAGCAGGGAAGCAATTCCAAAGATTTCTTATAGCCAGAGACCTACACAAGTGAGGTGTATGGCATAATTACAGTATTTGATAGCATCCAGATGTGAAGTCTACCTGACAACTGGTGATGTATTGTACTTTTACTTGACTGGACAGTACCCCCCCCCCCCCCCCCAAAAATGCTTATCACCTTGTAGGAGAAGTGTCATATTTTGTCTTAGATTCAGTGCTTCCACAGTATCAGGAGAAGAAAAAAATGTACCTGCGAGTATCATATTCATATCTGTCTTTATTTCCTCTTTGCTGCAAATTAAAACAAACCGGAACTGAAAATAAACTGATGAGATTAACGGGTGCATCTGTAGTCCTGTTCCTAAGTAGGTCTTCCCTAGAAACCCGTAGTGTTATTTTGTGTTTAAAAGCTTTAAGAAAGTAAGTTTAATCTTTTAATATTACAGCTGAATGACGGTCTACTAATGTCTGAGAGTTCTAGTCTTGAAATGTTGACCTTTTAAACTAATTCCTCCACTCAGAGGTGTTTCTCTGCCATGCAAGAGTTTTATGGCATATAATAATCTATCAGTAAGAATTGCAAGAGAAGGTATAATAATTTACATATCTGAATTCCTAACCCTGACAGTGAGAAAAATCTAAGAAAGGAACGCAGACTAGTTCTATGTAGGCTTGGGACTGAACATCTTATCTCATAATGTCACCTTTCAGTTTAGGTATCCTTTAAGTACAATTAAGGCAAGATAGCTAATTATTCACACTTATTGTCTAGAGAGTTATTTCCACATATAGAGCTACCCATATAAGCCAGATAACACCCATTATTTATGCTGCTTCAACAAAATCATCAGTAGGATAAGGCAAGGTTCACACTTGGGCCAAAAATCAATATCCTTTGTTATTATAGGATCCATTCAGACGTGTCCATTTTTAACATATTTGTTGTTTTAGTTGGAGTAGCGGAACTTAAAGTCCCATTTTACATGACCTTTTTAGACACAGAAAGCAGACATGTATTTGATAGCAATGGCATATCTTGCTGTCTATTACAATGGACTATAGTGGATAGATCCAGCGGATCATAAATCAGATCCACTGTGAGGGTCCGCATTGCCACCGCCACAGATTGAACCTAGCCTTAGTGTATGTGACTAGATATGGATATCACAAGCTGGAAATCAGTCATTCTAAATTGGAGTGCATTGATTTGGTTTGACTTGCAGAATCTAGAAGGCTACCCAGCTAAGAAACTATTGTCTATTTTATATAATTCTTCATTGTTCATCATTACCCATATAAATTCCCCTAGAACAGCATTTGTGCCATGAATTCCACATAAACCTATCTCTAAATAATGCAAGAAAGAAGATTTCCTGAGATAAAATAATTAGAGGTACTTTAATGGGATGTTTGTATTAACCACATGTGTTTGATTTGTACAAACAGAATAAAATTAACAAACTTTTATTAAAGTCATTTCTTTGAAAGACAGACATGAAAAGAAAACTTGCAAGAACTGTAAACCTATCAAAACAATGTCCACAGATCCTCGATGGGCTGTTGTAATTTCAAGAAAACTGACGTGGAGCAAAGAAATCCAGTCAAAACATGTCTATATCCCTCAGCCATAACATACCAAGGACACCAGACTTGCTAAAAAAAACTCTGTCTAAAGCAGCAGGCATCACCAATAATCAAATGTAAATGAATGAAACATTAAATCCTTGACAAAGAGATATTATATGCTTGACATACTGTATTACAAGAACAATGTTCACTGCTTCAGTTTCATTAGGACTAAAACATGTTGTATATAAGACATAAAATATAGCACATAACAAATAAAGACAAAACATTTTACTTTTATACTGTATTTATACTGTATTTGGCATTTTCTAAGATATTATCAATGTGTTTAGCACACTTAAGCAACCAAATCAGTATCATCTCAATGATCTTATATCTTTCTAATGTTGATGCTAAAGTTTTCTTCAATTCTCATTACATGGAAATATATTTAGTGTTGATTGGTGAATGTTTAGGAGCACTGTTCTGACTGTGTTTGATTTTTAAGATGATGACTTGACTTTTGACTATTCGGTGTAGAATGGTTATTCAGGCATCAAATGCATCTTTACGTACTTTGCAGTACTAGTTGGAGTCTCTTTAAAGGCATACCCATGACAGGTGCTCGGAGTCCCTTTAAAAATCAGCTTACTTACTCACTTACTTGTGCATGTGTCAGTAGAGATGGCCTGAACCTCCGATTCTAGGTTCACAAACCCGGTTTGCGAACCTCTTGTGGAAATTCAGTTTACGCGAACTTTCGCGAACCACAATAGACTTCAATGGTGAGGCAAACTTTGAAAACTAGAAAAATTTATGCTGGCCACAAAAGTGATACTGCAATTACATCTGAAACTGTCGACGTGCTGTGATCAACCCTGGAGTCACAGGGATAGTCCGTATCAATTGCTAAGATCCGCACCGTCTAAAAACAGGTATTTATTTAAAGCTCTTTAAAACATCACAGGCAAAAATATAAAAAGTGTGCCGGGTCACCACTGACACACGGCGTTTCGGATATGCTCCTTCTTCAGAATGGTTCCAGTACACACTACCATATTTGCACAAACCATGCCCATTATATACACATGCAGAGGACCTGATAGAGAACTACAACCTGTCAAAGCAATTTGCATATATACATATTCATATCAGCAGTGACCAATGAAACAAGTCCTGAATTGTAAACAGTGCAGAGGTCCACATACTAGAAACACCTAAATATAACTTACATCAGGCTGATCAAGCTTCAGGAGGCCCTCCAAGTGGATCCACGCATCAAAAGCACTACCTTATTTGTTCCAAAATGTGTAATACACATCCAATGGACTCCTCCAGTCATTGTGCTATAGATGCTGCAGCGGAGTCAGCTGATCCAAAGCCCTGCCGGCTATCTACCTCATTGTCCCCCCGTTAGAACACTCCTTCTGCTTCCCAGCCAATCAGCAAGTCCCCACAGTGTCAGCCCTCCAGGCTAAACCTATAGGAAGATCGCCGCCAGTGTCCACTCATAGAACTGACTTCTAGCCAATTGGTGCAGCGCCGTCAGCGTCCGCACCTAAGACTACGTGTGACGTCCCCTCCAGGGCGGACGAATCGCCGCTCTGTGTCCACACGTACAGCTCTAAACCAACCAGTGCGGCGCCGACAGCATCCGCACCTAGGACTATGTGTGACGTAACCAACACGGCGGACTCCCCCTCCTATCAAGAAGAAGCCTACAGCGTCCACATGTAGATCTGGTCTGACAGAGACCAATCCGTAGCGGAATAAAATTAAAGGCTGATCACAGGGCAACTAGTGCCCCTGTGTGCCGCGCAAATCGACAACTTAGATTAAACTTGGGGCATGCCACAAGGCACAACTCTAATATTTACTCACAGTGGGGCCAATCAGTTGTTTCACATATGCGACCTCATTCCTGCCACTGCAACTCCACCCGCTGGATAAATATAATATTACACATGAATAAAAAAAAACATATTAGCAAACAAGATCTAACAGTTGTAAATTCACAATAAATTACTTAAATCATATTTCCTAATTAATCCTTTAGGCTCTAGAGTATCCAGTTTTTTAATCCAATAATTCTCTCGTTTTAATAATTGTCTATGTCTTTTCCCTCCTCTCCTCTGTATTGGAACTCCTTCCAAAATCTGTACCCTAAGTTGTGACAAACTATGCTGATGGGTCACAAAATGTTCAGATACTGACAAATCCATATTTTTTGTTCTAATATTAGATTTATGTGAAGCCATTCGATCTCGCAGGGCCTGGGTAGTCTTTCCAACGTAACCCGTCCCACAGGGGCACTTCAACATATAAACCACATATCTGGATTCACAAGTAAAAAAACCTTGTATCTTAAACTTGGTGCCCCTTCTGGGATGGGTAAAGGTGTCACCCCTACAGATAGAACTGCAGAGGTGACAACCTAAACATGAAAAAGGTCCCATTACGCACTACTCCCTGTCTTTTCTCTGGACCTACCGTATATACTCGGGTATAAGTCGCGAAATTTAGGACTGATTCAAAATACAAAAGTGGGGGGGTCGACTTATAGTCGCATAGTCCTAAATTTTGCGACTTACAGCCTGAGTGGGGTGAGTGTTATGGATGTGGTGTGTGTGTGGAGGGGTTACTCACCATCCATCGCTGGGCGCAGTGTCCTCTCTTTTCCTCTCTTCTCCCTCACTCGCACGTCTACCCCCTTAAGAAGAGATGGTCCGGCTCCCGATGTCACATGACGTCGGGAGCGGAAGTTGCCGCGCGAGTGGAGGAGAAGCGAGCAGAAGAGAGGAGACTGCGCCCAGCGGTGGATGGTGAGAGGAGACTGCTGCAGCGGCGGGGAGAGCGGGCATGGAGGCAAACATCCCACCTTCCACAGCCTCTATCCTCCATCTACTTCCTCTCCCACGCATCCCCTTGTGCTGATACCAGGGTCTCCTGTGATGATGTCATCACAGGAAACGCTGGTATCAACGCATGGGATGCCTGGGAGAGGAAGTAGATGGAGGATAGAAGGTGAGATGTTTGCCTCCATGCCCGCTCTCCCCACCGCTGCAGCCTATACATGGGGGCAACTGTACTGGCTACCTACCGATGCTAGGGGAAACTATACTGGCTACCTACCTATGCTACTGGCAACTATACTGGCTACCTACCTATGCTAATGGCAACTATACTGGCTACCTACCTATGCTACTGGCAACTATACTGGCTACCTACCTATGCTACTGGCAACTATACTGGCTACCTACCTATGCTACTGGCAACTATACTGGCTACCTACCTATGCTACTGGCAACTATACTGGCTACCTACCTATGCTGATGGCAACTATACTGGCTACCTACCTATGCTACTGGCAACTATACTGGCTACCTACCTATGCTAATGGCAACTATACTGGCTACCTACCTATGCTACTGGCAACTATACTGGCTACCTACCTATGCTACTGGCAACTATACTGGCTACCTACCTATGCTACTGGCAACTATACTGGCTACCTACCTATGCTGATGGCAACTATACTGGCTACCTACCTATGCTACTGGCAACTATACTGGCTACCTACCTATGCTAATGGCAACTATACTGGCTACCTACCTATGCTACTGGCAACTATACTGGCTACCTACCTATGCTACTGGCAACTATACTGGCTACCTACCTATGCTAATGGCAACTATACTGGCTACCTACCTATGCTACTGGCAACTATACTGGCTACCTACCTATGCTACTGGCAACTATACTGGCTACCTTCCTATACTGGGGGCAACTATACCTGGCTGCCTACCTATGCTGGCTACCTATACTGGAGGCAGATACCTATAGACTTACCTATAGACTTATACTTGAATACTTGGAAAAATCCACCTTGTGAGGGTCAAATTTTGGGGGTCGACTTATACACGGGGTCGACTTGTATCCGAGTATATACGGTATATCACTCTTAACCAAAATGTCCCGCAAAGAAGGTGCACGTTTATATGACATAAGGGGATAGTTAAAAAATTCCCGGACATATGGTAGTCCCTCTCTCAACATTGGCCAAAATCTATTGATGATTTTTGCTATCTCATCAGAAAGAACATTATAAGTGGTGACACATGTCACCCTCTCACTATAATTAACACCGGTATTCTTTTGCCCAGTTCTCCAATTTTTGCCAGTTCACATCTTAGTGTCTCCTTCCAAACATGTAATTGGATAACCCCTGGCCAAAAATGTATACTTCATCTCCTCCAAACGAGATGCTTTAGATATAGGATCACTCACAATGCGTTCAATCCCTTTATACTGCCCCTTAGGAATATTAATTTTTACATGAGGAACATGAAAACTGGCAAAATGGAGAACTGAATTTCTCTCAGTTGGTTTAATGTAAAGATCTGTAATTAGATGATCTTCCCGTCTAATCACCCAAGTGTCGAAAAAACTGACCCTATCATAGCTACTCTCAATCGTCAACCTAATCGCTGGACAAGATGCATGCAATTGATCTCTAAAGAACTCAAGGCTCGAATGTGGCCCCGCCTACAAACAAAAAATATCATCAATATAGCGTCGCCACAACAGGGCATGTTTACAAAAAAGATAACTAGAGTAAACAAATGCATCCTCATACAAACCCATAAATAAATTGGAGTAGGATGGGGCCACGTTCGAGCCCATCGCCGTACCTCTTTGTTGTACATGAAAGGAATCACCAAAAAGGAAATAATTATTCCTCAGTAACAGATCTAACAATGCTATCAAAAAGTATCTTTGTTCTTTATCAAAATCAGTGCTTATTAGTAAATAATGTTCAATAGCCTCCAGACCCGCTTCATGGAGTATGGAGGTATATAAACTGTTTACATCCATAGTGACTAACAACACTTCATCATCAAGGCCTTGTATATTGGAGATAGATTGTAAAAACTGCTGAGTATCTCTTAGATAAGAGTCCAGAGTAAGTACTATGGGATTAAGGATTTTATCTAAAAAAAATTGCTATGTTGGAAAAAATCGAATCCACCCGGACACTATTGGGCGACCAGGGGGATTTTGGAGTCCCTTAGGAATCTGCGGTAATGTGTAGATTATCGGGAACCTTGGATGTTCCTTCATTGAGAATCTCTTCAATTCTCCATCAATCAACATATTCTCCTCCGCTTGATTCAATAACTGTCCAATCTTGTTCCTGATTTCATTCGTAGGGTCAGTAGTTACTTTTAAATAGACTTCCTCATCATTCAACTGGGAAAGGATTTCTTTCTTGTATGAGCTGGTATTTTGTATAACAACTGCTCCACCTTTATCGGCTACACGGATAGTTATTGCCGAGTTCTTACTTAACTGTTTTATTGCTGTTCTTTCAACCTTCGTCACATTGCTCTCAATATGTGTCAGTTTCTTAGCCTCAAAGTCCGCCTGCAATTTCCCAATGCTAGTTCTAACTAGAGATGTCGCGAACCTCCAATTTTCGGTTCGCGAACCTTCGCGGAAGGTTCGGTTCACGTAAAAGTTTGCAAACCGCAATAGACTTCAATGGGGAGGCGAACTTTGAAAAATAGAAAAAAAATATGGAAAAGTGATGGAAAAGATGTTTCAAGGGGTCTAACACCTGGAGGGGGGCATGGCGGAGTGGGATACATGCCCAAAGTCCCGGGGAAAAATCTGGATTTGACGCTACTACTGCTGAACCGCCCGCTGCCCGGCCTCCCTCAACGCGTCACTCTCCGGACTCCTCCTCCTCAGTCACTCACTTCACAGTGCCGCCCACTGCCAGCCACCCACTACCACCGGACCGGTACTTCCTGAAACTTTTGTATGGGGAAGCGGGCAGAGGGGGGAGCGCTAGCGGAGGGGGTGGGGGGAATTTACGACCCCCCCCCGCGATCGGGGCATGCTCCCCCCTTATGCCTGTGACCCCATAGGGCCCCCAAAAGCGGGATGTTCGGGAAGTTCGGGGTTCGGCCCGAACATGCCGAACATTGCGGCCATGTTCGGCGAACTTTCCCGAACCCGAACATCCAGGTGTTCGCCCAACACTACTGAACACTGTCGTGACTTAGGCAACTTCTCTTCTCAGTAACTATGCCACCAGCTGCACTGAAGGTCCTTTCTGACAGGACGCTTGTGGCAGGGCAAGAGAGAAGTTGTATGTAACTCTTCTCGTTCACGCTCCTCCACAGCTGTATCCACCACTCTACGCACGGCAAGCTCCAGGAAGTAGGCGTAGGGGATCAAGTCGCTGATGGTGCCCTCATTGCGACTCACTAGTTTGGTCACCTCCTCAAAGGGCTCCATGACCCTGGATGCATTTCGCATCAGTGTCCAGTTGTTGGGCCACGACATCCCCATCCTCCCAGATTGTGTCCTTGTACTGTAATGATACAGGTACTGGGTGACGGCTTTCTCCTGGTCTAGCAGGCGAGAGAACATCAGCAGGGTGGAATTCCAGCGAGTCGGGCTATCGCAAATCAGGCGTCTCACCGGCAAGTTGTTTCTACGCTGAATGTCTGCAAAGCGTGCCATGGCCTTGTAAGAGCGCCTGAAATGCCCACACAACTTCCTGGCCTGCTTCAGGACGTCCTCTAAGCCTGGGTACTTGGACACAAATCTTTGCATGACCAGATTCAGCACATGTGCCATGCAGAGTATGTGTGTCAGCTTTCCCAAATTCAACGCAGCAATGAGATTGCTGCCGTTGTCACACACCACATTGCCGATCTCAAGCTTGTGCGGGGTCAGCCATTGCTCCACCTGTTTGTTGAGAGCAGCCAGGAGAGCTGCTCCAGTGTGACTCTCCGCTTTGAGGCAAGACATGTCTAACACTGCGTGACACCGTCGTACCTGGCATGCAGCATAGGCCCTGGGGAGCTGGGGCTGTGTAGCTGGAGAGGAGATCGCGGCACCAGCTAAGGAGGAGGAGGAGGATGATGACAGTGAAGTGGTGATAGCAGGTGGAGAGGAGGTGGCTGGAGGCCGTGGAGGTGTGACAAGTCGGTCCGCTGCGCAGCCACGTACTCCCTGCTTGCTGCCATCGGTCACCAGGTTGACCCAATGGGCTGTGTATGTAATGTAGTGGCCCTGCCCGTGCTTGGCAGACCAGGCATCCATGGTCAGGTGGACCCTTGACCCAACGCTATGTGCCAAAGATGACACCACTTGCCTCTCAACTGCACGGTACAGTTTGGGTATGGTCTTTTGTGAAAAATAATTGCGGCCTGGTATCTTCCACTGTGGTGTACCAATGGCCACAAACTTACAGAAAGCCTCCGACTCCACCAGCTTGTATGGTAATAGCTGGTGAGCTAACAGTTCCGCCACGCCAGCTGTCAGACGCCGGGCAAGAGAGTGACTGGCAGACATTTGCTTCTTACGCTCAAATACTTCCTTCACTGACAGCTGGGTACTGCTGTGGGCAGAGGAGAAGGAACCGCTGAAGGGAAGAGGCGGTATGGAGGAGGGTGGCTGTGAAGGTGCAAGGGAGAAAGTGGATGAAGACGATGCACCTGAAGGAGGAAGAGGAGAAGGAGGGTGGCTTGTCTTTTGTGTGCTGCTTTTCCTCAGGTGTTCTTGCCATAGCAGTTTGTGCCTTCTCTCCAGGTGCCTTCGTAAGGCACTTGTCCCTACGTGAGAGTTGGCCTTTCCACGGCTCCTCTGAACTGTCCCCCTGGTCATCTCCTCTACCGGGAACATATGTGGTATCCGTATAATCATAATTATAATCCTCCTGGCCAGCTTAACTTTCCTCAGACACCTCCTCAACTGCACCAACTTCAGGTGGTTCATCATCCCCCTCCTCACACGTTACGTCCATACTATCACCACCTAACTCAGATGTATGAGGTGGTGTACCTGCGCCTTCTTGTTGTTGTTGCAGTAGTGGGTGTGAATCAGTGATTTCACCACCACCACCAAATAACTCCTGCGAAGTGTCAAATGCAGCAGATGTGGTGCTTGTTGTAGCACTGGTGGCTGCGGGAGATGAGGTGTTCTGTGTTAAATAGTCAAGCACGTCCTGATCTTGGGAAGTGATGGCACGTACCTTCTTCTGAGCACTGTATTTTGGGCCAGGTCCGCACGAAATCACAGCAACACCACCTCGCACAGACCTGCCGGTGCCTGGTGGCCTTCCTCTGGGTCTGCCTCTACCTCTTCCTCTACCTGGTTTGTCCATTTTGTCCATCTCAGGGGGGATGCTAGGTATATGCAGTGAGCTGGGTTCACTCAACACAACAGGTAGTTAGATGAAGTGAGCTGGGTTCACTGAACAGTAAAGGTACTTAGATGCAGTGAGGTGGGTTCACTGAACAATAAAGGTACTTAGATGCAGTGAGCTGGGTTCACTGAACACAACAGGTAGTAAGATGCAGTAAGCTGGGTTCACTGAACAGTAAAGGTACTTAGATGCAATGAGCTGGGTTCACTGAATCCAACAGGTAGTAAGATGCAGTGAGCTGGGTTCACTGAACAATAAAGGTACTTAGATGCAGTGAGTTGGGTTCACTGAATACAACAGGTAGTAAGATGCAGTGAGCTGGGTTCACTGAACAGTAAAGGTACTTAGATGCAGTGAGGTGGGTTCACTGAACAATAAAGGTACTTAGATGCAGTGAGCTGGGTTCACTGAACAATAAAGGTACTTAGATGCAGTGAGCTGGGTTCACTGAACACAACAGGTAGTAAGATGCAGTGAGCTGGGTTCACTGAACAGTAAAGGTACTTAGATGCAGTGAGCTGGGTTCACTGAATACAACAGGTAGTAAGATGCAGTGAGCTGGGTTCGCTGAACAGTAAAGGTACTTAGATGCAGTGAGCTGGGTTCACTTAACAGTAAAGGTACTTAGATGCAGTGAGGTGGGTTTACTGAACAATAAAGGTACTTAGATGCAGTGAGCTGGGTTCACTGAACAATAAAGGTACTTAGATGCAGTGAGCTGGGTTCACTGAACAACAAAGGTACTTAGATGCAGTGAGCTGGGTTCACTGAATACAACAGGTAGTAAGATGCAGTGAGCTGGGTTCACTGAACAGTAAAGGTACTTAGATGAGGGGACGTGGGTTCACTCAACACAACAGGTAGTAAGATGCAGTGATCTGGGTTCACTGAACAATAAAGGTACTTAAATGCAGTGAGCTGGGTTCACTGAACACAACAGGTAATAAGATGCAGTGAGCTGGGTTCACTGAACAGTAAAGGCACTTAGATGCAGTGAGCTGGGTTCACTGAATACAACAGGTAGTAAGATGCAGTGAGCTGGGTTCACTGAACAGTAAAGGTACTTAGATGCAGTGAGGTGGATTCACTCAACACAACAGGTAGTTAGATGCAGTGAGCTGGGTTCACTGAACAGTAAAGGTACTTAGATGCAGTGAGGTGGGTTCACTGAACAATAAAGGTACTTAGATGCAGTGAGCTGGGTTCACTGAACAATAAAGATACTTAGATGCAGTGAGCTGGGTTCACTGAACACAACAGGTAGTAAGATGCAGTGAGCTGGGTTCACTGAACAGTAAAGGTACTTAGATGCAGTGAGCTGGGTTAGATGCAGTGAGGTGGGTTCACTGAATAATAAAGGTACTTAGATGCAGTGAGGTGGGTTCACTGAACAATAAAGGTACTTAGATGCAGTGAGCTGGGTTCACTGTACAATAAATGTACTTAGATGCAGTGAGGTGGGTTCACTCAACACAACAGGTAGTTAGATGCAGTGAGCCGGGTTCACTGAACAGTAAAGGTACTTAGATGCAGTGAGGTGGGTTCACTCAACACAACAGGTAGTTAGATGCAGTGAGCTGGGTTCACTCAATAGAAAGCTAGGTATATGTAGTGATGAGGTGGGTTAAGTAAACACAACAGGTACTGGGTATATGCAGTACTGGGCATGGGCAGTACAATGTGCAGCTCCCTGTCACACACACAGTTAGTCACTGAATGTGCTTGGCTGCTGGCAGTGGCACACACACTATCAATAAGCAAGGCTGTGCATGCAACAAAAGTGTCAGTTTGACACACAGAAAAAAAAAAGTACAGGATGAGCTCTGAAAAGAGCTATTGAGGGGTGCTATAAAATCAATAACAATCAGCCAGGAGCAAGCTAAGCAGCCAAGAACCTAACTAATCTGTCCCTAGAAGAACAAGTCTGCAGCAGCTGTCCCTAGTCTGTCTCTGGCACACGAGTGAGGCCAATGGCCGCAGCAGCCTGCCTTATATAAGGGAGGGGGGGGGCTCCAGGGCTTAGTATAGCCTGAATGGCTACACTGTGCCTGCTGACTGTGATGCAGAGGGTCAAAGTTGACCCTCATGGTGCATTATGGGGTGAATCGAACTTCCGCAAAAGTTCGCCTGGAAAACCCCCAAAGTTTGCCTGGAACCGTTTGCCGGCGTACCGTTCGGTACATCTCTAGTTCTAATTTGAGAAATAAATCTATCAATCACCACATGACTACCAGGCTGGAATGTACTCCTATTTCTCAAGCCCCATTCTTTTAAATTAATAACCTCAGTATGGTCATCTCTTGATGTAACAAAGGTCGGACCTGTGGCAAAGAAGTTCTTTAATTTGATGGTTCTAAAAAATCTATGTAACTCAATATCCAGTTGAAATCTGGAAAATGAGATGGGCAGAATGATAGCCCATAATTCAAGACTATATGTTCAAGTTCCGTGAGCTTATAGTCAGAGATGTTGACTACCAAATCTACCGGTATTATTTTCGATTTCTCAACTCCATCGAGGAGCCTTCTTTCGGCTTCCTTTTGTTTTTGATATCTCTTTCCTCCCCTCTGCTTGCGCTGTCTGAGTTGAGTGATTGGTCGTCCGTTGATTGTAAAAAATCAGATGAAGATTGGTCAGTAGGATCACCAGGAGCCCGAGGTTTGGAATGCTTCTTAAATTTCCTTGGCTTAATGGGTTTGTTCCATTTAAAAGGGACGTGAACACCACCTCTTTGCCAGCGATAGACATAACCCGTCTGGTAGTCCTGTTCATCGCGATGGAACTTATTGCGTTTCGCATCCTCTAATCCAGCCTCATACTCCTTCATTTTTGATTCTAGATCCTGATTGTATTTGTCAAATTCAGTCTTTTCCAGCATCTCTGCTAGACTAATCTTAAGGTTTGAAATTTGTTCATTCAATTGTGGAAGCTCCTTCATAATCCTCTGGACTTTCACCAGAATAGCGTCAAATGCTGCTTTATTCCAGATCTGCTCCCAGGTTTTACAGTGGTCCTTACATTTAGGAAACAATATTGGAGACACCTGAGCTCGTATATTCCTTGGAATCTTGCCTTCTCTTTAATATTCCACCAACGCTTTGGCATGTATGTCCAGGTCCACATAATGTTTCTTCAGAGACTCCAAATCTCTTTTAGCAATTTTAGGATCAGGTTTTTTCAAAAAGCCCTTTCCAGCCGGAATCAGGGCCACAATGCTTGCTGCACCTTCATTAGATAAGGAAAAGGATATACTGGATGCTCTATCGCCCAATTCCTCCATAGTGCTGATTGCGTTACTCCTCTTAATATCCGACACTGCAATTACATCTGCACCGATGGAACTGTCGACGTGCTGTGATCAACCCTGGAGTTACAGGGATAGTCCGTATCAATTGCTAAGATCCGCACCGTCTAAAAACAGGTATTTATTTAAAGCTCTTTAAAACATCACAGGCAAAATTATAAAAAGTGTGCCGGGTCACCACTGACACACGGTGTTTCGGATATGCTCCTTCTTCAGAATGGTTCCAGTACACACTACCATATTTGCACAAACCATGCCCATTATATACACAGGCAGAGGACCTGATAGAGAACTACAACCTGTCAAAGCAATTTGCATATATACATTACATATTCATATCAGCAGTGACCAATGAAACAAGTCCTGAATTTGTAAACAGTGCAGAGGTCCACATACTAGAAACACCTAAATATAACTTACATCAGGCTGATCAAGTGTTTCTAGTATGTGGACCTCTGCACTGTTTACAAATTCAGGACTTGTTTCATTGGTCACTGCTGATATGAATATGTATATATGCAAATTGCTTTGACAGGTTTTAGTTCTCTATCAGGTCCTCTGCCTGTGTATATAATGGGCATGGTTTGTGCAAATATGGTAGTGTGTACTGGAACCATTCTGAAGAAGGAGCATATTCGAAACGCCGTATGTGTCAATGGTGACCCGGCACACTTTTCATATTTTTGCCTGTGATGTTTTAAAGAGCTTTAAATAAATACCTGTTTTTAGACGGTGCGGCCACAAAAGTGATGGAAAAGATGTTTCAAGGGGTCTAACACCTGGAGGGGGGCATGGCGGAGTGGGATAGACGCCTAAAGTCCCGGGGAAAGTCTGGATTTGACACAAAGCAGCATTTTAAGGGCAGAAATCATATTAAATGCTAAATTGCAAACCTAAAGTGCTTTAAAACATCTTGCATGTGTATACATCAATCAGGGAGTGTAATTAGAGTACTGCTTCAAACTGACACACCAAACTCACTGTGTAATGCACCACAAACAGCTGTTTGCGTAGGGACGGCCATGCTGGACTGGTGCGCACCATGGCCAGAGTGCAGGCCGTGGCGGTTTTCAAGCCCATATGGTCGCCGGGCTGTGGTAGCTCAATGATAGTACAACAGTGACTGTCCAGCTGATCAAATTTGGTCTGTCCATAATGAAGCAACGACCTTATTACCTTTGGTGTGCCACCCCCCGAGACACTCATATAGCCGGTGGTCATTGCTTCATTGTGATACGCAAACCCCTTCCCCGCGGCAAGGTAATGATCACGAAGGTAAATGGGCACATGTACATGCCTTTTGTTTTGTTGTTGCAGCCGCAGTGCAACCAGAAAAAATAGGCAGGCATGTACACGCACCAGAAAAATTATTATAGAGGCGCCTGGCGTCCTGGACCCTGTTGGTGGTGGTAAAGAAGGCAGTCAAGCGGCCTGTGGGCAGAGGTGCTGTGTGGGGAGCAACTTAGTCTTGGGGCAGGCAGCCAGTCACACGGCGTGCAGGCAGAGATGCTGTGTGTGGGGACTGAATTAGTCCTCAGGCGGACAGTAGTCCTCCGGGATCCATGCCTCATTCATTTTGATAAAGGTGAGGTACTGAACACTTTTGTGACTTAAGCGACTTCTCTTCTCAGTGACAATGCCTCCAGCTGCACGGAAGGTCCTTTCTGACAAGACATTTGAGGCAGGGAAAGACAGTAGTTGGATGGCAAATTGGGACAGCTCTGGCCACAGGTCAAGCCTGCGCACCCAGTAGTCCAAGGGTTCATCGCTGATCACAGTGTCTACATCCACACTTAAGGCCAGGTAGTCGGCTACATGCCGGTCCAGGCGTTGGTGAAGGGTGGATCTGGAAGCGCTAAGTCGAGGCATTGGACTAAAGAATGTCCACATGTCTGACATCACCATGAGATCACTGGAGCGTCCTGTCCTTGCCTGCGTGGACATGGGAGGAGGATTACTGGCAGTGGTACCTTTATTGTGTTGTGTTCCTGCCGTAACTGTTCCTCTTCACGCTCCTCCACAGCTTGATCCACCACTCTACGCAAGTGCAATTTACTGGTCGAGCTAATCAAATGCACATGATAATGTGTCTCCAAAAGGCTGCACAACAGAAATTGACATTGCTTCCCTAGAATTGCCTCCCTAGAAGCAGCAGAGCGCTGCGATCGCGTGAGGCAACACTCCCCCCTCTCCCTCCAGCAGCTGGGACCGTATATACACCATTGGTAAGGACGGAAGCACTTTATTATGCATTGTACAGCAAATTAATTGTGTTATTATTGTTTCACCGCAAATTGGTTGGAATTGGTTTATTGATATGTTCACAGCAGGTTGTTAGTTAGACAGCACTCAGCACTTTGTATTTATAGACAAAACATTTTTGGGTTGTTTATTTCTTTGACAGCTATGTAGGTAGTTCAATTTGTGGTATGTAAATGTAGGGATTTGTGCAATATATATGATATTTATTTTTGTGTCACATATAGATTTGACACTTTATCCTAGTCCATGGAGAGATTTCCGATTACGATCGGCTTAAGGGTGGTTTTATAGTTTTTAATTCTTGATGTTTCTGGATAAGTCCTTAATAAACTTTTACATTTTACATTATAATCTAATGAATCGTATTGTGTCTATACACCACCACTCTACGCAAGGCACGTTCCAGGAAGTAAGCTTTCGGGATAAAGTCGCTGATGGTGCCTTCACTACGACTCAAAAGGTTGGTCACCTCCTCAAACGGCCGCATGAGCCTGCATGCATTTCGCATCAGTGTCCAATTCGGGGGCCAGAACATCCCCATCTCCCCAGATTGTGTCCTTTTACTGAAATTGTAGAGGTACTGGGTGACGGCTTTCTCCTGTTCTAGCAGGTGAGAGAACATGACCAGGGTCTAATTCCAGCGAGTCGGGCTATCACATATCAAGCGTCTCACCGGCAAGTTGTTTCTCCGCTGAATGTCCGCAATGCGTGCCATGGCCGTGTAAGACCACCTGAAATGCCCACACAACCTCCTGGCCTGCTTCAGGACGTCCTCTAAGCCTGGGTACTTTGACACAAATATTTGAACGACTAGATTCAGCACATGTGCCATGCAGGGTACATGTGTCAGCTTTCCTAAATTAAAAGCGTAAAGGAGATTGCTGCCGTTGTCACACACGATGTTGCCAATCTCCAGCTGGTGCAGGGTCAGCCACTGATCCACCTGTTTGTTAAGAGCAGCCAGGAGAGCTGGTTCAGTGTGACTCTCCGCTTTGAGGCAAGACACGTCTAAGATGGTGTGACACCATCGTACCTGGCATGCATAGGCCCTGGGGAGCTGGGTCTGTGTAGCTGGACATGAGATCGCAGCACTAGTAAACTTGAACTGCCACTCTGCCAAGGAGGAGGATGACAGTGAAGACGACGACAGTGAAGAGGATGTAGCAGGAGGAGAGGAGGTGGCAGGAGGCCTGCCTGCAAGCCGTGGAGGTGTCACAAGTTTGTCCGCTGCACAGCCACGTACTTCCTGCCTGCCATCGGTCACCAGGTTGACCCAATGGGCTGTGTAAGTGATGTAGCAGCCCTGACTGTGCTTGGCAGACCAGACATCCGTGGTCAGGTGGACCCTTGACCCAACGCTGTGTGCCAGAGATGACACCATTTGCCTCTCAACTTCACGGTACAGTTTGGGTATCGCCTTTTTAGAGAAATAATTGTGGCCTGGCATCTTCCACTGCGGTGTCCCAATGGCCACAAATTTACGGAAGGCCTCAGAGTCCACCAGCTTGTATGGTAACAACTGGCGAGCTAACAGTTCCGCCACGCCAGCTGTCAGATGCCGGGCAAGGGAGTGACTGGCAGAAATTGGCTTCTTCCGCTCAATGATTTCCTTCACGGACACCTGGGTGCTGTGGGCAGAGGAGCAGGAACCACTCAAGGGCAGAGGCGGAGTGGAGGAGGGTGGCTGTGAAGGTGCAAGGGAGAAAGCGGCTGAAGATGCTGCACCTGAAGGAGGAAGAGGAGTAGGAGGGTGGCTTTTCTTTTGTGTGCTGCTTTTGTTCAGATGCTCTTCCCATTGCAGTTTGTGCCTTTTCTCCATGTGCCTTCGTAAGGCACTTGTCCCTACGTGAGTGTTGGCCTTTCCACGGCTCAATTTTTGGAGGCAGAGACAACAGATGGCATTGCTCCGATCTGAGGCAGACACATTAAAACATTTCCAAACCTCTGAGCCCCCCTGGGGTGATGGCACTATGGTGGCATCAGCAGCTGACGTTAAAAGGCATGTTGGCTGGCTGTACATAGGTGGCGATACATGGCGTCGGACACTGCCACCAGCTGTTTCTGATGACAAGCTCCCCCTGCTTCTTTCAGCAACTCATCTCCTTCAACTCCTCTCTGACTCCCCCTCTGCACTGTTCCCCTTTTCATCTCCTCTATTGGGAACATACATGGGATCCGTATCATCGTCATCATCATAATCATCCTGCCCAGCTTTGCTTGCCTCAGACACCTCCAAAACTGCACCAACAGCAGGTACTTCATCATCTTCACACGTTGTGTCCATAGTGTGGCCGCCTAACTCAGACATATGAGGTGGTGTAACTTGCTTAGCGCCTTCATCTGGTTGTAACAATAATGACTGTGAGTCAGTTAATTCCCCACCAATTAACTCCTGCGAAGTGTCAAATGCAACGGATGTGGTGCTTGTAGTAGCACTGGTGGCTGCGGAAGATGAGGTGTTCTGTGTTATATAGTCAACGACATCCTGACAATCTTGGGAGTTGATGGGGCGTGCCTTCTTCTGAGCACTGTACTTTGGTCGAAGGGCTGCACGAAATCACATCAACACGACCTCGCACAGACCTGCCGGGTGGCCTTCCTCTGGGTCTGCCTCTACCTCTGCCTGTTTTGTCCATTGTGTCCATATCGGGGGGGGATGAAGTGAAAGGTATTCACTGACTTGACTAATACAATGTGCAGTCACACAGGTGCAGTTAACAGGTATCCACAGAGTGGTATATCACACTGCGTGCACTCACGTAGGTAGGTGGGTGCACTGAACACAACAGGTAGGTATATGCAATGATGGGTATTACAATGTGCACCTGTCACACACAGACAGGTAGCGGACATGCACAGTGACACTGCATGCGCTCACGTAGGTAGGTGGGTGCACTGTGAACAACTGGTAGGTAGGTAGGTATATGCAGTACTGGGTATTGCAATGTGCACCTGTCACACACAGACAGGTAGTGGACAGGCACAGTGACACTGCCTGCACTTACGTAGGTAGGTGGGTGCACTGTGAACAACAGGTAGGTAGGTAGGTATATGCAGTACCTGGTATTACAACATGCACCTGTCACACACAGACAGGTAGCGGACAGGCACAGTGACACAGCGTGCGCTCAACTCACGTAGTTAGGTGGGTGCACTGTGAACGACAGGTAGGTAGGTAGGTGGGTATATGCAGTACTGGGTATTAGAATGTGCACCTGTCACACACAGACAGGTAGCGGACAGGCACAGTGACACTGCGTGCGCTCAACTCATGTAGGTAGGTGGGTGCACTGTGAACAACAGGTAGGTAGGTATATGCAGTAATGGGTATTACAATGTGCACCTGTCACACACACAGGTAGTCACTGAATGTGCTGGGCCTGGCAATGGCACACACACAGTATGAATTATCAAGGCTGTCTATGCAACACAAGTGTCAGTGGGACACACAGAAAAAAGAAATAGATCACAAGAACAAGATTAGCTCTCAAAAGAGCTGTTGTGGGGTGCTATTTTAGTAATAAGAATCAGCAAGGAGCAAGCTAAGAAGCCTACAAGAGCCTAACTAATCTTTCCCTATGAGAGAGTCTGCAGCAGCTGTTCCTTGTCTATTAACTGCAGGCACACGAGTGAGTATAATGGCCGGCGGTGCCGGCCTTTTATAAGGGGGCGGGGGCTCCAGGAGGGAGTGTAGCCTGATTGGCTACAATGTGCCTGCTGACTCTGATGTAGAGGGTCAAAGTTGACCCTAATGGTGCACTATGGGGGCAAACCGAACTTCCGGAAAAGTTTGTGGTTCTCCATGATCGCGAACCACCGGAAGTTCGCCGGGAACCGTTCAGGCCATCTCTATGTGTCAGGTGTGTGTTTCTGTAGTTCCTCAAATCAGAATGGAGAGCCATGGAAAAACATAGAATTGCTGTTTGCATAGCTGCAGAGCCTTTTGAGAAGAAAAATATGTAAAACAGAATTTTGCTTTCTTAAAACAGAAGGTATTTGCAATTATTAAGGTTGGAGTGAGCCTGAGATGTGCTACAGTGCATCACTGCTTAATATGCAAACTATCCTTTTGTTGTGCCTGAAAGCTAAACACACCTCCAGAACCTCTGTAATGTAATGATGTGTCAGCTCAGAGGCGCCTTAAGCCACAGACACTACAGCTGGCCGCCTAGAGTGCTGTGGCACTGAAAGGCGGCACTGCTGGAACCTGTAGTGCACCACCGCACTTGCGTATGTCACTATTTGTCCCCTGTCTTGCAGGCTGCAGCGCTCGACACATCATTTTCATCAGCGCTGCCTTCATAGCTTTCTTATCCACCCCCTGGCCAATAGAGACAGAGTAAATGTGCTTTGCCTTGCCTCTCAAACCACCCGTTCCTCACCACCTGGTGCAGGGCCAGCCAATGAAGCAGCATGATGCCCCCTGGCCCCGCCTCTATCTCAGCCTCCTACCAGGAAGAAGTTGGGGAAACCATCTAGCCACCATCTGATATTTAGATCATTCCCCATTGATACACTGCGTCCCAAGTCTAATTTGTCAGCGGTGACTGAGCAGCAGCTTAGAGGAGAGAGAAGAAGCAGCCATGAGCCCAGGTCAGCAGTTTATGATCCCAGACCCAGGTACACTCGTGCAGCGACAGCTCTCACTCCGCTGACATGAAACAGAGAGCTTCTTATCAGATCTGTGCTTTCATGTGCTGTGGCAGCTGAGTTTGTCTTTGTGACATGAACGGACCTGAATGACTGGCATCATCTTCAGCCAATAGCAGGGCAAATGTTGCTTTTCTGACACAAGCCCCTATGTAAAAAATGAGTGGGGAAAGGTGCAGATGTACTGAGTTTATTGATGATTCCACGAATACATGAGTGCAACAGAAAATGTATGAGAAGCCTGTGAAACAGAAAATGATAAGTATTTGATGAAAAAAAAAACGACACATAACAGAGAAAATGCTTCTTAAAGGGAATTGAGCACCTCTAATTTAAAACGGAACTGTAAATAGTTTTTAAACACATTGTTTCACTTACCTGGGGTTCCTGCAAGCCCCCTGCAGCCGTCCTGCCCAAGCCTCCATTTCTCCTGCCGCCAGCTACTTTGGGTTTCACCACCGGGCCACTGCGCCTGCGCGGCTCTGGCCACACGTATTCTTTCATCGCGTTCCCCGCTATTGCAGAGGAGAACGTGAAGAAAAGATATGCTTGGCAGGGCTGCGCTGGCATCAACTTAGAAGTCTAGGAATGGAACGGCAGCGGGAGAACGGAGGCTCGGGCAGGACTGGCGTGGGACAGGGCGGCTGCTGGGGGCTTGCAGAAGCCCCAGGTAAGTGAAGCAATGTGTTTAAAAACTATTTACAATTCCGCTTTAAAATGAACCTCCCCTAAGGGAGATTTGTAAATTATGCATGCTTCGTGTGGGCAGTATTCGTTTACTTACTTACAGGGAGGAGGGTTCCTCTGTAGGCCCCTCCCCATCTATACAACGACATCCATCTTTCCTCTGTCAATTCTGCAGACCCGCAGGTTCGAAGTGCCCACAATGTTGTGTGTATCCCCAGTCACTTGTGCATGCTGGCAGATGTAATAGTGGCCAGGGGATGCTACATATTGTGGATGGGGATGTTACATCTCCCACCATGCACTAGCATCTGGATATGTGCTTGACATTGCAGGCATTTCGAACCTGCAAGTCTGCACCATTAACAGAAGGAAGATGGATGCCCTCACAGAGCATGCATCATTTACGAACCGCCCCTAGGTTTGTTTTAAATATTTTGACCTAACAGGTGCTCAGGGCTCAAGAAAATACATTTTAGCTCCATATAGTTGGGGGGGGGGGGGGGCAAAGGTTTTATTGCCTGGAGTGACAAAAATGCCAGAGGCGCCCCTGTGTCAGCTTGTTGATATTGCAGAGCCACACTAATTCAACATGCATACAGTGTTTTGGACTAGTTTATCCTCATCAGGGCCTGGCATGAAGTAATATGGCTCTATGACGTATGACTTGAAACACCCAGAGTTACAGATTGTGCAGCAAGCTCATGGTGAACCAGAACTCCTAGGAGTGTCAAAGGGGCTAAAAAGGACCAAAAAGCCATCTCACGAAGAATGCAATATAAACCAGGATTTTGGCTTCTTAAAGAGACTCTGTAACATCAAAAAGATCCCCTGGGGGGTACTCACCTCGGGTGGGGGAAGCCTCGGGATCCTAAAGAGGCTTCCCACGCCGTCCTCTGTCCCACGGGGGTCTCGCTGCAGCCCTCCGAACAGCCGGCGACAGACCCGACTGTCAATTCAATATTTACCTTTGCAGGCTCCAGCGGGGGCGCTGTGGCTGCTTTCGGCTCGGAACTAGACGGAAATACCCGATCTCCGTCGGGTCCACTCTACTGCGCAGGCGCCGGAGACTTGCGCCTGTGCAGTAGAGCAGACCCGACGGCGATCGGGTATTTCCGCCTACTTTGGAGCCGACAGCCACCAGAGCGCCTGCGCAGGAGCCGGGAAGGTAAATATTTACGTCACCGCTGTACGGAGGGCTGCAGCGAGACCCCCGAGGGACGGAGGATGGCGTGGGAAGCCTCATTAGGACCCGGAGGCTTCCCTCACCTGAGGTGAGTACCCCCCAGGGGACATTTTAATGTTACAGTTCCTCTTTAAAACAGAAAGTATTTGTGATTATTCAGGTTGGAGTGAACATATGAGTTGTCCCACAGTGCATCACTGCTGAATATGCAAACTGACCCTTTGTTGTCCCTAAAAGCTTTACACAATTCCATAAAGACAGCAAAGGGATGGTATTCAGCAGTAATGCACTGTGGGACACTTTAATGCTCACTCCAATCTGAATAATTGCAAATACTTTCTTTTTTAAGAAGGCAAAATTTTGCATAGCATTTGTAGTATGAGGGACTTTTTGGCCCCTCACACACTCCGAGGAGTTCTGGTTCACCATAAGCTTGCTGGGCAATCTGTAACTGTAGAACAATAATATGCGATATAGGGACACATGAGAAAAAAAACAAACCCAATGAGTGTGAAACTGAAGATTAATCATTGCCGCTGGTGTTAGCAGAATGTTATACGTCTGCTGAGCAAGCCTTGTTCAGGTGTGAAAAATGCTGTCAAGACTGTTCTACATACATGAGATTTGCATTGTTAATTGTTTATTGTCACTCCAAATAATGAAGTATCAAATGTTGCCTTCCATTTTCCTGAGTACAAGGAATGTCATGACCAACTGCTGTCATTGTTGAAAGTTGAAAGTCTCTATTGGCTAAATGCCATGGAAAAATGACTGTTTTCAACTAACAATGTAACTCATCCACTAATAATTTCCATGAGATATGAGTGCACAATTTATAAATAATATGAGATAAAAGACTCATTCTAAGTCTCCACAAGGAAGTTGTTGTGCATAAATTGAAGCCTCTGTTTGGGATGTCATGGGGAGATTTTATTTTACACTTTTCCTATTAAGTAACAAGTAAAGATAGAATCTGGTCAACAAGGTCTAAAAGTGCATACGCATACATGAAAAATGTTGCCCAGGGATTGGGACTCCATTCCTTGGGAGACCATTTGGGGCCAAGTGCTGCACAGAAGTGTTGCAAGGCTGGAGTCTCACACTGCATTCTGTTGCTATGAAGGACGGGTGGAGAGAAAAAGTTACAGCACACGATGGACAAACTGGAAGGCTGAAGAGGGGAACAATGCACTTGGCTGAAATGGTCTGGTTCTCTTGATGATGCATTGGGAAGGCTATATGCAAGCTAGATTTTTGGCAGAAATGGCCACCTTGGCCAAGAATAATCTAGAGTGTGTATGAGACTTTAAGGAATTTTGATAACCATAAAAACAAAACGTTTATTTTGTTGATGTAAGGCCAGATCTTTCCAGTTATCCCAAAATTATGGACAATTTGTTATATCATAATCAGCCTTTATTAGCTGAGAAAAGTTTGCTATATCCAAGCAGAGCCTGGTATGCCCCTGTCATTGCGGCATATTCAATTATACTCTGGTAAAGTTGCCATGTGCAGGGAACATTTTACTATTACTTATGTCGACAAAGTAGCACGCATTGCGCAATAAGCATGGCCCACATTTCCTCGGTATTGTGCAAGTAGCGTACTGTGCATTACTCTATAAACACATATGTTACCATGTAACATATGGGTCACAGTAATTGCACAATGCACACATCTTTGTAAGTGTAAGTAATGACAACTTTTTTGATACTGTATATTGGGGCAGACATTAACAAAAGTACTAGGAGCAATGTATTTCTTAACACAACTCTCCCTCTCTGCTGTAAAAACATCTTGACATTTGTAGATACAGAAACTGATGGCTCTGACAGGACTAGTGTTGGGCGAACACCTGGATGTTCGGATTCGGGAACGTTCGCCGAACATGGCCGCGATGTTCGGCATGTTCGGGCCGAACCCCGAACTCCCCGAACATCCCGCTTTTGGGGGCCCTATGGGGTTGCAGGCATAAGGGGGGAGGATGCCCCGATCGCGGGGGGGGGGGGGGTCGGAAATTCCCTCCACCCCCTCCGCTAGCGCTCCCCCCTCTGCCCGCTTCCCCATACAAAAGTTTAAGGAAAGTACAATAATACCGGTGGTAGTGGCTGGCAGTGGCACTGTGAAGTGAGTCAGGAGGAGGAGTCCGGAGAGTGACGCGTTGAGGGAGGCCGGGCAGCGGGCGGTTCAGCGGTAGTACCCTTGTGGTACTTCCGCCCTTTCTCTGACCTCACGACCTCTGCATACGAGGGTACGTGTCACGCATACCCTCGTATGCGTCATCACGCAGAGGACGTGAGGTCAGAGAAAGGGCGGAAGTACCACAAGGGTACTACCGCTGAACCGCCTGCTGCCCGGCCTCCCTCAACGCGTCACTCTCTGGACTCCTCCTCCTCACTCACTTCATAGTGCCACTGGCAGCCACTACCACCGGTACTATTTTACTTTCCTTAAACTTTTGTATGGGGAAGTGGGCAGAGGGGGGAGCGCTAGCGGAGGGGGTGGGGGAATTTCCGACCCCCCCCCCCCCGCGATCGGGGCATGCTCCCCCCTTATGCCTGCGACCCCATAGGGGGGCCGTATTCGGCCGAACAGGGCCCTGTTCGGCCGAACAGGGGCCCTGTTCGGCCAGGCATTGAGCCGTTCGGGCGAACGCGAACAGTTTGGCCGAACACCACCAGGTGTTCGGCCGAACTCGAACATCACCCGAACAGGGTGATGTTCTGCAGAACCCGAACAGTGGCGAACACTGTTCGCCCAACACTAGACAGGACTAAACCATTTTCTTGCACAGGAGGATGCTTTCAACTCCTCAATGTATTCCCTGCTAATCACCTTGTTGAAAGAAACATCTACAGGTGGTGGGAAGAGGTTATGTTTCCAGAAATGTGTGTTTATTGTCTTCACTTCTCACACTGTTCACACTTAAGTATTATCAGTGTGTCTTTAACAATGTGTGTCTCCCCCTCCCAGCATGGACAGTGCAGGGCAGTCAGAGCCTAAAAAGTTACAGGCGATCATATAGATTAGGTGTTCTAACATAACAAGCAGCCAGTCAGGAATGGTGTGTATACATCTCTGTGACTGCTAGTTATATTACAGTACATCTGGCTACCTGTTAGAGATGGCCCAAACTGTTCGCCAGGTGAATAGTTTGTGGCAAACAAGGGTTGTTCGCATTTGCATCATCAGGCGAACACTTGGCATGTTTGACCCACCCCCTATACATTATAATGAAGTCAATAATTGACCCCTTACCCCAGATGTAGCAGACACATGGCAACCAATCAGCTATCCTTCCCACCTGGACCCCACACCTGTCAGAATGCCAGCACAGCAGTTATTTTGCAGTCTGTGTTTGACTTCTGTGCAGATCAGGGAGAGTGTGCTGCTGAAAGCGTTATGTAGGCCTTTGTTAAGTGTAGAGATGGCCCGAACCTCCGATTTTCGGTTCGCGAACTGCGAACACGAACGTCCACGAACCGCAATAGACTTCAATGGGGAGGCGAACCTTGAAAACTAGAAACACTTATGCTGGCCAGAAAAGTGATGGAAAAGATGTTTCAAGGGGTCTAACATCTGAGTTTTTGCATGGATGAGTGGGATAGACACAAAAAGTCCCGGGGAAAAATCTGGATTTGACACAAAGCAGCGTTTTAAGGGCAGAAATCACATTGAATGCTAAATTGCATTCCTAAAGTGCTTTAAAACATCTTGCATGTGTATACATCAATCAGGGAGTGTAATTAGAGTACTGCTTCAGATTGACACACCAAACTCACTGTGTAACGCACCGCAAACAGCTGTTTGTGTAGTGATGGCCGTGCTGGACTGGTGCGCACCATGGCGAGAGTGCAGGCCGTGGCTGTTTTCAAGCCCATATGGTCGCTCAATCATAGAACAACAGTGACTGTCCAGCTGATCAAATTTGGTCTGTCCACAATGAAGCAACGACCTTATTATCTTGGGTGTGCCCCCCCCCGAGACACTCATATAGCCGGAGGTCATTGCTTCATTGTGATACGCAAGCCCCTTCACCGCCAAGAAGTGCGTCACTCCCCCTCCTGAGCTGAAATCACCTCAGCTCCAACAGCTTTTTCCTCGCGCGTCTCCCTCGCGCTACTGTCGAGATTTCCATATGGCGGAATATCGTTTTTCCGATAAACTGAACCGCATATGATCAGATACAAATAAACCTAATTAATTTCCTTCCCCTAAGGTACAGGAGACAAAGACTTTTTAATGTATGGTGATTGTAGGTTAATATATACATTGATCATTGAGAAAGGCAGAGCATATTTTAATATGGCGATGTAATATTGCCATGCAAGGCTGACTTGTATGTGTCTCTAAAGGAAGGTCAGATGTTGAACAACAGGCAGTCAGCTGATGTGCTATTTGCAATGGGTAATCCCATTCACCTTACTGGGAACAATGATATCAGACCATTCTTTGTTTTAGGTCAAAACACTTGACAAGATAGCAAACAAGAGGAGTCTGAGTGACAATAGTGTGTTTAAAAATGGACTAATATCTGTATACAATGGCTCAAACCTGGCTACATTGAATGTGAAACCAAAACCCATGCAAGGTTTCTATGCAATATTTGTGTTTCCAAAGTCCAGACACAAACACAAGGCTTAGGAAATACCTTTATTTTTCTTATAGCTGGGCAAACCAGTAACAATATGAAAATGTTATTGAAAATGTATACGTGTTAATATAAAGATTCCCTGAATGAATATATCCAGAATGGTATAGAAATGCTATATGTTTACCAGTGTTGCATGTTAAACAATAATGTTAATGGTATAAAACTCTGCTAACAAGCACAATATGTTATAAAGGAGAGGTCCATGGTGGTTTTCAATATGTCCCAATGATTTTTGGATCAAATCCAATCTATCTTAAATATGGTAGAAAAGGTCACTGTATACTAAATAATAACCAATGATCCCATCCAGATCAGCTATCCATAAGATATGAATTTTTATAACATTGATTTATTCACTGTTGGGGTATAATAAAACATGATTTTTGTTTTTAGTTTGCCAAATATCCCAGTAAGTCTGTGATTAGTTAGCCAACAGCACCTACAAAGGGTGAAAGCCAGTATTACACTTGGGTTAAACATTAGTCACAGAAAGCTCCCATTGGTCACTCCCACTGCCCAGTGATAGGCTAGAAGATTTAATCTCCTGGGCAGGACCATAGGTAGTGAGGGGAATAAGATGAGAGGGGTCATTCAATGAAAGAGGATCAGACCATCAAGAGATCTGAGCAGACCAGGACATAGAGGATTCATGCCATCTGAACACAGCCACGCCTAAGAGGAACACGCCCAGAGGCCATCTTGGTGACTATACTTGAACCCAGTTCTGATTTTCTTGTTAGTTAGACGGCTTATTACAGCGCAGAATATCTGAACATATGATGTATTGATTGAATTTCATTGGTTGATATTTTAAAAAGGGGTGAGCTTTTCCAAAGTTGCAAGTTGGAAACAACTCACCTAAGTTCTACCATATGTTCATTGATAACTGGCTGTTTAACTCAGTCTTGGATAAAAAAACTAGACCTTTCAAGCTACCTCCTCTAGATATTTTGATACTTTGCCGCAGCATGTGCAAGCCACACCTAACCAAGTTTAGGACGACTCAATAGATATTTTATTCCAAAATTATATGTATTTTACCCGCCTGCTCTGTGTAGTAACACAGGCCAGCGGAGGTTAAAGTGTAGACAGAGGGAAAATTCCTGTCATTTATAGTTGATTGCATAGCGATTGTGGGGCAACGCCCAGTCGTCAGATCCACTGAGTCATCCTAAATTTGTTATATTGAATGGTATAGCTGACATCAGCCAGTTTATTTTGGATAGCGCATTTTTGATTTTGGACTGCGCAATTTTGATTTTTGATAGCCACCATTTTGTTTTTGATAGCCACCATTTTGATTTTTGATAGCAGCCATTTTGATTTTGATAACAGCCATTTTGTTGTCGTTCAATTCATCCATTTTGTCTCCAGAGACCCTGTGGTAAATTGAGTAACAGGGCCGACGGCCATATTTGATGAGTCATATCTCTGCACTGTATTTGAGTTGACTGCTAATTGGTTTAAGCCTTTTGTATTGGTGAATAAGTATAATAACATTTTGATGTTTTACTGAAATTATTATCCAGCTCATTGCTTATTATAAGAATGACCTTATGAGTTTTGTTTTATATCAAAAGTGCAATATTATATTGTTTTGATATTGTAATATTTATTAAATTGATATTTTTATAAATTGGTCCACATTTATTTGCATGTTTAAACCAGTACTGTAAAACCTCGGAAAACAAGCTCACACAGTTAGGCGTATGTTTGTATTTTAGCTCCTCCTATTTTCCCAGGAGCGTTACATTTACATTTTTGATTTTATATTTATTTTTAAACAAGTTATACAAACATTGACAAAACGCCCGACATAAGAATTGGAGGCCCTAGCGAGATCCGTTTACTTTCCATTACTGGTTTAAACAGTGTAAAAACATTTTATTGAGCTGGTTTTATTGCATTGGCTATTGAATCATGAGTGCTACAGGTAGTGATTCAGAACTGCATTTGGAACAGACGTTCCGAAAAATTGTGGAATTTATATTTATACAACTAAAATATAATGAGGAAGTAGATGAATGGATAGGCAGAATGAGGAAAAGTGTAAAACAGGAAGCTGATTGTATATTTCAATCTAAAGGTATGGTGGATCACTATCTTTCATGTATGATCACAATAACCTCGGATTCCGAACTGAAGAAGAGGTTGTTAGGCGCCCTACCCTCTGTGTTATATGGGTTATTAGAGGTAGATATTCTTGCACAATCTAGGAAAAAAGAGATTGTACAGTTGAGATCCCAATTGCAAGGAACAGAGGGAAACGTCCAATCATTGAACTCCCAGTTACGGGATGTGGAATCAGATCTTCAAATTATAAGGGCTGATAGAGACCAATTAATGATTGATATTTCAGACAGGGAGGTAGCGATCAAAAGTCTGGAAAGAGACGCCGAACGGAATCGTGAAGCGCATCGCAGACTTAAACAGGATTTTGAAGAACTACAACAGCAGTACTTCAAAATCCAACAGGCAGGTAGACTCGATAGATCATCCAGCCCTTGCCCGCCAGTACTCACTCCATATGACCTAAAATGGCAAGGCATGTTGGATCGTATGGAGACGGTATGTAAGACTATGAATACCATAATCGATGACAGTACAAGGGTCCCTAAAGATCAACATTTGGATTCCTCTCCAGAGAGAGATATGCAAATGAGGGCCCCTAGGTATGATGATTCCCATAAAGGTCACGACTCCCTTGCTGATATTGATTCAGATGAATTGGAGGCTGATGAGAGAAAGCGAGAATCCAGCCCTATCCCAAGAAGGGGGAAAGGTACGTATAGGGGGGAGTCAAATAGGGGAAATAATCAATACCCCCAAGAAAAACAGAGCTCGGCCAGCATCATAAAATTCTTAAACACCGCTGTGCCAAAGTTCACTAAAAAGGGTTCAGCGCAAATAGCATCCCACATGGAGTTGTATGAATCCACTATGGACTCTTTAAATCTGTCTGAAGCAGACAAAATCAGATTTCTCCCATGGGTTTTTGATGACAGATACCGCCACCATTTCACCTCATTTAAGGAGCGAGGTATCATTAGATGGCAAGCAGTTTCACACGAAGTGAAGCTGGAGTTTGGGCCGTATCGCACTATCTCAGAAGCAAAACGAGATGTGTATCGACTTACTTGTCGACCCGATCAGAGCCCCCGAGAATTCCTTTCTGTGCTAAAAAACTCTTACAGTTTGGCATATCGGAATCCTAACTGGGAGTCTCTTGATTTTAAACAGGCATATTACGATGCATTGCCTACCCAAATAAAGTTAAGCATGGCCAATGAGTTAGACTTCGGAAACTCCCTAGAGAAAATGGTTACCTCAGCAACCCTGCTGTTCAACATCAGTGGGAGTTCCAATGTAAGTGGGAGAAACAACAAAAAGTACCCAGAGCGCAGAGTAGAAGAAACCAAAGTGAAAGCGGACCTAAACCTTGAATCCCAGCAGAAGAAAATACCTCCTGCAAAAGTACCTATCCAGCAGGGCCAAAGACAGCAACAAAACCCTAATCAAAACAGACCACAAAATCCTAAAGGGTCAGATAGGGATAGCTCAGGTTCTGAGAACCAGGTCTACCGTCCTCGGTTCAATCGCAGGTATCAAGGATACCAGGGTTACCAAGGAAACCAGGGTAGTCAAAGGTATAGAGGTTACCAGGGATATAGAGAACCCCAGGGGTACAGACGTCCCCAAAGATATAGACAATGGGATAACCGACCCAGGCAGCAGTGGGAAAGGAGACAGCACCCACCTAATTCACCTAGGGGTAGATCACCACCTAACTCACCTAGGAGTGGATCACCCGCAGGGAACAGATATGATCCCAGGAACCAGAACCCTCGCCGACCTAATAGGTTTGATCAGCTTGTTGATCAAGTGAACAAATTGAGTGACATGATGGGTAAGTTGGCTCAGGGATCTGCAGGAAGACAGCATGAGGATTTTTTAGCTGGGGAGGCAGGGCCCAGCTCTGCCAACTAAAGGAAACCGAGACAAATCACTATACGGAAATGGATATGGCAATACTAAATACGAGTAATGAAAATGATGTGCAATGTACCGACCTATCCCAGGTCGAGGAAGGGAAGTCTAATGTTCTTGATATTTCACCACAAATGGGTGATATTATGTCATTTGAGCCAGAGCGTGAAGTACCCTCTGTTCAGATTGTCCCAGTGGTAGAATCCATGGGAACCCAAATGCCTTGCAGGCGGAATCAGGAGGAACAAGTTCCTAATACCCTGACACTGCAGAGAAATCATTCTCTGAAGCAACAAATGGAAAAACATTCCAATTTTCTTTGCAATCTTGAACAGGTAGATGGCCGGTATTTTATCGATACCCATCTACAAGATGGACGTATCGGACTGATCCCAGGTTTACTGGATACCGGTTCCCAGGTTACTATTCTGTCTTTTAACTATTACCAGCAGATCTTGGATTCATCACAAAGGAAGCCAAGATTAAAAGCCTTTGACGGTACGCTGATAAGCGTTGGTGGTAATAGTTTACAAGTAAAAGGCACATCCTGGCTGACATATAAGATTGGTAAAAAGGTCATTAGACATCCAACTTTGATTGTTGATCTTCCATATGATAGATTGATCATTGGAATCGATTTGCTCAAACGACTAAATTCCATAATTGACTTCATAAATGAAGCAATATGGGCTCAAGTCAATACTCCAATTGATTTTGAGCGCTCCAGCAATGCACAGTCGCAACGTAGCTGCCATATGATTGAGGAAAGGCCTAACTCTGTTGAAATCCATTTCCGGAACAGTCAGATACCAGAAGTCACGATCCTGAAAAACGGTAAACCCGAGGAAAATGCTAACACTGCTTTTCACATCATAAATATCCGAAAGGATAAGATTGAAAAGATAGTCCTTGAAGAGGATGTGTTAACTATTTCCTTTAAAGGGGGAAACCAGGAAGTGGCAGGCATAACCAAGCATACACAGGCATTGGTTGAAATCGAGAAAATCAATGATAATGTGCTGGTTCCCGTGCAGGTAAATAATATTGCTCGGGTAAAATATGCCAAGTTGGATCTCAAATCTGAGGCCAGCTACATAAGCCTAGGACTGCTGAAGCAGGTTACCGACCCTCAGGTAATCAAATTTATCTCTACACAGGAATGGATCCACGATCTGGATAACGATAACCAGAGTCATAATGTGATTGCAAAATGCATCTTATCTGTGTCTCTAGGAAACAAATCTGCAAAACATGTCTTCAGTGTGTTAAAGGAACCACAGTACCAAATGTACTTAGGAAACGACATTATTCACCGATTTGCCATACAGGTTGATCTGGTCAATAATGTTCTGTGGTCCAAATTATCCGGAAACCCAGAGGAATTCCAGGATAGAGAACAAGCCCTGAGATGGGGACAGCGAATACCATATGCAGTGGATATCACTGTCGCTGAAAAAGTAAAAATCCCTGAAGGTTGCAAATCATTTCTTTTACCCATTCGAGTAAAGAAGGGTCAAAAGATGAGAAATGCAGATGCCTTGATTTGTTTATCCAATCGGATGCAACAATTGGGGTTGAAGGTAAAACCAATTCCCCTAATAAATATTCATCAGGAACCATTATATATGGTCACGCAAAACATGAGCCCTCATAGTATCACGTTACAGGAGGATACAATGATTGGCTTAGCCATTGACTCAGAGTATTATACTTTTGGATTCCAAAATGAAGTCATTGGATTAATACCTGATGAATATTTGACAGAAGAACAAATAGTGGACCAACAATATTTCTCAACACCTGAAGGATTGTTCAGCATACACTCTGTTTATCCTTTCAGTCCTGAGGAAGGTACATGTCATGTCGAGGAAACATCATTGATTTTTAACCATGAGATCAATGAAAGTGAGTATCAAACACTCCAGCAGGGTAAGGATCAAGCATGTTACACCCCAAATGACTTAACTAATAGGCTTGAAGAAGCTTATGAGGTAGGTCAACCTGAGATTTTCCCAGAATTTCATGAACGGGTGGAAGAACAGCTCTCTATAGCTGATGGATGTTCTAATGAATCAGAACGACAGCAGCTAAGGCAACTATTCTGGGATTTCCAGGAGATGTTTGCCAAGGACTCTTATGACTGTGGGGAAACTAACCTGCATGTTACGAGAATCCTGACTGATCCAGATGCACCCCCTGTGTTTATCAAACAATATCGACTTCCGCTAGCAGCCTACGAGTCATTATCGGAAATTGTTAAGAACCTGGAAAAGAAAGGTATTATCCGCCCAGTACACAGTTCCTTCAATCATCCAGTACTCGGAGTTCTCAAACCGAATGGTCAGTTCCGTCTATGCTCAGACTTGAGACAGTTAAACAAACGTGTCTACATGTCGGGTTGGCCTGTACCATACATTGACCAATGCTTGGCGCAAATCCAAGGGTCTAAAATATTCACAGCCCTTGACTGCGCACAAGGATATTGGACAATTAAAGTGGATGAAAGGGATCAATACAAACTAGCCTTCACATTCGGTAATAGACAATTTGCGTGGACCCGTACGCCTTTCGGATACATCAACGCAGGCCACGAATTTGCTGTGTTCATGCACAAAGCAATGCCTGATGCAGCTGAACGAGGTACCCTAACTTATGTCGATGATATCCTTATCAAAAGTACAATCTTTGAGGAACATATTTCAGAGTTGAGATATGTATTGAATCAACTAAGAGAAGCAGGTGTTAAACTTTCCCTACAGAAAGCTCAATGGTGCCGATCTAAAGTAAATTTCCTAGGACATGAAATTACTGCAGAAGGAATTAATCCACAGAAAAAGAAAGTGGAAGCAATCAAAAATACGAAGTCCCCCACAAATCTCAAGGAACTGAGATCATTCCTGGGGGTGATGAATTATTCTCGCAAGTTCATAGATAACTATGCTGAGATTACAAAGCCGCTATTGCAGCTGCTAAAGAAAGGAGTACAATGGGAATGGAATGAGTGCCATGAACAAGCTGTATCTGAGCTTAAAACAAAACTCATACAGGCCCCATGCCTTGCTTATCCAGAAGGTGGTAAACCCTTCTATGTTGAAACAGGTTTTACCGACAAGAGTGTAAGTGCAGTTCTTTTCCAAAAGCAAGAAAGACTGAATAAAATAATTGCTTATGCCAGTAAATCACTATCACCAGTTGAAATCAAATTTAATAATTGCGAGAAGGCATTATTAGCAACTGTGTGGGCTTTGCAATATTTCAGAAGTTTTATTCAAGGGGAAAAGATCATTGTAGAAACTGCACACCAATCACTACAATATTTACAAAGTGATCAAATAAAAGAAGGGAACCTGTCAAACAGCAGGATAACTGCATGGACAATGTCCCTAATGGGATGGCCACTGGAAATCAAATATAAACAGGATACTAAAAATCCAGTTGCTCAAGGATTAGCTGAACTCCATGATTGTACTCATGTGGAACATAAAGATGAGCCACCAGAAAACGATTTTCTGGAAGAGCAATCTTTATCTCCATATAAATCCTATGAAGAAGAGTACTGCAAATCACTACCATGTGCATATGTTGACGGCTGTTCTTTTCACACAGAAGGAGATGAAAAGATGCTGGTTGCAGGTATCGGTATCGTATGGAATAACATATTTCCAGAGATATCTGCGGGATACAAAATTGGTCCCAAAAGTAGCCAGGTCGCAGAACTCGCTGCCGTGTATAAAGCTATACAAATGGCTATCGAACATGACCTTAAGGAATTTGTTTTGATAACAGATTCTGAGTATGTTCGGAACAGTTTTGTGGAATATTTTCCCAGTTGGAAAAGGACTAGCATGACAAGGAGTAACAAAAAGCCAGTCAAACATGGTAAATTGTTTTGTAAAATTGATGAACTGGTTAATACCCACGACCTTACCATTTATTGGAAAAAGGTAAGGGGTCATTCGAAACACCCTGGCGCTGATAAAGATGGGAACGATCTAGCAGATTCCCTCGCTAAGAAAGCAGCCATTGATGGTGAAATCTTCGATATCAATGACCTCATGGGAACTATCGAAGTAAATGTCACCACTAGGGGGCAGGCCCAAAAGGAGTCTCAACCCAGTGTAGCAATGTGGAGTCAAGATTCTCCTAATGAGGATCTCATTGCAAGCCAAAAGGGGGATCCCATAATTGGTTTGTTTTATAAACATATTGGAAGTCCACATGATTATCCCATCACCGTGGAAGACTGCAGTGACAACGAAGAATTACGTATTCTGATGAAAGGTGTGTCACAATTTTCATTACAGGATGGATTGCTGATACGAACCTCGAAAAATGGTATTACGCAGTGGGTAGTACCCGCAGCATATCGAGGTCTAATGTTACAACATGCTCACGATGCCCCGACAGCTGGTCATCGAGGAGAGAAAATAACGTATGAGTTATTAAGAGACTACGCTTACTGGCCACACATGTTACAGGATGTCAGGACATATTGTCAAGGGTGCTTGGTATGCCCTCAATTCCAGCCACAAGGTCCCACTCACAGGGCACCGCTGATGAAAAGAGGCATAGCTATGCCATGGTCAGACATCCAGATCGATTTTATTGGTCCAGTAACAACGTCCTCAAAAGGAAACCGGTATATGTTAACCGTAACATGCCTGTTCACTAAATGGGTAGAATGTCTACCAAGTAAAACATGCAGTTCCAGTGTGTGCGCATCACTGCTCATTAACCACATATTCTCCCGATTTGGTCTTCCACAGCGCATCGAATCCGATCGCGGAAGTCACTTCACCAGTGAAGTAATGACCAAAATGTGGGAAATCCTAGGGGTAAAACGGAAGCTACACATAGCTTACCGACCAGCCTCTAGTGGTGGAGTGGAGCGTTACAATCAATCCATTGTAAATATCCTGAAAAAATTTGTTAGCGAATCAGGTAAAGACTGGGATGTCAAGCTGCCACTAGTTCTCATGGCTATTAGAGCTACTCCAAGCGCAGCAACCAAACTTTCCCCATTTGAGATGCTCACTGGTAGAAAGATGGTGTTACCCCAGCATTTGCTTTACAAAACCTCAGATCATAACTTGATGAATGCAACTACTGCACATCAATATGTGGAGAACTTACGAAAGCACCTCCAGCATGCCTTTGCATTTGCTCAAAGAAACATCGAAAAAGCCGCAGTCAGTACGAAAACGTACTATGACCTCAAAACTACGCAAAAGGAGTATCAGGTTGACGATAAGGTTTATCTGTATAATTTTGCCAGAGACCAGGTAAAGGAAAAGAAATTCCTCCCTTCATGGAAAGGTCCATATCCAATCACTGATAAATTGTCTCCTGTGGTTTATAAGGTTAAAATCCCTAAGGGGGATGACTTTGTTGAAAAATGGGTACATATTAATCAACTGCGTATTTGTCACCCTAGCTCACAGTTGCGGAGAATTGAGCAATCTGGAAATGTGTGCTAACAAATTATTTTTCTCCTGACAGGTATACCTAATGATGTGTTAATCTCTACTAGAATCCATATGGACACAAAGATTCCAATCCGGCGCAAAGATGCCCCACCTGACGATTGCCATCCTTTACGCAGTCCTTATCTTGGGGAAGAGTGCCGAGCCACGAGTGATGCCAGATCCAGCATCCGTGATGTTACCGGATACAGCGGAGTTCATCATGACCAGATAGATGTTCCTATCCTAGAGGGTCCAGATGAGCCTAAACCCGCGATGTGTCGTTAAATGACGAGCTGATGTATCCGAGGTCCATTTGATGGAGATGCAAGTCTGATACCTGTTCCACACCAGATACTCACAGGAGTGAGTTATTCAAATCTTGAAGCAGATCCGGAAAATCCTTTTATTTGAACCAAAGGCCAAAGCAGTTCATCGCTGTTACAGTTGCTGTTTGCTACCTTTGCAGCAAGAGGAAACCTGTTTGTTTACATCCGGAGTATCATTTGCCAAGTTTATTTTTCTTGAAGCGTGAAACATGAACTTCAATGTGATGAAGACGATGTTTTAAAGTACATTTTTCCCTTTCATACTTGGATTACCAATACAAAACAAAGGTTATTCACAACGCGTTCCCACGGGAATGAAGCAACGAAAAACGTTTAATAATCCTTGTTGTTCTTTTGAAATGATCACACACTGGAACATTCCAAAAGAAAAGGGGGATGTGTCGAGATTTCCATATGGCGGAATATCGTTTTTCCGATAAACTGAACCGCATATGATCAGATACAAATAAACCTAATTAATTTCCTTCCCCTAAGGTACAGGAGACAAAGACTTTTTAATGTATGGTGATTGTAGGTTAATATATACATTGATCATTGAGAAAGGCAGAGCATATTTTAATATGGCGATGTAATATTGCCATGCAAGGCTGACTTGTATGTGTCTCTAAAGGAAGGTCAGATGTTGAACAACAGGCAGTCAGCTGATGTGCTATTTGCAATGGGTAATCCCATTCACCTTACTGGGAACAATGATATCAGACCATTCTTTGTTTTAGGTCAAAACACTTGACAAGATAGCAAACAAGAGGAGTCTGAGTGACAATAGTGTGTTTAAAAATGGACTAATATCTGTATACAATGGCTCAAACCTGGCTACATTGAATGTGAAACCAAAACCCATGCAAGGTTTCTATGCAATATTTGTGTTTCCAAAGTCCAGACACAAACACAAGGCTTAGGAAATACCTTTATTTTTCTTATAGCTGGGCAAACCAGTAACAATATGAAAATGTTATTGAAAATGTATACGTGTTAATATAAAGATTCCCTGAATGAATATATCCAGAATGGTATAGAAATGCTATATGTTTACTAGTGTTGCATGTTAAACAATAATGTTAATGGTATAAAACTCTGCTAACAAGCACAATATGTTATAAAGGAGAGGTCCATGGTGGTTTTCAATATGTCCCAATGATTTTTGGATCAAATCCAATCTATCTTAAATATGGTAGAAAAGGTCACTGTATACTAAATAATAACCAATGATCCCATCCAGATCAGCTATCCATAAGATATGAATTTTTATAACATTGATTTATTCACTGTTGGGGTATAATAAAACATGATTTTTGTTTTTAGTTTGCCAAATATCCCAGTAAGTCTGTGATTAGTTAGCCAACAGCACCTACAAAGGGTGAAAGCCAGTATTACACTTGGGTTAAACATTAGTCACAGAAAGCTCCCATTGGTCACTCCCACTGCCCAGTGATAGGCTAGAAGATTTAATCTCCTGGGCAGGACCATAGGTAGTGAGGGGAATAAGATGAGAGGGGTCATTCAATGAAAGAGGATCAGACCATCAAGAGATCTGAGCAGACCAGGACATAGAGGATTCATGCCATCTGAACACAGCCACGCCTAAGAGGAACACGCCCAGAGGCCATCTTGGTGACTATACTTGAACCCAGTTCTGATTTTCTTGTTAGTTAGACGGCTTATTACAGCGCAGAATATCTGAACATATGATGTATTGATTGAATTTCATTGGTTGATATTTTAAAAAGGGGTGAGCTTTTCCAAAGTTGCAAGTTGGAAACAACTCACCTAAGTTCTACCATATGTTCATTGATAACTGGCTGTTTAACTCAGTCTTGGATAAAAAAACTAGACCTTTCAAGCTACCTCCTCTAGATATTTTGATACTTTGCCGCAGCATGTGCAAGCCACACCTAACCAAGTTTAGGACGACTCAATAGATATTTTATTCCAAAATTATATGTATTTTACCCGCCTGCTCTGTGTAGTAACACAGGCCAGCGGAGGTTAAAGTGTAGACAGAGGGAAAATTCCTGTCATTTATAGTTGATTGCATAGCGATTGTGGGGCAACGCCCAGTCGTCAGATCCACTGAGTCATCCTAAATTTGTTATATTGAATGGTATAGCTGACATCAGCCAGTTTATTTTGGATAGCGCATTTTTGATTTTGGACTGCGCAATTTTGATTTTTGATAGCCACCATTTTGTTTTTGATAGCCACCATTTTGATTTTTGATAGCAGCCATTTTGATTTTGATAACAGCCATTTTGTTGTCGTTCAATTCATCCATTTTGTCTCCAGAGACCCTGTGGTAAATTGAGTAACAGGGCCGACGGCCATATTTGATGAGTCATATCTCTGCACTGTATTTGAGTTGACTGCTAATTGGTTTAAGCCTTTTGTATTGGTGAATAAGTATAATAACATTTTGATGTTTTACTGAAATTATTATCCAGCTCATTGCTTATTATAAGAATGACCTTATGAGTTTTGTTTTATATCAAAAGTGCAATATTATATTGTTTTGATATTGTAATATTTATTAAATTGATATTTTTATAAATTGGTCCACATTTATTTGCATGTTTAAACCAGTACTGTAAAACCTCGGAAAACAAGCTCACACAGTTAGGCGTATGTTTGTATTTTAGCTCCTCCTATTTTCCCAGGAGCGTTACATTTACATTTTTGATTTTATATTTATTTTTAAACAAGTTATACAAACATTGACAAAACGCCCGACACTACACAGCTCAAACGCCCCCTCTCCTCGCCTCGAGGCTTCCCAAGTTGCCTGGTAACCCAGAGGAGTGCGCACATCATGTATCACATGCGCACTCCCTGCTCGCGCGTCCCTTCACGAGCGCACCGGCCCTTCCTGCCACCAGCATCGTGGTTGCCGTAGCAACCATTGAGAGTGCATGCGACCAAAAGTTCGCATGCACTATCTCTCCCCCAGCAGCCACAAGCCTGCCTTGTCTGTGCAGGCTACTACACATCCAAGGAAGGCAACAGGTATGACATGCAAGTCCCGAGGTAGTGACAAAAAATAACAATACAGGAGGACTTTTGAGGCTCTGCTGTATATGAGACAAATCAATTTTAAATCCTTTAAAGGATACCACAGCTGAAAATAAGATTGCGGCAGTGTGTGGGGGATTACAAGTAAATACCTTTAGCTCCTCCTGCCCCCCTCCATCTGCCTCCGTTCATCTAATAAACCTCCCGGGGTCCGGCGACTTGATTGACCCCCCACCCGGACATACTGCGCCCTGTGTGCGCAGTATGTCCTCCCCTCTTCACTTCTGGCCGGCGCATAGCGATCGGCTCAGAAGCACGCTGATTCCTCTCTCTCCTCTGGGCTGCGTGTGCGCTCCATTACACCAAGCATCACATGTTAATCATAGTAGACAGAGGGATCAGCGTGCTTCTGAGCCGATCACTATGCGCCAGCCAGAAGTGAAGAGGGGAGGATATTCTGCGCACCCAGGGCGCAGTATGTCACCGGGAGGTATATTAGACAAACTGAGGCAGATGGGGGGGGGGTGGGGCAGGAGGAGTTAAAGGTATTTACTTGTAATCCCCCACACACTGCCGCAATCTTATTTTCAGCTGTGGTATCCTTTAACAAGTATCTGTTATGGAGGGCAAGTCTGCCATCCATTCAAGTGAAAGGTATGCACTGATTGCTAGGTATAATACAATGTGCATTCACAGATGCAGTGAAAGGTATGCAGTGACTGGTATTAGAATACAATGTGCAGCTATCACACAGGTGCAGTTAACAGGTATGCTCGGAGTAGTATATTACACAGTGTGCAGTCACACAGGTACTGTGAACAATTATTCAATGACTGGTATTACAAATGTGCACCTGTCACACATACACACACAGGTACCGGACAGGCACAGTGACACTGCGTGTGCTCACGTAGGTAGGTGTGTGCACTCTGAACAACAGGTAGGTATATGCATTGATGGGTATTATAATGTGCACCTGTCACACACAGACAGGTACGGGACAGGCACAGTAACACTGTGTGCACTCACGTAGGTAGGTGGGTGCACTGAAGTGAACAACAGGTAAGTATATGCAGTGATGGGTATTACAATGTGCACCTGTCACACACAGACAGGTACCGGACAGGCACAGTGACACTGCATGCGCTCACGTAGGTAGGTGGGTGCACTGTGAACAACAATATGCAATATGCAGTGATGGGTATTACAAATCTGCACCTGGCACAGTAGTAATTACCACCAAGGGGCCAAAGGCCAGCTGCGACTGACTGACAGGGCTGTATATAATGCAAGTGGGCCACACAAAAAAAAAAATAGATCACAAGAAAAAGAATCAGCAAGGAGCAAGCTAACAAGCCTACAAGAGCCTAACTAAGCTTTCCCTATGAGAGTCTGCAGCAGGTCTCCCTTCTCTAATTACTGCAGGCACATGAGTGAGTCCAATGCCTGATGCTGCCTGCCTTTTATAAGGGGGGGTGGGGCTCCAGGAGGGAGTGTAGCCTGATTGACTGCAATGTGCCTGCTGACTGTGATGTAGAGGGTCAATGTTGACCCTAATGATGCACTATGGGGGCGAATCGAACTTCCGGAAAAGCTCGCGGTTCTCTACGAACGAGAACCACGGAGGTTCGCCGGGAACCATTCGCTGGCGAACCGTTCGGGCCATCTCTAGTTAAGTGTCCTCAGTGCAGATTCTTGCTGCTACCACATTATCCTGAACAGCTAAGCTCTTCTTAGGGCTGGTACATTGTTTTTCTTGCAATTGCAATTGCCGTTCTTTGTCCAGTGCACAATTTAGCTGTTGGAGACAGGTCAGATGGTCCAGTGCACCAACCTTAATCCATTAATCCTTCACCACCGCTACTGGCATCTAGTATGTTCTACTGTCTCTTGTATAAGGTCTCAGTGCAGAATCAGTGTTTTTTTATCACTTAACTGTTAATGAACTATCTCAGACTACCATAGAGGCTGGAAAACCATGATCACCTGCATTCTCACGAACGTGCACACAAGCATGGCAGCCACTACACACCACTACATAACGATTGCTACCGAGAGGACTAACATTTATGTCCTGGAGGTGTCAACTAGTAAAAACAATGATTTGCTCCCCTGACATTGTCACTAAAGCTCTTTGTGGTTGTCTGCGGTGCATTAAACGTGGCATTTCATCTGTCAGTGTGAACCCTTACACTACCTTATCGCCATGTACGCACGCCAGGCATGTTAAAGCACTTAATTCCACAAATATGGAATGTACTGTGATTTCTGCCCTTAAGAGATTAAAACATGACTCTGAGTCAACTACGTCATTTTTGGTGGGACTTTTACCATGAATCCCACTCCGGCATGCCACAGTCCAGGTGTTAGGCCCCTTGAAACAACTTTTTTTTAATCACTTTTGTGGCCAAAACAGTCCCTATAGGTTTTAAAATTTGCCTGTTTGCAAACTTATTTGGAAATTTGCGTTCAAAGTTCGCGAACCAAAAAGTTGATGTTCGGCCATCACTACCTGTTGCATCCCTTATGATTAGCTTGTCTTCCTCCTCTTTGGACTCTCCTGTGTGCTGTGGGGAACACAGTGAAGGAGCTTTGTGAGCTTGTCAGGACTATGCATTTCACTTTGCTCCAAATCTTAATTCCTTTTCCTCAACAGCAAACATGTGTGAAATAGTGATTATTAGGGGATAAAATGAGGGAGCTTATAGCAACCCCCTGTGCTCCCAAGCAATGGTAGTCATAATGATAAAGAGGAATGCCTTTGGGAGTTTTGTCTGAAGTGAAGGATGATTTGAAAACAGAGAGAGAGAATTGTGTGAAGATATAGGGCCTGATTCACAAAGCAGTGCTAACAGTTAGCACGCTGGTGAAAAGCCCTTTATCATGCCTAAACTCAGTTTAGGCATGATAAGTTTAGGTTTGATAAGTTTAGGTGTGGTAAGTTTAGGCATGTTAAGTTTAGGTGTGATAAGTTTAGGCATGATAAGTTTAAGCACCAACTGGGTTAGCACCGCAGTGCACAGCTGATCAAAAGTTTTGCGCTAGCAAAGTCTAGTGCACTTCGCATAGAGTTTAATGGCGCTGCTTTGCGTGCGGGACTTTGCGTGCGATCTAAACTTATCTAAACTTATCATGCCTAAACTTATCATGCCTAAACTTATCATGCCTAAACGTATCACACCTAAACTGGTTTTTCACCAGCGTGGTGCAATGGTTATCACGCCTAAAGTCTCTAACTGGGTTAGCACCACTTTGTGAATCGAGCCCATAAAGTGCTCCTAGTGCTAGTGGTAATGTGTGCCCTAATATACAGTATTAAAGGATACCCAAGGTGCCATGTGACATGATGAGATAGACATGCGTATCTACAGTGCTTAGCACACAAATAGCTATGCTGTGTTTCTTTCTTTTTTTTTCTTTCTTTGTCTATAAGAGTTAAACATCAGGTATGTAAGTGGCAGTTCCTGTCTGAGTCAGGACTGGGTGAGACTACAATGTGAATGTCACTGATTAGGAATTACAACTATAAAACACTAGCAGAAAATGGCTTTTGAGAGCAGGAAAGAGACAAAAGGGGTCAATAGTTCATAGATTTTAGCTCTGGCATACTTCAATGAATGTGCAATTGAGCAAAAACAATAAAATGGTAAAAACTTAAAAAGTAGATTTAAATATAAAATAAAACTGTGGAGTATCTTAAAAAGTAATTTTAGGAGAAGGAGGATAGATACAATTGTTTATTTCATTTGTTTATTTTCACCTCGGATGTCCTTTAAAAAAAAAGTAGTTATTATCAATAGTTATTCTTTAACCTCCCTGGCGGTGCATTTCTGTTTGGATTTATGGATCTAATGCTGGGGATACACGGTACGTTTTGTACCGTGTATCGAGCCGCTCGATAGATTCCGGGGCGTCCCCGCTCGTCCCCTCGGGCGCCCGTCGATTCCCGCTCGTCTCAGCGGGCGGCTTCTTATCTTGCGCTTGTTTCTTCTATTGTCCTGCCCGCCGGTATCGAGCGCGGAATCTTTTCGGCGGGGTATCGGACACGTCCGAAATTATCAATTGAGGCATCAGCGGCTCAATTGATAAAAATGAAAAAACTTACCGTGTATCCCCAGCATAAAAGCGGTACATTTTTTCAAGAAATTTTTCAGCTATTTAAAAGAAAATTCAACCTTTGTTTTAGAAAAACTCAATGATAAGCACTATATATTGCAAGAATTAATAGCAAACACTATGTCAGCTTCATTATTATTATATTGTGAGTGAGGTGGGGTCTGGTGTTGGTCAATTAAGAAAACATACTGCTAAATAAAGCAAAATAACAAAAATGTGTAGATACAGGCTGGTTGCCAGCCAATGGGTTAGTCCAGGTGTTAAAATGGTTAACAAATACTGCTGCCCAGTGAAAATCGATATTCTCACAGAAAGATGGGCATTCCTGGGCTTTCTTTTCACAACAGTACTACTAGCAGACAATTGCAGCCCAGATTGCATAGGAAAGCACTTTCAGGTGCCACTTTTGTTAATTCTTAGCTAATATCAGACCGAAATAGGAAGATTATTTTAATAATAAAAACATAGTGCCAGGTATAAAAAGAAACGTGTGCACTCCTATGTATATTTGTGTGTGTATGTGTATATATATATATATATATATATATATATATATATATATATATATATATATATATATATATATATATATACTGTATATATATCCTTTTATTTTAAGTAAAGTGAAGGTAAGGTATGTACAAGCAGTGCGTATTTCTGATTATTATTTTGGGTCAGTCAATGCTCCTGACACCATCTTTATATTGTTTAATTTTCTATTAAATGGGTTGTGGGTCATTAAAATCCCAGCCCATCTGGTGACATGGAGGACAGAGCAGAGGTGAAGGACTGTAGTGTTACATTGCTAGACACATGTTGTCAGATAATGGCCAGGTGTCCTCAACTGATATACTGAAAGGAGCAAGATTTCGACATGAAAGCCTCAAGGTATGAGATGACACAAGCCATGTGTCACACCAAATGCTGCACACTTAACCCCCAGGGTGAGGATTACAAGGTTCACTACAAAGACTTATAATGGCAACATCCAGGGAGCCATGCTGTAGACTGGGATATATATTACAGAGCAGTGACATTCACAAAAAGGGGACATGTGCTTCATCCTGTTCATGGCAATAACACTTGACACATTCTTGTTCTCACTATAAGTATTTACATTTTCTATATGCTGTACTCTGGCATATTGTATGCCACAGCATATTTATCTTGATAAAGTTGAGAATTAACTGGATTGTCCTCTTCTCGTTAGAAAGGTCAGGTATTCACAATTTGATACACATGCAGTTTTTTAACTTGTATGTTGATAATTATTATAATTATTATTATTATTGTAGTGTAGGTTTATGAAGTATAGGCAGTACAGAAAAAGTAAGTGAAGAAAGAACATAAAAGAACACAAAAATACGCCCTAAAACACCCTAGAACAAAAAGTGTTTACAGGTACTTAGTAGACTGCATAGCATGCTTACAATTTATCACAAACCACACTCTGCAAGTTTTCTCCTTGGTGATATTCTCACCCCGTATCAATAAAATTCATTTTTAGCCACTAGCAAGCAAGATATCACGCTGATACGTGATGAGATAACGTACAAGTGTATACACAAACAGTAGTACGTAAAGCGTAGTCAGGATCAGGCCGTAGTCGTACTAAAAGTTAGAGGTATCAAGGTACAGAGTAGCAAGGCAATATTGTAGTCGATAAACAGGCAGGGTCATACACATAAGTCAGATGTCAGTCGTATTGTAAGGATCAGGCAATAACGAAGTCAGGGACAGGCCGAGTCGAATACATGTATCAGATGTCAGTGGTACAGAAGGACGAGACAAGAGCAAGGTCAAGAGGCAGGCAAAAGTCGGTACACAGATAAATGTACAATAAGATGTTACTTCAATATATTACGATAATATATCATATAACTACAAAATACAAAACTGACTAACTAGAGTACATATATATTATGCATCTACACATTTAATGTAGCTCTCGAATCTCACTAGCTCGGCCAAGAACCAGCAAGCTGATTGTATCAAGGCCAACGAGCAAGTGAATACTCTGGCCTTAATTACCCAGGAGGCAGAGCACAAGCCCAGCCCCCAGAAATTACAGCACCTCCTGCAAAAAGGTGTCAGCTGATGACATCACTGCTGACACCCCATCAGACACGCCTCCTCAGCCTATAAAGACAGCTCTGAGCTGCGCACGCCCTGCCAGAACCAACACGCCGACCCACATCTATAGGGGAGCCGGGGATGCCATCATTCTGATTCACGTCTACAGGGAAGCCGGAGATGCTTTTGATCAAAAAGGAAGAGGAAGCTTGCTCCAGCTGCTCCAAACTATCAGAGCAGCTTGCAGAGACCACACCAGGTAAGTTTGTTACACAAGAAAATAGCCAGAATAATTTTTGACAGTACTTTTTAACCTACCTTTTAGTACTTTTTCAATTGCAGTTTGCTGAAAAGTTGGCTAAAACAGAAGATGAAAAATGATCTCCTAGGAGAAAACTTTGGAGATAAAGTGAATTGCATAAGAGCCTATGAGCTTGATTCACAAAGCTGTGCTAACTGGTAGCACACTGGTGAAAACTCAGTTAAGGCGCGCTTAAATAAACTTGCGCGTAAAGTTTACGCGTGCAACACCGTTAATCCCTAGGCTATGTTTCACGCGCACTGGACTTAGCGTGCGCAAAACTTTTCCCTCAAAATGGTGCTAACCTACTTAGTGCAATTCTTATCACGCCCAAAAGTCTTTAGGCGTGCTAACTAGGTTAGCACCGCTTTGTGAATCAAGTCCTATATGTCTATTGTGTCTCAAATTCATGTACACACTGATCTGTATATATATATATATATATATATATATATATATATATATATATATATATATATAATTTTTTTTCCCCATATCCAATTTAGTTTTTTCTTTTTTTTGCAACACAGTCTCTATAATTTCACTGGTAAGTGCCTCAGTGTGAGATACAAATATTAATAAAGAAATTATTATTTTTTAACATATTTAGCAGTATTGCATTACATTTTTTATCATGAATTCACTAGAAAAAATATATTAGCCACAACAAATTGATAAGTGCAGCAGACTGTGCGGGATGAAACATGAGCCTAGTCTCTAAAAGCAGATCCAGTCAGTTTGCAGCTTGACAACACATACTTGATAAATACAGTTCTTTTTTAAAGTATCATACTGGAATATTTTGATAGGGTTGTGCTTCAGCGGATATTCAATTCCCTGTACTGTCTTAAATATTAAATATCAAAACTTAGTGTGATACAGTATGCATATGCTAAACAGGAATTATTATTTAAGTCTCCTTACATGCAAATTACTAGTTATGACCAAAGGATTGGAAGCCATGCTAACAAATGAAAGCCACTGTAGCACCTGTTCTGCAATGTTTCCTAACTACTTTTTCATTTGCTAGGTGCTGAAAATGTATCATGTAGAGAAGGGAAGGAAATATCTCTGTTGAGGAAACTCAGAAGAAAACTCGAGTAACTCAAGTAAATACTAGAACCTGTCAATGGTAAATGTGTTGTCACTTTTATATACAGTGCATCTGCCATTTGCAGAAGTGACAGGACATCTGCAGAAGGTTTTAATGCATCTTTCACATTAACCAGCATCAGAAGATAATTCACAAGGAAGTACTCAGCCTCTGAGCCTTCTCATTTCCCTCAGCTTACCACAGGCTGGAGGTGGATAATCTTGTAAGGCTGTGTGCTGAAAGTAAATCCAGTGACTGGACAGTGTGGGATTGCTTATGATTAGGCTGAGGTTATGGTGCATGTTCTTTCCTATAACAAGATGATGAGTCTCTGGCACAAAGATAGAAAGAAAGGAAACTAATCAGGTTGCTTTTTTTTTAACTATTCTGGTTTGTGTATTTATACGGTATAGTGTAAGAGTGCTGCAGAAACATTCCAAATGACAGATCATCCCTCAATATTCATTATGAATAGTATCCTTTTCTGTATTGGCTGTACTGTGTAAATTTTTGTGTTAAAGAGAGCATAACAAGAGACCCAAAGGACCTACCACTGGAATATAAAACTGAGAGAATAAGAACCTGCTGCCTTATCCACTGTCCTGAACACATACTGTATATGTATGCTGCAGGTGGGTTGGGCGCAGGGTGAGCCAAATGACAGCTCACCTTGCTGCTGCTCAAATTCCAGGCAGTATTAAATACTATTCACCCTCCGAGTCGTAGCAACTTGGAAGGAGAAGAAATTCAGGGTCCAGTGATTGTTGGAACCTCGAATTACCGGTATGGGGCTGCAGACTATTGCATTTTTGCTACAGCAGCACCCAACTCAGGCGATACGCAGCTGGTGCATAGTGGCAAAACAACTTGCTTCGACTGTCCTGACCAGCCAACAGTAGAGATGAACTTGAATTTTTAAACCGAGCCAATGCGTTACTGGATCTGCTCATTTCTAATAGACCAGATAATGTATCAAATGTGCAGGTTCAAGAACATTTGGGAAATAGTGATCACAACATGATAACGTTTGATCTGGTGACTGATAGGCCACGGGGCAGCGGGACCACTAAAACTATGAATTTTAGAAAAGCAAAGTTCAATCAAATTAGGCAGGCACTAAGTTTGGTGAACTGGGATAATGTACTACAAGAGAAGGACACTGAAGGGAAATGGCAAGCTTTTAAACGTATTCTCAATAAATATTGTAGTATGTATATTTCCCATATGGAAACAAAATGTCTAGGAATAAAAAAAGGCCTCTATGGATGAATAGAAAGGTTAGGGATAAAATGAAGAGGAAAAAGAATGCCTGTAAGGTCCTAAAACAGGAGGGGACTGAGGCTGCACTAAGCAATTATAAGGAGTGCAATAAAAATTGTAAAAAAGAAATTAGGCTGGCAAAGATCGAAGCTGAAAATCAAATCGCTAGGGATATCAAATCTAACCCAAAAAAAGTTTTACAAGTACATCAACTCTAAAAAAAGAAAGGTTGACTGTATAGGAATCCTAAAGGATGAGGGTGGGAACTCAATGGTGGATGACCAAGGTAAGGCAGAGTTATTAAATGCTTTCTTTGCTTCTGTCTTCACAAAGGAAACAGCACTGTTGCAAATTACAGAGGCAGAAGAGTCTCAATCTTCTAACTGTAATATTAAATACTTAACGCAGGAAGAAGTAAAGGCAAGACTAAATAAATTAAAAATAGACAAGGCACCTGGCCCGGATGGCATGCATCCTCAGGTCCTAAGAGAATTAAGTTCAGTTATAGCTAAGCCCCTTTATCTTATCTTTTGTGACTCTCTTGCAACTAGCAGAGTCCCAGTGGATTGGCGTACAGCCCACGTTTTCCCATTATTTAAGAAGGGCAAAAAATCTGATCCAGGAAATTATAGACCTGTAAGCTTAACATCAGTTGTATGCAAACTATTTGAGGGGTTACTAAGAGATACTATACATGACTTCATAGTAGAAAATAATCTTATTTCTCAGCATCAACATGGGTTTACTAAAGACAGGTCCTGTTTGACTAACATGCTCAGCTTTTATGAGGTAGTGAATGCTAATATGGATATTGGGAATGCTGTAGATGTGACATACTTGGACTTTGCAAAGGCCTTCGACACTGTTCCCCACAGAAGTCTGGTGCAAAAGTTGAGGATGCAAGGACTGGGGAAGAGTTTGTGTGCATGGATAGGGAACTGGCTAATGGACAGAAAACAAGGAGTTGTGGTCAATGGATCGTACTCAAAATGGGAGACTGTTAGCAGTGGGGTCCCACAGGGGTCTGTACTGGGTCCAGTGCTCTTCAATTTATTTATTAATGACCTAGTAGATGCAGCAGTGAGCAATGTTGCTATTTTTGCAGATGATACAAAATTGTGCAGAATCATCAACTCTCAGGAAGATAGTGTCATATTGCAACAGGATCTGAATAGGATGGCTATATGGGCACATACATGGCAGATGAAATTCAATGTTGACAAATGTAAAGTCATGCATTTTGGTCGTACCAATGGTCTAGCACCATACAAAATAAATGGGATACAGTTGGGAACATCAAACTTGGAGAAGGACTTAGGAGTACTCATCGACAACAAGTTAAATAATCGTACTCAATGCCAAGCCGCTGCAGCTAAAGCGAACAAAATTTTGGGATGCATTAAAAAGGAAATAAAAACTCGAGATGCTAGCATAATATTGCCCCTGTTTAACTCTCTAGTAAGGCCACATCTGGAATATGGAATTCAGTTCTGGGCACCACATTACAAAAAAGATATTGCAGTTTTAGAGCAGGTGCAGAGACGAGCTACAAAATTGATACGTGGGATGGAAGGTCTCGCTTACCAAGAAAGGTTAGATAAACTGGGTTTATTTAGTCTAGAGAAAAGACGCCTTAGAGGAGATCTAATTAACATGTATAAATACATCAGAGGGCAATATAATAGCTTGGTGGATGAGCTTTTTGTCCCTAGGCCTTCTCAAAGGACTAGAGGACATGAGCTGCGCATGGAGGAAAAACGTTTTAGCCATTTATTTAGGAAAGGGTTCTTTACAGTAAGAGTGATTAAGATGTGGAATGCATTGCCACAGGAAGTCGTTATGGCAAACTCTATACCTGCATTTAAAGGGGGCTTAGATGCTTTCCTTGCGTTGAAAGACATCCATGGCTACAATTACTAGGTTATGCCTAATGATGTTGATCCAGGGATTTTATCTGATTGCCATCTGGAGTCAGGAAGGAATTTTTCCCTTTTGGGGCTAATTGGACCATGCCTTGTGGGGGTTTTTTCGCCTTCCTCTGGATCAACAGGGGTATGTGGGGGACGGGCTGGAGTTGTACTTTGTACTGGTTGAACTCGATGGACGTATGTCTTTTTTCAACCAAAATAACTATGTAAACCTATTGCCTTCTATCAATTTGATTTGCAGTGGTATTAATTAACTTAGATTTGAATCCATGCAAATTTAAACCCTAAGTCAGATTTCAAGTTCACATCTAGCCATTGGAAAGCATTTCTATCACCCAGTTCTGGTCCATAATTGCCACATCCCAGCCAGGCCTGTTAAAGGGACTCCACAGCATTAGGGATGGTGGTGATCTCTGATTCTGACAGAATTCCACATTCTGACAAGTGCCTTTACAATTTCTGACTACATTTTCCAAGGAATGTTTTTGTTTTGTTTTTTGCTATTTTGTTAATAAAGTTAGGCAATTTGAAAAAATACATTGTTTTTTCAGAATCGGCAATAGTTTGTGGATGTGCATTATTATGCGTAATCTGCAATTTTGATTGCCAACTGTAGTAGACTTCAGAGTTCTCTGATAGGTCTAATAATTCCAAGTACTGCGTATTGGTACTCAGAAATACCACCCTTGGAAATGCAGAATTCAGTGAAATTCCGATTTCTAATTACCAATTTCCATCACAGAAAGCCAATCAGAAACTTGGAAATCGGAATTCAGAAACAGCCAGACTGAATATAAGTGGTGTGCAAGAAGGGATGTGGCTGGGAGCAGTAGTACAGTTGAAATATTTAATCATTGAAATGTGTCTAGCTATTCCAGAGAAACAAACATTATAAGTCACCAGCCCTTCCAGATATGCCTGCAGTGACATTTTTTTCAGGTGTTGTCAATGCAAAGTATATCCCACTGATTACAGTGCAGCTGATCAATGTATTCAACTTAAAGCGGATCTGAGATGAAAAACTAACTATAACAAGTAACTTGTCTATATATGTTACCTAAAGTAACATATCTATCTGCAAACAGCTTCAACAGAATATGAATATTTCTTCCTGTGATAAAATGAGGGCAGCCATGTTCTATTTGTCCCAGGCTGCTATCAGCTATCAGGAAATGCTATCAGCTTGCCTCTGTGTAAATCCAGTCCCCTCTTCTCCTCCCTCCTCCCCTCTGCCTCTGAAATCAATGGCTAGTAACACCTCCCCCTCCTCCTGCCCAGATTGAGCTCCTGTAAACCCTTGCTACTGTCTGAAAATGCCAAGGCACTGTGAAAAATGTGGGCGAGGCTTGTTTAGTTTATTGGGAATTAAAAACAAAAAAAATATTTGGCTTGAGGAATGCCCTATAAACTATATGAAAGGAACACAATTATGCAATGACTAAAAGTTTATCTTGGATCCACTTTAATCACTGGGTTTAATATCTCAATATTATAACAAAAATAGGTTATTCTGACCTTTTTGTTGCCTGGGGCAAACCCTAGACTGATACCCCTTCCTTCACTGTATCAAAAAGGGAAGCATCTCTTCATTACCTTTTAGCATTTTTGGGTGCAGTAGGAGAAAAAAGGAGCAATGTGGTATCAATTGCTGCATAGCTTTGTGTGCTAGAGCGGCAGTGCCATACGATAAATCAGATGCTAATCCCATATTAATGTATGATTGGTGATTATTTACTTTGCCAGTCCAGTGAATATTATAGCTTGTCTCTTCCTGTTCAGTAAGCCAGCACTTATTCAGTAGGAGACCTTGGGCAAGACTTCCTAACACTGCTACTGCCTACTGAGCTCATTCTAATGGCTTCAGCTTAAGCGCTTTGAGTCTGCCAGAAGAAAAGCGCAATATGAATGTTTTTTTTTATTTGTTATATTTCTCCTATTATATAATGTAAATGGCATAACAAGTGTACTTTAATAACATAGTTTAATAAAGTACTACTGTATTTGGAAATCAGATGTTAAAAGTAGATGTGTCGCTATTTGCAATGTGTTTATATTGCAGCTTAATACATCACACCAGTTTTCTGTATCTATATCTTACATCCAATATGATATACTACATTCAAATTAAAATCTTATCTTTATGTGCTAATTAAAGCACCAATATACTCTGTAAGCAAACTGCATGGTTCAATCCCTCTGTGGCCCAGAACATACTCATTTCAATATAGCAAATATAATCATTTTTTTAGAGCTATAATTGATATTACAAACAAGGTGAAATAGTGCATTGGCTTAGATTAGCTGACATTTTTTAATTGAGGTAAAGTGATTTACGGACAGGTCCAGCTATTAGATGTATAGAAAAGTATTTACTATTATGTAAAGGTCATTGTCATAAAAAAAATATGATGGGAATTATTTTGTTATGATTAGGAAAGAATCTTCACAGCAACAGGTCGCTGGACAAATGACATCAATGTTTCCTGAGCAAAGTCATACTGAATGCCACTCTGTGTCTCTGCTGGGAACAGTAGTACACCGCTCACCCACCACTGTATAGCATTGTGCTCTGTATCGCTGCTGGGAACAGTAGTACACCACTCACCCACCACTGTATACCATTGTGCTCTGTGTCGCTGTTGGGAACAGTAGTACACCGCTCAGCCACCACTGTATAGCATTGTGTTTACTGCCACTCTGTGTCTCTGCTGGGAACAGTAGTACACCGCTCACCCACCACTGTATAGCATTGTGCTCTGTGTCGCTGCTGGGAACAGTAGTACACCACTCACCCACCACTGTATACCATTGTGTTCTGTGTCGCTGCTGGGAACAGTAGTACACCGCTCAGCCACCACTGTATAGCATTGTGTTTACTGCCACTCTGTGTCTCTGCTGGGAACAGTAGTACACCGCTCACCCACCACTGTATAGCATTGTGCTCTGTGTCGCTGCTGGGAACAGTAGTACACCGCTCAGCCACACTATATAGCATTGTGTTTACTGCCACTCTGTGTCTCTGCTGGGAACAGTAGTACACCGCTCACCCACCACTGTATAGCATTGTGCTCTGTATCGCTGCTGGGAACAGTAGTACACCACTCACCCACCACTGTATACCATTGTGCTCTGTGTCGCTGCTGGGAACAGTAGTACACCGCTCAGCCACCACTGTATAGCATTGTGTTTACTGCCACTCTGTGTCTCTGCTGGGAACAGTAGTACACCGCTCACCCACCACTGTATAGCATTGTGCTCTGTGTCGCTGCTGGGAACAGTAGTACACCGCTCAGCCACCACTGTATAGCATTGTGTTTACTGCCACTCTGTGTCTCTGCTGGGAACAGTAGTACACCGCTCACCCACCACTGTATAGCATTGTGCTCTGTGTCGCTGCTGGGAACAGTAGTAAACCGCTCACCCACCCACCGCTGTATAGCATTGTGCTCTGTGTCGCTGCTGGGAACAGTAGTACACCGCTCAGCCACCACTGTATAGCATTGTGTTTACTGCCACTCTGTGTCTCTGCTGGGAACAGTAGTACACCGCTCACCCACCACTGTATAGCATTGTGCTCTGTGTCGCTGCTGGGAATAGTAGTACACCACTCACCCACCACTGTATAGCATTGTGCTCTGTGTCGCTGCTGGGAATAGTAGTACCCCGCTCACCCGCCACTGTATAGCATTTCTGTACTGCCACTGTACTGCTGCCAGTCAGCGTGTACTTTAAGGATAAGTGAAATGAAGAAGAAATCCTGTGAAAGAGGGAGGGGCAAGGGGAGAGGTGTTTCCCCTGACGGTTCACGTACAGGCCACAGTGGAGCACCGAAGAAAACCCACTCAATACCGCCCATGTTGTCCAGGAAATCAACCCTCACAAATCCAAAAGAACAGGACCAGATAATTAATTGGATGACCTCTCAAGCGTCCAGCAGTGGGTTAAGCAGCACCAGCACATCACGCACGAGGTCCGAGTCCTCAGCCAGTTACAAGGAGCCAGTGGGCACAAAGCTGACACAACCGGCAGCAACACCACGCACACAACTGCCAAATAACCAGTCCGAAGAATTTCTTCAGGACACAATGGGGTATTCGCAGGAGCTATTCCCAGCCCAACAAACTTCCACCTTTCAAAGGTCAATGGAACAGCCAGAAATTTTGTGCCCGGATTCACAACCATTTAGTGTGGGAAATGCACCGCGCACTGAAATGCAAGGCGAGTCCGAGGACTTTGAAACCCAAATCCCAGAGCAAGTTGGGCAGGAGGGGTTTCAATTGCAGGAGGTCGGCCGAGAAGATCTGGAAGACGACGTTGGAGTGAGCTGCGCAGAGGTTGTTATGGGGAGCTCTACTCCACGGCGGCAGCCCACAATCACATATGACGAGTTTGAGGAGATGGAAGAGGAGGAGGGTATGGACAATGTTGACAGAGACCCAGATTTTATATGTGAAGGAGAACATCGCCGTCGTAGCAGCAGCACAGATGAGTCTGTTGAAGAACCCACTGCTGCACGAGTTCGCCTTGTGCCACAAGGTAGGCGGCACGAAATTTCAGGCACCACAAGCGTGGAAGTTCAAGTGAGACGCAAAAGAGGCGCAAACAGAAATCGCCAGCAAGGCAGGTGCTCCAAAGTCTGGCCTTTCTTTGAAGACTGCAGTGAGGATGGTACCATGGTGATTTGCAAGGTGTGCAAGACCCGCCTGAGCAGGGGGAAAAATATTAACAACCTCTCCACCACCAGCAAATGACCCCCAGGCCGTAGCACTAACAGCCAGCATAGCCAAGCTTCTGGCCTGCGAAATGCTGCCATATCGAGTGGTGGAGACAAACAGCTTCAAGGGCATGATGTCAGTGGCCATCCCACGTTACGTGGTTCCCAGCCGCTACCACTTTGCGCGCTCTGCAGTGCCTGAGTTGCATGAGCACGTGGTAAGCAAAATAACCCGAAGCTTGAAGAATGCCGTTGCCTGCAAGGTTCACCTCACCACTGACACCTGGACGAGTGCGTTCGGCCAGGGTCGATACATCTCCCTTACCGCGCACTAGGTGAACCTTGTGGAGCCTGGCAGCGATTCCTCACCTGCTACGGTGCAGGTGTTGCCCATGCCGCAAACAGCTGCACCGCCGTCCCTCCCACTGGATAACAACAGCAGCACCTACCTCTCTGACTCCTTCTCCTCCAACGCATCTCAAAGCTGTACCTCATCCGGAAACGCTAACCCAGCAGCAGTAGGATCGTGGAAGCAGTGCAGCACAGCTGTTGGCATGCGTCAGCAAGCGTTGCTGAAGCTGATCTGCCTTGGGGATAAGCAGCACACAGGGGAGGAAATTTGAAGGGGAATAAAGGAACAGACGGATTTGTGGCTGGCACCGCTGGACCTGAAACCGGGCATGGTTGTGTGTGATAATGGGAGTAATCTCATTCGCGCTTTAAGGTTGACTAAGCTGACACACATCCCTTGCCTGGCGCACGTGATGAACCTAGTAGTTCAGCGGTTCCTGAGGACATACCCAGGCGTGGCCGATGTTCTGTTGAAGGTGCGACGAGTGGCCAAACATTGCAGAAATTCCAGTACTGCTTCGGGGGCACTCGCCAAGATGCAGGAGCGCTTCAATCTCCCCCACCATCGCTTGCTGTGTGATGTCCCTACGCGCTGGAATTCTACGCTGCACATGCTAGCCCGCTTTTGCGAGCAGAAGAGTGCAGTGGTCCAGTACATGACGGCGCAGTACCCAGGTGCATCTGGACAGCTGCCAAGCTTCTGTGGATCCGATTGGGCCAACACCTCTGCCAAGTCCTCCAAAATTTTGAGCAATCCACGTTGCTTGTGAGCAGTGACAACTCTTCAGTCAGCATTACCATACCACTGCTGTGTTTACTGAAGAAGTCAATGTTGAAAATCAAGGAAACAGCTGTCATGATGCAACTGGGGGAATCTGAAGGAGAAAACGATCAGCGTGATGGTACCAACATCAGGCCATCCGCCTCAGGAAAAGCTGGCCCCAGCAGCTATGACGAAGAAGAGGAGGAGGAACAGCTGGAGTTGGAGCAGGAATTTCATGCCACCACTGACGAGGGCCAGAGCGGTGCACGTTGGACTTCCACAATTCAGCGCGAATGGTCAGCAGAAGCAGACCAGGAAGAAGGTGACGACTATGATGCATCACAACAACTATCACAACGCTCACAAGAGGATGATGAGGATTCTGGCAGGACTCTGGCACACATGGCTCAATTCATGCTAGACTGCATTGAACGCGACCCACGCATTGTGCGCATTCTGGACAACACCAATTACTGGGTTTATACCCTTCTGGATCCACGGTACAAACACAATGTTCCAAAACTGCTTGAAGAAAGAGTCAGACAGGTCAAAATGGAAGAATACCAGCAGGCCCTTGTGGAGACTTTAGAGAGGAGATTGACATCCTCCCCCTCCTCTAGCCAGTTGTACGCCGACAGACTGACTTCCGCAAACCCAGGACGACCAGGACGGCAGCAAACAACACAAGCCGCAGCTAGTGCCCAAAAGGGAATGGTATCGGCAGTGTGCTTGGAGTGGGAACATTTTCTGACACACATGCAGCAGCCCACAGAACAGCAAGCGTGCAGATCCACCTCCAACACAAATCGCCTGGAGAAGATGGTCAAGGACTACATGTCAGATGGCGTAGCTGTGTTGAACAATCCATCTGCACCCTTCCAACTATTGGGTATCGAAGCTAGACACCTGGCACGAACTGGCAATGTACGCAATAGAGGTGCTGGCTTGCCCGGCAGCCAGCGTTATGTCAGAACGCTGTTTCAGTGCTGCCGGAGGCATCGTCACAGATTGGCATATCCGCCTCTCCACAGAAAATGCAGACCGTCTGACTCAAATTAAAATGAATCAATCCTGGATTGGAAACGACTATGCAACACTCCTGGACCCCAACCAAGTAACATAAACAATGACCATCTGTGATGGGTTAGCGTTTCCGGTCCCTGTTTAGTGAACCTCTTATCTGTATTACATTTATGACTGCATGGCGGTAAAATGCATGCTATCCACACGCTTCTTGTCCTCATGCAAGGCCTGGGTTGTTGTGTCTGAAAGCGTGGCCTTCTCCTCCTGCGCCTCCTCCTGTTCCATCACGTGTGCTGCTGCTGGCTGGGTTAGCGTTGCCGGTCCCTGTTTATGGAACCTCTTATCTTTATTACATTTATGACTGCATGGCGGCAAAATGCATGCTATCCGCACGCTTCTTGTCCTCATGCAAGGCCTGGGTTGTTGTGTCTGAAAGCGTGGCCTTCTCCTCCTGCGCCTCCTCCTGTTCCATCACGTGTGCTGCTGCTGGCTGGGTTAGCGTTGCCGGTCCCTGTTTATGGAACCTCTTATCTTTATTACATTTATGACTGCATGGCGGCAAAATGCATGCTATCCGCACGCTTCTTGTCCTCATGCAAGGCCTGGGTTGTTGTGTCTGAAAGCGTGGCCTTCTCCTCCTGCGCCTCCTCCTGTTCCATCACGTGTGCTGCTGCTGGCTGGGTTAGCGTTGCCGATCCCTGTTTATGGAACCTCTTATCTTTATTACATTTATGACTGCATGGCGGCAAAATGCATGCTATCCGCACGCTTCTTGTCCTCATGCAAGGCCTGGGTTGTTGTGTCTGAAAGCGTGGCCTTCTCCTCCTGCGCCTCCTCCTGTTCCATCACGTGTGCTGCTGCTGGGTTAGTGTTGCCGGTCCCTGTTTATGGAACCTCTTATCTTTATTACATTTATGACTGCATGGCGGCAAAATGCATGCTATCCGCACGCTTCTTGTCCTCATGCAAGGCCTGGGTTGTTGTGTCTGAAAGCGTGGCCCTCTCCTCCTGCGCCTCCTCCTGTTCCATCACGTGTGCTGCTGCTGGCTGGGTTAGCGTTGCCGCTCCCTGTTTATGGAACCTCTTATCTTTATTACATTTATGACTGCATGGCAGCAAAATGCATGCTATCCGCACGCTTCTTGTCCTCATGCAAGGCCTGGGTTGTTGTGTCTGAAAGCGTGGCCTTCTCCTCCTGCGCCTCCTCCTGTTCCATCACGTGTGCTGCTGCTGGCTGGGTTAGCGTTGCCGGTCCCTGTTTATGGAACCTCTTATCTTTATTACATTTATGACTGCATGGCGGCAAAATGCATGCTATCCGCACGCTTCTTGTCCTCATGCAAGGCCTGGGTTGTTGTGTCTCAAAGCGTGGCCTTCTCCTCCTGCGCCTCCTCCTGTTCCATCACGTGTGCTGCTGCTGGGTTAGCGTTGCCGGTCCCTGTTTATGGAACCTCTTATCTTTATTACATTTATGACTGCATGGCGGCAAAATGCATGCTATCCGCACGCTTCTTGTCCTCATGCAAGGCCTGGGTTGTTATGTCTGAAAGCGTGGCCTTCTCCTCCTGCGCCTCCTCCTGTTCCATCACGTGTGCTGCTGCTGGGTTAGCGTTGCCGGTCCCTGTTTATGCAACCTCTTATCTTTATTACATTTATGACTGCATGGCTGCAAAATGCATGCTATCCGCACGCTTCTTGTCCTCATGCAAGGCCTGCGTTGTTGTGTCTGAAAGCGTGGCCTTCTCCTCCTGCGCCTCCTCCTGTTCCATCACGTGTGCTGCTGCTGGCTGGGTTAGCGTTGGCGGTCCCTTTTCCTGGAACCTCTTATCTTTATTACATTTATGACTGCATGGCGGCAAAATGCATGCTACCTGTGCAAAGAAAACAGACATTTCCCGCATTTAAAAGACAGTTTTCCCTTTGAAACTTTAAAATCGATTTTCTCAAAAACTATAAGCTCTTTTTGCTATTTTTTTTTCCTCTTGTACCCACTCCCAAGGTGCACATACCCTGTAAATTTGGGGTATGTAGTATGTAAGGAGGCTTTACAAAGCACAAAAGTTTGGGTCCCCATTGACTTCCATTATGTTCGGAGTTCGGCGTGAACACCCGAACATCGCGGCCATGTTCGGCGAACGTTCGCGAACCCGAACATCCAGGTGTTCGCCCAACACTAATATGAAGCTGCATTTCATCAAACCACTGCAAAAATAATAGAATGTATTAAATATTATTACAATGTGTGTGAGTAGTAAAAAAAATCCTATGACAAACACTAAATCAAGAGTTCTGTTCAGTTCCGCATTTTTATGTAGCATATCACTGACCTCTGCTCTTTAAATAATGGATTTTAAAGGACAGGGGCAATTATACTAGAAAGTATCCTTATTAATATGGCCCATGTAGCACTAAAAAAGAAAAACAAATAATGGCACATGCTATCTTCCTAGTGAGGCATAAGTAACCATTCTAATTTTCTCATATACAGACACTCAATTTTTCACTATGTGGCTAGGCTAGCATTAAAGGCTGCAGTGAGGGGCGTGGCTTGGCGCTGCAGGAAGATGGCTGCCTAACTCCATCACTCCCGCTCTATGTCCGCTAAAGCTTGAATTCTAGCCACACCAGCTGACACCCACCCGATATGCCGGGCACCCGCAGCCAGCAGAACACACCGGCTACCGTGAGAGGCACGCAAAGCAGGTCGGGGAAGACCTTACCGGATATATTTCGTAACCAAAAGGAATCCGCGCATCTCCCTAAGATGGCGCCGGCTCGTGAAGGCCAGACCCAGTCATCTCCAGATTCCTCACCTACGGATTCCGTAAAATCTACAGCCAAGCAGCAGCGATCTCCTACCCTTGCTGACATGCAAAGGTTTGCAGACGATATCAAGGCATCCATGCTCTCGGCGGTTGCGGAGGTCCGTGCTGACGTCGCAGCACTAGGTACAAGGCTGCAGGGTCTAGAGGAAGCCAACACCCAAACAACGGTAAAGCTCAAATCCCTAGAGAAAACGTCAGCCACTCACAATGCCAGACTTATCAACCATACCAGACAGCTAGAAGACCTAGACAACCGGGGCCGCAGATGCAACATTAGGGTGAAGGGCCTACCGGAATCGGTCGCATCTGAGAAAATCTGTGACGCACTATCGGCCATCTTTAACAACTTGCTTGAAAGACCTGCTGATTCCGAGGTAGCATTTGTCCGAGCACACAGGGCTCTTCGCCCGCGTGGAAACGATGGCGAAAAAGCACGAGATGTTATCTGCTGCCTCGAATCTTTCCAGCTCAAGGAAAATATTATGCGGGCAGCGAGAGCGCAAGATCAGATCCTATTTAATGAGGCCCCGGTCCAGCTATATCAGGACCTTTCGGCTATCACACTTGCCAAGAGGAGGATCCTTAAACCGCTTCTGCAGGCAATCAGAAAGAAAGGTTTGCTTTACAAATGGCGGTTCCCCTTCTCTCTATCTGTCACGGCTGAAGGGAAGACATACACGCTGCAATCCGCAGCCGACCTGAAGGATTTCTGCAATGACCTTGACCTTCCAGTCATTAAACTCCCAGATTGGGATGGAGACATAGTATTCCAACGCCCAACTACACAAGCACCAGGAGCCCCGAATCGCACGACATCTGGTTCCCGGAACCCCCCATATCGGCCCAGGAGCAGGGATTCTGAAGCGGATTCCGACGCTACTCGCTCTCGCTTGGCATCATGTTCATCAGCAGAGGATGGATAGCGGTTTGTTAAATTCTTCGGCATGTTTTACCCACCTGGGAGCACTCGGGCTGCGGTTCGCTCCATGGACTGGTAACTATATTGGTTGACATACTAATCTCCGGTTTTTCAGCAAACTTGCCTCCCTGTTTTTTCTACTCAATAGGTGATTAATGCCCACGTTTTTGACCTGGGGCCCTTTTTTCTTTTCTTTTTTTATTATTACCCCTCTGGGTGTTTGACTGTATTTTGCAAAGTTACTTTCCCACATCCTAAAACTCAGGACTTCTGCATATGGCCTAACCGGAGTCGATTTAACTCTCTCTTCCCTTACAGGACACAGAGCCTCCATTTAATAACTCTGTTAGCAGTAGGAATACTTCCATTTGCTCTACTCCCTCTAACCAGCCTAAGCTATAGCTTAACGTGTATTTGCACTTCACTCTCATCCCGTTCCTGAAGTCGATAGTAATATATTTTATGCATCGGTTTATAAAGCTATTTTATTATGTGTAATGCTAGAGGGTAAAATGTGCTTTAGGCCTCAGCCACCACTCAGTAGCTGGCCTGTTGCCCTGCCATCCTTTTCCCTCCTGCTCTCTCCCCGACCCCTGACTTTCCTTCCTTTCTCTGCTTGTGCATGCATACCCACACCGGCGAAACTGATAGAGGTAGATATTGCAACTATATGCCCCTGCACTAATTGAGTTTCGCTGGCTAAGTGTGGATACTGTTATGCTCCTGCTCTACCCACTCTCTACCTAACTTTCTCTTATTCCGCTTTCTCCTATATCCAATTTCTGTCCTCCCTCCCTTATCATATCCTGCCTCTATGCACTATTGCAAATATACCCTTAGACGACAGGGGGTGGGGGGGGGAAAGGAAACTAAAAACTGTTATATTCTGCTAGTGGGTAGGCATGTGTATCCATGTACGTAGAGAGGTTGACCTGCATTGGCCTCCCAGTGGGGCTAAGCAAGAGAACAGAGAGATGAAGCTGCGGGCTCTACTTGCCGGCCTTTGGCCTGCTGTGCTCTTCGGGGAGAGAATGCACTCTAACAGCTAGGTCAGCGGTGTTATCTACAGCGGTTTGTTAATGCGGACAGAGTGGGTTATAGATGTTTATTTCTCCCTATTTTGTTATATACTTCTAACAGAAGCAGGTTTCATCTATTGCCGTATTCTGGTGTCGCCGTCCATATCCCCCATCCAGTGTGTTTTTACACACTGACAACTTATACCCCACTACTGAAGTGAGTGCGGCCCTCCAAGCCACACTCACGTGGGATCACTTACTAAAGCCAACAATCCAACTTTGATCCTTAAACAATCTTGGATGCCGGTCTCTCCCGGGAGGAACTCAAAACCTATCACTCTCTCCCTCACTTTACCTATTTTACTCCTATTGTGTATCTCCCTGGGAGATCTATCAAAAATAAACTTGGGAAAGATGCACCCAAACCAAGCCAATTGGAGGATGGTCTCATTCAATGTGAACGGGCTTAATACCCCTGAGAAACGTTCCATAATCTTTGACTTCTTACACCGTGAAAAAGTCCAAATCGCATATCTGCAAGAGACCCATTTAAGAACCAATCACATCCCCCAGAGATTCAACTCTCGATACCCGCTCGCTTTTCACGCGACCTCTCCAACTACCAAAACTAAGGGGGTGTCCATATTCTTGAGACACGATATCCCGTTCGCATTGGAAGAGTCGATCCAAGACCCGGATGGACGCTACCTCTTCATTAAAGGGAAAATTGCCAACCAAACGGTCACAATGGCCAACATCTATGCCCCTAATAAACACCAACCTTCTTTCCTGTCATCTACTTTATCCAAACTGACTAACTTCACCAGAGGTTTACTGATATTGGGGGGTGACTTCAATATCTCACTGAATCCCCTTCAGGACTGCTCCAACGGGTCTACCACACTCTCATACACAGCCTTGCGTCATATCAAAATTCAGTTGCAGAAATTGACCTTAATGGACCCCTGGAGGATATCCCACCCAAAAGAAAAGGATTATACTTTTTTCTCTCCTATCCACCAAAAATACTCTCGAATAGACTACTTCTTTGTACCTCAGAGAGATTTATCCCTGGTTATTGACTCTGAAATTGGTTCCAGAACCATTTCGGACCATTCCCCGGTCTTTCTCACCATTAGGTCTCCCAACCCCATCAATAAAACATGGAATTGGAGACTGAACCCGAACATTTTAGCTGAAGATGCTAGGAGACTTAAGATAGCCGAAGCCTTAGAGGAGTATTTTCTGTTAAATTCCGACCCTGAAACACCCAAACTTACAATCTGGGAGGCACACAAAACAGTAATCCGAGGCCACTTTATCAGGCTGGGCTCTAGGCTTAAAAAAGAAAGGGAAGAAATGACTCTAAAACTTATGGCAGATGTCAACCGTCTGGAGCGGTCTCATAAGCAATCTTTGGCCCTCTCCACTTTGGAAGAGCTAAACAATGCCAGAAATGCCCTTGAGAAACTCCTTTACTCTGACGCCAGACGGAAATTGATGTCTGTCAAAAGAATCTTTTACGAACACGCCAATAAAAGTGGCAAATACTTGGCCCGCGCCCTGAGAAAGAGATCACTCCATAACCAAATCTCATGCATTTTAAACAAAAAACATCTCCAGGTTTTCAAACCGGAGGAAATTGCTGAGGAATTTAAAAAATATTATGACTCCTTATATAACTTGCAATCCCCAAGCACCTCAAATATACAGCACACCCACAGATCCTCTGCAATATCCAGCTTTATCTCTCGGTACGCGACTAGGTTATCGTTAGAGCAATCAGAAAAGGAGGACTTGGAGTCCCCGCTCACTGAAGACGAATTCCGAATGGCTGTACACTCCCTGAAACCAGGTAAAGCCCCTGGGCCGGACGGCCTCACGAGCCAATACTACAAAACCTTTACCGGTATACTTGCGCCTGCTTTCGTGGAGGCCTTTAACACAGTCACTCCCAGCACCGTCCCCTCGTCCCAGTTCTTAGAAGCACACATAGTGGTGATCCCCAAGCCCGACAAGGATCCCCAACATTGCACCAGCTATAGACCCATCTCTTTACTGAACCTGGATGCAAAGATCCTGGCAAAAATCTTGGCTAACCGCCTAGTCCCGTTTGTCCCTAGACACATCAACCCAGATCAGGCTGGTTTTGTGCCGGGACGTGAAGCAAAGGATAATGTCATGAGAACTATCAACATCATGTCATTTGCTAGGCGGAAGGGTCTTAAAGCCTTTCTGCTTTCAACAGACGCCGAAAAGGCCTTCGACAGGGTCGCTTGGGATTACACCCGGGCGGTCCTGTCGAACCTGGGAATTGGGGACGTCATGTGCAATCTTATTGGCCTCCTCTACACCAACCCATCGGCCAAAGTAAGAGTGAACGGTACTCTATCAGAAACCTTTCATATTACAAACGGGACTAGGCAGGGGTGCCCCCTGTCACCTTTAATATACATACTCACCCTGGAACCCTTCCTCAATGCAGTCCGGTCAGATCCAGACATACACGGCGTCCCTGTAGGCCCAGCAAAGCACCTGGTCGCGGCATTTGCCGACGATTTATTATTCTTTTTACAAAACCCTATAATTTCCATTCCTAATTTAATCCGTAAATTCACCGAATTTGGTCAAGTATCAAACTTAAAAATCAATTTCCAGAAGTCACAGGCGTTAAATATTTCCCTTGACACTAATACAATCGGTACTTGCAAGTCTAGCTTCCCTTTTCAATGGGTGCCAAATCAATTGAGATACTTGGGTATCAACATCACATCAGACCTGAAACGCCTATTTGAGGCTAACTTCCAGGTTATAGGCTCCACACTGAAAGCTGACCTCCTTCGATGGGGCAAACAAACCCACCTTACATGGTTTGGACGAATGTCCTCCATTAAAATGAACCTCCTGCCCCGCATCCTTTACATTAGCCAATGTATCCCCATAGATCTCCCTCCCACTTTTCTCAAGCACATCCAAGGGGAAATCAACAAATACATCTGGGGGGATAAACCCCCTCGCATTAAGAGAACAACTCTTTCATTTCCAAAGGAGATGGGAGGGGTAGGCCTCCCAGACCTCCAGAAATATCACATGGCATCCCAGCTAAGTAGGGTGGTTGAATGGGCAGTGGCAAAGCATCCCAAACCGTGGGTAGCGATTGAGCAGGAAACCGCTGGGGTTCATGCCTCAGCACTGGGTTGGGTGGACATACCACGCAAGATTCAGGTAGCTTGGCAAAATCCGCTCATGGAGGCAACTGTTAAATGCTTCAGAAGACATGCCCCTTCTCTTGGTCTTACTAAACTAATAGGCCCACTCACCCCTATGAAAGATAACCCATCTTTCAAACCAGCAGCGGACATACCGTTTCTTGCCTCATGGGATCCGATCAATCCCCCTAGAGCAAAAGACTTTCTTTCTGCAGGCAGAATTAAAACCCAGCGGGAAATGTCCATGTTAAGAGAACAGATACCCCTATCCAATTGGCAATACTTCCAAATACGACACTTCTTAAGCTCCTTACTAAAAAATGGCAATGACTGGACATCTTTGACTCCATTTGACAATCTAATCTTAAGCCCTACCCCACACAGGCACCTGATATCTTCCATCTATCAGCTCATGGTGGCAGCCACAATCCCTGACAAAATTGGGTTCCAGGAGGCGTGGGAGAGAGACCTGGGATACACTATTGAAGACGAGCAGTGGCGGAAAATCTTTATTTTTAGCCACAAAGGCTCCCTTAACGTAAACACTCAAGAACTAGGCTTTAAAATCCTGTCTCGATGGTACAAAACTCCGCAAGTATTGCATAGCATTTTCCCTTCGTCACCCAACTCTTGTTGGAGATGTGGTGATGACGGTGGTGATATCCTCCACATATTCTGGTCATGCCCTAAAATTACCCCCTTTTGGAAGGAAGCTCACCGACTAATGGAACTTATCTCATGGGATAGAATCTCCTTCGACCCAGCAACCATGCTCCTCCATAATACCCGAGAACCCATTAAGTCTTACAAAAAGTCGATAACAATTCACCTTATTAACGCGGCCAGAGCTATGATCCCCCTCCTTTGGAAATCCCCCAACACACCGTCCATTAGATCCTGGTTCAAAAGAATTGAGTTTATTGAACAGATGGAGCATTTCATTCTCCTATCCCGCGAGCGTTCGGAGCAATACACCATGACCTGGTCAGTGTGGACGGAATTCCAATGTTCAGACACATATAAACAAATTATGGGACCCCAGGGTCTATAGGCGAGACGCACCTCCCCCTTTCCCTTCCTCTGATGATGCTACCTACACATGAGTACTCGAATCCTCCTCGATGTATCCTCAACCTCTTTTCCCCCTCCCGAGAGAGACCGGCTATAGTTAAAAGCCCCCTACAGACATGTTGCTTAGTCTTCCTTGTTCATTTAGTGGATTATCTTTCACTGCTTAAGGCTTATACTTGATCAATGTTGACTGTGCGGCAATTGTAGAACATCTGCATATGTTGAGTTATTGTATTGTTTACAATGTCTGTTTCGCTTATTGCACATTTGTTCAATGTTTACACTCTTTATCTTGCATATTACTGTTCACTGTTGTACTCTTTCAATAAAGCTTAAATAGTGAAAAAAAAAAAAAAAATAAAGGCTGCAGTGCAAGAGGAAGAAAGAGAAGTCACAGAGAACTTGAGAAAATGATACATTTTTGTCAAGGCATGCTATCAGTTGACTGAAAAAGTACTAAAAAGTAGGTAGTAAACTAATGTTAAACTTATTTTTAGTAATGTCTTGCTTGGTCATAGCTTTAAAAGGTACTTTATTGGTAAGGTTTGAAAATATCTTCTTGCAGAAAACACAGGCGAAAAGTTAATAGGATATGGGTCTTTGGCCTTTATTCAATTCATTTTTTTCCTAGGAGATACTTTTTTATCTGTTTAAAATACATTTTCTAATCAAATTTCTAATCAATTATTATCAATTATACCATAATAGTGGTATCACACCCAGGGCCGGATTTGTTCTCTTTACCGCCCAAGGCCACTGTCACCAGCCGCGCCCCTTCAGTGTAGGTAGTCAGATGACCCCTCCCCCTAGTATATGTAACCTAAGGACCCCCCTCCAGTATAGGTAGCTAGATGACCCCTCCCTCCTTTTCCTCCAGTATAAGTAGCCAGATGACTTTCTTAATCCCTCCCCCCCCCCTTCAGTATAGGAAGCACGCTTGCCTTCACACCGCAGCAGCCATCAGTGTCATTCATTTCTCAGCTCATCTCCAGTGCCGAAGGTTTCTCTTCCCCTCTGTCTCCAATGCTGCCCAAGTCAATAGCTGCCCGCCACAATGAAAACGTGCTGTAATGATCGGCTCTGCTGTCTGCACAGGCAGACAGCTGTTTGACCATTTTGTAAATCTGAGTGCAGCAGGTCCCTGGAAAAGAGACCTGTCTCCACTCTGCAAGCTGCAGAGTTGCTGTTCTGGGGAGGAATTTGCATCCACTTGTCATGCAAATTGCTTAGCTGCTTCCTCTGATGGCTTGCAGTATAAAAAACATTTCTTCCCAGAATTCCTTGCTGGTCATGATGTTTTTTTTCCTGCTGACTTACCTGGAGTCTCAGCCTTTGCTAATCGTTTGTTAAGATTATCTTAGAGTAATTCCTTGGGAGTGCACTAGGCATTCCTTCTAGTGTAGTTAGGTTGTATTATCTGTTTGCCTTGTACTGTCTGTCTGTTGCGATTGTCTTGTCACCAGCGGCGGTCGACAAGAAATCGTTCTGTCTGTTGGGATCGCACTCGCCCTAGCGGTAGTGGCGGTGGTTCCTTCTGTATTATGCCTTAGGGGTGCTAACCAGAGCAGCGGTTGCTACTGGTAGCCCCATCTGTCTGTCTGTCTGGATCGCATTCACCCTAGCGGTAGTGGCAGTGGTTCCTTCTGTACACTGTCTGGGAGTGTAGGCCAGAGCTGCGGTTGCTGCTGGCTACTCCTTCTCTCTGTCTTGTCTGGTACGAACGCTTGCTGTAGGCTCGGTGTGGTAACCGTTTAGCAAGCGTTCGCGTTCTCTATTTTCGTGTTTGTGTTACATTGGTTAGTTAGGGTGGCACGCTTATCACTGGGCGCCTAACGCGCAGTGATCGTGTCTTTAACGCGTTCGCTGTTGCGAATGAGTGTGGAGTTCACGTTTAGCTAGTGTTTGTTATTTTCTTTGACGTTCTGATCATTGTTATTTGCTGTGTCTTTCTTGCTACACTTGTGCTCTGTCTGATTCGGTCTTGTGTCACTATTGGCAATCGCCACTCTTGCGATTGCGTTCCCACTTCGTTTCCACTGTTGTGTGTTCACTGTCGCTGGGTGGCGACTAGATTGGTGGACACACATACATTGGCAATCGCCACTCTAGCGATTGCGTTCCCACTTCGTTTCCGCTGTTGTGTGTTCACCGTCGCTGGGTGGCGACTAGATTGGTGGACACACATACATTCTGTTTCTGTGTTCTCTCTCTCTTTAAGGGCTATCTTGCCCTGCATTGCTTCGACTCATGCAATTCCCCATCTGGCATCTGTGGCAGGGCAGAGGCTGTGTTCCTCTGCACTCCACAGCTCCATCTGCCGGTGGGAATTTCCCTCTACTACAGGTGCATAGTACCATAGCTGGGTTCTGTTAAATTTCACGCTTGTGGAGGATTTCCGCAGTGTCAGCGCACATCTCGTACGCTGACCACGGAAATAATTCCGCAATCGTTACACGTGCACAGAGAGCAAGGTGGCTGCTGCACAGGCAGCTAGCAGCAGAGTACCGCGGTCAGGTGCTTGCCTGATCTCCCTGCATTGCAGCATTTGCAAGCTTGCAAATACTGCATAAGTTTAGCCTGCTGCTTTGGTGCCCTTGCTTCTGTTGTGCCCTAGGCCATGGCCTAGTTGGCCTTGGCTTAAATCCGGCCCTGATCACCCCCATCATTACTCCTTGTCACTCCACTCACAACCAATACTAATACATCTTACTTTTACCTAGACTAAGTGGCTCTGGTGGTTGACTTCCCAACCTGGCAGGATGGAGGTGGGAGTGGAAATACCCCATTATCTGCTGCATTTACACTTAAGTCGACAGAGTGCTGACTCTTCAGGATCCAGAAATAGTTCCTTCTTTGCATAATTTGTATTTGAAAACCAGTTTAATTGTTCTAAAGCATTATCTGTATTGCTTTTCTTTTCTTTTTTTTTTTTACGTAATACAAACATCTGCAGTATAAATTAGATTTTCAACACTCTACAAATGGAAAAATACCAATAAGTAGATGAACAAGTGCTGCCAAAACTATTCTGAATAGCGCTGTACTGGGGACAGCCGTGTGACACAGCTGTCCCCCTGGGTGACACAGAAGCGATCGGCGGCAATAAGCCTATCACCGCCGATCGCAGTGATTGGCTGACTGAGGGAAGGAGGGAGGGGGGGGAACCATTTAAAGAAATAGATTTTTTTATCTAAAAAATTATAATGAAAATATTTACATTACAAAATAAACATAAGAGGAGCGATCAGACCCCACCAACAGAGAGCTCTGTTGGTGGGGTGAAAAGGGGGGGGGGGGATAACTTGTGTGCTGTGTTGTGCAGCTTTGCCTTAAAGCTGCAATGGCCCAATTAAGTAAAAATGGCCTGGTCACTAGGGGGGTTTAACACCGCAGTCCTCAAGTGGTTAATAATAAGGACATAAAATATCACCTAGAAGAAAACTTATCAGAAAATTTTAAATCAAAAAGAGCCTTTGTGATTGGTAGAGTTAACTTGTTGAAAGATCTTGAAAATCAAATTGCTCTTCAGCAGCACAAAGTGGGGGTCTTTAATGATAAGTGGGAGAAGTGGTTTATGTTTCAGGAATTAGTGGAATATGAGAGTATGATGGAGATGTAGGGGGGAGTCTCTTGATGAGGGAAATGCGATTTATTATTGAGAGTTAGAGACATATTGTAATCTGTGGCACAGGTAGTTCTTATGTGGTTTGTTTTCTGTTTTTTGGTCAGGTGAGAATCATGATGTACAGAATAGGAGTGGGAGGAAGGAGGAAGGAGGGAAATGTTTTTTTGTGTGATTGTTTTTGTGTTTCTTTGGACTATTTGTATGTTAAAATATAGTAGAAAAGGGGGGAAAGAGGCATGAGATCTGTGATGGATATTGTTGATTTTTGATTGTATATGGACGCATTCTCTTCTCTTCAATAAATCATATGTTTAAAAAAAGGGCCTTTAGGAAAGGGTTCTTTACAGTAAGAGTGATTAAGATGTGGAATGCATTGCCACAGGAAGTCGTTATGGCAAACTCTATACCTGCATTTAAAGGGGGCTTAGATGCTTTCCTTGGGTTGAATGACATCCATGGCTACAATTACTAGGTAAGGCCTAATGATGTTGATCCAGGGATTTTATCTGATTGCCATCTGGAGTCGGGAAGGAATTTTTCCCTTTTGGGGCCAATTGGACCATGCCTTGTAAGGGTTTTTTCGCCTTCCTCTGGATCAACAGGGATATGTGAGGGAGCAGGCTGGAGTAGTACTTTGTAATGGTTGAACTCGATGGACGTATGTCTTTTTTCAACCAAAATAACTATGTAACTATGTATCAAAAATGCACTTACTGTATCCTTTAACTTTTTAGGTTTTAGGTAAAATCAGTATCATAGCAAAAACAACCGTTACAGTTTCCCCAAATGTTCAGGAAAACTTGCATACAACATGTTAGATTTGGAACATGGCAAATCATTTTTTTAATTCAAGAGACTCTGTAACAAATTGTTCAGCCTTATTTCTTCTATTCTATAAGTTCCTATACCTGTTCTAATGTGGTCTGTGTTACTGCAGCCTTTTCTAGTTGCACGGTGGCTGTGTTATCTCTGTTATATGATCTAATATTCTCTCTTCTGTGGGCTCTGTCGGCTGAGGCTGGAATGTGTGGAATGTGCTACACTGCTTGTCATTGGCAGAAGCTATACACACCCTCTCCAAGCTCTGTATGAGTCAGAGACAAAGCTACTCTCAAGCCTATCACACTCTAGTTAGAAGCCATGTCTTTTGTTTGTAAACGCTGCCTAAAAATGGCAATTACAAGCCAGGATTGCAGCAGGGAGTGGCAGAAACAGCACAGAGGGGCCCAGGAGAACATAATGAATAGAATGGTATGCTTTTTATTGTAAGAATTTTAGAGTACAGATTCTCTTTAAGAAATATAATTGAGAGACTGAAAACTCAATTCATTGTTTTTACTTATTTAACATTTTGTAAGGTCATTAAGCCCATACATCTCGAAGAAGATGAATTCCATAAAGAAAATATAGCCTTTTCTCTGTCAATCCTGATTTTTATTCTCAGGCAAGTAAATACATTAAACAGACTGACTAGATTTTGAGAGAAAAAAATGGTAGCTAAACTTCCTGACATAAAAAGAAATGTGATTTCTCTAAAGAACTGTGAAAATCTCTTTTGTAGAAATGTTCTAGGGTTTCAAAGTCACTGTGGGGACTTTGTTGACATTAATCTGTTGGTTTAAGGGACACCTTGAAAACTATAGTGGTTTTCAGAAGACTGAGTTTATGTAGTTCATTTTGTAACATCCTAGTTTCACAATAGACTCTTCTCCTGATAAAAAAAAGTTATATAATTACAGTATATTATGTTAACACAGTTGTAAATAATTTAATGTGCACATTAATTTTTTTAATACACAAAACAAATTCCTATAGATGTTGATAAATGTTGTAGAGTCAGACACTAACAAATCTGATGTAGGCAAAGCTTCCCGTAATCAGATCAGTTAGTTCCAATTAAAGAGGAACTGTCACGAAAATCTTAAAATTGAAATCACATTCAAATAAGAAGTACGTTTCTTCCTGAGTAAAATGAGCCATAAATTACTTCTCTCCTATGTTGCTGGCATTTACAGTAAGTAGTAGAAATCTGACATTACTGACAGGTTTTGGGCTAGTCCATCTCTCCATAGGGTATTCTGAGCATGTCCTTTATTCTTTATAAAGACACTCCTTAAAAAAAATGAATACAAAGATGTTGGCCAGCCTCCCTGCTCACCGTACACTTTTATGACAGTTAGACAGAGCAACTGCCATGTACTAAGTGAATTTTGAAAATAAAGAAATCCCTGTGAACCCCCCATGAGGAGTTGGGCTAGTCCAAAACCTGTCGGTTGTGTCAGATTTCTACTACCTACTGCAATTGACAGCAACATAGGAGAAAAGTAATTTATGGCTCATTTTACTTTAAATTTTCACGGCAGAGGTCCTTTAAGAAAGTATGGTGGGTTGATTTTATCCATCATGTTAAATGGTACCTCCATTTTTATTTAAGTATTAAATTGTATAGGTCAAGGGTACAGACTGACTTGTATGTTAATGTTCTTAAAAATGATCTGTCCATTTAAGTCTACAGCTAACTATGATTTACTGTACATGTCAAAAGGATTTATATTAAGCTTCTTTGTCACCATTGCAACAACACAAAATGTTAATGTTTGCATTCTCAACTACAGTGGGATGCGAAAGTTTAGGTAACCTTGTTAATCGTCATGATTTTCCTGTATAAGACGTTGGTTGTTACAATGAAAAATGTCAGTTAAATATATCATATAGGAGAGACACACAGTGATATTTGAGAAGTGAAACAAAGTTTATTGGATTTATAGAAAGTGTGCAATAATTGTTTAAGCAAAATTAAGCAGGTGCATAAATTTAGGCACTGTTGTCATTTTATTGATTCCAAAACCTTTAGAACTAATTATTTTAAATCAAATTGGCTTGGTAACAAGCTCAGTGACACCTGACCTACATAGACAGGTGAATCCAATTATGAGAAAGAGTATTTAACAGGGTCAATTGTAATTTCCCCTCCTCTTTTAATTTTCTCTGAAGAGTAGCAACATGGGGGTCTCAAAACAATTCACAAATGACCTGAAGACAAAGATTGTTCACCATCATGGTTCAGGGGAAGGATACAGAAAGCTGTCTCAGAGATTTCATCTGTCGGTTTCCACAATTAGGAACATATTGAGGAAATTGAAGACCACAGGCTTAGTTCAAGTTAAGGCTCAAAGTGGCAGACCAAAAAAAATCTTGGATAGACAGAAGCGACGAATGGTGAGAACAGTCAGAGTCAACCCACAGACCAGCACCAAAAAGAACTACAACATCATCTTGCTGCAGATGGATTCACTGTGCATTGTTTAACCATTCGGCGCACTTTACACAAGGAGATGCTGTATGCGAGAGTGATGCAGAGGAAGCCTTTCTCCGCCCACAGCACAAATAGAGCCTATTGAGGGATGCTAAAGAACATTTGGACAAACCAGCTTCATTTTGGAATAAGGTGCTGTGGACTGAGTTATTTGAGCATTATGCATGGAGGAAAAATAACACAGCATTCCAAGAAAAACACCTGCTACCTACAGTAAAATATGGTGGTGGTTCAATCATGCTGTGGGGCTGTGTGGCCAGTGCAGGGACTGGGAATCATGTCAAAGTTTGAGGAACGCATGCATTCATTCCACTCAGTATCAGCAGATTCTGGAGACCAATGTCCAGGAATCGGTGACAAAGCTGAAGCTGCACCAGGGTTGGATCTTTCAACAAGACGATGACCCTAAGCACTGCTCAAAATCCACTAAGGCATTTATGCAGAAGAACAAGTACAGTGTTCTGGAATGGCCATCTCAGTCCCCAGACCTGAATATAATTGAAAATCTGTGGTGTGAGTTAAAGAAAGCTGTCCATGCTCGGATTGTGAATCTTGCTTCCCCTAATGAGCAATCAAGTGTGTGTGTGAGGTGTGGGTGTGAGACTAGCCGGCCGGTCTAGATTGGACATCAGGTTAATGTATACCTGTTTTAAATATTTCTAATGAATTGAATAAAGTTATGATATTTTACTAATACAGTGTTTGGCACACACCTTTCCTTTATTAATCCTACCCTTTTTTGATTAAAAGAAAGCTGTCCATGCTCGGAAGCCATCAAACCTGAATGAACTAGAGATGTTTTATAAAGAGGAATGGTCCAAAATACCTTCAACCAGAATCCAGACTCTCATTTGAACCTACAGGAAGTGTTTAGAGGCTGTAATTTCTGCAAAAGGAGGATGTACTAAATATCGATTTCATTTCTTTTTTGTGGTGCCCAAATGTATGCACCTGCCTAATTTTGTTTAAACAATTATTGCACACTTTCTGTAAACCCAATAAACTTCATTTCACTTCTCAAACAATTAACTGAATAAGGGCCCTTAAGAGTAGCTGAATCAAAGCTCTGTCAAAAAGAAAATACCTCAGAAGAGGGAAGCTGTCCTGTAAAGTCTGTAAAGGCTTTCCACATCAGCCTCTGGTTCCCTGTTGCCGCTTGTGGATCACCAAAAGATTTTCGCCAAGGGCTTGTTGGAATCTGGTCGGGCTGCATTACGTTTCAAGCATGAGTGCCGGCATACTGCGCCTGTACAGGTATGGGCGTGTCTACACAGTAAGCCAGAGCCACTCGTGCAGGAGCAGCTCTGTGCTCAGGCACAGGCACAGTCATGTGTGTGTGGCTGTCGCGCTCGTGTTTAAAAATGAGAGAAGCTCGGATCTTCTGTAGGGTGCTGGCAAGCCGCAGCAGAAATGAGAAGTACCAGAGAAGCTTCTAAATGATCCTGAGGCTTCCCAGTTTTTAAGTATCTATATCCTCTTTGACTCAATCTTCATCTCAGGTTCATTTTAAGTTTTCTGCAATGAGTCACACAGGTATAAGAACAGGGAGTATTCTTGTCTAGAAGATATATAAAAGGACAGTTTTCTGTGTCCTGTTGGACAATTCTGGTGCAGACACACTGAATTTGTTTTCTTTTAACACTTGAGGACCACAGGATTGTGCCCCCCCAAGTGACGAGGCAATTTTGTTTTACCACTCATGTCACCTTAGCTTTAACAGTTTACTTCTCTGCTTTACAACTTAGCAGGCAAATTAATCTTGCCTCCTTTTCTTCCCACCAACAGAGCTTTCTGTTGGTGGGATCTGATTGCTGCTGCAGTTTTTTATTTTTTATTAATTTTATTGTATTTTTTAAATAAAAATGTCAATTTTCTTTTTAATTTATTCTGCCCTCCCCTTCCCTTCCTCCCCCCAAGATCCAAACCCTGTGATCACTAGAGATGGCCTGAACGGTTCACCGGTGAACGGTTCCCGGCAAACTTCCTGTGGTTCGTGATCGCGAACTTTTCCGGAAGTTCAGTTCACACCCATAGTGCACCATTAGGGTCAACTTTGACCCTCTACATCACAGTCAACAGGCACATTATAGCCAATTAGGCTACACTATTTCCTGGAGCCACTCCCCCCTTATATAAGGCAGGTTCCACCGGCCATTACACTCACTTGTGTGCCTGCATTACTTAGTGAAGGGACAGCTGCTGGCAGACTATCATAGGGAAATATTAGTTAGGCTCTTTCTGATTCTTAATGCTAAAATAGCACCCCACAACAGCTCTTTTGAGAGCTAATCTTGTTATTGTGATCTATTTTTTTTTCTGTGTGTCCCACTGACACTTGTGTTGCATAGACAGTCTTGATAAGCCATATTGTGTGTGTGCCACTGCCAGGCCCAGCACATTCAGTGACTACCTGTGTGTGTGACAGGTGCACATTGTAATACCCAGTACTGCATATACCTACCTACCTACCTGTTGTTCACAGTGCACCCACCCACCTACCTATGTGAGTTGAGCGCATGCAGTGTCACTGTGCCTGTCCGCTACCTGTCTGTGTGTGACAGGTGCACATTTTAATACCCATCACTGCATATACATACCTACCTACCTGTTATTCACAGTGCACCCACCTACCTATGTGAGTTGAGTGCATGCAGTGTCACTGTGCCTGTCCGCTACCTGTGTGTGTGTGACAGGTGCACATTATAAAACCTATTACTGCATATACCTACCTACCTGTTGTTCACAGTGCACCCACCTACCTACGTGAGTTGAGCGCATGCAGTGTCACTGTGCCTGTCCGCTACCTGTCTGTGTGTGACAGGTGCACATTGTAAAACCCATTACTGCATATACCTACCTACCTGTTGTTCACAGTGCACACACCTACCTACGTTAGTTGAGCGCACGCAGTGTCACTGTGCCTGTCTGCTACCTGTCTGTGTGTGACAGGTGCACATTGTAAAACCCATTACTGCATATACCTACCTACCTGTTGTTCACAGTGCACCCACGTATCTACGTGAGTTGAGCGCATGCAGTGCCACTGTGCCTGTCCGCTACCTGTCTGTGTGTGACAGGTGCACACTTTAATACCCATCACTGCATATACCTACCTGTTGTGTTCAGTACACCCACCTCATCACTGCATATACCTACCTGTGTGTTCAGTGCACCCACCTACCTACGTGAGTGCACGCAGTGTGATAAACTACTCCTTGCATACCTGTTAACTGCACTTGTGTGACTGCACATTGTATTAGTCAAGTCAGTGCATACCTTTCACTTCATGCCCCCCGATATGGATACAACGGACAAAACAGGAAGAGGTAGAGGCAGACCCAGAGGAAGGCCAACCGGCAGGTCTGTGCTAGATCGTGTTGATGTGATTTTGTGCGGCCCTCAACCAAAGTACAGTGCTCAGAAGAAGGCACGTCCCATCAACTCCCAAGATTGTCAGGACGTGGTTGACTATTTAACACAGAACACCTCATCTTTCGCAGCCACCAGCGCTACTACAAGCACCACATCCATTGCATTTGACACTTTGCAGGAGTTAATTGGTGGGGAATTAACTGATTCACAGCCAGTTTTGTTACAACCAGATGAAGGCGCTAAGCAAGTTCCACCACCTCATATGTCTGAGTTAGGCGGCGACACTATGGACGTAACATGTAAAGATGATGAAGTACCTGTTGTTGGTGCAGTTCTGGAGGTGTCTGAGGCAAGCAAAGCTGGGCAGGATGATTATGATGATGACGATGATACGGATCCCACGTATGTTCCCAATAGAGGAGATGAACAGGGGGACAGTTCAGAGGGGGATTCAGAGAGGAGTAGGAGGAGATGAGTTGCTGAAAGAAGCAAGGGGAGCATCAGAAGCAGCTGGTGGCAGTTTCCGGCGCCATGTATCACCACCTATGGACAGCCAGCCAACATGCCCTTCAACTTCAGCTGCTGATGTCCCCATAGTGCCATCACCCCAGGGGGGCTCAGCGGTTTGGAAATTTTTTCATGTGTCTGCCTCAGATCGGAGCAATGCCATCTGTTGTCTCTGCCTCCAAAAATTGAGCCGTAGAAAGGCCAATACTCATGTAGGGACAAGTGCCTTACGAAGGCACATGGAGAAAAGGCACAAACTGCAATGGGAAGAGCACCTGAGCAAAAGCAGCACACAAAAGAAAAGCCACCCTCCTTCTCCTCTTCCTCCTTCAGGTGCAGCGTTTTCAGCCGCTTTCTCCCTTGCACCTTCACAGCCACCCTCCTTCACTCCTCCTCTGCCCTTGAGCGGTTCCTGCTCCTCTGCCCACAGCAGCCAGGTGTCCGTAAAGGAAATCTTTGAGCGGAAAAAGCCAATTTTTGCCAGTCACCCCCTTGCTCTGCGTCTGACAGCTGGCGTGGTGGAACTGTTAGCTCTCCAGCTGTTACCATACAAGCTGGTGGACTCTGAGGCCTTCCGTAAATTTGTGGCCATTTGGACACCGCAGTGGAAGATGCCAGGCCGCAAATAATTTCTCTAAAAAGGCGATTGGGTCAAGGGTCCACCTGACCACGGATGCCTGGTCTGCCAAGCACGGTCAGGGCCGTTACATTACTTTCACAGCCCATTGGGTCAACTTGGTGACCGATGGCAAGCAGGGAGTACGTGGTTTTGCAGCAAACCAAATTGTTGTGACACCTACACAGCTTGCAGGCAGGCCTCCTGCCACCTCCTCTCCTCTTGCTACATCCTCTTCTCTGTCATCCTCCTCCTGGTGCTGCGATCTCCTCTCCAGCTACACAGCCCCATTTTCCCAGGACCTATGCTGCATGCCAGGTACGATGGTGTTACGCCATCGTAGACATGTCTTGCCTCAAAGCGGAGAGTCACACTGGAGCAGCTCTCCTGGCTGCTCTTAACAAACAGGTTGATCAGTGGCTGACCCCGCACCAGCTGGAGATTGGCAACATGGTGTGTGACAACGGCAGCAATCTCCTTTCTGCTTTAAATTTAGGAAAGCTGACACATGTACCCTGCATGGCACATGTGCTCAATCTAGTCATTCAAAGATTTGTGTCAAAGCACCCAGGCTTAGAGGACGTCCTGACGCAGGCCAGGAAGTTGTGTGGGCATTCAGGCGGTCTTACACGGCCATGGCACGCTTTGCGGACATTCAGCGGAGAAACATCTTGCCGGTGAGACGCTTGATATTTACATTTTGGTGCTGAGTGTTTCTCAGTGGAGCTGCAGACTAGAGCTGCTGATAGGGAACAAAAAAACAGGTTAGAACAAGAACCACCTTATGGAGGAAGATAATAAATAATATGGTACTCACAAGCCTGGTTTGCAGATCTGCAACCACGGTAAAAGGCTTTGTTAGTGGTAGATCTCCTGCTGGCTGGCTTGCTCTCCCCTAAAAAAGGGCCTCGTAAGATCCAGAAGGGTTTACAGGTGCTCCTAGCCAAGCTGCACTTCCTTATAGTGCTCTGAGCCAAGTTGCACTTTCATAAAGACACTGGTATTGACCTGAGGAAGAGGGTTGCAAACCAGGAAATGTTTTTTTCATCCAGTGTTATTTCCAATAAACTAATTTTTACTTATAATTACGTGTCACTCGTGAGGTAAGTGTTCTTAATTGTTTTCTAAATTTTTAAAGTGCCTCTTGTAATTCTTCAATTAACTTCACGCCAAATTAACCCTTTATCTGAGTTTAAATGTAATTATTTAATTAACCATATTCCCGTACTGAATCTGACAGCTTTTCTACTTTACATATTAAATGTACAGTCATAGGCGATGCACCAGTAGAACCGTTGGTTCTCAGCAGACAGTCTCCAGCGAATTTCCGCTGCTCACTTTTGCAAACTGCGAACATATGGTGTGTTCAACCCGCCCCGATACATCATCATGGAGCCAAACTTTTACCCCTTACCTCACAGTCAGCAGACACACGACAGCAAATCAACTAGCACCCCCTCCTGGACCCCCACCCCCATTAGCAGTTGCAGTGGCCATATTGGATTCATTCTCTGTTGCAGATAGGTAGGGAAAGCATAAGCTAGGCCTGTGTTCTTGTTCCTCACTTGCTGTGAAAGCACCCCAAACCACCCTTTTAGTTGCTAGTACATAGGTTTCCTGTGGTTTTTTTGTGTGTGATGCCCCACTGCCCACTGACACCCAGAGCTGTGTGCACAATTCTACTGTTGCTACATTAAGTTGCAGGCACAGAACCACTCCAGTGCATTATTATTTCACTGTATTCTGATAGTACAATTGCATTTCTCTGTGTGTGACACTCCACGGCCCACTGACACTCAGAGCTGTGCATAATGTGATTTCTGCCCTTTAGGGAATAAAACCTGATTTTGCATTAACTCTGTATTTTTTGGTGGGACTTTTGGCATGGATCCCCCACTGCCATGCTACAGTCCAGGTGTTAGACCCCTTGAAACAACTTTTCCATCACTTTTGTGGCCAGAAACAGTCTTAGTAGGTTTTAAAATTCACCTGCCCATTGAAGTCTATGGCAGTTCGCATGTTTGCGAACATTTGCGGAAGTTCGTGTTTGCTGTTTGCGAACAGAAAATTCTATGTTTGTGACATATCCATAGTACAAGACTGCTGTTCTTATAAGTTTTAAACTCGACAGCAGTGATGGCTAACCTTGGCACTCCAGCTGTGGTGGAACTGCAAGCCCCATAAGGCATGCATTGCAATACTCTGACAGCTCTAATCATAACTCGGGGAGGCAGAGGCATGATGGGATTTGTAGTTTTGCCACAGCTGGAGTGCCAAGGTTATCCATCACTGCTCTACAGCAACTGACAATAAACAGTTAACAGAGCAGTTATACATAAAAGGTGAAAGCAAGATGATTTTCATTATTAGAAATAGCAACTGCAGTTTATAATCTGCATTGGCACACAGTAACAAATAAGTGAATGAATCAGCATTTGAACTGCAGGCCAGCTCGCTTAATTCATTGTGTTATTTGATTTGAAAGATTACGGTTTATTTGGCAGAGTTACTACTAACATTTGCTTTGAGTCTAAATGGCACACTCCAAAATTAATTACATTGGCAATGTGCAGTAAAACTTCATAAATGCCTACATATGGAAATTAAAAATGGTTGGCTAATGAATTTTTTTTAATACACATTACTCACAAGGGATAATAAGAAGAGAGACTCAAGTGTGTACAAAAGCTAATGATTTAGAAGAAGGTTGAATACAGTGCAGCCAAAAAGCTAAAGAAACAAAGAAAAATGATTTTATTTTCATATAACCCTATCAACTTTTATTATTCATTTTCTAACTTGAACTGAAATAAGTATGAAGATAATAAATTGCTCTGAACAGCGGCTTCAGCTCAACATAATATGTATATGACTGTTAAAGTATAGAACAACATACGTTTTTCCATAGAATCAATACATTCTACACCTGATTGGATTTTTCTGCATGTTTAGCTATCTAGGAGAAAAAGATTCTTTGTAAAAATAACTGAAATACCAAGAGTGGTAAAAAGCTTTAGACTCAGTAAAGCTAACTAATTACCCAGGTTTTAAAAATTTACCTCACATCTTCGTTTTCTAATTTACCCAAAATCTCATCTGTTTTTGTTAGCCTCCATAGTTTTCCCAGTTTATCTCTACAACAGTAGAGATGTCGCGAATCTCAGATTTTCGGTTTGCGAACCCCGTTCGCGAACTTCCGCGGAAGGTTCGGTTCGTGCAAAAGTTTGCGAACCGCAATAGACTTCAATGGGGAGGCGAACTTTGAAAAATTGAAAAAATTATGCTGGCCACAAAAGTGATGGAAAACATGTTTCAAGGGGTCTAACACCTGGAGGGGGGCATGGCAGAGTGGGATAGACGCCAAAAGTCCCGGGGAAAAATCTGGATTTCACGCAAAACAGCGTTTTAAGGGCAGAAATCACATTGAATGCTAAATTGCAGGCCTAAAGTGCTTTAAAACATCTTGCATGTGTATACATCAATCAGGGAGTGTAATTAGAGTACTGCTTCACACTGACACACCAAACTCACTGTGTAATGCACCACAAACAGCTGTTTGCATAGTGATGGCCATGCTGGACTGGTGCGCAACATGGCTAGAGTGCAGGCCATGGCGGTTTTCCAGCCCATACGGTCACCGGGCTGTGGTAGCTCAATGATAGAACAACAGTTACTGTCCAGCTGATCAAATTTGGTCTGACCACAATAAAGGAATGACCTTATTATCTTAGGTGTGCCACCCCCACCCGAGACACTCATATAGCCGGCGGTCATTGCTTCATTGTGATACGCAAGCCCCTTCACCGCGGCAAGGTAATGATCACGAAGGGGGATGGGCACATGTACATGCCTTTTGTTTTTTTGTTGCAGCCGCCCGCAGTGCAGCCAGAAAAATTAGGCAGGCATGTCCACACACCAAAAAAAATTAGTATATCTAGCAGCGGCCTTAAAAATTCAGGAATCTGCCTAGAGTCCTGGACCCTGTTGGTGGTGGCGGAGAAGTCAAGCGGCCTGCAGGCAGAGATGCTGTGTGTGGGGACTGACTTAGTCTTCGGTCGGGCAGTAGCCCTCCGGGATCCATGCCTCATTCATTCACTGAACACTAAAGGTAGTTAGATGCAGTGAGGTGGGTTCACTGAACACTAAAGGTAGTTAGATGCAGTGATGTGCATTCACTCAACACAATAGGTAGTTAGATGCAGTGAGGTGGGTTCACTCAACACAACAGCTAGCTATATGCAGTGAGGTGGGTTCACTGAACACAAAGGTAGTTAAATGCAGTGAGGTGGGTTCACTGAACACAAAGGTAGTTAGATGCAGTGAAGTGGGTTCACTCAACACAATAGGTAGTTAGATGCAGTGAGGTGGGTTCACTCAACACAACAGCTAGGTATATGCAGTGAGGTGGGTTCACTGAACACTAAAGGTAGTTAGATGCAGTGAGGTGGTTCACTGAACACTAAAGGTAGTTAGATGCAGTGAGGTGGGTTCACTGAACACAAAGGTAGTTATATGCAGTGAGGTGGGTTCACTGAACACAAAGGTAGTTATATGCAGTGAGGTGGGTTCACTGAACACAAAGGTAGTTAGATGCAGTGAAGTGGGTTCACTCAACACAATAGGTAGTTAGATGCAGTGAGGTGGGTTCACTCAACACAACAGCTAGGTATATGCAGTGAGGTGGGTTCACTGAACACTAAAAGTAGTTAGATGCAGTGAGGTGGTTCACTGAACACTAAAGGTAGTTAGATGCAGTGAGGTGGGTTCACTGAACACAAAGGTAGTTATATGCAGTGAGGTGAGTTCACTCAACACAAATGTAGTTATATGCAGTGAGGTAGCTTCACTGACCACAAAGGTAGTTAGATGCAGTGAGGTGGGTTAACTCAACACAAAAGGTAGTTAGATGCAGTGAGGTGGGTTCACTCAACACAACAGCTAGCTATATGCAGTGAGGTGGGTTCACTGAACACTAAAGGTAGTTAGATGCAGTGAGGTGGGTTCACTCAACACAACAGCTAGGTAGATGCAGTGAGGTGGGTTCACTCAACACAAAGGTAGGTATATGCAGTGATGAGGTGGGTTTACTAAACACAACAGGTAATAGTAGGTATATGCAGTACTGGGTAGTACAATGTGCAGCTCCCTGTCACACACACAGGTAGTCACTGAATGTGCTGCTGGGCTGCTGGGCTTCTGGCAGTGGCACACACACAGTATGAATTAGCAATGCTGTCTATGCAACACAAGTGTCAGTTTGACACACAGAAAAAAAAATGATCACAAGAATAGGATTAGCTCTGAAAAGAGCTGTTGAATGAGGGGTGCTATTAAAGCAATAAGATTCAGCCAGGAGCAAGCTAACAAGCCAAGAGCCTAACTAATCTTTACCTAGGAGAAAAAATCTGCAGCAGCTCGCCCTAGTCTGTCTATTTGCAGGCACACGAGTGAGTGTAATGGCCGGCGAGCCTGCTTTATATAAGGGGGGTGGGGCTCCAGGGCTGAGTGTAGCTGGATTGGCTACAATGTGCCTGCTGACTGTGATGTAGAGGGTCAAAGTTGACCCTCATAATGCATTATGGGGTGAATCGAACTTCCTCAAAAGTTCGCCTTCGCGAACCACCCAAAGTTCGCCTGGAACTGTTCGCCGGCGAACCATTCGGGACATCTCTATACAGCATCAGGCAGTGTATTCCTTCCCTCCTCCCGGAGGGTCTTGTCTTCCAGGGAATTGTAGCATTTCAAAAGCCAGCTTACATACCTTGGCCGGGAATTGAACCCAGGTCTGAGTGCTTGGTAGGTAGTTCTCTTCACCACTATACCACCACCAACACTACATGCGGAAGCCAGCCTAGCATGTACTATTATGATATATACAAGAGAAAAATGAGCTTGCTTAAAGAGAAACTCCAACCTAGAATTGAACTTTATCCCAATCAGTAGCTGATACCCCCTTTTACATGAGAACTATAATGATTTTCACAAACAGACCATCAGGGGGCACTGTATGACTGATTTTGTGCTGAAACCCCTCCCACAAGAAGCTCTGAGTACCGTGGTACTCTGGGCAAACTGCCACAATGTAACAATGTTCACAGACAGGAATTAGCTGTTTACAGCTGTCTCTAACAGCCAAAACAGCTAGGAGCAGCTACATAACCTGCCCACAGTAAAAATGTCACCATGTAATAAATGTCAGAATGTAAATCGGGGAGCGGAAAGATTTTACAATGAGCAAACACTGACTAAATCATTTATACATAATTATGGTAAAAAATGAAGCACTTTTTTTACTACATTATTTTCACTGGAGTTCTTCTTTAAGGATTTGTAGTATGTCAAAAGACAACTCACATTGGCCAGGAATAGAACCCAGGCCTACCACTCTGTAGGCTGCTATCCTAACCATTATACCACCAACACAACACACTGCAATGCTACATGCTGAAGCCAGCCTAGCATGTACCATTGTGATATATCCAAGAGAAAAATGAGCTTGCTTAGTGAAATGTAGGATTTCAAAAGCCAGCTTACATGCATTGGCTGGGAATTGAACCCAGGTCTAGTGATTATACCACTAACACAACACACTACAATGCTACATGCTGAAGCCAGCCTCCGGGAGGAGGGAGTGAGGGAGTAATATAAGGAATAACAATCAGCTAGGAACGAGCCTAACTAAGCTCTCCCTAGCAGAGTCTGTCAGCAGCTGTCCCTTAACTAATAACTGTAGGCAGACGAGTGAGTAAACCTTGCCTTTTATAAGAGGGGGTGGGGCTCCAGCAGTGAGTTTAGTCTGATTGGCGACAATGTGCCTGCTGACTGTGATGTAGAGGGTCAAAGTTGTGCTCAATGGAGCATTATGGGGCGAATCGAACTTCTGCAAAAGTTCGCCTTTGCCGGCGAACGCGAACCACCCAAAGTTCGCCTGGAACCGCTCGCCGGTGAACCGTTCGGGCCATCTCTACTCCACGCTGGATTCACTGGATAGGTGAGCCGCTACTTTTATCTATGCAGGGCGTGAGCAGAAGAAGCTTCGGGGGAACAGAGAATGTAGGGTGGGCAGTGGAGGACAGAGGGAGGGAGCACAGGTGATACCTATACTGAAGTCACCTTCACCTAGCTTCCTATCCTGAAGGCACCTTTACCTAGCTACCTATACCTGTGCATGGATGTCATCACAGGACCCACTTCCAAAAGCTAAGTGATGGATACCCATTCTGCACAGTATATAATGCTAAAATAGCTGTAAGGCAACCACACTGCTGCTTCACATTATCTAAACCCTGGTTATTCCACAAAATCCATAGATTCAATAACCAATCATTGGTATATTGTTTTCAATACTAATTGTTCATAGAAGTGGACTACATAAAATACATAATTTTAAACAAGATCAATGCTGTGCTTCTCATCTTAGTTGCCTTTAATTTATTATGTGTATATAAAAAATACAAAGTGTTTTCCTCCAGATAGCTATCAATGCTTTTTGAACTTTTCTATGTAGATGCATGTTTGGGTCGGCCCTTTCCCTTGGCTTGAAGGAGTACTGATGACTTCTTACAATGATGACATGCCAATATTGTGTCAGCTACTTAATGGGAATTAGATTGAGGGAGCAGTTGGGCAGTTTATTACACCTGTTTTACATTTATACGAGCCTGTGCTGTGGTCATGAAAACTCTGCAGTCATTTCCACTATAATCTGCCTATGAGATTTCAGCCCTAGCCCTTCTATTCCCCGAAGCTCTATTTGGAATAACACATTTTTGTGTTAATGTCACCATTCCATAAACCTTTTTTATGCTTTTCTCAGTGACTCTAACCTTTTTCTCCCCAGACAAGCGAGTACAGTACCTGTGTGTAAAGGTCTCATTTTAGGCAGGTGCAGAAATTCTCCCAGGATTTTCTTTGGAAATAGCTTTGTTCTCAGTTTAATGCATGAAAGCCAGGAAATCAAGCTGTTGAACGCTGTACGGTGAGGTGACAAAATAGTTATTGGAAGGTGAGGAGAAATAAATTAGCCTTTTTTTCTGTTGATATCATAAATATTATAAAGAGCTGAATATTCCAGGCTAGAAGAAAACCATGATTATCACAATACAAACTCAAAAATTTTAAAGTGAATATGAAATATTGCACAGCATTAACTGTATTATATGATGCCTGGTACTGAGCGTGCTCAAGCTTGCTGATGCTCTCTTATGCTGTTCCACATCTTGTCTTCAAAACCTTTGGAGCCAAGCCTTCTGTTATGCCTTTTAGAATGCCTTGCCATACCCACTCAATACAGATCCAACCCTGGAGACATATAGAGCAAAACTAAAAAACACCTGTTTAGTCAGGCATTTATGATCACATACATACTTTCTTTAACTACTTATTCTATTTATTTTATTGACCCCTCCCCCCCCCAAAAAAAAAAAAAAATTAGCCCTAGACAATGTTACATATACTACACTATACATACGTAGGCATATGCCTATGATAGAGATTCGATTGTGAGCCCATCAGAGGGACAGCTAAGTGAAAAAGCTGTTCACTTTCAGCGCTGCGCATGATCGCATCACTATATACATATATATTTACTTAATCTATGTTAAAAACAGCCAGCCAGCTCCGATCGCTGGCTGGAAGGCTTATCACAGCAGCCCCCTGTGTATACTGCAGGAAACATGCGCTGGTGCGAGCACTCGTTTCCTGCAAATCTCGCCTCTCGCGAGATGACGCCATATGGCATGACTGAGGAACAAGAGAGCCATCCTGCATTAGGTGGTTGCAGAGTGGTTTAAGGAAACAATAAAAAATGTGATCATTCAGGATCATTTGGCACCCACTATCTTCTCTGTTTTCATACAGTACAATATGAATAATCTGATTGAAAATACAATTGTTTTTTTACAAATTGTACCCTTAATGGTCACATTAAGTCTGCTCCCAATGGGCAATACAATTACAGTTAAGACAGTTTTTGTTGTCTCAATGAATAACAGAGATTTGTGGAGTTGAACTTTTGTCTGACCAGTACTAACTTGCAAAAAACCTCTAGCATTTTGCGGATCTGCTAGAGGTTTTTGGTGTGTACTGGCCCTAACAGATTGACTAATGATAACATTAACCTATTTTGGTTCCTGGACGTAGAAACTACGTCCAGGAACCATGTGCGCTACCGCGCACTCCCGGCCGCGGATTCGGTAGCCAGGGAAACAATGTATCGGGCTATGGTGCCCGATCACTGATTCCTCTCCCCCGCTGAAAAAGCGACAACTTCTCTCGGAAGCTGCTCCTTTTCTGGCCGTTCCCTCCCCGATGCGCCACTCTAAGCGTGTGTTACGCTTAGAGTGACGTCATGTAAACAAACTCATGGCCGCCATCTTGTGGCCAAAAAGTAATACTACAACTGAAAATAAATTAAAATGAACACACATTTACATTATAAATCTATTGTTTACCCCCCCCCCCACCCTCCCAAAACTACCCAAATAAAATGTTTACTATAAAAAAAAAACATTACAATAAAAAAAATACATGTAAATATTTACCTAAGGGTCTAAACTTTTTAAATATCAATGTAAAGATGAAATATTTCTATATATTTTTTATTTTAAACTTGTTAATAGTGATAGATGCAAAATGGAAAAAATGCACCTTTATTTCCAAATAAAATATTATTGCCATACATTGTGATAGGGACATAATTTTAACGGTGTAATAAACGGGACATATGGGCTTATACAATACGTGAGTTTTAATTATGGAGGCATGTATTATTTTAAAACTATAATGGCTGAAAACTGAGAAATAATAAAATTTTTCCATTTTTTTCTTATTCTTCCTGTTAAAATGCGTTTACAGTAAAGTGGCTCTTAGCAAAATGTACCCCCCAAAGAAAGCCTAATTGGTGGCGGAAAAAACAAGATATAGATCAGTTCATTGTGATAAGTAGTGATAAAGTTATAGGCTAATGAATGGGAGGTGAACATTTCTCTCGTGAAAACCACAGAACCTGAATGGGTTAATTTTCTGTAGTAATAGAAATGCACATATCACAAAACATAGAGTATATAGCTTCAGAAATTTAGATTTCAACAAAAATTATCAAAGTTTTCTTTCTGAGGTACTGCAATGTTCTAAAGGGGATTTATGTTTAATTTTAAAAACATAACCCTTGTGTATTTTAGAAGAGTGGAGGTAAGCCCAGACCACCATATCATGAAAACTGTTTCTAGAAGTAAAACTGCATTGAGTGAAATGTAGAAGCTACCATTGCTGATTCCTTTCTAAAATGTGCTAAAGTGGACGCAAATTAAAAATACAAGATTTCAGAAATAAAATCTATTTTCTAAATTATAATAATAAATAGCAGCCTTTTTTCAGCTACATGATGACAAATATAAAATATTTTACATTTATTGTAGGAACCCCTCCCTTCCTTTCATATTGCCTGGACAGAATACGGCAAACTGGTGGAGTAGGTGGTGTCTGGCAAAAGAGGAATTGCTAATGGCTGCCACCTGTATAACCCTAGTTATGAAAAGAGAAGGGGGAAAAACATGCACTGAAATGCTCATAGGCTTGAAGGAGTGTTTATTTATCTTTGTATGTGTCAGAGTGGTGCAACTAAATATTTTGAATTAAACAAATGTTTGGTTTGGGACCGCTTTAAGCTCCTGGTTGTGATGCTGAATATTTGACCATAATGCTTTATGCATTACCAACCTGAGACAAGCTAGCAGAGGTGTTCTGGCCTTTTCCCTAACTTGGTCTACATTATTTCTGATGCCTGGCTAAGGAAATAAGCATCTTTTATGTGAATAGCCTGTTTCCACTTAAGTGAATCTTCTGCATTTCCCCATGTCTATAAGAATCAATAGACTAGCATCCGATTTTCACGCAAGGAAAAAAATGGAAAGCATTTAAATGCAGCACACATGCAAATTCCTGTAAACGTGCAGCAGTCTTACATCATAGCTGTGCCAGCACTGTATTGCAAGACACATGCCAGCACACAGTGGAAAATGGGCCCTAATTATATTTTGGTTTGGGTAATTTATGGATATTTCAGGGACAGGAGGTGGGGGTAAGCATTCATAACCTTCTTTTAGGAAGGAGTGAATAGCAGGAGGAGGTGGTGGTGGGTTCTGAGATGGAACGTAGAACACATTGCTAGCTGGCAACATGACTTTTTGTATGGAAAAGGGTTGTGGCGAGTGCACACTAGAAATCAACTGTACAAACATTCGCAATGGTGGTGCAACATCCGGAAGCATGTAAATAGTATATCCAGTAATTTCCAAGAGAGAAAGAGGTTCCAGGAGCAGCTCACCAGCAGTAAAACACAAACTTTTAATCATAAGCCTTAAAAAATATGCCAAACAGTAGTAAAAATGTTGTATCAAAAACAGCAATACTTATCAGGCACATGAGGTAACATAGAGGTGCAGAGGCAGAGTCAACGGCCGTTTCGCCCCCAAATCAGGGCTTTCTCGAGACCGAACATCCCTATCCTAGCTGGCAACATGAGCTGGGTGGACTGCAACAGAAATACCACCCAAAAGTGTACTTATTGAATAATCCCTACCTCCACCCCCATCCCATTATGTCTGCTTGTGGTGGAATCTCTTCTCATTTGCTGGTGGGCAGTGTTGCTTGCAAATCTTTGCATCGAAAAGGCTATTTTCAATTTCGAGAAAATATTTGCAAAAACACATTGTATTTTCGCAATACGGTCAAAGGAAACACATTTTTCTTTCAGTAAAAGCACACAAACTTTTATTTTTACTGCAAAATTCACAAAAAAATGGGAAAAGTCAAAAACATATTACAAAATGGTTTTTGATGGCATTTTCATTCAAAATTTGTATTTCACATAATTTTTTCCATTATTTTTGTGAAAATTGATGGGAAAAGGAATTTTTCTTTCATAACTGCTGCTTGACCTTCTAGGAGCAAATCATTTACTCCCCTGCTGAAATGTTGGCACCATTACTGCCCCCAGTTTTGCCCACACTTGTTTGGCAAAAAAATGGCCACATGGGACATGGCGCATCACTGTACCTACTTTGGTAAGTGAGAATTGCCCAATTCCCAGCAAAATTTAACTTTGCATTCTCACTCGCTCATCCCTACCCTCTTAAGGTGCCCATACTTCAGGCGGCTTGGCGGCCGATTGACCATCCAATTCAATTATTATAATCAAATTGGATGAAAATCGTTGCCGCCAAGTGCATGCCCAACTGACAAAGTGACCAATTTCTGGGCAGAGATTCATCACTTTGTCTATTGTGCTTGCTACAAGATGTCAGGCCAAACTTCCGGGCGGTATTCCGTATGCGCTAGTGGCGCATAGCGTCTGACGTCAGATGCTATGTGCTCGTAGCGCATACGGAATACCGCCCGGAAGTTTGCGGAGACTGCAACAGGACAGGTAACATATAAATGCACATGGGGCACATTTATACACTGGGGGGGCAGCAGCGGTGCAGGGGCAGCGGGTTCAGATCAGAAGATTTCATGCTGAAATTGGACGGAATTCGGCCTGTAGTACATGGGTAGAATTGACAAGAGACAAATGTATCTCTAATCAGATTTGATTAAGAGATAAATTTGTCTCTTTGTCGAATCTGCTCATAATCTTTAGGTCTATGGGCACCTTTACTCCCTCACCCCAAAAACATTGTAATCCCTTCCCACCCTATTTAACCACTTGAGGACCGTGGGCTTTACCCCCCTTAAGGACCGGCCACTTTTTTTCCATTCAGACCACTGCAGCTTTCACGGTTTATTGCTCGCTCATACAACCTACCACCTAAATGAATTTTGACTCCTTTTCTTGTCACTAATAAAGCTTTTTTTTGGTGCTATTTGATTGCTGATGCGATTTTTACTTTTTATTATATTCATCAAAAAAGACATGAATTTTGGCAAAAAAATGATTTTTTTTAACTTTCTGTGCTGACATTTTTCAAATAAAGTAAAATTTCTGTATACATGCAGCGCGAAAAATGTGGACAAACATGTTTTTGATAAAAAAAACCCATTCAGCGTATATTTATTGGTTTGGGTAAAAGTTATAGCGTTTACAAACTATGGTGCAAAAAGTGAATTTTCCCATTTTCCAGCATCTCTGCCTTTTCTGACCACCTATCATGTTTCATGAGGGGCTAGAATTCCATGATAGTATAAATACCCCCCAAATGACCCCATTTTGGAAAGAAGACATCCCAAAGTATTCACTGAGAGGCATAGTGAGTTCATAGAAGATAATATTTTTTGTCACAAGTAAGCGGAAAATGACACTTTGTGACAAAAAAAAAAAAGTTTCCATTTGAAACCTGCCACGGACTCACTATGCTCCTCTCTGAATACCTTGAAGTGTCTACTTTCCAAAATGGTGTCATTTGTGGGGTGTGTTTACTGTCCTGACATTTTGGGGGGTGCTAAATTGTAAGCACCTCTGTAAAGCCTAAAGGTGCTCATTGGACTTTGGGCCCCTTAGCGCAGTTAGGCTGCAAAAAAGTGCCACACATGTGGTACCGCCGTACTCAGGAGAAGTAGTATAATGTGTTTTGGGGTGTATTTTTACACATACCCATGCTGGGTGGGAGAAATATCTCTGTAAATGACAATTGTTTGATTTTTTTTTTACACACAATTGTCCATTTACAGAGATTTCTCCCACCCAGCATGGGTATGTGTAAAAATACACCCCAAAACACATTATACTACTTCTCCTGAGTACGGCGATACCACATGTGTGGCACTTTTTTGCACCCTAACAGCGCTAAGGGGCCCAAAGTCCAATGAGTACCTTTAGGATTTCACAGGTCATTTTGAGAAATTTTATTTCAAGACTACTCCTCACGGTTTAGGGCCCCTAAAATGCCAGGACAGTATAGGAACCCCACAAATGACCCCATTTTAGAAGGAAGACACCCCAAGGTATTCCGTTAGGAGTATGGTGAGTTCATAGAAGATTTTATTTTTTGTCACAAGTTAGCGGAAAATGACACTTTGTGAAAAAAACCAATAAAAATCAATTTCCGCTAACTTGTGACAAAAAATAAAATCTTCTATGAACTCACCGTACCACTAACAGAATACCTTGGGGTGTCTTCTTTCTAAAATGGAGTCATTTGTGGGGTTCCTATACTGTCCTGGCATTTTAGGGGCCCTAAACCGTGAGGAGTAGTCTTGAAACGAAATTTCTCAAAATGACCTGTGAAATCCTAAAGGTACTCATTGGACTTTGGGCCCCTTAGCGCAGTTAGGGTGCAAAAAAGTGCCACACATGTGGTATCGCCGTACTCGGGAGAAGTAGTACAATGTGTTTTGGGGTGTATTTTTACAAATACCCATGCTGGGTGGGAGAAATAACTCTGTAAATGGACAATTGTGTGTAAAAAAATCAAAAGATTGTCATTTACAGAAGTATTTCTCCCACCCAGCATGGGTATGTGTAAAAATACACCCCAAAACACTGTATACTACTTCTCCCGAGTACGGCGATACCACATGTGTGGCACTTTTTTGCACCCTAGCTGCGCTAAGGGGCCCAAAGTCCAATGAGTACCTTTAGGATTTCACAGGTCATTTTTGTTTCAAGACTACTCCTCACGGTTTAGGGCCCCTAAAATGCCAGGGCAGTATAGGGACCCCACTAATGACCTCATTTTAGAAAGAAGACACCCCAAGGTATTCCGTTAGGAGTATGGTGAGTTCATAGAAGTTTTTATTTTTTTGTCACAAGTTAGCGGAAATTGATTTTAATTGTTTTTTTTTCACAAAGTGCCATTTTCCGCTAACTTGTGACAAAAAATAAAATCTTCTATGAACTCACCATACTCCTAACGGAATACCTTTGGGTGTCTTCTTTCTAGAATGGGGTCATTTGTGGGGTTCCTATACTGCCCTGGCATTTTAGGGGCCCTAAACCGTGAGGAGTAGTCTTGAAACCAAATGTCGCAAAACGACCTGTTAAATCCTAAAGGTACTCATTGGACTTTGGGCCCCTTAGCGTACTTAGAGTGTAAAAAAGTGCCACACATGTGGTACCGCCGTACTCAGGAGAAGTAGTTTAATGAGTTTTGGGGTGTATTTTTACACATACCCATGCTGGGTGGGAGAAATATCTCTGTAAATGACAATTGTTTGATTTTTTTTACACACAATTGTCCATTTACAGAGAGATTTCTCCCACCCAGCATGGGTATGTGTAAAAATACACCCCAAAACACATTATACTACTTTTCCTGAGTACGCCGGTACCACATGTGTGACACGTTTTTGCAGCCTAGGTGCGCTAAGGGGCCCAACGTCCTATTCACAGGTCATTTTGAGGCATTTGTTTTCTAGACTACTCCTCGCGGTTTAGGGCCCCTAAAATGCCAGGGCAGTATAGGAACCCCACAAGTGACCCCATTTTAGAAAGAAGACACCCCAAGGTATTCCGTTAGGTGTATGGCGAGTTCATAGAAGATTTTATTTTTTGTCACAAGTTAGTGAAAAATGACACTTTGTGAAAAAAAAAACAATAAAAATAAATTTCCGCTAACTTTTGACAACAAATAAATTCTATGAACTCGTCATACACCTAACAGAATACCTTGGGGTGTCTTTTTTCTAAAATGGGGTCACTTGTGGGGTTCCTATACTGCCCTGGCATTTTACGGGCCTAAAACCGTGAGTAGTCTGGAAACCAAATGTCTCAAAATGACTGTTCAGGGGTATAAGCATCTGCAAATTTTGATGACAGGTGGTCTATGAGGGGGCAAATTTTGTGAAACCGGTCATAAGCAGGGTGGCCTTTTAGATGACAGGTTGTATTGGGCCTGATCTGATGGATAGGAGTGCTAGGGGGGTGACAGGGGGTGATTGAGGGTGTCTCAGGGGGTGGTTAGAGTGGAAAATAGATGCAATCAATGCACTGGGGAGGTGATCGGAAGGGGGTCTGAGAGGAATCTGAGGGTTTGGCCGAGTGATCAGGAGCCCACACGGGGCAAATTAGGGCCTGATCTGATGGGTAGGTGTGCTAGGGGGTGACAGGAGTTGATTGATGGGTGTCTCAAGGTGTGATTAGAGGGGGGAATAGATGCAAGCAATGCACTGGCGAGGTGATCAGGGCTTGACAGGTGATTGACAGGTAATCAGTGGGTTATTACAGGGAAGAAGAGATGTAAATATTGCACTGGCGAATTGATAAGGGGGGGTCTGAGGGCAATCTGAGCGTGTAGGCGGGTGATTGGGTGCCCCGCAAGGGGCAGATTAGGGTCTGATCTGATGGGTAACAGTGACAGGTGGTGATAGGGGGTGATTGATGGGTAATTAGTGGGTGTTTAGAGGAGAGAATAGATGTAAACACTGTGCTTGGGTGGTGATCTGATGTCGGATCTGCGGGCGATCTATTAGTGTGGGTGGGTGATCAGATTGCCCGCAAGGGGCAGGTTAGGGGCTGATTGATGGGTGGCAGTGACAGGGGGTGATTGATGGGTGATTGACAGGTGATTGATAGGTGATCAGTGGGTTATTACAGGGAAGGACAGATGTAAATAATGCCCTGGCGAATTGATAAGGGGGGGTCTGAGGGCAATCTGAGCATGTAGGCGGGTGATTGGGTGCCCGCAAGGGGCAGATTAGGGTCTGATCTGATGGGTAACAGTGACAGGTGGTGATAGGGGGTGATTGATGGGTACTTAGTGGGTGTTTAGAGGAGAGAATAGATGTAAACACTGCGCTTGGGTGGTGATCTGATGTCGGATCTGCGGGCGATCTATTAGTGTGGGTGGGTGATCAGATTGCCCGCAAGGGGCAGGTTAGGGGCTGATTGATGGGTGGCAGTGACAGGGGGTGATTGATGGGTGGCAGTGACAGGGGGTGATTGATGGGTGATTGATAGGTGATTGACAGGTGATTGACAGGTAATCAGTGGGTTATTACAGGGGAGAAAAGATGTAAATATTGCACTGGCGAATTGATAAGGGGGGGTCTAAGGGCAATCTGAGTGTGTAGGCGTGTGATTGGGTGCCCGCAAGGGGCAGATTAGGGTCTGATCTGATGGGTAACAGTGACAGGTGGTGATAGGGGGTGATTGATGGGTAATTAGTAAGTGTTTAGAGGAGAGAATAGATGTAAACACTGCGCTTGGGTGGTGATCTGATGTCGGATCTGCGGGCGATCTATTGGTGTGGGTGGGTGATCAGATTGCCCGCAAGGGGCAGGTTAGGGGCTGATTGATGGGTGGCAGTGACAGGGGGTGATTGATGGGTGATTGATGGGTGATTGACAGGTGATTGACAGGTGATCAGGGGCATAGATGCATACAGTACACAGGGGGGGGGGGTCTGGGGAGAATCTGAGGGGTGGGGGGTGATCAGGAGAGGGCAGGGGGCAGGGGGGATAAAAAAAAATAGCATTGACAGATAGTGACAGGGAGTGATTGATTGGTGATTGGGGGGGTGATTGGGTGCAAACAGGGGTCTGGGGGGTGGGCAGGGGGGGTCCTGAGGGGTGCTGTGGGTGATCTGGGGCGGGGGGGGGGAAATCAGTGTGCTTGGGTGCTACATAGGGTGGCTGCAGCCTGCCCTGGTGGTCCCTCGGACACTGGGACCACCAGGGCAGGAGGCAGCCTGTATAATACACTTTGTAAACATTACAAAGTGTATTATACACTTTGTATGCGGCAATCGCGGGGTTAACATCCCGCCAGCGCTTCCGTATGGCCGGCGGGATGTTGCGGCGGGTGAGCGGCGGCAGGCGCCGGCGGAGGATCGCGTCACGGATGACGCGATCGCTCCGCCCATGCCCTTACAAGGACCGCCGCCTCTGTGGGTGAGCTGGTCCTTGCAGGGTACACTTCCCGGCCGCCGCTGTGCGTTAGGCGGTCGGGAAGTGGTTAAAAATGACCAGTATAAAGATTGATGAATGCTGATTGGATTATGGGTGGTAGGTATGGAGAAGATCATAAGTAGACTAGATGAATAGGAACAGGTGATTTGAATTGATAAAAAAGTAAGTTTTGAAATAGGTAAACAGAGGCTCCAACAGGTATATACAATAGTTAAAAACTGCTTAAAATGTACCTGAAGGCAAAATTGGATACAAGATAGACACTTACCTCAGTAAAGGGAAGTCTCTGGATAATCCAGTCCTAGACTTTCTGTTCTGTCCAGTTGATGCTTTCAATTGATTTTTGGTCAAAATCTATCAAAAGTCGATCAGACATTTTAGGGGAATCAATTCTCAGCAGATTCAATCAGTAGAGAGTAGTCTAGATGGAGTATGCTGAAGGTATCCACTGATCCGGGTGTTTCTTGCACACAAAAATGTACAGATATGGAAGTGATTTTTCATTTAGAGATTGCAGAAAGTTGTATTAATTTTATGCACATTTGGATTAAAGCTTGGTGTGTTTTGACCGCAAATCAGTTGTGAGACTAAGGGCAGTTTCAGACAATGTATCTGAATTGGCAGCTTTTAGCAGCCCAGCATCTCATTTCAAATGCTTTTCTGCAAGCATGCAGAAAAGCATTTGGCGTTTTTTCTGGGCGCTTACCTGCAATCTTTGTTTTTGACTCCAGCAGGGGACATGGGAGCATGGCAGTAAACAATGGTGGAATCGCAGTGCAGATGACGGAAAAAAACAGAATTGAAACACTGCAATGGTAAATGAAGGTAAGCGATCATACCAATCGCAGTGTTTATTAATTTAAATGGATAGCCCTTAATCTACGAGAGCCACGGCCATTGTTTATCGCCCTCCCACTATCAATGGGAACCAGTCCTAAATTTGAAAAGCTAGATGAAGTAATCCATAGTAACCAGTAAATAATGTAAAGTAACAATCAATTACCGGTACTTATATAGCCATTTTGGAACAGAAAAGTGTCAAGTTAATCCTTTATTAGTCATGTGTAACTACTTACGACTTTATACATTTATATTACAGCATCTTAGTTGAAATAACAAAGAACAAGTTTGCAAATAATGTTAGAATCTTGTCTGACTGTCCTCTAAAATTTAAAATCTAAAACAGTACAAATAACATTTATCTAATAGGGGAGATGTTACGGTGTAAAGGAAAGTTAAAAGACCATTTAGGACTATACACTTTGGTTGAATCATCTCATAATTTGCTTTATTAACCGCTTTTGTGTGCGGCACGAAAATAACACAGTGGAAAGATGAGAATAGCCGTGGTTTCAGTGCCATTTTGCAAGCAATTTTCCATCTGCTAAGCTCATAGTAAAGTCAGCTGGATAATAACAGACATGCTTGAGAAAGAATATGTTGTATTTTTGCATATACTTTTTTGGGCTGTGAACATTTTGGGTAACAGAGCTTAAGCATCTTGGTATAACCCAGACTAGATAACAGAACAGCATCATTAACGAGGGCTGAGTGCATTGAGAAGATGCTATAGCTTTGCACTGACATAAAGCTCAAGAAAACATAAGAAAAACAGCTGCTTGGTGCATTCAACTAGAAAATTACTAGCTTTATAGAATATTACAAATCAGTATGTTGTTTCTTATATCATCTTTTGTTTGGAACTACATGCTGTACTGCTCTACTGAAATGTTACACAAAGACACAATTCCCCCTGACATGTTACTGAAAGATGTAATACTCGCTGATATGATTTAAAAACATATAGTACCTACCTGCTGGTGTATTACTTTTATGACATTACTTATCATGATATGAAAATATTGAGTACCTAAACACATTACAGGTAAGTATTTTACCTCTCAATTACTATACCAGAGTGCCTAGTGACTGATGATGACCTACCATATGATCCATGAATTTATATTTAGTGTTCTCCATGACTGTAGGTGTACAATTTCCCCACTACGTAAATACCAAAGCATTCTCTCCATAGTCTCCACTCTCCATTGAATGAAGCACCCCAGTATGAACTGTTGCAATAGTAGAGAAGACTTTGTCACTCTTCTTTTTCAAAGTGCCCTCCGATCTCCTGTAACGTGTGAGCTATTATTGCTCAATGCTCGGGAGCCACCTCGCCTTGCAGAGTGCCTTGATGTCAAGAGCTATGTGGGCTGTTATTGCTTAGGTGGTGGAACCTCATGATTGTGGCTTCAGCCATTCTGTAAATGCTGCCTGTGAGGGGGATACGGCATTAGAAGGCTTGTTTTTTTATCCTTTTTTATCCACAGCACTAGCACTAGTCGACAGATGCTTATTCAGCTGTTAGCTGAGGAGCATTGCATGGCTGTACTGCTAGTGAAGCTATGCTGGAAAATGGAAGCTGTTCCTAGTGTTAAAGGGGGCCCATAGATGCCACCATGAACCCCCTTCCCCCCAGGGCCTACACCCACAGGTTTGGGGATAGTTTCCCTCACCCTTCTCCTGAGTACCGGAGGTGAGGGTGAGCTCTTTGTCCATGGATTGTATAAGGGCTTTTGGGGAGATTTTTCCACCCCTCTCCCCCGAGCCCCCCACCCAGTCCTTTTAACCACTTAAGTTAATGCCATTGATTTGTTAATATCATTGGGTCAATGCAATTTTCAAAAGTGTTTTCCCAAGAACATTCATGGAATTATATAAGGTTTGGGGGAATTCTCGTGAGACTGTCAGAGGCATTCTTATTCATCCCTAGTTAAAAGTTGAAAAGTCTTCAGTCAATATTTACAGAATTCCTCTGATGATTATAGATCAGGAGTCAGGAACCTTTTTGGCTGAGAGAGCCATACATGCGCCACATTTTAAAATGTATTTCCATGAGAGCCATACCGTATAATTTAAACTGGAACAGTGCGCATGCGCAGCAGAGGGCTCACATCCCTGTTGCCATGGTGATGTGTATACAGTTGATCCTGTGGGCAGCGGAAGTGTCAGACATGTCTTCTGCTTCTCTTGGGTTTCAGCACCATCAGCAATTTTCCCAAGAGCCAGACAGGAGAAACACAGACTAACAGCTTGTACAATTAGCTAACTGACTTGGGAATTGATTCACTTTGTAGGACGAGATCCATGCACTTTGGCCCAATAGGCTGCCTGTCAAGTGACAGGCAGCCTGTTGAGCCAATCAAAGTGCAGGGTTCTCATCCTACAAAGTTACTGGACCTGACAGGTTTTAGAGTGGGACAATTGGAGCGGCCATTAGTTCTGGGGGAGCGCAAGTAAGTTAGTAGTGCATGCTACAGCAATAGCATGCCTACTTTGAAAATGTTACTTCCTCTGCCACACTAAGCTATGCTGCTTGAGCAATGTAACTTAGTGAATCAACCCCTACTGATTTGTCAGTGAGCCAGATGTAGCCATCAAAAGAGCCACATCTGGCTCCCGAGCCATAGGTTCCCTACCCCTGTTACAGATATTGGAAAAGCTTGAATAACATGGATTGCTGAAGGACATACTTTTTTCGTTTAGTTTTTTTTTTTAAAGCTATTTTTAAGGTGTCAGTTTTTAAAAACAAATAAACACACACACAGCTCTAGCACTAGTCAACTGTTGCTTATTTAGTTGTTAGTGAAGGAACAGTGCATGGCTTCACTGCTAGTAATGCCATGCTGACAAATGGAAGTTAATGTAGGTGATTCCGTTCCTAGAATGGTGTCTGAATGGGAAATTGGAACATTAGTTTAAAGTGAATGAAGATACCAATTGACACACACATATCACACTTTTCTCCTGGCAGACTCAAAGAACCAGGACTGTAGAAGTAGACTGTAGAACAGGACACCACTAGAACGTGCTCTTTATAGACAGTAGCAATGCTAGGGAGACTTGCCCAAGGTCTCCTAGTGAATAGGTGCTGAAGGAAGATACGAGATTTTAACCCTGGTCTCCTGTGTCAGAGGCAGAGCCCTGCTGGATAGCGTACTGGTTACTATACAGCCACTGATGGATAGTGTACTGTTTATGGAGATAATCTACATTGAGTCCTATGCCCTAATCTCTATAGGAGAGCATTTTGTTGTTGATCTTTTGCAAGAAAGGTGCATAAAGAAATAAAGGGTAGAAAAGAGTGGACAGACATCTGAGTATGTGCACTCATCAGGGTGTTGATTACTTCAGATTCATCTGTTAGTACTACAGCAAGAGGGATAGCAGTAAAAGAAGACAAACATTAGGATATCGGGGGAAGTGACCACAGCAAATGTTAGTCATGCAGTGCAAATATTCTCACCACTTCACCTTGATTCCAAAGAAGAGAATGTTTGCAGGGATAGCCAGGGTAAATGCAGTTCTGGGGTTGTGCTGCTCATTTCACATCATTAGCAATTGTTGAAGCTACTTTCATTGACATCCCACTTTTTGTACGGCTCTCCTGTTATGCTGAAGCACCACCAGAACTGCCAAAACATTTTGGTTATGAAAGTGTCACAGCAGCACCTGTCCAGATTAACCTCTGGTGAGCACATAGCTCATATGTTACAAGAATATTACATTTAGGTGTAGTCATTCGTTGAAAAAAAGAAAAAAAAATGTTGGTGATCTGTTTTAGTGGTAGACATGAATTATAAAATTATAGCTACATTCACAAAGGAAATAAGGTTCAGTGTTAGTTGGGGAGCAGATATGTAGACATCAAACCAACAAACGTTGATTCCGGTATTACCTTTAACCTCCTTGGCGGTAACCCCGAACGTAGTTCAGGGTAACCCGCGCAGGAGGTTTTCTCCGGCCCTGCTGGGCCGATTTGTTTAATTTTTTTTTTGCTGCACGCAGCTAGCACTTTGCTAGCTGCGTCAGCACACCGATCGCCGCCGCCCCGCGCTCGATCGCTGCTATCTGTCGCGCCGTGCCCCCCCCCCCCCAGATCAGTGCCAGGTAGCGCTAAGGGGTGGTTCGGGACTCCCAATGACGTCCCGACGTCGGTGACGTCATCCCGCCCCGTCGCCATGGCGACGGGGGAAGCCCTCCAGGAAATCCCGTTCTTTGAACGGGATTTCCTGATCGGAGATCGCCGAAGGCGATGGGCTCGCTACATGATATAGCCCTGGGCTCGCTACATGATATAAGAAAAAAAAAAAAACTGCTGCACTGCCTCCTGGCGGAATTTTTTATACCGCCAGGAGGGTTAATGACTAACTGTACATGGTGTATTCAATTTAAAAATCAGCGCAGATCTCAAAGGTAGATATGGTGTAGCACACAGTCTATAAAACTTCCCCACGGTGATATTCAAGCCTCATATACTGTATTTTTGTGATCACCAACACCCAGAAATGTAAGAGGAGCTTACCAATTGCAAACAACCCTCATTATAAGGTTGGATCTTTCACATTAATTGATAGAAGAAATGGATGGACCACAGTCTACATGCCCAGCAGTCCCTAAATCCGAGTAGGTATAGTATCCAGGATATTAGCATGGAAAAAGCAAACAACGGCAATTCTAAGTGTAAACCGTTTATTCAAAATCCGAACATATAAACAGATAAAAGGCTTACATACGGGGCCCAAGACTTGGGAGCCCCAATATAAGTTTCCACAGTAAAAAGGTGTGGCCCTCTGAATTTGGTCCCTTATAGTCTGGGGTCTTTAATCAAAAAGTCCCTTCTGAGGTTATGGAGTTTACTTTCCCTTTCTCCAGTGTCCAAACAAATGTGGTTATAGTACAGGGCCTAGCTGAAGATGACTGCTTTCTTGGTGTGTGGTGGGTAGAAGTTGTCACTCCTCAGATAAGGGGGTCTGTCCGTCGGGTTCCAGTACACAGCAGTCTGGAGCTGATTGTTTTTGTATCTGGATTGTGGTGTCCAGAAGATGTATGTGGGAGCTGGAGTGGCTCATTTTTAGCTTGATGGTGGGGTGAAATTCATTAAAACTCCTGTGGAGCAGTGGTTCCTCATTCCCATATACAGTTAGTCATTAAAGGTATTACCAGACTCAATGTTTGTTGGTTTGATGTCTGCATTTCAGCTACATTCATAGTGGTGCATTGTGGTGTGGCATAAGGGCTGCATTGTTCTGTAGTTTGCCACACTGCAATGCATGACGTGCACAGTACGTTGGGCTCAGCATAAAGACATGTAGCATCGTAACACATTGCACTGCATGCAGTATGTTACCTCAAAATGTGAAAATTAACAGTGACAGTGAAGCATCATTTTTATTGACTGTATGCCTTACTGTGTGCAACACAACGCAGGGATAATGTGTGGCGTAAATTTCCCGTTACACTGAGTTGTATTCCTGCTTTACAGGGAATGCACTGCAAAATCCCATTGTGAACCTAGCCAAACTTTAAAAATGGAATTTAAATTCCCATTAAATTCAGACTTTGTTAGTTGAAGTGTGCCCCTTCCACGTTTTGATATATCAAGCAAATGAAGCCTTTACAATAAATGCCAAATTCAATACACAGACAGACAAAAACACCCTAGTTCCTTGAAGTATTAGTTGGTAGTTCAAACAGAAATGAAAATAACAGTCATGCTATACTGAGCACTGATGCCCTAGAATTCCATATGAGTCATCACGATGATCCATACAGAAGCCCATTTCTTTTATCACTTGTATAGTTCAATATGCTTTTCTCTATTTACTCTCTGATGTACATTATTTTGTGGAGGGTCGATGGGTGAAGTGACTCACTGAAGACAGTGTTTTCACTGCTGTCAGAGAACAGAGCTAACACAAAATGCTCATAATAGGCAGTCATATTAATGGAGTGTGACAGGAACAGGTGCGGAGTGTTTTGTGTTTAACAGTACAAGGAAGGCTGCAAGTTTAATATCAGGGAGCAGCTGCAATGTAATGGTCCTTATAAACATTATTACGAGATTGCCAGGTTTTATAACACAAACCATTTTTTTTTCTACTAACATATGGCGATAAAGGGTTAAAACTTCACACACGGTTAAGTATTCACTCAGTCATTGCACCGGGCTGGGCCTGCGATAAGGGCACAGCCATCCATTGTAATCGTCTAAAAGCATACTTGTCCATATTGTTCTCACACACACTTCACTTTCTCTTTACACAAAATATATCTGTGCTTCTCTTATAAAAACTCTCTGTAGAGGTGTCTGAAGATAAAAGCTCAAGATAGACCTGTTTATTTTAGATTGTCTGTGCACTTGTATTTGACAAGCTGTTTTGAGGCTTTTCAGTGCATTTTATGATCTTTTTTCCACTTCAGGTAGAATTTCAAATGTGGATATTCTACAAAACTATAAAAAGCACTCAGAAGTGATGCATTTTTATAAAAAGCATCCAAAATATGGATACATTTTCTTAGTAATTCTGTGTGCATCACTGAAGAGCCTTGTTTGATGGCTTCTCTACAGAGCAGCATGCATTTTCCTAGAGCTGAGTTTGTTTCTAGCTGTAGAACAGGTGTCAAACTACAGTCCTTGAGGACCATATTCATCCCAGGGTGGATTGATGAATGGAGACATGTATCTACTTGATGATGAACTGCATCTTTCCTGATTTAGTCCCATCAATGAATTTGAACTGTGCTAAAAATGTGTAAGGACCTTGGCTGTGGAGGACAGGAGTTCGACATCCCTGAAGGAACAGATGGAATAACACCTTAAACTCTTACCTAAATGCTACTCATCAGAAGCCACACCTTAAGAGCCATGTCCCATGAGCAGCTCAGTTGCCATGAATAAAGCTTTGACTACACTTAAATATGTTTTAATAGAGTACCGTAGGTAGTAAGAATACTTAGCATTTGCAGTTAGTAATACAAGCTACTGTAGTTGATATGGTTAGCTACTACTTTACTACTGTGACTGGTTATTGTTATTATAGAAGAAACATAATATACAGACATTGGTATAGAAGGCAATACAGAGTTTGGCAAATAATATAGATGTGATACACACTATAATAAGTTACAGTGACAATTGTATGGTCATTAAAGAAAACTCGTAACGAAGAAAACCTCCCCTTGGGGGTACTCACCTCGGGTGGGGGAAGCCTCCAGATCCTATTGAGGCTTCCTCGGTCTCACGGCGGTGGTGAAAATCCTCCTGGAACTGCAGCAATGTAAATATTCACCTCCCTGGCTCCAGCGCAGGCGCAGTATCGGCTCTCCGGACGGAGATAGGCGAAAATAGCCGATCTCTGTCGGGCCGTTCTACTACGCAGGCTCAAGTCTCCTGTGCCTGCGCAGTAGAGCAGACCCGATGGAGATTGGCTATTTTTGCCTATCTCCGTGCGGAGAGCCACAACAGCGCCCCCGCTGAAGCCAGGAGAGGTAAATAAATCAGCGCTTATCAGCGCTTGTCAGGCTTGTCGAAGGAGGATTCCGGAACACTTTGGGGGAGCCAGCGCTGGACTGCCTGCAGCGACAGGGGAGGGGGAAGCCTCATTGGGACCCTTCAGCTTCCCCCTCCCAAGGTGAGTACCCCCCAGGGGAACTTTTTTTTTTTTTTATACAGAGTCTCTTTAAAAAAACAAACAGCATTTTACAAGGCATAAAAGGGAGAAAACCGTACTTTTATGAACTTACAATCTAAAAGAATAGAGAGGAAGCAAGACATGGGTTACTGGTATCATTAGCCCATGCATGACCTGTGGGACCACTTGATTTCTAGCGGCCATGATGCCCCAGGTAGCAGTGACACAAGGAGTACAGTGCTGAAGTAATCAGCCATAGCCTTGCTGTTTTTTTTGGGGGGGGGGGGGGGGGGGGGTTAGAAGGGATTGAAGGTTAATTTAAATTGTTATTTTTTTTCTTGTATTACTATTAAACTGATGTTATATTCAAAGTCAAGCTTATTGAAAACATTGGGGCATATGCACAAAAGTATGGTAAAGTTACTGTGCCATTGTTAAAGGACAACCGAGGTGACATGTGACATGATGAGATAGACATGTGTATGCACAGCGCCATGCACACAAATAACTAGGCTGTTTTCCTTTTTTTCTTTCTCTGCCTGAAAGTGTTAAAATCAGGTATGCAAGTGACAGTTTCTATCTGGGTCAGGAGCGAGTTGGACTGGATCAGACTATAGTATAACCCTCATTGGTAAGTAATTACAGCCATAAAATACTTTCCTGGCAGTAAATGGCTTCCTGGAGCCGGAAAGATGGGTCAATAATGCCTAGATTTGAGCTCTGGCATACTTCAATGGAGGTGTCATTGAGCAGAGACAATGAAACAGTGAAAACTTAAAAACAAGATTTAAATATAAAATAAAACTGTCTGTGGGACATCTAAAAAAAAGTCATGTTTAGGAGAAGGAGGATAAATACAATTGTTTTTCTTATCAGCTTATCTTCACCTCGGATGTCCATTAATCGTAACAAAGTAGCATGCATTACGCAGTTATTGTGACCCATGCTAGGTAATGTGAATGTTGCTAAGGTAACATGCATTATGCTAATTCCATAGCACCCATTACTCTAACAATGCTATTACCTAGGTAATGCAGATCACGGTAAATGTGAAAATGGGTGCAGGCTGCGCTAATTGCGCAATACCTGCTACTCATCACTGTTAATACTGGTACAGTTGCTGCCTGTGCACTGAAACTACTAATTATCCAAATAAATGTATGTATATGTATATATATATATATATATATATATATATATATATATATATATTTTTTTTTTTTTTTTTTTATTTATTTTTTTTTTTTTTTGAAATTCACTCCTTGGTTTTGCCTATAAAACTAGATAAATTGAATTCTTGCATTCATTGTTAGTAAGCCTACAGGGATTAAGCTTCTTGACTACTTCTCTCTTATAGGTTTAGGTAGGCTCTGTATGTTCCTTGAATTGATTAGCTACAATATTGGTTACACAGTCTTCAAATGTGTTGTGTCCACGGCATTATTATTACAGTTCATGTATTGTGGAGTATTCTCCTACTGTGTGTTAATTAGAACTGCATGCAAGCTTTATTCTCATTGCTTTTATTTATTTATTTTTGTTCATTCCGAAAACATAAAAATAACTATGTAGACCTATTTAAACATGCACATAACAAAAAAAGAGAGATAAAATATAAAATTCATGCTAAACTTCCAACTTAAGATCAAAAGCAAATAAATTAAACTGTCACCCATATGCGATATGTAACAGTAAATTAAGCCAAAAATTAAATCCTTAACTGTTATTTCTACCCTCTGGCATTTTTCCTACAGTTTTCCTTTACAGATTGAAGTGCACAAGGAAAGAACATATTTCAGCAGTGGTTATAATGTCAATTATTCTCAGCAAAGATTATACAAATGTGTACATGATGGTAACATCGTATTTACCTCCACGCTGTTACAGAATTTTAGGTTCTTTTCTGTAATATGCATGCAAGGCAAGGATGGTTTTCAAACCTTGTCATAGTGCAGTATAAAGTGTCCTGGCATAAAACATTTTTTGAATCTGCATCCTAATAGGTCCTCTTATTATTGAAGGGGGCTCCAAGATTCCACCATAAGTCCCCCCATGAAGTACCTCCGGTCCTCCTCATGCATATGGGTAGTTGAATCCACCTCTAAAGCATATATGTGAGGATGAACCCCTTGTCCTTGATGTGTTCAAGGTGCAGGTGTAAAAATTACAATGGTAAAAAAGGGCACCAGATATCATATAACCATTATTCTTATTTGCTGCTAGTAGATAGAGATGGTCCGAACGGTTCGCCGGCAACGGTTCCCGGCGAACTTCCGGGGTTCACGATTGTGGAGAACCGCAAACTTTTCCGGAAGTTCGGTTCGCCTCCCTAGTGCATCATGAGGGTCAACTTTCACCCTCTACATCACAGTCAGCAGGCACATTGTAGCCAATTAGGCTACACTCCCTCCTGGAGCCCCACCCCCTTATAAAAGGGAGGCAGCGTCAGGCTTTTCACTCACTCGTGTGCCTGCAGTAATTAGTGAAGGGATAGCTGCTGCAGACTCTCATAGGGAAAGCTTAGTTAGGCCCTTGTAGGCTTGTTAGCTTGTACCTTGCTGATTCTTATTGCTAAAAAAGCACACCACAACAGCTCTTTTGAGAGCTAATCTTGTTCTTGTGATCAATTTTTTTTTTCTGTGTGTCCCACTGACACTTGTGTTGCATAGACATCCTTGCTAATTCCTACTGTGTGTGCCACTGCCAGGCCCAGCACATTCAGTGACTACTACCTGTCTGTGTGACAGGTGCACATTGTACTACCCACTGCATATACGTACCTGTTGTTCACTGTGCACCCACCCACCTATACATAATTGTTACCAGTACCTGTGTGACCGCATGCTGTTTAATATACCACTCCGAGCATACCCTGTGTGACAGATGCACATTGTATTGTAATACCAGTCACTGCATACCTTTCACTGCATCTGTGACTGCACATTGTATTATACCTGGCAGTCAGTCAGTGCATACCTTTCACTTAAATGGATGGCAGACTTGCACTCCATAACAGATTCTCGTTACAGGTAGTAAAGTCTATCAGTGTCATATACAGCAGGGCCTCGAAAGTCCTCCAAGTATTGTTATTTTTGGTCACTACCTCGGGACATGCATGCCATGCCTGCTGCCTTCCTTGGATGTGTGGTAGCCGTTCCTGCTCCTTTGCCCACAGCGTGCCTGCTGCCTTCCTTGGATGTGTGGTGGTAGACATTTCTTAGGCTCCCACTCCGGACCCTTGTATATAAATAGATAGCGCTCCGATTCCAATGGCTAAACATCAATGAAGGTCCTCTTAGGGGCTACACTCACCCAGCCGGTGTGACCACTATAACACTGGTCAAAGATAGCTTGTTGTCTCCTCCGGCCGGCTGCCCGATCTCTGGTCAAGATGTCCCCGCTTTGTGAGCTCCCCTTCATCAATGTGGCTGTGGACTCTTTAAATGCTGGTCATTCTTCAAATAAAATAGACCTCACATAGCGTAGCACCGTTAGGTAAAATAAAATTTTATTAAAGGTAGGTACTCACAAACATGTGGATGGTACAGAGCTTAGAGTGTTAACGGGCTCTCCCCGTGCCTCTCCAGATATGCTCGCTGGGTTCTCCGTCAACGCCTCTGCAATCCTTCCTGATCGTCCTGTTAGCTCCTCCCAACGCATTTCGTCACATGCGCGTGACTCATCAGGGTCGTGTCTAGCCTACAGGACGTCAGGTCTATATAGCTTGGTCTCTTCCACCTCTTTAGTATACTGAATGATGACCTCGCTGCACGTAATTTCCCTTGCCGCGCCCACTGCGCCATCACATGAATGTAATGGAACGCAGGTTCAACCCCCTGAGCTCCATCAGAAAGAAGTCGCGGCAGTCAGTGCGCCGTTAACGTCGCATGGTGATACAAAGTTGGCAGCACAGGCGCACCACCTGCATGCCACTGATAAGGAAGTAGTTGATCGTGCATGTGATGCAAGGAGAAAGCCCGTTCTACATTGCCTCATATTGCTCACTCCCCTTCCTATATTCACTTAAAAAATACATAAGATATTTTAATTTAAAAAATTACATAAAATAATACTGCTAGAACTATATATGACCCTTGTCCTTAAAGGACTTCCGAGGCCAAGTGTTTAAAAAAAAAAAAAGTTATGTACCTGTATAACTTTGGAGGACACGGAGGACGCCGTCCGCGCCCTCCGTGCCGTTCCGCCGGGTCCCCGCCGCTCATAGCCCACCCGGACGGCTCCCGACCCCACGGCCAGGGTCGGGCTCTCCTGCCTGTATAAAGATGGCCGCCGGCCCTGGCCGCGGCTGCACACTCCGCATAGCCTCTAGTGCGGCTGCGCAGCTACATGGTCAGCCCCCCGATCCACGCAACAGGCTGTTTCCTGTAGCGTGGATCGGGGGGCTGGCCCTAGAGCTGCGCAGCCGCACTAGAGGCTATGCGGAGTGCGCAGCCGCAGCCAGGGCCGGCGGCCATCTTTATACAGGCAGGAGAGCCCGACCCTGGCCGTGGGGTCGGGAGCCGTCCGGGTGGGCTATGAGCGGCGGGGACCCGGCGGAACGGCACGGAGGGCGCGGACGGCGTCCTCCGTGTCCTCCAAAGTTATACAGGTACATAACTTTTTTTTTTTTTTTTAAACATTTGGCCTCGGAAGTCCTTTAATACATTATAATGATCTCCATCTTGTGGTCAATATAGGTACTGCCGCAATACATTCATAATGGTCTCCATCTTATGGTCAATAATATGTACTGCCGCCTCAAGACAGCATGATACAAATAAATTCAATAATACAAAATTCTAGAGTATTAAATATTAAAATAAAAATAAATTTATATAAAAATAATATAAAGATACTATGACTAGAGCCTATTGGGTTAGACTATTGGGAGAATTATGTAGGTCCTATTGTTCACCGCTTCAACTACTTGCAATATAGCAATTAAGGTCTATCTCAACGTTGTGCCCCCCCAGGTTGCAGGGTACTCATATCATAAATCCATTTGGTTTCTGTTTTTGAAATTTCCCGGGTTTTGTTACATCCCCTCCATGAGTAAGTAACATTTTCTATTCCACAGAATTTAAGGGAACTAGGGTCAGATCGATGGTGAATTCTATAGTAGTCCGACACACTATGTCCTGTCAGACCTCGCCTAATATTTCCAATATGCTCTCCAATCCTTTTTTTAAGCTTCCTGGTGGTTCTACCTATATATTGGATATTACACAGGCACCAGACCATATAGACCTCCCCCTTTGTATTACATGTGATTAGTGGTGCTCAGCAGAGCTCGAATATTCGAGTAGCTCGAATATTCGAGCTCTTTTCCAGCTATTCGAGCTCCGAATAGCTGCAGCTATTCGAATGGGCTATTCGAGTAAACGCGAATAGCCCATTCACTATTCGAGCTTTTCGGGCAAACGGCGCTATTCGAGCTCGAATACCGAGCTCGAATAGCGTCATAGCCCAGATTGATGTCCTTAGAGCCAATCAGAGGGCTCCCAGGCCCTCAGAGGGGGACCCTGGTCAGCCCCTACCCTATCAATAGCGGCCGCCATGTTCCGTTTCTCTGTCCTTGCCTGAGACTTGCATAGAGAGAGAGTTGCTCCTTTGTGCTTTGGCTTAGCAAGAGCTCTATTGTGGTCATTTACCTAGCGTTTTTGCTCACATACACCTCCTATACACACCTATATTGTTGTTAGTTAGATAGACATTGTATATTAGTTAGTAGCTTTTGTGTTACATAGAGAGAGACTCAGACAGCTGCTGCAGGCTTACAGCTTTAGGCCTCAGGGCCTGCCTGTGTGGGCAGCTGTCCTCCTGTCCTCTGTTAGTTTATTTCTCATTAGTATTTAGACAGTATTAGACAGTATTAGATAGTATTAGACAGTATTTCTGCAGTCCTTTACTACTTAGTGATTGTATTTTGTATTGTAGTTATACACTGTAACTGTACTAGGACACTCACTGACTGTCACTGTTCATAGGCTAGCTCCTGTGTGTGCTTGCACTCACTGTCTGTGTACACACACTCTATTTCCTTCTGAATAGTTATATACTGTAACTGTACTAGGACACTCACTGTCACTGTTCATAGGCTACTAGCTCCTGCGTGTGTGTGTGCACTCACTGTCTGTGTACTGTACACACACTCTATTTCCTTCTGAATAGTTAGTTATATACTGTAACTGTACTAGGACACTCACTGACTGTCACTGTTCATAGGCTAGCTCCTGCGTGTGCTTGCACTCACTGTCTGTGTACACACACTCTATTTCCTTCTGAATAGTTATATACTGTAACTGTACTAGGACACTCACTGTCACTGTTCATAGGCTACTAGCTCCTGCGTGTGTGTGTGCACTCACTGTCTGTGTACTGTACACACACTCTATTTCCTTCTGAATAGTTATATACTGTAACTGTACTAGGACACTCACTGACTGTCACTGTTCATAGGCTAGCTCCTGCGTGTGCTTGCACTCACTGTCTGTGTACACACACTCTATTTCCTTCTGAATAGTTATATACTGTAACTGTACTAGGACACTCACTGTCACTGTTCATAGGCTACTAGCTCTTGCGTGTGTGTGTGCACTCACTGTCTGTGTACTGTACACACACTCTATTTCCTTCTGAATAGTTATATACTGTAACTGTACTAGGACACTCACTGACTGTCACTGTTCATAGGCTAGCTCCTGCGTGTGCTTGCACTCACTGTCTGTGTACACACACTCTATTTCCTTCTAAATAGTTATATACTGTAACTGTACTAGGACACTCACTGTCACTGTTCATAGGCTACTAGCTCCTGCGTGTGTGTGTGTGTGTGTGCACTCACTGTCTGTGTACTGTACACACACTCTATTTCCTTCTGAATAGTTATATACTGTAACTGTACTAGGACACTCACTGACTGTCACTGTTCATAGGCTAGCTCCTGCGTGTGCTTGCACTCACTGTCTGTGTACACACACTCTATTTCCTTCTGAATAGTTATATACTGTAACTGTACTAGGACACTCACTGTCACTGTTCATAGGCTACTAGCTCCTGCGGGTGTGTGTGCACTCACTGTCTGTGTACTGTACACACACTCTATTTCCTTCTGAATAGTTATATACTGTAACTGTACTAGGACACTCACTGACTGTCACTGTTCATAGGCTAGCTCCTGCGTGTGCTTGCACTCACTGTCTGTGTACACACACTCTATTTCCTTCTGAATAGTTATATACTGTAACTGTACTAGGACACTCACTGTCACTGTTCATAGGCTACTAGCTCCTGCGTGTGCGTGCACTCACTCACTGTCTGTGTACTGTACACACACTCTATTTCCTTCTGAATAGTTATATACTGTAACTGTACTAGGACACTCACTGACTGTCACTGTTCATAGGCTAGCTCCTGCGTGTGCGTGCACTCACTGTCTGTGTACTGTACACACACTCTATTTCCTTCTGAATAGTTATATACTGTAACTGTACTAGGACACTCACTGTCACTGTTCATAGGCTACTAGCTCCTGCGTGTGTGTGTGTGTGCACTCACTGTCTGTGTACTGTACACACACTCTATTTCCTTCTGATTACTGATTGATTATTGTAAATTCTACTTCCTGACAGTTACTACTTACTTACTGTAGTAGGGACACTCACTCAGTCACTGTTCATAGGCTAGCTCCTGCACGTGTGTGCGCGTGCGTGCACTCACTGTCTGTAGTGTACACACACTCTATTTCCTTGTGATTACTACTGATTATTGTAACTTCTAGTTGTACTTCCTGACTGTTACTACTTACTTACTGTACTAGGGACACTCACTCACTCTCTGTTCATAGGCCAGCTCCTGCGCGTGTTTGCGCGTGCGTGCACTCACTGTCTGTAGTGTACACACACTCTATTTCCTTGTGATTACTACTGATTATTGTAACTGCTAGTTGTACTTCCTGACTGTTACTACTTACTTACTGTACTAGGGAGTCGGGACACTCACTCAGTCACCTCACCCACCAACCCACTCCATTAAAGTACCCCACTTTTCACCCGCCCTTTTCAAAAACTTTTGTGTTTACGCCCAAAACATCGAAGATGTCTGGAAGTGGCAGCCAGCGCGGTTTGGGCAAGGGGAAGGGCAGCAAGGGAATCGGGAGGAGAGGGAGCAGCTTTGTGGCAAGCCGCGGGCGCGGCCGCGCCACCAAGCACAGTTCCGCAGCAGCAGCAGCAGCAGCGTCAGTGGCTAACATTCCTCCCATAGCCACTGGCCGTGGACGCCTTGGGCGCCGCCCAGCAGGAGCATCTGCAACTCACACTGCAGAGACACAGCAGCAGCAGCAGCGTGTAGCACCTGCTCCGATTTTCCTCCAGCCGGGTCGGAAACGTCCCATTGAGGAAAAGGATGCAGACACTGTGGTGCAACTGATGACGGAGGATGAGCAGCCCGCCATCAGCTCTGCATCCGAGGCCTCCACCCTCACCACCACCACCACCCCTGTTCGCAGCAGCCGCCCAGCAGGGCCTGGGGAGGAGGCCAGTTCACCGTCAGTCGCCGACCTGTCACTCAGCACTCTTTTGACCCCAGGCATGATGCGTCAATTGTCTGCTGTTGTTGGCGATTTGGAGGAGGAGATGCTGATGGGCACTTTGGGGGATGAGGGATTGGACAGCAAGACTGTGGCGACAGTCAAGCAGCCCATCCATGCATCAGGAGAGGAGTTTGGGGGGTCATCATCCCAGCAGGACATGTTTCAGGAGGGGGAGGCTGATGATGACACGGTGACAGACAGAGACTGGGTGCCACCACCTTCAGGGGATGTCGTCCTCAGCAGCTCTGAGGAGGAGGAGGAGGATGCGCTTGTGGGCCTTGCAAGGAGGCGCATCATTGCAAGCATTGGCAGCAGTAGGCAGGTCCCACAGCCTGCTGGTGTCTCAGGCTCAGCAGCAGCAGCATCTGCCAGTACCACCACCAGCCGCACCCAAGCCCCCCCCCCCCCCCAACCACCACAGGGAGACAGGCAGCAGCGGTTCCATGCCGTAGGGGGTCGTTTTTGTCACCAATCTGGCGTTTTTTCACCATGCCCACAGTGTACAGCAAGTACGCCACTTGCAACCACTGTCAGCGGAAGTTGAGCAGAGGTGCAGACCCCTTAAAGTTCAGCACCAGCTCGCTCATCAACCACCTTGCTGCGAAACATTTCCACCAGCATGAGGAGTTCCAGAGGCTGAAGGCATCTGGTGCTGGCAGTGGCACCACACCCATCACTGCACAGCCTTCAGCAGCAGCAGCAACAGCAGCCACCCGCCCTCCTGCTCCTCCAGCAGCACCAGCAGGAGTGCGGAAACGCACTGCTCCTCCCCCCTCTGCAACTCCTGCCGCCGACACTGAGGCCTGTTCTGGCAGCCAGTCCTCAGTGGCCTCCTCTGCTGTGTCTGCTGATTCCCGTGCCAGCAAAAGGCCACGCCAGAGCCTTTTGAGCGAGTCCTTCCAGGGGGTGGTTAGGGCTCTGCCTCCCAGCAGCCGTCGCATGCGGCAGCTGAACGGCTTGCTGGCACGGGCCATGTGCTCCCAACTCCTGCCGTACACGCTTGTGCAGGAGGGGAGCGACATGCGTGCGCTGCTTGCTTGTGCAGCCCCAGACTGGCAGCTCATCAGCAGACACTTCTTCGCCTGCAAGGCCATTCCTGCACTGCACCGCTTTGTGATGGCCAATGTGGAGCGAGGGCTGGAGCACGCGGTTGGTGAAAGGGTCCACGTCACCATGGACTCCTGGAGCAGCCGCTTCGGGACAGGCCGCTACCTGTCTTTCACTGTCCACTGGGTCAGCTTGGTGGAAGGGGGTGAGGATGGGAGAGCAGCAGCGGGCACAGCAGCAGCAACACAGTGGGTGGTGCCCCCCCCGCAGGGTCAGGGGAACTGCAGCAGGTTCCTCCGATCCTCTGCCATCCTCCGGCGCACCTGGCCAAACCCCCCGCCTCAGCAGCAGCGTGAAGGCCCGCCACTGCCAAGCGCTGCTGCACTTGGTCAGCCTTGGGAAGACCAAGCTGACGGCAACCCATGTGTTGGCCAAACTCCAGGAGCAGGAGAGGATTTGGCTGACCCCCAGAGGCCTCAGAGTCGAAGAGGTGGTGGCCGACAATGGGGCCAATCTGGTTGCCGCAATAGACAGGGGAAACCTGACCTACATCCCCTGTCTTGCCCACGTGCTGAACCTGGTGGTGCAAAAGTTCTTGCGCACCTACCAGGGGATGGGCGAACTGCTGGAAACGGCAAGGAACGTTGTGCGTCACTTCCGGCGCTCGGCTGCAGCCTGTGCAAGCCTGGAAGACGTGCAAAAGGAGCTGGAGCTGCCACGCCATCGGCTGATCCTTGACGTTCCGACTCTCTGGAACTCCACCCTGGCGATGTTGGAGCGTCTGGTTGAACAGAAGCACGCTGTCAACCAGTACCTTGCCCTGGCCACTGTTTCCGCCGCTCAGAGAAGGGACAAGACCAGCAACATCCCGTCCATCGTCCCCGATGATGACTGGAGGCACATGCAGCAGGTGTGCTTAGTGCTGGCTCCCTTTCTGCAGGCCACTAACATGGTGAGCAGGGACCATGCTATGGTCTGCGAGTGGGTGCCCCTGGTTTGTCTGCTGAACAGGGCCCTCGATGCTTTGCTGGAACAGGGAGCGGCAGCCTTGGACCAGCAGGAGCGGCAAGCAGCTGCACAGTCCACCTCTGAGGGGGAGGAGGAGGAGGACTTGGTGGAGGTCCCTGACCTTGCTGCTGATGAGGGGGATCAGCACAGCGCAGCTGAGTTGGTGCGGGGGTGGAGAGAGGATGAGGCGGCAGAGGAGGAGGATGAGGAGGACAGCACTGCCGTCGATGTGCCAGCACACGTGGCCCGCCTCTTCCCAATGGCAGCGCACATGCTGGCGTGCCTGCGCAAGGACCCCAGGGTGATCCAGATGAAGCAGAGGGAGGACATCTGGATCAGCATGATGTTGGACCCACGCCTCAAGGGGAAGTTGAGCCAGTTCCTGCCGCCTGCAGGAGGAGACCCAGCGCAACAAATAAGGAGCTTGCAGCAGGCCCTTGTTGAGCGCTTGGAGGAAGCCTTCCCCCAGCCTTCCACCCCCACTGTCCAGCAGCCAGCACAGAGGCAGCAGCAGGTGCCTGCATCCAGCAGCAAGCGCCCCACAGACCTGCTGTCTCTCAGCCACGAGCTCTACAGGACTGTAGAGGCTCCGGCAGCAGTGACTAGAGAGGAGGTGCATGATGCAGCAGCATCCTCCTCCGGTCACAGCCAGCGCCTGACCCGCATGGTGGCTGACTACATGGGGTCCTACAGCGGGCTTGACAGCGATGCCCCTGTTGATCCCATGGAGTATTGGGTCAAGCCCCTGGAGATCTGGAGCGAGCTGGCGTAGTACGCCCTGGAAGTGCTGTCCTGCCCCCCTTCCAGCGTGCTGTCCGAGCGCTGCTTCAGTGCAGCTGGTGGCGTGGTCACCGAGAAACGCTCACGTCTGTCTCACAAGTCTGTGGACAGACTGACGTTTCTCAAGATAAACCAGGCGTGGGTGGAAGGCGAGTTCCTGGCCCCTGTTGTCGGCGAGAGGGGGACATGAACTGGCTAAGAACCATCGTTAATGTGCCTTACCACCCTTTACCACCTCCTGGCTCCTGCTCACTAAGCCAGCCTGGTTCAGTTTGACTATTACGTCGCCTGCAGCCACACATTTTACACCTACAGTGGGCTGCTGTGTACTGCCCTTCTGCTGTCTGTCTGTGTTTCCCACTGCCAGGGTACACAGAATTACATTCTGCTGCCACTCTGCCACCAGCTATTACGTCAAACAATAGCTATATATCTGTGTAATTGGTTGTAAAACCAAAACCAAAAAACCATTAAAAAAAAAAAAGGTTTAATTTTTCTGAGGTGCCCGGGTTGAAAACTGTGTTGTCCCAGTTGTGTATTGGACACGATGTGGGCTGCACGACCGCTGTCTGGGACCTCCTGTTGTGTTTATTTACAGCCCTGGTATCACCGCTAGGTACCAGGGCTATTATGTCACGCTGCCTGCCTGCTGCCACACTCACACTACTCCTCCATTCCTCCTGCTGCTGCTGTCTGTCTGTGTTTCCCACTGCCAGGGTACACAGAATTACCTTCTGCTGCCACACTGCCACCAGCTATTACGTCAAACAATAGCTGCTCACATTACTCCTCCATTCCTCCTGCTACTGCTGCTGTCGGTCTGTGTTTCCCACTGCCAGGGTACACAGAATTACATTCTGCTGCCACTCTGCCACCAGCTATTACGTCAAACAATAGCTATATATCTGTGTAATTGGTTGTACAAACAAAACCAAAAAACCATTAAAAAAAAAAAAAAGGTTTAATTTTTCTGAGGTGCCCGGGTTGAAAACTGTGTTGTCCCAGTTGTGTATTGGACACGATGTGGGCTGCACGACCGCTGTCTGGGACCTCCTGTTGTGTTTATTTACAGCCCTGGTATCACCGCTAGGTACCAGGGCTATTATGTCACGCTGCCTGCCTGCTGCCACACTCACACTACTCCTCCATTCCTCCTGCTGCTGCTGTCTGTCTGTGTTTCCCACTGCCAGGGTACACAGAATTACCTTCTGCTGCCACACTGCCACCAGCTATTACGTCAAACAATAGCTGCTCACATTACTCCTCCATTCCTCCTGCTACTGCTGCTGTCGGTCTGTGTTTCCCACTGCCAGGGTACACAGAATTACATTCTGCTGCCACTCTGCCACCAGCTATTACGTCAAACAATAGCTATATATCTGTGTAATTGGTTGTACAAACAAAACCAAAAAACCATTAAAAAAAAAAAAAAGGTTTAATTTTTCTGAGGTGCCCGGGTTGAAAACTGTGTTGTCCCAGTTGTGTATTGGACACGATGTGGGCTGCACGACCGCTGTCTGGGACCTCCTGTTGTGTTTATTTACAGCCCTGGTATCACCGCTAGGTACCAGGGCTATTATGTCACGCTGCCTGCCTCATTGACTGCCTGCTGCCACACACTCATCCTCCTCCTCCTGCTGCTGAATTTACCTCCTGCTGTCTGTGTGTTTCCACTGCCAGGGAGCACATACAATGGCGCTTCCAACATGCGTGCGCCACCAGCTATTTGTTACGCTCAAAAATAGCTGCATTTCTGTAAAAAAAAAAATTGAAAAGAGAAATAAGTGAAGAAGAAGACGATATAGAAGAAGATGAAGAAGAAGAAGAAGAAGATGAAGAAGAAGAAGAAGAAGGAGAAGAAGAAGAAGATGAAGAAGAAGAAAATGAAGAAGAAGATGAAGAAGATGAAGAAGAAGAAGATGAAGAAGAAGAAGAAGAAGGAGAAGAAGAAGAAGAAGAAGAAGAAGAAGAAGAAGAAGAAGAAGAAGAAGAAGAAGAAGAAGAAGAAGAAGAAGAAGAAGAAGAAGAAGAAGAAGAAGAAGAAGAAGAAGAAGAAGAAGATGAAGAAGAAGATGAAGAAGATGCAGAAGAAGATGAAGAAGAAGAAGAAGAAGATGATGATGAAGAAGATGAAGAAGATGATGATGAAGAAGATGAAGAAGATGAAGAAGAAGAAGATGAAGAAGAAGAAGAAGAAGAAGAAGAAGAAAAAGAAGAAGAAGAAGAAGAAGAAGAAGAAGAAGACAATATAGAAGAAGAAGAAGATATAGAAGAAGATATAGAAGAAGAAGATATAGAAGAAGAAGATATAGAAGAAGAAGAAGATAGAAGATAAAGAAGAAGAAGAAGAAGAAGTATATACAGTACTGAACAAAATTCTGGACACAACTTCTCTTTTCACCTTTTTTTTTTAAAGGAACATCCCCACATAATCACTTGCTGTTGTTACTTGGAAAAAAAAGATGTTTCTTGCATCATTCACCCTCAAAACAAGTGTTGGAAGCTATTTAAGGCCAATTCGAATAGTCAGCTCGAATAATGAGCTCGAATACCGACTCGAATAGTGAGCTCGAAGTCCGAGGTCGAATCGAATAGTAAAAATTATTCGACTCGAATATTCGACTGACCTCGAATAATTTACTATTCGAATTCGACCAAACTCGAATTTTAAAAAGGGGTATTTGAGCACCACTGCATGTGATGTTCTGTTTTATTTTATAGGTCTTTCCTTTTGAGGTGGATGTCACTTCATTGCATCTTGTTGGTGTGGCCTCTTTACAACCCGTGCATCCTCTGCATGGGTAGAAACCATTCTGTTGCCAGAATGGTGTTGTTTCTCTTGGTGGGTTGACACAACTTGGTGCCAGATAACTTCTCAAGTTCCGGGCGAACAGGTAGTATCTTCTTTAAAGAGAAACTCTGACCAAGAATTGAACTTTATTCCAATCAGTAGCTGATACTCCCTTTTACATGAGAACTCTATTTCTTTTCACAAACAGACCATCAGGGGGCGCTGTGTGGCTGATATTGTGGTGAAACCCGTCCCACAAAGAAATTCTGAGTACGTACTCTTGACAGTTTCCTGTCTGTGAACCCATGTTGCATTGTGGGAATTAGCTGTTTACAGCTGTTTCCAACTGCAAAAACAGCAAGCAGCAGCTACATCACTTGCCAGCAGTAAAAATGTCACCATGTAATAAATGTCAGAATATAAATCAGGGATTTAAAATATTTTACAATGAGCAAACACTGACTAAATCATTTATACATAATTATTGTAAAAATGAAGCACTTTTTTTATTACATTATTTTCACTGGAGTTCCTCTTTAATTGTACGTCCTCCTTCAGTATGGACCAGTGTTTTCTTATGAGATGGTCCACCTGCCTGTACTGAATATTGAGATCACTCAAGAAAGGAATATTTTCTATCTGTTGTTGGTTTGTTTGAGTTCCTGATGCTTTCTTGATCAGTTGTGACCTATCAATTCTTCCCACTTCCATAATTTGCCTCTGGATTTCAACCTCATCATACCCTTTGTCGACAAATTGTTCCGCCAGTATCTGTGATTGTGCTAGATAATCTTCCATGTAACTGCAATCTCTACGAAGTCTGATCAGTTGTCGTTTTGGGATGGCATTTTTCCACCTCGGATGGTGGCAGCTGTCTGTGGCAAGGTAGCCATTCCTGTCGGTTGGTTTAAAGTAAGTGGTTGTACATACTCTTCCACTCCTTTTTTCAATGTTTAGGTCCAGGAAATGTATCAAAGTCTTACTCACTTTCATTGTCAATTCAATGTTCATCCTATTTTGGTTGAGCCCCTCAAAGAAAGCTGTGAGTTCTTCCTCCTCCCCCCACCACACCATAAATAGGTCATCTATAAACCTTTGCCAAGTTTGTATCCGGTTATCACCTCCATTACACAGTATAATCTCTTCCCATCTGCCCATGAATAGATTGGCGAGGGAGGGGGCAAACCCCACCCCCATGGCACATCCCCTTATCTGCAGATAGTAGCTTCCCTTGTGCCAAAAGTAATTTTGTGTGAGGGCGAATTCCAGCAACCTCATAATAAATTTGCATTGTTTCTCATTCAGTTGTTGATCTTTACTTAGATAGTACTGTACAGCCTCCAATCCAGCCACATGGAGTATATTACTATAAAGGGATTTTACATCGGCTGTTACCAGTATATCTCCTTTTTTCTACCACTAGACTGTCCAAGATCTGCAGCATGCCTAACACTAATCTCACCCCTCTTTCACCTAACTCTACCCTTCCCATGCTATAAAGCCACAATTTAACCAAGTAGCTTTAAAGCCACTAATTAATACTCCTGTAAAGCTGCAATTTGCCCCAGTGGCTGTAAAGCTGCTAATTGCATGCAGGGGAAAGGGAAAATAGGGTTAAATTGTAACATCTTGTTGTAATGAATAGCGGAGATGCCGCCGCATGGGAGAGCGGCATGGCGGCTATCTCCGCGTTCCAGCCGGCGGCTGTTGCCACGCAGCAGCGTGATGCTGCCTTGCCTGGTCCTTCTAGTGCACACAGATGGAGAACTACGCGCGCACACGCCAGGCGACAGGTCCTTTATGCTGCTAGAAGGGGAGTCAGCTGATCATGCCAATCAGCTAACTCCGGCTGTGCTCCGGATTGGCTGAGTGACTGGGGCGGCGCTGTGGAGCGCTTTTAGTATATATAGGACTTGCTGGTCACTTGTAAGTTGTCTGCTGTTGCGAACATTACGTGTGAGCGCTCAGACCTGAGTCAGATCCCACAGTGTGTTAGAACCAGCCGGAGCTGGGAATTCACACTGAGTCCATTGATAGCTTAAAGTACTATTGCTTGCTACTGTTTATGTGTTAGATTAGTTCCCAGGTGTTGAGACCAAGGACCTCATACCTAAGACTAGGAGATTGCTATATTGTTACTATCATCTGTTAGACTAGTTCCCAGGTTTTGAGACCAAGGACGTCACACCTAAGACTAGGAGATTGCTACTATCATCTGTTAGACTAGATCCCAGGTGTTGAGACCAAGGACCTCACACCTAAGACTAGGATTGAGAGAGATTTCTGTTACCTGTTATGACCTTTGGCTTTCCTGACTACTCTCCTGTCCTCTGATTCGGTACTTCCGCCCATCTGATTACCTGTTGCCAACATTGCCTGTACCTGGATACCGAATCAGTCTTCCGCTTCTGTACTTTGTTTGTCCGTTTGTTGCCGAGCTGGCTTGTCTGACCTTTCTGGCTGTCACCTAGTCCCTGGGTGATCAGCCTTACTGTATACCTGTGACACCTGCTCTTCAGGTGGTTATTAGCTGCTATATCAGGCCTATGGTCACCAGCTCCACTGGAGACCATCGTGCAACACAGTCAGTGAGTCTCTACCTATCCTTGGCTGCAGTACAGTCCGATTCCGTGCTCCTCAGGGAATCCCTATCTGCAGACCAATCATCATCAATATTACTCCAGACAGTGATCCCTGCTCCTCAGGTATCCACTGGCTTCAGTACAGCCTGATTCCCTGCCCCTCAGGGAATCCTAGACTACAGAAGTGTTTGTATCTCTCGCTTCTCGGGAGATAATCTCTCCAATTACTGTTGCACAAAACACTATATCACATTGGGTGTCCTGTGTCTAGCTATACTAGTATTATTGGTGATTCTGCAGATCACTACATAATCAGGTATAGCATTTGTATTATTGGTGATACTGCAGATCACCAATAATCAGAAAAATCTGTGTTGCTGACACCAATCGTTACACTTGTTCTCACTGTTCTTTTTTACAGGTCTTTCTTTCTCTGAAGCTGCCCTCACAGAATAAGGCTATGATTAGGGACCAAGCAATAGCCTGGGACAGGTTAATTGTTTTTCTGATGGTCTGTGATTTAATAAAGCAAAGAAAATGAATCCAGTACGTGGTTGCACACTTCATCTATGGATACTTTGGTTTGCTTTTTCCACACCAATAATCTGTGTTCTTATGGGACTCTATATGAAATCTGAGCAGTGTTCACTGTTCACTGCTTTTCTTTCCCCATCCCTTCCCCCTCTTTGTCTCTTTTGCCTTTTTGTAGCTTCCCCTTTTTTTCCATTTCTTTCATTATTATGGTGACTTCCGTCTAGTAATTTAAATCTCTAATTTTTTTGATTTGTAAATATTGGCCAATACCTTCTCCTGGGGAAGTGAGCTTTTCTTTATAAAACATGAGTGTTTTTGGAATTGTTCAACTTTCCCTAGTGCACTGTTCATTAAACTGTAAAATGTACTTCCCATATCATATGGATGGTGGAGTGGCAAATATTTTGTAGGTCCAAAACCTATTTAGAGGTTTTTGAAATCTATGAATTTAAACACTCATTGTAAACAAGAATGGTGCATGTTTAAAGACCAAGGAATGTGTTCATGAATATATACAAATGATTTAGGTTTTGTACCCCCTCCTAGACCTTTATGTTCAAGTTAACCTCCCTGGCGGTAAGCCCGAGCTGAGCTCGGGCTATGCCGCGCAGGGGGAGATCTCAGCCCCCGGTGGGGCGATTTTCATTCTATAAATTGCTGTGCGCGCAGCCAGCACTTTGCTAGCCGCGCGCACAGCTTGATCGCCGCCGCTCTGCGGCGATCGGCTGCACGCAGCGGCTGAAGAGGCCCCCCCCCCGCCAGAGCCCTGCGCTGCCCGGATCAATGAGTTCCGGGCAGCGCTATGGGCTGGATCGGGTGTGCCTGACGTCAGGACGTCGGCTGACGTCCATGACGTCATCCCGATCGTCGCCATGGCGACAGGAGAAGCCAAACAGGGGAACGCGTTATATACGCGTTCCCCTGTTTGCTATAGATGCCGGCGACGATCGGACTAGAGGGCCACATGCGCCCTCTAGTGGTGTTTCATGTAGCTACCACTCTGGTAGCTTTACATGAAACAAAACAAAAAATTTAAAAAAAAAAGGATTTTTTTAAAAAGGAAAAACAAAATTAACCGCCAAGGAGGTTAAAGGCCTTATCTTATGCTTTAAAATATTCAAAAAATCCTGATCTATCCTAAATGATTAAATGGGAAATATCCTAGAGACGAAAGTAAGGCACAATACAATCACAGAATTATATAAATATTTATATTTGTCTGACTTGGCACTTGAATTTTTGAGAACGCTTTTGATAGAGTGGTCTGGGCTACATGAGATTACTGATGAGCAGAAATTAGGCCTGCGCCTACTTACACATCGTGATTCGCATTTGTGCATCGTAATTGTAATGTGAAATTTCAGGGAAAAGTAAAATGAATTTGTAATTGTAAGCATTCGTAATTAGGCATTAATTTACACGTAATTTCATACCGACTTTGGCAGTAAATAGCAAAGCCCCCATACGTGCTATTGCTACTAAAATTGCTACATATGTTAAGGAGAATAGTGGGTACAAGTCAAATTTTTGATTTTAAAAATACAAACAAAAATAGTTTTTAAACTTTCATTTTTCTGAGTTTAGCCATTATTTCTTTTTCAAATGATAACATCATCCAGCTACCTTACAACAGCACAGATAATGTGAAAGTGGTATGGTTGGGTAGTGCCGCATTTGTGCTGCAAAATAATTGATCTACTGTTTATAGTGTTGAGATATTTACGTTTTTGTAAAGGTCAAAGGCTCACTCAGCCATACACTGTAATAGACTAGACACTGACTCAGACAGGAAGTGACTACAGTGTGACCCTCACTGATAAGATGTTCCCTTTTTATCTCGTTCTTGCTCTCAGAAGCCATTTTCTGCTAGGAAAGTGTTTTATTGTTGGAATTTCTTATCCGTGATGGTCACACTGTAGTCACTTGCTGTCTGAGTCAGAACTGAGTCAGCCACTTACATAACTGATATTTAACTCTTTCGGGCAGAGATTTGTGTACTATGCACTGTACATACACATGTCTATCTCATCATGCCACATGTCACTTCAGGAATCCTTTAAAGATGAAAGAACAATTGCCTCAATTGTCACCCTCTGATTAATTGTAATGAATGCTATAACTAGAATGATACTGATTTTGTTAACAATGTATTTTCCTTTAAAGAGCTTTGACCACATCTTTAAAATAAATGTCCAAAATTTCTATGTGTTAAAAGTGTCCTTATCTGCAAATACTTTAGAGTCATGCAAGAGTTGTTTTTTCATTTAAATGGTATAACAACACTGTTAGGCATCTGTGGATCTGGTTGCTATGGGACCATCAAAACATAAATGCTTTCCATTTTGTAAAATAGGTATATATGCTCTTCTGGAATATCAGAAATTGGGATAAGAAAAAAAATGTCATGGTTTGATAGAAAGTTCATACTGATTTTTTCTCCAACATTAATTTTTTTATTGAAACTCAAAATCTCAACAAGTAACTGAATATAACAAATTACGGTAACAGTAGGTAAGTTCATACTGAAAATTAACACTTCTTTTGGTCATCTATATAAAATTCAGGCTTGCAAATGTATTTGTATAGCTTTGTATGGGAAATAAACTAGCATGCATACAATTATCATTGCTATATTTTCCACATGGCCATGGATAGCAGGATTTAAACAATAATATTGGGCTTAATTTATTGACTGGACACCTGAAGGAGAACTATAGTTAAAAGAAAGTAATTAATAAAATTGCTTATATTTTACAATATTCATTTATAAGCTATTTAGTCAGTTTATTTATAGTCAGTTTATTTATAGTTATTATAAAATCTTTCATCACTCTGATTACATTCTGAAATGTATCACAGGTGGCCACATGTTTAGTCTTGTCAGTTGATCTTTCTTTATTTACTGACAATTCTATGCACAGAGGTAAATACTGCTTTCATGGCATCTGGAAACACCTTTTATTTTCTACAGTGCAAAAAAGGTTCACAGATAGGAAACTGTCAGGACCATGGCCCTGACATCACACTGTGGAAGGGGTTTTACCACAGTGATGGGCTGAATATCAAATTTTGGGTTTACGAATTTCGAAGGTGAATCTCTGCAAAAATTAGCGAATCTGGCGAATCTGTGAATCTCCATAGACTTCAATGGACAGGGGAATTTTTAAATCTACAAAGACTGTTTCTGCCCACAAACGTCATGGAAAAGTTGATTCAAGGGGCCTAACACTTCGACGGGGGCATGCTGGAGGGGGATCCATGGCAAAAGTCCCACCGAAAATTACTTAGTTGACGCAGAGTCGGGTTTTAATCGCTAAAGGGCAGAAATCACATTACATTCCTAAATTGGTGGAATAAAGTGCTTTAAACATTTGGCGTATGTACAGGTCGATCAGGTAGTGTAAGGGTTATGCCCACTTCACACTGACAGTCTGCAGTCCGCAAACAACCACAAAGACCTCAAGTGAGCAAATCATTGTTTTTACTAGTTGACACTTCCAGGACATAAATGTTAGTCTTCTCGGTGGCAGTCTTTGTGTAGTGGTGTGTAGTGGCTGCAGTGCTTGTGCACACAATCATGGGAGTGCAGGTGATCACGGTTTTCCAGCCCTTATGGTGGTCAGGCTGAGATAGTTCAAGGACAGTTAAGTGACCAAGAAAACACTGATTCTGCACTGAGGCCTTATGCAGGGGCAGTAGTAGATACTAGATGCCAGTAGTGGTGCGAAAGTGGCTTTTGTTCGGTGTACTACTAGGACCAGCAGACCTGTGTCCTACAGCACTGAGCTTTTACACAGGGACCAGTGGATACTAGATGCCAGTAGTGATGTGAAGGTGGGTTATGGTCGGTGCACTACTAGGACCTGCATAAATGTCTCCTACAGCACTGAGGTTTTACACAGGGGCCAGTGGATACTAGATACCAGTAGTGGTGTGAAGGTGGGTTATGGTTGGTGCACTAATAGGACCAGCAGACCTGTCTCCAACAGCTAACTTGTGCACTGGCCACAGAAGAGAAATACAATAGCAAGAAATACAATGTATCAGCCCTAAGAAGGGCTTAGCTGCTCAGGACAATGTGACTTGTATCAGCAAGAATCTGCACTGAGAGGACACAGAACATAGGCCTACCTAACTCTCACTGTCACCAACACACTGTTCCTGCTCTCATTAAAGAGAATCTGTATTGTTAAAATCGCACAAAAGTAAACATACCAGTGCGTTAGGGGACATCTCCTATTCCCCTCTGTCACAATTTCGCCGCTCCCCGCCGCATTAAAAGTGGTTAAAAACAGTTTTAAAAAGTTTGTTTATAAACAAACAAAATGGCCACCAAAACAGGAAGTAGGTTGATGTACATTATGTAAACACATAGAAAATACATCCATACACAAGCAGGCTGTATACAGCCTTCCTTTTGAATCTCAAGAGATCATTTGTGTGTTTCTTTCCCCCCTGAGGGGGGAGTGCATAGCAGAACCACAACACTGAAGAACTTGGCAGCCTTCCAGACACAGGCTGACAAGTCTGACAAGGGAAAGATACATTGATTTATTACAGAGACTGTGATAGTACAAAGTGCTGCAGTAAGCCAGAACACATTAGAATAGCTTTTGGAACTTGTAGGATGATAAAAAACAGGATGCAATTTTTGTTACGGAGTCTCTTTAAGACAGCAGCCACAGAATGAGTGCAAGATGGCCGCCGTCCTGGCTTTTTTACAGGGGGGTGTGGGTCCAGAAGGGGGTGCTAGCTTATTGGCTGCCATGTGTCTGCTGACTGTGATGTAAGGGGTAAAATGTACCCCAATGATGATGTATAGGGGGCAAATCGAATCCACCATGTATTCACTTGAGGAGGCAAATGCGGATAACCGATCTTTGCTGCAAAGTATCCACCTGGTGAATACGATGGCCCATCTCTAACCACAATATAATCCATAATGTCCCTGATGATCTATTTAACCACTTGCCGACCGCGCACTCATACCGCGTGTCGGCAAAGTGGCAGCTGCAGGACCAGCGACGCAGTTCTGCGTCGCCGGCTGCAGGCTAATTAATCAGGAAGCAGCCGCTCGCACGAGCGGCAGCTTCCTGTCAATTCATGGCGGGGGGCTCCGTGAATAGCCTGCGGGCTGCCGATCGCGGCTCGCAGGCTAAATGTAAACACAAGCGGAAATAATCCGCTTTGTTTACATTGTACGGCGCTGCTGCGAAGCAGCGCCGTAAGGCAGATCGGCGATCCCCGGCCAATCAGCGGCCGGGGATCGCCGCCATGTGACAGGGGACAGCCTGTCACTGGCTGCACAGGACGGATAGCGTCCTGTGCAACGCGGATCACCGGGGGGGAACAGGTAGGAGAGGGAGGGGAGGAATTCCGCAGCGGAGGGGGGCTTTGAGGTGCCCCCCCCCCCCCGCAACACCCATCAGGCAGGAGCGATCAGACCCCCCCAGCACATCATCCCCCTAGTGGGGAAAAAAGGGGGGCGATCTGGTCGCTCTGCGTGCCAGCTGATCTGTGCTGGGGGCTGCAGAGACCACCCAGCACAGATCAGCTAAAACAGTGCTGGTCCTTAAGGGGAGGTAAAGGGTGGGTCCTCAAGTGATTAAGAAAAGGTAAAGATTTCTCATGGGAAAGGGGGTATCAGCTACTGATTGGGATGAAGTTTATTCCTGGGTTAAAGTTCCACTTTAAACACACTGACGTTATGATTATTTTCAGATTTAGGGTCTAAAAGCCATGGAATTTTTTTACAAGCCTTTAGACCCTAAAATCAAGAAAAAACAAAAACATACTATAGAGAGATCTGCAGCAGCTCCTGCATATAACTCTCTCAGGCAAGGGATTACTGCTCTGAGCTGTGGATTTCCTTCCCGAGCCTGACTTGGGATTACCGCTAAGCAGGTTAAAGCTTCTTCCCCACTGCATCCATATATGTCTATATATTTTTATGGTACCATCAAATCATCAGACCAGCAGTTTGGCAGGTTCCTTGAGAATAACACACAGTAGGGTGTGCATCACAGTGGCAGAGAAGCGATCTTTCAGTGAAGTGTATGCTTAACCACTTGAGGACCTAGGGCTTTCTACCCCTTAAGGACCGGCCACTTTTTTTCCATTCAGACCACTGCAGCTTTCACGGTTTATTGCTCGCTCATACAACTTACCACCTAAATGAATTTTGGCTCCTTTTCTTGTCACTAATAAAGCTTTCTTTTGGTGCTATTTGATTGCTCCTGCGATTTTAACTTTTTATTATATTCAGCAAAAAAGACATGAATTTTGGCAAAAAAATGATTTTTTTTAACTTTCTGTGCTGACATTTTTCAAATAAAGTAAAATTTCTGTATACATGCAGCGCGAAAAATGTGGACAAACATGTTTTGGATAAAAAAAACCATTCAGCGTATATTTATTGGTTTGGGTAAAAGTTATAGCGTTTACAAACTATGGTGCAAAAAGTGAATTTTCCCATTTTCAAGCATCTATGACTTTTCTGACCCCCTGTCATGTTTCATGAGGGGCTAGAATTCCAGGATAGTATAAATACCCCCCAAATGACCCCATTTTGGAAAGAAGACATCCCAAAGTATTCACTGAGAGGCATAGTGTGTTCATAGAAGATATTATTTTTTGGCACAAGTAAGCGGAAAATGACACTTTGTGACAAAAAAAAAAGTTTCCATTTCTTCTAACTTGCGACAAAAAAAAATGAAATCTGCCATGGACTCTCCATGCCCCTCTCTGATTACCTTGAAGTGTCTACTTTCCAAAATGGGGTCATTTGTGGGGTGTGTTTACTGTCCTGACATTTTGGGGGGTGCTAAATTGTAAGCACCCCTGTAAAGCCTAAAGGTGCTCATTGGCCTTTGGACCCCTTAGCGCAGTTAGGCTGCAAAAAAGTGCCACACATGTGGTATTGCCATACTCAGTAGAAGTAGTATAATGTGTTTTGGGGTGTATTTTTACACATACCCATGCTGGGTGGGAGAAATATCTCTGTAAATGACAATTTTTTCATTTTTTTTTACACACAATTGTCCATTTACAGAGTTATTTCTCCCACCCAGAATGGGTATGTGTAAAAATACACCCCAAAACACATTATTCTACTTCTCCCGAGTACGGCGATACCACATGTGTGGCACTTTTTTGCACCCTAACTGCGCTAAGGGGCCCAAAGTCCAATGAGTACCTTTAGGATTTCACAGGTCATTTTGCGACATTTGGTTTCAAGCCTACTCCTCACGGTTTAGGGCCCCTAAAATGCCAGGGCAGTATAGGAACCCCACAAATGACCCCATTTTAGAAAGAAGACACCCGAAGGTATTCCGTTAGGAGTATGGTGAGTTCATAGAAGATTTTATTTTTTGTCACAAGTTAGCGGAAAATGACACTTTGTGAAAAAAAACAATAAATATCAATTTCCACTAACTTGTGACAAAAAATAAAATCTTCTATGAACTCACCATACTCCTAACGGAATACCTTGGGATGTCTTCTTTCTAAAATGGGGTCATTTGTGGGGTTCCTATACTGCCCTGGCATTTTAGGGGCCCTAAACCGTGAGGAGTAGTCTTGAAATCAAATTCCGCAAAATGACCTGTGAAATCCTAAAGGTACTCATTGGACTTTGGGCCCCTTAGCGCAGTTAGGGTGCAAAAAAGTGCCACACATGTGGTATCGTCGTACTCGGGAGAAGTAGTACAATGTGTTTTGGGGTGTATTTTTAATCATACCCATGCTGGGTGGGAGAAATAACTCTGTAAATGGACAATTGTGTGTAAAAAAATCAAAAGATTGTCATTTACAGAGGTATTTCTCCCACCCAGCATGGGTATGTGTAAAAATACACCCCAAAACACATTATACTACTTCTCCCGAGTACGGCAATACCACATGTGTGGCACTTTTTTGCACCCTAACTGCGCTAAAGGGCCCAAAGTCCAATGAGTACCTTTAGGATTTCACAGGTCATTTTGCGGAATTTGATTTCCAGACTACTCCTCACGGTTTAGGGCCCCTAAAATGCCAGGGCAGTATAGGAACCCCACAAATGACCCCATTTTAGAAAGAAGACACCCCAAGGTATTCCGTTAGGAGTATGGTGAGTTCATAGAAGATTTTATTTTTTGTCACAAGTTAGCGGAACATGACACTTTGTGAAAAAAACAATTAAAATCAATTTCTGCTAACTCGTGACAAAAAAATAAAATCTTCTATGAACGGTCACCACTTCGCCAGGGTCTACAGAAGTACTGGTACCAAGTCCAGGAGATGCTGCGCTGCTGGTGCCTGCCTCACCAAGAAAACTATCATCAGCGCTAGCACCACCCTGCTGCCCTTGAGGCGGATCCTGCGCCACCTGCGGTCTAACGACCTGGGGTCTGGTACGCCTGGCTCTAGCCGGGACCATAGCCTCGTCATCACTTTCGGTCAAGGAACCACTGCTTTCTACAGGTTCAAATTCGGACCCGAAAAATTCGACGGATGATTCTTCCCAAAAGAACTCATCCGACTGGTCCATGTACCTGTATACCTCGTCATCGGAAAGCCCCCTTCTTGCCATTGTGGATTACTAAATTTATGGGGTTTTCCTCCGAGACTACCCAGAAAACAAGAGCACCTACCTAGCAAAAAGGGAGTATTTGAGAGGTATTGGGGTTGGTGGGAAGTGGGGTCTCAGAGGCAATCAAACAATCACGGGACAATCAAATACAATTACAGCACAATCGACTCCAATCACAGCACAAACAAATCTGATGCACTCGGAAGGTGGTGGTTGGGTGTGGTGGGGGGGGGGGGGGGGAGGGTGGAGTTGGGTGTGGTGGGGGGGGGGGGTTGGGTGTGGCGGGAAGTGGGGTCTCAGGCAATCAAACAATCACGGGGCAATCGAAGCCGATCACGGGACAATCAAATACAATTACAGCACAATCGAATCCAATCACAGCACAATCAAATCTGATGCACTCGGAAGGTGATGGGGGGAGGGTGGGATTGGGTGTGGCGGGAAGTGGGGTCTCAGGCAATCAAACAATCACGGGGCAATCGAAGCCGATCACGGGACAATCAAATACAATTACAGCACAATCGAATCCAATCACAGCACAATCAAATCTGATGCACTCGGAAGGTGATGGGGGGAGGGTGGGATTGGGTGTGCCGGGAGGTGGGGTCTCAGGCAATCAAACAATCATGGGGCAATCGAAGTCGATCATGGGACAATCAAATACAATTACAGCACAATCGACTCCAATCACAGCACAAGCAAATCTGATGCACTCGGAAGGTGGTGGTTGGAGGTGGTGGGGGGGAGGGTGGAGTTGGGATTTGGTGGGTGGGAGGGTGGGGTTGGGTGTGGTGGGAAGTGGGGTCTCAGGCAATCAAACAATCATGGGGCAATCGAAGCCGATCATGGGACAATCAAATACAATTACAGCACAATCGAATCCAATCACAGCACAATCAAATCTGATGCACTCGGAAGGTGATGGGGGGAGGGTGGGATTGGGTGTGGCGGGAAGTGGGGTCTCAGGCAATCAAACAATCACGGGACAATCGAAGCAGATCACGGGACAATCAAATACAATCGCAGCACAATCGAATACAAGCTCAGCACAATCGAATACAAGTGCAGCACAGTCAAATACAATGCACTTGGACGGTGATTAGGGGGGGGGGGGGGGGGTCTGAGGGCGATTTGAGGGGGTGGGGGGTTGATCAGGAGCCTGCACGGGGCAGACTGAGTCCTGATCTGATGAGAGGCAGACACAGGGGGTTACTGATCAAAGATCAGTTAGTGATTGCTGGGGAGGACAGATGTAAACAAAGAGCAGGGGATGTAATCAGAAGGGGGGTATGAGGGCAATCGAGGGCCTGGGCAGGTGATCGATTACCCCCGCGGGGCAGTTAGGGTCTGCTCTGATGGGTGGGGGTGCTGAGGGGTGATGGACAGGTGATAGACAGGTGATCAGAGGGGGATCAGAGGGGGATCAGGGGGTAGGGTAGCTGTATACAGATGTATACAGTATACAGGGGGGTAGTCTGGTATGGGGTGTGGGGGTGATCTAAAGGTAGGGGGGGGATCAGGGGTGACTAGGAGGCAGTTAGGGACCTAAGGCAGGGGATAGCATCAAAGGTTAGTGGCAGGTGGGGGGGTGGGGGTTTTATATGGGTGCAAGGGTGCTGGGCAGGGGTCTGCTGGGGTGATCAGAGGGGGTATGAGGCCTGGGGTGGGAGATCAGGGGGGCTAGATAAAAAAAAAAGCACTGTGTTGTAAAACTTACTGAATGCTTCCTCCTCGCTGGTGGTCTCTGCAACAATGAGACCACGAGGCGAGGAGGAAGCACGTATAAGGCACTTTGTTTACCTAACAAAGTGCCTTATACATTCTGATTGGCCTATTGTGCGGATTCCTCCGCTCGCCGGCTCTGCTAAGTGGCCGGCGAGCAGAGACAAAATGCCCGAGTAACGATCCCGGGCGGAGGATCGCATCACGGATGACGCGATCGCTCCGCCCATGCCCTTAGAAGGACCGCCGCCTCTGTGGGTGAGCCGGTCCTTCAGGGCTCCACTTCCCGGCCGCCCCTGTGCGTTAGGTGGTCGGGAAGTGGTTAACCTCCCTGGCGGTCAATTTCCACAGGATTTCTGTTCAAAAAGTTATCCAATTAATTTTTTCCTGTAACTTGCCAAAATGTGTCAAGCAAGGGTCTAGTATACAGTTCAAGAGAGTTTTGACATGTATCCACATCAATACTGTTCAGAGCATGTTTTGCATTGACATGTATAACCGTCAATACCGATAGGGAGGTTAACTGTATGCATGGCACACACTACTAAAGCACCATGTCACTTTTTACCACTATTGTGATGTGATCCTATCACAACATGTATAGTGTGGACAGTGGCGTAGCTAAGGAGCTGTGGGCCCTGATGCAAGTTTTACATTGAGGCACCCCAAGCACTCTATACATAACAATATGGTTCACCAAAACCTGCCAAAGTCAACTACAGTGTCAGAGGCATGGCCGGATTTCTGGCAAGGCCACATAGGCCATGGCCTAGGGCACCAGATAAACAAGGGGCGGTCTGCAGACAGTGGGAATTATTTGCAGGGCATTATTTGCAAGTGTCCAAACAAATGAAAGGGGTCAGGATAACTGCACTATTAGTACCAGCTGGCATCTGCCTGTGCTGTGCTACAGGCAGCTGCTGTGACTAGCAAAAAGCCAGGCCTTGTCCAATGACATAGCAGCAGCTGCAGGCAGTTACAGAAGGCCGGGTCTCATGCACTTGGTGTGGGGGATGAAAGGACCAGGGACAGCACCAGCAAACAGTACAAAATACAGAAGGCAGCCTCTCACAGTACCCATTTCTTAATTATTGATTGGCCAGCTGTTACCCTGAAAACAGCAGTGGGTACAGGACTCACTTTTACGTGTTGCTGACCCCACCCAATGTCCAATTGTGAGCCACTTTTGACAATGTGTGTGTGGTGGATGGCTCCCACCACGCCCATCACCTGTAGATCGCTTGATTGACCAGTTCCCCGTGTGACGTGATTGATTCACTTCATATTGCCATGAAAACCTCGGCACTAGCCACAATAGAGGACACCAGCGGCCCAAAAATGTTTGGGTGGGTGTGTGTGTGGAGAGAGATGGTAGGATACGGTTTCGGTTGGGGCGGCTGGTAATAGTCGGCCTTGGGCGGTAAGAAGTACAAATCCGGCCCTGGTCAGAGGTGCAAGAAGGGGATGGGGAACAAACTGTTAATGATTACCACTATTCAAAGTATCTATACAAGTCACTATTATGAGCACAGGACCAATAGAGAGCTAATACTGTAGTTGAAGGAGGGCCCTTTGGTGCCCCTCTGGCCCAAGGCCCCCGATGCGGTCACAACCTCTGCAACCCCTATTGCTACGCCCCTGAGTGTGGAAGTAGCCTTAGTGTACTTTATTGAGTGGATCTGGAGTAACAAATTATCCAGATCCTTTTAGATTAGCTATTTTGGACTGATTTCTCATGAATCTCTCTCAGGGCTGCAAAATGCATCCATACTCGTGAAAATGACACTATACCTTCTTTACTGGGCCCTCATCTCTGAGATATAACTGAGTCTGCTCTTCTGAAATGTCCTCACATTTCTAAAATGAATGGATATCAGATCACCCTACTAACATCACCCCAAAATGCCAAGGATAGAACAAAGTCCTATTTTGGATCACTTACATATTAGATACTTTTTTAAACAGTAAAAGTGTGAACATGAAGGCAAAGTTCATTTTTTGTTCAAGAAGAAATGTTTGGAATGTGGCCCACATAGGCATGTAATTTATTGGCTCTGTAGCTTGCTCAACTCAAAAAGCAATAATACCAAAGTCACCTTTCAGCTTCAATGGAAATGGGAACTAGGATTATCCTTATCAGGCGAAGAATGGTCCAAAATATTTTTTATGACACACAAAGGATCTAACAAGGAGAAAGAAGTTGGCTATAAACAAAATCACTGCAAAATAAATAAATAAATTAAAAATAAATAAATAAATAAATAAATAAATAAGCACAAACCGCTCTAAATAACATGCTGATAAAATTCAAACAACTCTCCATGGCTAATTGTATACTTCAGGCATGTAGAATGGTTCTTCTTGCCCTCAAAAGGAGACATTAATGTGGGTAATTACAGCAGCAAGTATATAGAGTCAAGATGTGATAGAGTCAAGATGTGATATTCTTTTTTGAAAATCCAGAATAAATCAACAAATTATCATCCTCAGAAAACTTGTCCATTAAAGTGAACCTTAAGCCAGAAAAAAAAAATGAATTTTACTCACCTGGGGAATCTACCAGTAGAGACGTGGCGAACGGTTCCCGAACCGTTCGCCGGCGAACATCTCTAAATCCATGGGCCTCTTACTACTTCCGGGTCGCAATGACCCTGAGTAGTACGCCTGCGCTGCCCGGCGGAGCGCGTCCTAGATCGCGCTCCTGTTGCCGGGCACTCTCTGCGCATGTGCGTGACGTCATGAGTGACGTTAATGCGCAGAGAGTGCCCTGCAACAGGAGCGCGATCTAGGACGCGCTCCGCCTGGCAGCGCAGGCATACTACTCAGGGTTATTGCGACCCGGAAGTAGTAAGAGGCCCAGAGAGGTTCGCCAGGTGAACTGTTCTGCCCATCACTATCTACCAGCCCCCTGCAGCAGTCCTGTGCCCTCGCAGCGACTCACTAATCCTCTGGTCCCCCGCTGCCAGCTAGTTTTGTTTTTGCCGACAGGCCCGTCAGGACTGGCCACGCGTATATTTTTCTGCATTCCCGACTGTAATTAGCGCTATTGCGGACCGCAACGCGTACAAAAATACGCGTTGCCGTATATCTACGTGTAGGTAATGCGGCAACGCGTATCTTTGTATGCGTTGCGGTCCGCAATAGCGCTAATTACAGATGGGAATGCGGAAAAAGATACACGTGGCCAGTCCTAACGGGCCTGTCGGCAAAAACGAAACTAGCTGGCAGCGGGGGACCAGAGGATTAGCGAGTGGCTGCGAGGGCACAGGACTGCTGCAGGGGGCTGGTAGAAGCCCCAGGTGAGTAAAATTCATTTTTTTTCTGGCTTAAGGTTCACTTTAACCCATTCAGGTTCCGTCGTTTTCACGTGAGAAATGTTCACCTCCCATTCATTAGCCTATAACTTTATCACTACTTATCACAATGCACTGATCTATATCTTGTTTTTTCCGCCACCAATTAGGCTTTCTTTGGGAGGTACATTTTGCTAAGAGCCACTTTACTGTAAATGCATTTTAACAGGAAGAATAAGAAAAAACTGAAAAAATTCATTATTTCTCAGTTTTCAGCCATTATAGTTTTAAAATAATACATGCCTCCATAATTAAAACTCACGTATTGTATTTGACCATATGTCCCGGTTATTACACCGTTAAAATTATGTCCCTATCACAATGTATGGCGACAATATTTTATTTGGAAATAAAGGTGCATTTTTTCTGTTTTGCATCTATCACTATTTACAAGTTTAAAATAAAAAAAAAATATAGAAATATTTCATCTTTACATTGATATTTAAAAAGTTTAGACCCTTAGGTAAATATTTACATGTTGTTTTTTTTTTTTATTGTAATGTTTTTTTTTTATAGTAAACATTTTATTTGGGTAGTTTTGGGAGGGTGGGAGGTAAACAATAGATTTATAATGTAAATGTGTGTTAATTTTATTTTATTTTTTTTTACAGGTGTAGTATTACTTTTTGGCCACAAGATGGCGGCCATGAGTTTGTTTACATGACGTCACTCTAAGCGTAACATACGCTTACAGTGACGCATCGGGAAGGGAACGGCCAGAAAAGGCACAGCTTCCGAGAGAAGTTGTCGCTTTTTCAGCGGGGGAGAGGAATCAATGATCGGGCACCATAGCCCGATATATTGATTCCCTGGCTACCGAATCCGTGGCCGAGAGTGCGCGTGCACGCGTGCGATCGGCCGCGGGAGCGCGCGGTAGCGAGCATGGTTCCTGGACGTAGACACTACGTCCAGGAACCAAAATAGGTTAAGAATCTGTCCACCCGCAGTAGACATCGGCAGACACTTGATACCCACAATTTACCCACAATGAACATGTCCCATTCAAGGGGAACTTCAGCCTAAACAAACATACTGTCATTAAGTTACATCAGTTATGTTAATTAGAATAGAGAGGTAATATAATTTTTTACCCACCCTGTTTTAAAAGAACAGGCAAATGTTTGTGATTCATGGGGGCTGCCATCTTTGTCATGGGGGCAGCCATCTTTTTGGTTGAAAAGAGGTGACAGGGAGCATAAGACACAGTTCCAACTGTCCTGTGTCCTGATAACCCCTCCCAGCTTCATGCGCTAGGCTTCAAATGTCAAATTCAAAATGTAAAAAAAAAAAATTGCACCAAAACAGCAGAACGAGAACAACAACATCAGAAATCCCATCATGCTTTGCACAGCATCAGGGGAAAAATGCCCGCGAAGTTTTCTTCTGTGCAGCTAAAAATGAAGCTAGTATAAGAGAAACAAAGTTCTGATGCTGTGAAACTGTTAAAGAAACACCAAGCCTTTTTCAGTGCTGCTGAGTCGATTTTTAGTCTGGAGGTTCACTTTAAGATCAAGCATCAACGAGAGGTACTATCCATTCATCGACTGAGAGAAAAAGAGAAAGCCAACCTGGGCAATACCAGCATATGTATATATAAAGGACTCTAGTAATCGCCTTTTATGGCATTCATTGTACTGTATAAATTGATATATGTAATTTGATTATTTTGTAATAAGATATAGACGAATTTTAGTGAAGATTACTTGTTGAAATTTGTAATTTATTTATGTATTCACATGTGTGCTGTAGTATTTGTGTCCCATGGTGAGCGCGCATCCTCTATTGGAGACTAGGAAGTAATAGGTTTAAATCATGTGACCTAGTCACAGGAAGTGTGCGCCAATCAGAGCGCACGTCCTTCGTGACCGGAAGAGCAGCCGCGCTTGGGCGTTCAGCACACTTTCAGGGATAAATAGTTCAGGAGCTGGAGTATCTGGCAGCCTCCTTAGAAGCAGCCGCTAGCTGCGACCGCTCAAGGCATCTCCCTGAGCCCCCATGTATCTCTCCACTGTTAAGCTGGCGCTTTTACCACATTATTAGCACACTTGTATTTTAGGTCTGTGATAAGATTGCAAGGGGGAATCCCCATTACGCACTGAGGGATTTGTATGCACTATGGCTCTATTATGTGGATTGGTTGTTCTATGAAATGTATATTTCGTTTTTTGTGTGGTAATTTTTAATTATTTATTGTAACTGGTGGGGACCTGTGCGCATGCGCACGCCCACTGATTTGTGTGTGGGCGTGGGCATGCGCACATGTGTGCCCCCCTCTTCTCTTTTTTTTTTGCCACCTTCCTTTTTTCTAGGATTTTCCTTGCACTTGTTTGGACATTTGATGGTGTATTTGATGTATTTGTACACGGATGCGTGTATGCACACGCCCACATTTTTTGTGGGGGCGTGGATATGCACGCATGTCTTGGTTTTCTTGTGATTATTAAGCACTGGCACTTTATATACTAGCACTTTGCACCTTTTTCTCAAACAAAGAAAAATTTGTCACATGTGGCGCCTACAGTGACCAGGGAATCAGAGATGATATTTTAGAATTTTATATTATTGATTATTATAGGTGGGGGTAACTATCAAGTACGATTGGCCTCTGGGAGTTTTCAAACTTTTTAAATTGTTTTTATGTATCCAGTTTGTTGTAATAAAGATGAATTTTCACAAGAGATTTGGTCTAACAGTGATTTATAAAAAATTGTATTTGCCCAGGATGGATATCTCTTTTTCTCTCAGTGGTTGAATGTTTGATGCAACAGGGCCTAATTAGGGTGCACATAGATACACAATGATGTTGGTGCTCATTTGCTTGTGTATGTACTATCCATTCATGACCAGCATGTCTGCAGCTATCTTTCATGTTGAAACACTATAGAAAATTGGTCATTAAATAAGGTGATCACTATCCAGGGCCAGGCCGGGGCAGAGGCGAGAAAGGCTCCAGCCTCAGGGTGCAGTGTAGGAGGGGGTGCACAACTCACACAGCTATCATTCTCCTATTGTGTTTAAAGCATAAAGAAATAAGAAAAGGGGATACTTGGCAGTGACGGCAAGCCAGATAACTAGAGATTAAGGTGTTGGGGGTCCTGGGGCACCTCTTAGCCTAATAGCATTCAGAGTGTGACGGCTGGGGTTGCAGGGACGGAGGGGCACACTTTGGTGTCTCAGCCTTGGGTGCTGCAGGACCTTGTCCCGGCTCTGTTGCTATCCATAGAGGTAAGTTCTCAGAAGGATCCATTCCACTTTTTGGAATGGACTCCTCACTCCTCTCTTCAGTAGAGAAGGCCCGAACCTTCGATTTTCGGTTCTCGAAACGGGTTCGCGAACTTCCGCAATAGATTTCCATGGGGAGGCGAACTTTGAAAACTATAAACACTTATGCTGGCCACATAAGTGATGGAAAATATGTTTCAAGGGGTCTAACACCTGGAGGGGGGCATGGCGAAGTGAGATAAATGCCAAAAGTCCCGGGGAAAAAATCTGGATTTGACGCAAAGCAGCGTTTTAAGGGCAGAAATCAGATTGAATGCTAAATTGCAGGCCTATAGTGCTTTAAAACATCTTGCATGTGTATACATCAATCAGGGAGTGTAATTAGAGTACTGCTTGACACGCACCGCAAACAGCTGTTTGTGTAGTAACGGCTGTGCTGGACTGGTGCGCACCATGGCGAGAGTGCTCTTCCTCAGTGATTTAAGGTAATGTCTGACTGCCAGTAGAGTTGAACTGACACTCAGCCAAGGAGGAGCAGGAGGACGACAGCGAAGAGGATATAGTAGGAGAGGAGGTGGCAGGAGGCCTGCCTGCAAGCCGTGGAGGTGTCACAAGTTGGTCCGCTGCACAGCCACGTACTCCCTGCTTGCCATCGGTCACTAGGTTGACCTAATGGGCTGTGTAAGTAATGTACCTGACCTGACCGTGCTTGGCAGACCAGGCATCCGTGGTCAGGTGGACCCTTGACCCAATGCTGTGTGCCAGAGATGACACCACTTGCCTCATCAACTTCATGATACAGTTTGGGTATCGCCTTTTTAGAGAAATAATTGCGGCCTGGCATCTTCCACTGCGGTGTCCCAATGGCCACAAATTTACGGAAGGCCTCAGAGTCCACCAGCTGGTATGGTAACAGCTGGCGAGCTAACAGTTCCGCCAAGCCAGCTGTCAGACGCCGGGCAAGGGGGTGACTAGCAGAAATTGTCTTCTTCCTCTCAAAGATTTCCTTCACACACACCTGGCTGCTGTGGCCAGAGGAGCAGGGACCGCTCAAGGTCAGAAGCGGAGTGGAGGAGGGTGGCTGTGGAGGTGCAAGGGAGAAAGCGGCTGAAGATGATGCACCTGAAGGAGGAAGAGTAGAAGGAGGGTGGCTTTTCTTTTGTGTGCTGCTTTTGCTCAGGCGCTCTTCCCATTGCAGCTTGTGTCTTTTCTCCATGTGCCTTCATAAGGCACTTGTCCCTATGTGGGTGTTGGCCTTTCCATGGCTCAATTTTTGGAGGCAGAGAGAACAGATGGCATTGCTCCGATCTGAGGCAGACACATTAAAACATTTCCAAACCGCTGAGCCCCCCTGGGGTAATGGCACTGTGGTGGCATCAGCAGCTAACGTTTAAGGGCATGTTGGCTGGCTGTACATAGGTGGCGACACTGCCACCAGCTGTTTCTCATGATGAGCTCCCACTGCTTCTTTCAGGAACTCGTCTCCTCCTACTCCTCTCTGACTCCCCCTCTGAACTGTCCCCTGTTCATCTATTGGGAACATACGTGGGATCCGTATCATCGTCATCATCATAATCATCCTGCCCAGCTTCGCTTGCCTCAGACACCTCCAAAACTGCACCAACAGCAGATACTTCATCATCCTCCTCCGCACACGTTACGTCCATAGTGTCGCCTAACTCAGACATATGAGGTGGTGTAACTTGCTTAGCACCTTCATCTGGTTGAAACAACAATAGCTGTGCATCAGTGATTTCCCCACTAAATAACTCCTGCGAACTGCTAAATGTAGCGGATGTGGTACTTGGAGTAGCGTTGGTGGCTGCGGAAGATGAGGTGTTCTGTGTTAAATAGTCAACTATGTCCTGAAAATCTTGGGAGTTGATGGGAAGTGCCATTTCTGAAGAGGTGAGACCTGTCTTTGGCAGGGTGGATGCTTCTAATTATTTGTCACTCAGAGCGCTCTCTCTGCATGTTTTTACTTTCTCTAGTGGATACTGAGAGCTGCCTATGGAGGATTGCCAGATCGCACCAACAGGGAGCTGTCTACATTCCCAATTTGCATTGCATTGATCAAATAGTCAACCATTTCCTGACAATCTTGGGAGTTGATGGGACGTGCCTTCTTCTGAGCACTGTACTTTGGTCCAGGGCCGCACAAAATCACATCACCATGACCTCGCACAGACCTGCCGGGTGGCCTTCCTCTAGGTCTGCCTCTACCTGTTTTGTCCGTTTTGTCCATATCGGGGGGATGACGTGAAAGGTATGCACTGACTTGAGTAATACAATTTGCAGTCACACAGGTGCAGTTAACAGGTATGCACGGAGTGGTATATCACACTGCGTGCACTCACGTAGGTAGGTGGGTGCACTGAACACAACAGATAGGTATATGCAGTGATGGGTATTACAAATGTGCACCTGTCACACACACACAGGTACCGAGCAGGCACAGTGACACTGCATGCGATCACATAGGTAGGTGGGTGCACAGTCAACAACAGGTAGGTATATGCAGTGATGGGTATTACAATGTGCACCTGTCACACACAGACAGGTACCGGACAGGCACAGTGACACTGCGTGCACTTACGCAGGTGGGTGGGTGCACTGAAGTGAACAACAGGTCGTAGATATATGCAGTGATGGGTATTACAATGTGCACCTGTCACACACAGACAGGTACCGGACAGGCACAGTGACACTGCGGGCGTTCACGTAGGTGGGTGGGTAGGTGTATTACAATGTGCACCTTTCACACACAGACAGGTACCGGACAGGCACAGTGACACTGCGGGCGTTCACGTAGGTGGGTGGGTAGGTGCACTGAAGTGAACAACAGGTAGTAGGTATATGCAGTGATGGGTATTACAATGTGCACCTGTCACACACAGACAGGTACCGGACAGGCACAGTGACACTGCGTGCAACCATGTAGGTGGGTGGATGCACTGAAGTGAACAACAGGTAGTAGGTATATGCAGTGATGGGTATTACAATGTGCACCTGTCACACACAGACAGGTACCGGACAGGCACAGTGACACTGCGTGCGTTCACATAGGTGGGTGGGTGCACAGTGAACAACAGGTAGGTATATTCAGTGATGGGTAATGTGCACCTGCCACACACACAGATAGTCACTGAATGTGCTGGGCCTGGCAGTGCCACACACACTAGGAATTATCAAGGCTGTCTATGCAACACAGTGGGACACACAGAAAAAAAAAAGATCACAAGAACAAGATTAGCTCTCAAAAGAGCTGTTGTGGGGTGTTTTTTTTTAGCAATAAGAATCAGCAAGAAGCAAGCTAAGAAGTCTACAAGAGCCTAACTAAGCTTTCCCTATGAGAGTCTGCAGCAGCTTTCCCTTCTCTAATTAATGCAGGCTAGTGTTGGGCGAACACCTAGATGTTCGGGTTCGCGAACGTTCGCCGAACATCGCCGCAATGTTCGGGTGTTCGCGCCGAACTCTGAACATAATGGAAGTCAATGGGGACCCGAACTTTCGTGCTTTGTAAAGCTTCCTTACATGCTACATACCCCAAATTAGCAGGGTATGTGCACCTTGGGAGTGGGTACAAGAGGAAAAAAAACATTTGAAAAAGAGCTTATAGTTTTTGAGAAAATTGATTGTAAAGTTTCAAAGGAAAAAATGTCTTTTAAATGTGGAAAATGTCATGTTTCTTTGCACAGGTAACATGCTTTTTGTCGCCATGCAGTCATAAATGTAATACAGAGAAGAGGTTCCAGGAAAAGGGACCGGTAACGCTAACCCAGCAGCAGCAGCACACGTGATGGAACAGGAGCAGGCGCAGGAGGAGAAGGCCATGCTTTTTGAGACACAACAACCCAGGCCTTGCATGAGGACAAGAAGCGTGCGGATAGCATGCTTTTTACCACCATGCAGTCATAAATGTAATAAAGATAAGAGGTTCAATAAACAGGGACCGGGCGTCAACGCTAACCCAGCAGCAGCAGACGTGATGGAACAGGAGGAGGCGCAGGAGGAGAAGGCCACGCTTTCAGGTGCAACTCAGGCCTTGCATGAGGACAAAAAAATGTGTGCGCAAAGCAATGCAATGAGTAGTTTTCAGGACACAATGGGCTATTCGGAAGAGCTATTCCCACCCCCACAATCTTCTACCTGTGAAAGGTCAATGGAACAGCCACAAATGTTGTGCCCGGATTCACAACCTTTTTCTGTGGAAAATGCACCTCGCACTGAAATGCAAGGCGAGGCCGAGGATGAACATGACGTCAACAACTCAACATGACGCAAAATGGGGGCGGAACAGAAAGCTGCTTTCAATGTTTTGAAGGCCTTAATTGCCTCCGGTGGCCAGTTAGATGCATCATTCATCACACCCAAATCCCAGAGCAATGTGTGCAGGAATTTGAATCGCAGGAGGCGTACCGAGATCATCTGGACAAGTGACCAAGTGACCAAGTGACAAGTGACCAAGTGAAAAGTGACAAAGTGACCAGTGACAAAGTGACAAAGTGACAAAATGACAAAGTGACAAAATGACAAAGTGACAAGTGACAAAGTGACAAGTGACAAAGTGACAAAATGACAAAGTGACAAGTGACAAGTGACAAAGTGACAAGTGACAAAATGACAAAGTGACAAAGTGACCAGTGACAAAGTGACAACTGAGAGGTTGTTCTGGGGAGCTCCACTGCACTCAGTCGCATATGAGGAGAGGTCTCGTCGGGACTGCTGATCCTCCTCAGCTTGCTCAAAGCCTTGAGGGTTCCTGAAGATCCTCTGCTTGGAGTTCGCCGGGGTTCAGCTTGGTGTCGGGGTCGGCGGCGTCCTCCTCACTCCAACGTGGCAGATCTTCTGTTGAAGGAAAAAAAAAAACATTGTTAAAAGTCCAGTACCGCTTCTGAAGGGCTCACCAAGAGATGCAGGAGCGCTTTAATCTAGCGCACCATCGCTCGCTGGGTGATGTCCCTCCCTACGCGCTGGAATTCTACGCTGCACATGCTAGCACGCTTTTGCGCAGTGCCGAGGCGCATTCCAGCAGCTAGCTACCAAGCTTCTGTGGATCTGATTGGGCCACCATGTTGGATCTCTGCCAAGTCCTCCAAAATGTTGAGCAATCCACGTTGCGTGACTGAGCAGTGACAACTCTACAGTCAGCATTACAATACCACTGCTGTGTTTACTGAAGAAATCAATGTTGAAGATGGAAACCGCTGGCATGATGCAAGTGGGGGATTCTGAAGATGAAAACGATCAGCGTGATGATACCAACATCAGGCAACCTGCCTCAGGAAACGCTGGTCCCAGCTATGACAAAGAACAGGACGAGGAACAGCTGGAGTTGGAGCAGGAATTGGATGCCCCCACTGCCGAGGGACAGAGCGGTGCACGTTGGACTTCCACAATTTAGCGGGAAAAGACAGCAGAAGAGGAAGAAAGTGATGCTGGTGACGAATATGGTGCATCACAACAATCACAACGCTCACAAGAACATGAAGACAGAGGAGTCTGGCAGGACTCTCTGGCACACATGGCTCAATTCATGCTAGACTGCATTGAACGCGGCCCGCGCATTATTCACTATTCATTATTATTCATTATTCTGGAATCTGGACAACACCAATTACTGGGTTTATACCCAGTTTATACAAACACAATGTTAAAAAACTGATTGAAGAAAGTGTCAGACAGGTCAAAAATCGAACAATTCCAGCGGCCCTTGAGGATGGAGACTTTAGAGAGGAGATTAACCAAAGAAAAAAACTGAGCCAAACAATAATGCAAAAAGGTGCCATGGACAATTTAGATATACTCACACAACAAGAAAAAGCCATCCATCTAGCAATAAATCAATACTCATGACAAATAGAGTCCATGAAATATAAACAGTTTATTAGGGACATATCCCTTCTAAAATCAATTAAAACATAGTAAGGGGTGTGGCTAGAAAGTTAAATGACATATACAATAATAGTCATATATAACATATACAAAATAGATACAAATAATTGAATGATGGATACAATGGAGGCATATACAATAATGCTAATATATAGTTAGTAAGGCTGATAAACCTCCACTTAAACTGACAACTCAGCTAATACACAGTATAATAATTGAGCTGAAGAAACAGCACCTGGTGATGGAAGTCAAGAGAAGAAGGATTAATAATGCTTACCACCAAAGAGCCACCATGGATGTAATAGCCAGCACCCCTCAGACCATCTCAGATGTATCGCAGACCCCCTCTGCTTCTTCCTGGTTGCAGTGGGTATTTTTACAGCTTAGTTTTTTGTAGTTATGGGAGCCTCCTTTGTTTGGGGGAGATCATGAGTGTTGGTGATCTTATTAAAATCCCACAGTTAAATTCCAAACTTTTGTGGATGAAAGTTACTCTTCCCTGCATCACATATCTCGAATGGTGAAGTGTACCATCTGTAGAATTGGTTCTAACTAGCAAGAGAGGACCACCAGACACCAGGGTTTACTTTATGTGGGAGGAAAGGTGGCCATAAGATGCCAGGGTGTGGTACACCATATGTACAATTAAGGCATGGCTAAAGGTGTGGCAGGGGCATATGTTAATGTGCCTCTTTGCTGGCTTCAAAAGTTGAGAGGTGTGCAGCTGTCACTGCAGCTCGTCCCCGTGGAATGGGAGGTCAGGCCATGTTCCGTGTGACATCACAGGCTGCACCTGGCAGATGTAGTCACAGTCTGCTGGGTGATGTCACTGCTTGGATGGCCCCCACTAGTCCTACCAACAATGTGATCCTCATTCCTGCAGGTATGTGCCCTGTGCCCACCTCACATGACACTGAGGTCAGGGATTTCCTGGGACAATGAGCCTGAGGAGAGCAGTATTATCTCCTATAATTCCTCACTCCACGGTCTCTTCGGCTGATGCATCTGGCCAGTAAATGTATTGGAAGGTGCCGGGGAAATAAATCAGCATTCCAGTTTTTAATCATTTGCCAGTGGGTCAGCAATGCCCATAGGAAATCCACATAAGCACAGTATACAGAATAAATAGTGCCCTGGCTGGAGCATGGTCCTGTGTAGTCTGGTAATTTAACAAAACTGGAGGGGAGGTCTCTGCAGGCCTGAGACCCCAGCTCTACTCATCTACTACTGTACTTCCATTACTAGTGACCCCCTCTTCCCCTAATGGATTCTTCTATCTCATGGGGTACTGTGACCTTACATTAGACTATAGCTATGGTAGGATTAGATTGTGAGCTTCTCTGATGAGTCAGTGACATGACTCTGTACTCTGTAATGTGCTGCAGAAGATGTCAGTGCTATATAAATACATAATAATAATATGGTAGGACATTACACTATAACTATGGTAGGATTAGATTGTGAGCTTCTCTGATGGCAGTCAGTGATATGGCTATGTACTCTGTACAGTGCTGCAGAAAATGTCAGAGCTACAAAAATACATAATAATTATATGGTTGGACATTAGACTATGACTATGGTAGGATTACATTGTGAGCTCCTCTGAGGACAGTAAGTGACATGACTATGTACTCTGTAATGTGCTGAAGGAGATGACAGTGCTATATAAATACATAATAATAATATGGTAGGACATTACACTATAACTATGGTAGGATTAGCTTGTGAGCTCCTCTGAGGACAGTCAGTGACATGACTATGTACTCTGTACAGTGCTGCAGAAAATGTCAGAGCTACAAAAATACATATTAATTATATGGTTGGACATTAGACTAGGGTAGGATTACATTGTGAGCTCCTCTGAGAACAGTCAGTGACATGACTATGTACTCTGTAAAGTGCTGCAGAAGATATCAGTGCTATATAATTACATAATAATAATAATAATAATAATAATAATCTGGTAGGACATTACACTATGACTATAGTAGGATTAGATTGTGAGCACCTCTGAGGACAGTCAGTGACAGGACTATGTACTCTGTAATGTGCTGCAGGAGATGCCAATGCCATATAAATACTAAGGAATAATAAACATTATAATAATGTACAGTTTAATTCCACCTTCAACTCTCCTTAATATTTTGCCTCTGACTCCTGTCGGTCCAAAAAATTGTGTTTTTTGGGTCTTTTGTCAGTTAAAATTTGGTTGGCAGTAAAAATTTGGTTGGCAACCCTGGCTGGCAGCTGCCCGCCGCTGTCAGATCTGCAGGCCAGGGATAGAGTCACAGAGCCTAAAGATCTTCCTGTTTTTACCACGTCTTTGGGGTAAGACGTAATTTGCCTGCCAGCTGTTGCTGTGGCTGGATAGTGTACTGGTTGTGCCTCTGACACAGGAGACTAGGGTTCAAATCTTTGCTCCTCCTGTCCAGTAAGCCAGAACCTATTTAGTAAGGAGCCCTTGGGCCAGACTCAGCAACACTGCTACTGCCTACTGAGTGCCCTCTAGTGGCTGCAGCTCAAGCGCTTGGTCGGACAGGAGAAAAGCTCAATATAAATGTTATTGTTTTGTTTTATAGTAATTTGGCCTCAGTCTTTTGACGGCGCCCAAAATACTGTCTGAGCACAGCTAAAGCCAATTGCTGCTTTGGAAAGAATGGGGAGGGAGGGTGGTAGAAATATTCAGAGGCCCACTTGCTGCTTTCTTGGGGGGAGATGTGAAAGCAATTCTGGTGATGGCAGCACGTATGGGGGCTTTGCTATTAACTGCTGTTAACTGATATGATATGAATGGATTACACAAAATCAATTGAATTTCAGCGCCAGGGAATATGTTGGAGCTTTATAAAACAATAATAATAATAATAATTTCAGAATCATAATTTATGCATAGATGTAATTGTGAAAATGTAGTCATCATAATTACCAGATTACGATCATCACGTTTGAAATAGGGCCCCTTTTTTTAAATTTGAGCACCCCCCACTTAAGGAGCCTCTGCACGGCCCTGCCACTGGCTGCTGGGGTGGATGTTATAGCTTGCGTGGGGCATTGGCTGTTGCTGTTGTTGGGAGTGCTGCTTACAGCGGAGGTCTCTGAGGAACTCATGGTGAGCTCATATAGTGGTTGGCGGTGAGTGGAGTATTACTGATCCCAGCAATATACACACTGACTGGCAGAGTACGCAATGCTATATAGTCTGGCTGAGCGGTGTACACAGAGTGGCAGTACACACAATGCTATATAGTCTGGCTGAGCGGTGTACACAGAGTGGCAGTAAACAATGCTATATAGTCTGGCTGAGCGGTGTACACAGAGTGGCAGTAAACAATGCTATATAGTCTGGCTGAGCGGTGTACACAGAGTGGCAGTACACACAATGCTATATAGTCTGGCTGAGCCGTGTACACAGAGTGGCAGTACACACAATGCTATATAGTCTGGCTGAGCCGTGTACACAGAGTGGCAGTACACACAATGCTATATAGTCTGGCTGAGCGGTGTACACAGAGTGGCAGTAAACACAATGCTATATATAGCGTGGCTGAGCGAGGTACACAGTGGCAGTACACACAATGCTATATAGTCTGGCTGAGCCGTGTACACAGAGTGGCAGTAAACACAATGCTATATATAGCGTGGCTGAGCGAGGTACACAGTGGCAGTACACACAATGCTATATAGTCTGGCTGAGCCGTGTACACAGAGTGGCAGTAAACACAATGCTATATATAGTGTGGCTGAGCGAGGTACACAGTGGCAGTAAACAATGCTATATATAGTGTGGCTGAGCGAGCGGTGTACTACTGTTCCCAGCAGCGACACACAATGACTGGGGGGGACCCTGGCTAGCGTGGCTGGAGAGCGAACTACCCTGCCTGCCTACCCAAAGCTAAACCCACAGACAAATGGCGGAGATATGACGTGGTTCGGGTATTTATTTACCCGAACCACGGGACCGTTCGGCCAATCAGAGCGCGTTCGGGTCCGAACCACGTGACCCGTTCGGCCAATCACAGCGCTAGCCGAACGTTCGGGGAATGTTCGGCCATGCGCTCTTAGTTCGGCCATGCGGCCGAACGGTTTGGCCGAACACCTGATGGTGTTCGGCCGAACTCGAACATCACCCGAACAGGGTGATGTTCTGCAGAACCCGAACAGTGGCGAACACTGTTCGCCCAACACTAATGCAGGCACATGAGTGAGTCCAAAGCCTGATGCTGCCAGCCTTTTATAAGGGGGGGATTGGCTCCAGGAGAGAGTGTATCCTGATTAGCTACAATGTGCCTGCAGGATTTTCTAAAAACTTTTTAGATTCTTTTATCCTTTTGGCGCCTCTGTATCCATACTATGCTGTATTAAGTCCACCCCTGGTGGAGGTGTGTTACTCATCTACGGAGAGCGACTTCTTAATCCTGAGTGGGGTCAGGTCTAATCTCCCCACCTGCATATACAGTGGTTGCCTTGGAGATAACCTTGCTTTGTGAGTATAGCTTATTACTCTATCATACTTCATTTCAACTATCAGTACATACTACACTATATTTGGCTCTTGGTGTCCCTACTCTGTGTTCTAGGTAATATACATAGCAGAGCATGCACACGATGGGAGGTACTGGTACCTGTGGATTGGGGAAATAATATGTGGCAGAGTATGCTTCTGAGGAAGCAAAGTCGTTCAGCCAGGCTGGTATTCTAAAAGAGGCCATATGTGCATGTTTAAATGTTTTTGACTTCTAAAACAAGATTTTTTGGCCCATAGTGATGTCAACAAAATAGCCACCATGGATTCCCTGGTTCCCGGAGGCCACACTAAAGTGGCAGAACAAGCAATTTTTCACATGAATGGGGCCCCCGGGGACCAGGGATTTCTCCTGCCCCCCCCCCCCCCCCACTTATGTCTCCTTAGGGAAAACAGATGCTTGCCAAGTGTGACTGGTGGCACCATGGTATAGCAGCCTCAGCTCTTGGCTTTTGACCATTTTCCACCCTCACTCTTACCATCCAACCTCCCCCCATCCAGGATCCCCTTCCAGAACCCGTATGAGCCAAAACCAAATCCAGCTACAACTCCTTTGTACTTGGCAAAATAAATTATTCTTATTCTGATTCATGGTTACTTTAGAATAATAAAGGACTTTATTTGTGATTGTGTTTTTTATTTCTTTTTTTAACTCTTGTGGAAATGAGTAACAGAGTACCCCTATACTTATTTCACCTGGGAAGGGGGTGGGCATCTGGATGCCACCATGAACCCCCCAGGGCATTGACAGCCTCCTCCTGGGTACTGGAGGTGGGGAGGAGCACCTTGTCCATGTATTGGACAGGAGCTCTGAGGGAGATGAGGAGGCTTGGCCGCCCCTGTCTTCCAGAGCAACCCCATGCCATATACCATGCAGGCTAGTATAGTTCAGGGTGCAGAGCCCCATGCAGTCCAGTCCAGCATCTGCATTATGGCTATCCAAGCCTGCATGGGTTACAAGTGGTGAAAGAAGCTCAGGAGAGGGGACCCCACGCTATCCTATTTCATAAAATGTGTACAATGTGTATACAGAATTCAGAACTTGAAATGCCTTACAGTGTAATTTTACTCAGTAAAAAAAAAGCATTTTTCCTATGAGGCTTTAACATTGAATTTCTCAAAAACTACAGTGTCTTTTCTCAATTTTTTAAACCATGTTCTTACTTATCCTCCTAATATACTTGGCAAATATGGTGACGATAGGGGGGTTAGCTATTAACCGTGGAAATTGGAGCCATTGACTTCATCAGGAACATTTGGTATTTGCCTGCTAAACATGATGGCATGATGGCAGTCATGTTGTCTCTTACCTCAGCAATAGCAGCTGCGATTGAGTACTTGATGTCATCTGCTTGGCATTGACTTTGCAATGGGGCCCACTTGTTTTTCTCTGGAGACCCGTCAGATGTGCCTGGGAAGTCACCGCATGTGGGCACCATTTTGGCCACACCGCTGCCTTGCGTCTTAGATTGCTAGCGCTTAAATATGCCCAGGAGTGGGAGCCCTAGCTCAGATTGCTCTGTCCACTTATTACAGCTTCTAATGGGTCAGGAGCTTGGTTCTTACACAGTCACCATCTCTGTGTCTTCAGCCACACCCCCCACTCCATACATTCTATCTCCTTGTGACTCCTGATGTATGATGTATATTGTTTTATTCAAGATACCATATTTACAACTAAATCCATTTTATTCAAAATAGTAGCTCATTGTTAATCTGTGGTGTTTCGGTTTGTTTGCTGATTATTTGTGTTAGGTACTGCGCCAAGAGCTTTAACTTTTCACTTAATTCTGGCTGGTCCTTTACATAAACTTCACATTTGTAGAGTCAAAATGAATCCAAAGCTCTCTTTGAAACCTGAAACACAGTGTTATGACATCATATCAAATTGTTCAGAAGCACTGTAGGCTTGCCTCTCCGCAACACACATTATTTCACACCACATGTTTCTTCTTTTATTGATCTTTACATGGCATTACGCTTTTTGTTAAAGGTGTCAAGACAGGGAAGAAGGAAAAAAATAACTTTCTTTTATATTGAAGTTTATGAAAAGTGTAGTAATTAGAGAGTTAAAAGTCAGTATCTGCTGCGTGTCAGGAAAAAAAAAAATCATACAAGAAGAGTGAGTTTTAATATGTTTGAATTAACAAGGAAAAAAAAATCTGAGCCAGAGGCCTCTAGATAGAAACCCAAGCAAGACTGAAAAAGCCGGATGTGTGTTAGATGTTGCTTTAAAGTGTTGGTTGAAAGGATTTGCAGAGTGAAATTTGCCATGCAGAGAACCCCAGTGGGACAGCAGGAAAAAAAACTTGCTTTTCTTTTCCTGTAACAGTAAGGTCAGTGAATTCAAGAGAGGAGCAGTGTCTCATTGAAAGCATAGCAGAGAAGCAGCTAATGAAGGAGGGGACCAGACAGGACACAATGAACAAAACTCCTCTTTTTTTCGAAATAAAGGTATTGAAAAACAATAGGATGTGTAGGCAGAAATCATGTGTAAAGACGTGAGAAAGGTAAGGATGAAACGAGGAGGAATAATTGGGAACAAGAAAAAAAAAATCACACGTCAAAGCGGACAAGTATATATTTTTTTTTTTTTTTTTTACGTCAATGCAATTTATTTCTGCCTCCTGTGGCAGAAAACCTTTTTCTATGATGCTGTTTTCACAGTCACGGAGTTAATGATTTATTGTTTCTTCCTGTAGTTTTTCTGCATTAGTTGCAATTAGCTATGTCATACATAGGGAAAAACATTCAATGTTTCCAGCGTTGGAAGCTAAAAGAGAAAAGGTCAGTGTAGACATATTGGTGCACTGGAAGAGTTCATGAACAGAAATATGAGAGAAGAAAAATGCAAAGTGAAGTGCTTAGTGAACTAAATGGTGTGATAACAGCAGTGTAGTCACGGCTTTTTTTGCACATAGATATTGTAAGCATTCTTTAAGAACGAGCTGATATACTATCTTCCTTTGCCCATTTGAGAACCTGCCAGAGCAATACGAGTTTTAGCTTTTATTATGCACAACGATCTAATCTAGCTATGCATGAGAGCACCCAATAATGGTGAATGGGAGTGATTAAGGAAAAAACATTATTACCTCACAGTGATCACTTTCTAAGTGATAGTTTCCCATGATGTGACCCACCAAGGAGTCTCTTCTTTAAGCTGTTGTGGCCAGACTGAGTGGAAAGATTGACAGGAAATAGTGGTAAATCATTGATGGCCTCTACCTGTCCAACTGTTCGTGCTATATGGCTGATTTAAGTGTCTGAATAAGAGAGGAACCTTGACCTAGGCCGCAGTGGCTGACCAAATATTGAGAAAGTTACAGTTCTTATGTCAAGATTTCATAACAACTTGCAATCATACACCCAAATCCACAAACATCTATTAAGGGGACATATACAAAAGTATTGGCGAGATGATCTTGTAGACTTTGAAACATGGCATAAAAAAAAAAGGCTACCTCTTTTGGTGCATTAGGCACATGCTAGTAAAAAAACACACATTGCTCACTTAACACTGGTTGCTTCTTAAAGTATTTAGTCAATGGTTGTAAATTATGGAATTCTCATTTATTCTCACAGACTTCAGTGGCCAGCTTTGGAAAGATTGTGATTTTGGCTTGCAGAAAGCCCACGGCCAGCAACACCATCCTCCACGCCAGCCAGCCATCATCCCGGTCACCTGGGGAAAAATATCCCCTATGGTCAGTTCCTCTGTTTAAGGAGGAACTGTACTTAGCAGGAAGATTGCAAGGTTGAGTCACATGAATTATATGGGCACCTAAGGGAACGGCGATATTCCCATAGAACCCTGAGGAGATGTCTGCAGGGAATCTCTCCTAGCTGAGGTCAAAAGGGATGGATTGAATGCTGCTAGGAAGGAGGGGATTGTGACACAATATGGTTCCCATTGGAACTCTCTGAAAGACTGCATGTCAAGACTGTGGCCAATTTTCTTAGCAACACCTGATATCGCTGAAATTGTGGGCCCATATCCCACAGTAACGGCTAAAAGAGCCTGAAACTTAAAGGACCATTTGGTCAGCTCGGAGTTCAGTAGCAATAAAGTGGAAGAGGAGAGAAGAAATTGGCTTTCATTTATCCCACCCCCAAAGGGGATGTACCGTTGCAGAAAATGCAAGGTATGCCCCTTTGTACACAAGACTAAGACATTTTGGGATGCGAGAAACGAAAAGGAATTTAATACTGGTCCATTCATGAACTGTGAAACCACAGGGGTAGTGTACAGGGTTACCTGCCCCTGTGGATTGCACTATATTGGTATGACTATGCGGGCCTTTAAGACACGAATATTGGAGCACATATCGAATGTTTGGCAAATAAAAATTAGACTTGTAAGGGTCTCATGAGGGAACACTACCAGCAATATTATGGGGGCAGTTTTAAGGGGAGTCTAGTAAAAGTCCTGGTATCTATGAAAAAGGGGCATGTAAGGTGAACATAAAGAAAGAACTAATATAAGAGTGAACAGAGGCGCCAGCAGGATAAAAGGTACTAAAAAGTTTAAAATTCCTCAGGTGGTGGTGGTGGACTTGCCTCCTTGAAGTAGACAAGATATTATCAGCTTTTTAACAACAGCAGGTTTATTTATATACTCCAGACAACCATGCAACGCGTTTCGCAGGTATATTCCTGCTTCCTCAGGCAATAACAAATAGGAGTACACGCTTAAAAGACAGAGACAAATAAAGTGTCCTCAGAGTAATGTACATATTGTTGAGTGGTATTTTTACATTAATTGATATCGTCTATTGAAATGTATGGGTGGGGGGTGGTGAGGTGTGGATGGGGAGAAAGTGTGAGGAGAGAAATAAATATCCTAGTGGGTAAAGGGTGTGTGTGTGGGTGGGGGGGTAGGGTGTTGGGAGAGTATACAGGATAAAACTGTTAAGCTGAAGGCAGATTGGGCCAACGATGGCCCGGGATAGTGTACCAGGGGATAGGCCTATAGACAGAAAGGAAAGATATTTGTATAAAAATTCAGAATTTTAGACTTACCAGTACAGTCTCAAGGTCACGATAAGCGCCTCTGTACTGGTCTGAAGCAAAGCAGCTTCTTATATACCTATATGGGTGGTGGATTGGCCAATCCTGTGGTGTGCGGGGGGCGGGGTCGTAGGTGTATATGTAAGGGGCGTGCCAGTTGTCCAATGGGGATAAGGAAAAGTGTTGGACGTGACTGTTGTACCCTTGTCTATATAAGTGGAGGGGTGGGTATTTTTAAGGGGCGTGTCAGTTGTCCAATGGGGAAGTGGGAAAATGTTATGTAAGGAGTGGTGGGCGGTGTGCTGGGTGTGACTGTTACATAATGGGGACTGATGGCTAGAGTTATGTAAGGAGGGGTGTGTAAGACGTGTCATCGCTGAAGTAACCTATGGGCAGTGGGCCTATGGGGAGCGGCTGGATAGTGTACTGATCAAGGGCGCCGCCTCTGACATGGGAGACCAGGGTTCAAATCCTAGATGGGATAGCATATGAAAAATATTTAAATAAATAAAACATGAGAAACATGCGGTATATGCAAATATAAATAAGTTAAATTACATTAAAATATATGCTGATGGTAGGAAAAGCTCTAGTGCGGCCCTACGCACTAGAGTTTGTAGTGTTGCATAGAAATCTAAGAATCATATGTTTTTTTATATACATAAATAAAAACAATAAATTATAAACAAATGGAAATATTAAAAACATAAACACAAAAATAATCAAGAGAATTGCATGTTACTGCCACCTAGTGACTACTTTTTAGAATGCTTGGAAAAACAATTATGTGGTCCTTATTTAGTGTTTTCAAGTGTTTGTGTGTTATTTGGAAAAATATACAAATATTCTAAAAATTACATACAATGTATAGTAGTACATATATGGGCCCTAAAAATAAAAATAAAGACAATTTTATGTAAAAGTAAACTTAAAAATATTCGTAAAACATGCTCTATAAATATACATAAATAACATAAAATTGTGGAAATGTGATTGAATTAAAAGAGAGGACCATTAAAAAAGGGGACTAAGATTTGTTGGATATTAATGATTTTATTCTAGTTGTTCGTTAAGACCTTCTGGGACTAGTTTTTTTAACATCTGTATCCAGAACATTTCTCGTTTTTTAAGCAGGTCAAAGGAATTTGAGCGATTTTGTGGTATGGTTTCAATGAGGGTTATCTGGAATAAGTCGGGGTTGCTATTGTGTACCGTCGTGAAGTGTCGTGATACGCTGTGTAATGGGTATTTGTTAAGGATGTTGCGTTTATGTTGACCAATTCTGCTTCTTGCCAGTTGGGTGGTCCTACCCACATACTGAAGTTGGCAGGGGCAGGAAATGATATAGATTACCAATCTGGATTCACGTGTAATGGTGTCTTTAATTGGATAGGTTACTTTTGTAATTTGAGACTGGAATGTAGTAGTATGGGTAATGAATTTGCAGGCTAGGCATCTTGAGTGGCTGCAGGCCGAGCAACCTGGTGACTTATGAGAGGGATTGGAATTACCATTATGGGGGGCGGAGCGTAAGCGACTGGGGGCCAGTATGTTGCGGAGGTTGGGAGCCCGTTGGTAGGTGATGGCTGGTGTAGTGGGATTGATGGAGCGCGGGTCTGGGTCCTGTAGGAGGATTTCTCATCTATTATTGAGGATTTTCCATATATGTTGGTGTTGTGAGCTATATTTGGTGATGAATCTGGGTAGGGGTTCTGTGTTAGTTGGCTTGGCTGTGGTAGGGTTTTTTTTTATGGTTCTTAATTTATAGTCGGCATCTTTGAGTCATTTCTTAGGATATTTGCGGTCGAGAAATTTATGGGTTAGTATATTGGACTGACTTTTATAATCCTGGGTGTCGGTGCAGTTTTTATAGATTCTTCTATATTGGCTATAAGGTGTGTTTTTTGTCCAGGGGCGGTGGTGGAAACTGTCGAAATGGATATAGTTGTTGGCATCGACAGGTTTAAAGTAAGTTTTTGTTTTGATTTTATCTGTATCTATGAACAATGTGAGATCTAGAAATTCTATGGAGGTGGGGTCATGGTGTGATGTGAATTGTAAGCCAGCTGGGTTAGAGTTGAGGAATTTTATAAAACTAGGGATGGTGGTTGTGTCTCCTTTCCAAATAGATATTAAATCCTCTATGTAACGTTTATAAAACAGAACACTTCCTCCCCATCCACACCTCCCGACCCCCCGCCAATACATTTCAATAGACAATATCAATTAATGTAAAAATACCACTCAACGATATGTACATTACTCTGAGGACACTTTATTTGTCTCTGTCTTTTCAGCGTGTACTCCTATTTGTTATTGCCTGAGGAAGCAGGAATATACCTGCAAAACGGTTTGAGTTTGGTATTTATGGAAAATGAGCTATTGCGCCGCATATGTATACATGGATACCCATTCAGAACTTGGTCTCTGTTTTGCTGTGCCTCCTTATTATGGCACTATACTATACTATATCTTCCATGATATCTGCTTAAAAGTCCTTGCATTGTGTTTCAGACATTAGAAAAAAGTCACAATGAACTCTACTAGCGATGCCTTGGAAAATATAATAGCGCCAACTGAGGGGAAAAAAAAGTCAGTTTTCCAGTAATCAAAATGGCCGTGGAGGAAAAGTCACATGACTGCTGATGTGTATATAAAGCCTATCTGACGTCTCACCACTCCCCCTGACATCACTCTGAGGAAGCCCATTAGGCAAAACATGTAAGTGGGAGGAGTCTCAGGAGGCCGGCCTTGCCCACCACCTCAAGCAGCCGAGCACTCGATCCCCGCTATCATGCCAATACGGAGTTGCGTTGGTAGATCGCACTGAGTACTAGCCGGGACCACGCTATCTGGCTAGTTGATCACTGCAGCTTACGTGAGTAGTAGTGGTGCTCAAATACCCCTTTTCAAAATTCGAGTTAGGTCGAATTCGAATAGTAAATTATTCGAGATCAGTCGAATATTCGAGTCGAATAATTTTTACTATTCGATTCGACCTCGGAATTCGAGCTCACTATTCGAGTCGGTATTCGAGCTCATTATTCGAGCTGACTATTCGAAATGGCCTTAAATAGCTTCCAACACTTGTTTTGAGGGTGAATGATGCAAGAAACCTCTTTTTTTCCAAGTAACAACAGCAAGTGATTATGTGGGGATGTTCCTCTAAAAAAAAAAGTTGAAAAGAGAAGTTGTGTCCAGAAATTTGTTCAGTACTGTATATACTTCTTCTTCTTCTTCTTTATCTTCTATATCTTCTTCTTCTTCTTCTATATCTTCTTCTTCTATATCTTCTTCTTCTATATCTTCTTCTTTTATATTGTCTTCTTCTTCTTATTCTTCATCTTCTTCATCATCATCTTCTTCATCATCATCTTCTTCTTCTTCATCTTCTTTTTCTTCATCTTCTTCATCTTCTTCTTCATCTTCTTCTTCATCTTCTTCATCTTCTTCTTCATCTTCTTCATCTTCTTCATCTTCTTCTTCTTCTACATCTACTTCATCTTCAACTTCTTCATCTTCTTATTCTTCTTCATCTTCTTCATCTTCTTCATCATCATCTTCTTCTTCTTCATCTTCTTCTTCTTCATCATCTTCATCTTCTTCTTCATCTTCTTCATCTTCATCATCTTCATCTTCTTCTTCTTCATCTTCTTCATCTTCATCTTCTTCATCTTCTTCTTCTTCTTCTTCATCTTCTTCATCATCATCTTCTTCTTCTTCATCTTCTTTTTCTTCATCTTCTTCATCTTCTTCTTCATCTTCTTCATCTTCTTCTTCATCTTCTTCTTCTTCTTCTTCTTCTACATCTACTTCATCTTCAACTTCTTCATCTTCTTCTTCTTCTTCATCTTCTTCATCATCTTCATCTTCTTCATCTTCTTCATCTTCTTCATCTTCTTCTTCTTCATCATCTTCATCATCTTCTTCATCTTCTTCTTCTTCATCATCTTCATCTTCTTCTTCTTCATCTTCTTCATCTTCTTCATCTTCATCTTCTTCATCTTCTTCTTCTTCTTCTTCATCTTCTTCATCTTCTTCTTCATCTTCTTCTTCATCATCTTCATCTTCTTCATCTTCATCTTCTTCATCTTCTTCATCTTCTTCTTCTTCATCATCTTCATCTTCTTCTTCATCTTCTTCTTCTTCATCATCTTCATCTTCTTCCTCTTCATCTTCTTCTTCTTCATCATCTTCTTCTTCTTCATCTTCTTCATCTTCTTCTATATCGTCTTCTTCTTCACTTATTTCTCTTTTCAAATTTTTTTTTTAAAGAAATGCAGCTATTTTTGAGCGTAACAAATAGCTGGTGGCGCACGCATGTTGGAAGCGCCATTGTATGTGCTCCCTGGCAGTGGAAACACACAGACAGCAGGAGGTAAATTCAGCAGCAGGAGGAGGAGGATGAGTGTGTGGCAGCAGGCAGTCAATGAGGCAGGCAGCGTGACATAATAGCCCTGGTACCTAGCGGTGATACCAGGGCTGTAAATAAACACAGCAGGCAGGAGGTCCCAGACAGCGGTCGTGCAGCCCACATTGTGTCCAATACACAACTGGGACAACACAGTTTTCAACCCGGGCACCTCAGAAAAATTAAACCTTTTTTTTTTTTTTTTTATGGTTTTGTAGTTTTGGTTTTACAACCAATTACACAGATATAGCTATTTTTTGACGTAATAGCTGGTGGCAGAGTGGCAGCAGAAGGTAAATCTGTGTACCCTGGCGTTGGGAAACACAGACAGACAGACAGCAGCAGCAGCAGCAGGAGGAATGAAGGAGTAATGTGAGCAGCTATTGTTTGACGTAATAGCTGGTGGCAGAGTGGCAGCAGAAGGTAAATCTGTGTACCCTGGCGTTGGGAAACACAGACAGACAGCAGCATCAGCAGGAGGAATGGAGGAGTAGTGTGAGTGTGGCAGCAGGCAGGCAGCGTGACATAATAGCCCTGGTACCTAGCGGTGATACCAGGGCTGTAAATAAACACAGCAGGCAGGAGGTCCCAGACAGCGGTCGTGCAGCCCACATTGTGTCCAATACACAACTGGGACAACACAGTTTTCAACCCGGGCACCTCAGAAAAATTAAACCTTTTTTTTTTTTTTATGGTTTTGTAGTTTTGGTTTTACAACTAATTACACAGACAGATATAGCTATTGTTTGACGTAATAGCTGGTGGCAGAGTGGCAGCAGAAGGTAAATCTGTGTACCCTGGCGTTGGGAAACACAGACAGACAGCAGCATCATCAGGAGGAATGGAGGAGTAGTGTGAGTGTGGCAGCAGGCAGGCAGCGTGACATAATAGCCCTGGTACCTAGCGGTGATACCAGGCCGTAAATGAACACAACAGGAGGTCCCAGACAGCGGTCGTGCAGCCTACATCGTGTCCAATACACAACTGGGACAACACAGTTTTCAACCCGGGCACCTCAGAAAAATTAAACCTTTTTTTTTTTTTTTTTATGGTTTTTTGGTTTTGTTTGTAAAACAAATTACACAGATATATAGCTATTGTTTGACGTAATAGCTGGTGGCAGAGTGGCAGCAGAAGGTAAATCTGTGTACCCTGGCAGTGGGAAACACAGACAGACAGCAGAAGGGCAGTACACAGCAGCCCACTGTAGGTGTAAAATGTGTGGCTGCAGGCGACGTAATAGTCAAAGTGAACCAGGCTGGCTTAGTGAGCAGGAGCCAGGAGGTGGTAAAGGGTGGTAAGGCACATTAACAATGGTTCTTAGCCAGTTCATGTCCCCCTCTCGCCGACAACAGGGGCCAGGAACTCGCCTTCCACCCACGCCTGGTTCATCTTGAGAAACGTCAGTCTTTCCACAGACTTGTGAGACAGACGTGAGCGTTTCTCGGTGACCACACCACCAGCTGCACTGAAGCAGCGCTCGGACAGCACGCTGGAAGGGGGGCAGGACAGCACTTCCAGGGCGTACTGCGCCAGCTCGCTCCAGATCTCCAGGCGCTTGACCCAATACTCCATGGGATCAACAGGGGCATCGCTGTCAAGCCCGCTGTAGGACCCCATGTAGTCAGCCACCATGCGGGTCAGGCGCTGGCTGTGACCGGTGGAGGATGCTGCTGCATGCACCTCCTCTCTAGTCACTGCTGCCGGAGCCTCTACAGTCCTGTAGAGCTCGTGGCTGAGAGACAGCAGGTCTGTGGGGCGCTTGCTGCTGGATGCAGGCACCTGCTGCTGCCTCTGTGCTGGCTGCTGGACAGTGGGGGTGGAAGGCTGGGGGAAGGCTTCCTCCAAGCGCTCAACAAGGGTCTGCTGCAAGCTCCTTATTTGTTGCGCTGGGTCTCCTCCTGCAGGCGGCAGGAACTGGCTCAACTTCCCCTTGAGGCGTGGGTCCAACATCATGCTGATCCAGATGTCCTCCCTCTGCTTCATCTGGATCACCCTGGGGTCTCTGCGCAGGCACGTCAGCATGTGCGCTGCCATTGGGAAGAGGCGGGCCACGTCTGCTGGCACATCGACGGCAGTGCTGCTGTCCTCATCCTCCTCCTCTGCCTCGTCAGCCTCATCCTCTCTCCACCCCCGCACCAACTCAGCTGCACTGTGCTGATCCCCCTCATCAGCAGCAAGGTCAGGGACCTCCACCAAGTCCTCCTCCTCCTCCCCCTCAGAGGTGGACTGTGCAGCTGCTTGCCGCTCCTGCTGGTCCAAGGCTGCCACTCCCTGTTCCAGCAAAGCATCGAGGGCCCTGTTCAGCAGACAAACCAGGGGCACCCACTCGCAGACCATAGCATGGTCCCTGCTCACCATGTTAGTGGCCTGCAGAAAGGGAGCCAGCACTAAGCACACCTGCTGCATGTGCCTCCAGTCATCATCGGGGACGATGGACGGGATGTTGCTGGTCTTGTCCCTTCTCTGAGCGGCGGAAACAGTGGCCAGGGCAAGGTACTGTTTGACAGCGCGCTTCTGTTCAACCAGACGCTCCAACATCGCCAGGGTGGAGTTCCAGCGAGTCGGAACGTCAAGGATCAGCCGATGGCGTGGCAGATCCAGCTCCTTTTGCACGTCTTCCAGGCTCGCACAGGCTGCAGCCGAGCGCCGGAAGTGACGCACAACGTTCCTTGCCATTTCCAGCAGTTCGCCCATCCCCTGGTAGGTGCGCAAGAACTTCTGCACCACCAGGTTCAGCACGTGGGCAAGACAGGGGATGTGGGTCAGGTTTCCCCTGTCTATTGCGGCAACCAGATTGGCCCCATTGTCGGCCACCACCTCTCCGACTCTGAGGCCTCTGGGGGTCAGCCAAATCCTCTCCTGCTCCTGGAGTTTGGCCAACACATGGGTTGCCGTCAGCTTGGTCTTCCCAAGGCTGACCAAGTGCAGCAGCGCTTGGCAGTGGCGGGCCTTCACGCTGCTGCTGAGGCGGGGGGTTTGGCCAGGTGTGCCGGAGGATGGCAGAGGATCGGAGGAACCTGCTGCAGTTCCCCTGACCCTGCGGGGTGGCACCACCCACTGTGTTGCTGCTGCTGCTGTGCCCGCTGCTGCTCTCCCATCCTCACCCCCTTCCACCAAGCTGACCCAGTGGACAGTGAAGGACAGGTAGCGGCCTGTCCCGAAGCGGCTGCTCCAGGAGTCCATGGTGACGTGGACCCTTTCACCAACCGCGTGCTCCAGCCCTCGCTCCACATTGGCCATCACAAAGCGGTGCAGTGCAGGAATGGCCTTGCGGGAGAAAAAGTGTCTGCTGGGGAGCTGCCAGTCTGGGGCTGCGCAAGCAAGCAGCGCACGAATGTCGCTCCCCTCCTGCACGAGCGTGTACGGCAGGAGTTGAGAGCACATGGCCCGTGCCAGCAAGCCGTTCAGCTGCCGCACGCGACGGCTGCTGGGAGGCAGAGCCCTAACCACCCCCTGGAAGGACTCGCTCAAAAGGCTCTGGCGTGGCCTTTTGCTGGCACGGGAATCAGCAGACACAGCGGAGGAGGCCACTGAGGACTGGCTGCCAGAACAGGCCTCAGTGTCGGCGGCAGGAGTTGCAGAGGGGGGAGGAGCAGTGCGTTTCCGCACTCCTGCTGGTGCTGCTGGAGGAGCAGGAGGGCGGGTGGCTGCTGTTGCTGCTGCTGCTGAAGGCTGTGCAGTGATGGGTGTGGTGCCACTGCCAGCACCAGATGCCTTCAGCCTCTGGAACTCCTGATGCTGGTGGAAATGTTTCGCAGCAAGGTGGTTGATGAGCGAGCTGGTGCAGAACTTTAAGGGGTCTGCACCTCTGCTCAACTTCCGCTGACAGTGGTTGCAAGTGGCGTACTTGCTGTACACTGTGGGCATGGTGAAAAAGCGCCAGATTGGTGACAGAAACATCCCCCTACGGCATGGAAGCGCTGCTGCCTGTCTCCCTGTGGTGGTTTGGGGGGGGCTTGGGGGGCTTGGGTGCGGCTGGTGGTGGTACTGGCAGATGCTGCTGCTGCTGCTGCTGCTGAGCCTGAGACACCAGCAGGCTGTGGGACCTGCCTACTGCTGCTGCCAATGCTTGCAATGATGCGCCTCCTTGCAAGGCCCACAAGAGCATCCTCCTCCTCCTCCTCAGAGCTGCTGAGGACGACATCCCCTGGAGGTGGTGGCACCCAGTCTCTGTCTGTCACCGGGTCATCAACATCCTCCCCCTCCTGAAACATGTCCTGCTGGGATGAGGACCCCCCAAACTCCTCTCCTGATGCATGGATGGGCTGCTTGACTGTCGCCACAGTCTTGCTGTCCAATCCCTCATCCCCCAAAGTGCCCATCAGCATCTCCTCCTCAAGATCGCCAACAACAGCAGACAATTTACTCATGATGCCTGGGGTCAAAAGACTGCTGAATGACAGGTCGGCGAGTGACGGTGAACTGGCCTCCTCCCCAGACCCTGCTGGGCGGCTGCTGCGAACAGGGGTGGTGGTGGTGGTGGTGAGGGTGGAGGCCTCAGATGCAGAGCTGATGGCGGGCTGCTCATCCTCCGTCATGAGTTGCACCACAGTGTCTGCATGCTTTTCCTCAATGGGATGTTTCCGACCCGGCTGGAGGAAAATCGGAGCAGGTGCTACACGCTGCTGCTGCTGTGTCTCTGCAGCGTGAGTTGCAGATGCTCCTGCTGGGCGGCGCCCAAGGCGTCCACGGCCAGTGGCTATGGGAGGAATGTTAGCCACTGACGCTGCTGCTGCGGAACTGTGCATGGTGGCGCGCCCGCGCCCGCGGCTTGCCACAATGCTGCTCCCTCTCCTCCTGATTCCCTTGCTGCCCTTCCCCTTGCCCAAACCGCGCTGGCTGCCACTTCCAGACATCTTCGATGTTTTGGGCGTATAGACAAAAGTTTTTTAAAAGGGCGGGTGAAAAGTGGGGTACTTTAATGGAGTGGGTTGGTGGGTGATGTGACTGAGTGAGTGTCCCTAGTACAGTAAGTAAGTAGTAACAGTCAGGAAGTACAACTAGCAGTTACAACTTACAATAATCAGTAGTAATCACAAGTAAATTTAGTGTGTGTACACTACAGACAGTGAGTGCACGCACGCGCAAACACGCGCAGGAGCTAGCCTATGAACAGTGACTGAGTGAGTGTCCCTAGTACAGTAAGTAAGTAAGTAGTAACAGTCAGTAAGTACAACTAACTAATTACAATAATCAATCAGTTATCAGAAGGAAATAGAGTGTGTGTAGTGTGTACACAGACAGTGAGTGCACACACGCAGGAGCTAGTAGCCTATGAACAGTGACTGAGTGTCCTAGACTCCTAGTACAGTAAGTAGTAACAGTAAGTACAACTAACTAATTACAATAATCAATCAGTTATCAGAAGGAAATAGAGTGTGTGTAGTGTGTACACAGACAGTGAGTGCACACACGCAGGAGCTAGTAGCCTATGAACAGTGACTGAGTGTCCGAGACTCCTAGTACAGTAAGTAGTAACAGTGAGTACAACTAACTAATTACAATATTCAATTACAATAATCAATCAGTTATCAGAACTTGGAAATAGAGTGTGTGTAGTGTGTACACAGACAGTGAGTGCACACACGCAGGAGCAGCTAGTAGCCTATGAACAGTGACTGAGTGTCCTAGACTCCTAGTACAGTAAGTAGTAACAGTAAGTACAACTAACTAATTACAATAATCAATCAGTTATCAGAAGGAAATAGAGTGTGTGTAGTGTGTACACAGACAGTGAGTGCACACACGCAGGAGCTAGTAGCCTATGAACAGTGACTGAGTGTCCGAGACTCCTAGTACAGTAAGTAGTAACAGTGAGTACAACTAACTAATTACAATATTCAATTACAATAATCAATCAGTTATCAGAACTTGGAAATAGAGTGTGTGTAGTGTGTGCACACAGACAGTGAGTGCACACACGCAGGAGCAGCTAGTAGCCTATGAACAGTGACAGTGAGTGTCCTAGTACAGTTACAGTATATAACTACAATACTAATACAATCAGTAGTAAAGGACAGCAGAAATACTGGTATAGAATAGAGAGAAATAAACAGAGGACAGGAGGACAGCTGCCCACACAGGCAGGCCCTGAGGCCTAAAGCTGTAAGCCTGCAGCAGCTGTATCTGTCTCTATGTAACACAAAAGCTACTAACTAAAATACAATGTCTAACTAACTAACAACAATATAGGTGTGTATAGGAGGTGTATGTGAGCAAAAACGCTAGGTAAATGACCACAATAAAGCTCTTGCTAAGCCAAAGCACAAAGGAGCAACTCTCTCTCTATGCAAGTCTCAGGCAAGGACGGAGAAACGTAACATGGCGGCCGCTATTTATAGGGTAGGGGCTGGCCAGGGTCCCCCTCTGTGATTGGCTGCCGTCAGAGGGCCTGGGAGCCCTCTGATTGGCTCTAAGGACATCAATCTGGGCTATGACGCTATTCGAGCTCGGTACCGAGCTCGAATAGCGCCGTTTGCTCGAATAGCTCGAATAGTGAATGGGCTATTCGAGTGTACGCGAATAGCCCATTCGAATAGCTGCAGCTATTCGAAGCTCGAATACCGAGCTCGAATAGCTGAAAAAGAGCTCGAATATTCGAGCTACTCGAATATTCGAGCTCTGCTGAGCACCACTGGTGAGTAGCAGAGGCACTTGATTTGATGAAGGTCTAAAACCACGGACCGCAGAGGGTCGGGGACCTGCGAACCCAAGCGGATACAACTGATTCTTCACCTGCTAACCTATATGGTAAACATTAGTGAATTATAATACTTGGATAACAGCTGTTTGACCTTTTGCTGGACATTGTGCATATACCTATTGCCCAAAAGAGCAGTTGTAATAATAGCCACGATTCCAGTGAGTGCATGCATGGACACCAACAAACTGTACCTGCTATTTGGACATTAAAAGGAAGCTGATCTAACGTTGCCCCAACTGTTGTCTGAGTGCACTCAGGTCAGGACTGTTGTAATGCTTCCATACAGCGAGTGAGCTGTGCGCACTATGTGAGAGTATTCTTTACAGTGTTTATATGAACAACCTGCTAGGTGAAATCTTTCTATTCAATTTGAAGCTATCTGCTGCAGCATATCATGTAAGAGCCTATGCGTGATTGATGTGAATGGATGGAGGTGTGTGTGAGGGGTGGACGGGGTACTACAAGGTTCCTTTAGGTTTTAATTGATTGTAATGTGAATCGGTTTCTGTGAATTTTTGTCCACAATAAAGCTTTTTGTATTTTTGGATCTCTGAGACCCCTGTGATCTTTTTTGCTCTCTTTATGGTTGTTAAGTCTAGGACTTAAGTTTTAAGTCCCAGTGTGAGTTGCCACTGGAGGAGAGCTGTAAGCTCCCTCTTTTTGTATTTCAACGCGGATCCTTTTCTGAGAACTTATTTTCTACATAAGAGTACTTTGGCTTGCTACAACACAGGAAAAAAAGGTGTGTTTGTCAGGCATGAAAATGCCATGTGCATTACCTAGGAATTTGTATAACGTTTGGTATGGAAAAAGAAGGTGAATATCAAGAAAGAAAGATGCACTTTATCAAGTTCCACCTAACGTATTTCTTCAGATCACATCCATTAAATCAACAAGAAGCATCTGCAATAAACTTAGTGGTATCAGTTATACAAATAATTGCCTATTTGTCTGTATCTACCTATCTATCTGTCTATATGACAGATGGCAGTTACTCTAGGAGAGCTGGACAAGTCTACAGAAGGTAATTTTAGGCTAATAGGTATTGGAATAAAATCCTCAAGCCCATTGTGAGATTTCAACCCTATGCTGGTGCTGTGGGTGTTTCCTAGTGCACAACAATGATCAGCCTCATGTGTCGAGAGTACAAAGGCAGTTCCTGGAGGATGAATGAATTAATACTATTAACTGGACTCTACGTTCACCTGACCTAAATCCAATAGAACACCTCTGGGAAATTATGTCTATGTGACACTGCCAGGTTGTACTTCAGACTGTCCAGGAGCTCATCGATTCCCCGGTCCAGATCTGGGAGGAGATCCCCCAAGACACCATCCATCGTTTCATTAGGAGCATATTGTCAAGCATGCATACAAGCATGCAGGGGTGATAAAAACTACAGAATAACAACATTTTCCATTTTGGTATTCACAAGCCATTTGAAGGTTGATCATTTTAATTTCTGTAAATCAATGTGGCATTCTTTCACTTTCACTGTAACGCACTACCCAGTCAATATCAGTGTACATATTTTATTTTTTTCTCCTTTAATTTTTTTTGAACAGTGACTGTGATAATTACATAAAAACATACAGTTTTTTGTTGTTGTTGTTTTTTTGTTTCACATACAGGATAAAACTTGATAAAACTTGAATGAATCCTATTTTAAGGCCAGTAAGACCTGGTTCTGCTGCCTTGTGGTGTTCAGAATGTATTTTTAGAAATCATTTACATCAAAAGTTTGGCCCCATTATCATAAAATACAGCAGCCTATGATATGCCTTTTAAGTATACAGTGATTCATAACACTTTTCTCTTTAACTGGTCATTTCAGTTAACAATCTGCAATCCATTAACATAAACCAGCTAACCTTTCTTGAATATGTTTTGGGCCTTTTAATTTCAACACAATTAGGCCTCTGTCTGTGAGGCAAAAAAGCAGCAAGACCAAGTTATATATTACGCATCTAGCCTAGCTTTGCATCTGACAGGCCATGGATTTCCTGATAAATGGACCTCCCTGGTAACAGCTTTTCCTTTGGGGACATTATTTTAATGTGGTTCATGATCAATTCCTCAATCAGCAGCATGAAATCCTGCAGCACAATTCCTCACCTTTTTCTTCACTGTACACTTTCTGACATGTCCTGAAAGAACACCAGTGGCATTATATATAACGGCATGGAAACACAGTATTAAAGATGAGGGAATTCATTTGCCGGGTTCAAGATCTGACTTGGGAATCAGGCTGCTTCAATCATGTTAGAGATGGGCACATTTGTGGCAGTCATTGCAAAACATTTTGTTCCATTTATGGGATTGAATGTAGAGAAGAAAAAAAAAATCACTGTTGCCTGTGTCTTCTTTAAATGCCATAAAATACTCAAGAAAATATGTGTTTTTTTTTACTTTCTCTTGCATGTGAACAGTAGTTGAAAGGGAAAAAGTTAGCACTGAATTGGCTTTTGTAAATGATCAGTAACAGCTCTTAACAGCACGATAGTCAGTACTTTATTCAGAGTGTGATCACACATGTTTTTAGTGCACAGTAACACAGGAGAACTCCTATGTGATAGCCCTTGGCTGTAGGGACTATCACTAGGTAGAGTGGTCGTACAGGCAATATCGGTAACAGATTGGTCAGGAGGCAGTACAAAGTCGTCAGGAAAAGGCGTAGCGAGAAACAAGAAAAGGTCGGTAACAGGTCAGATGAGCGAAGGTACAAAATCAGGAGGCAATATCAGAGTCGGGGTCGGGCCGGGGTCGGCAACAATCAGATAGGCAGAGTACAGAATCGAGAGGCTGAGAGCAGAGTCAAGGGTTCAGGCAAAGAGTCATACACAGATAATCAATACAATAATAATAATTACTTTTACGAGTATAATAATAATAATCCTAGCTATGTGTGAATCCCCGGGGTCCTGCCGGATCAAACACACTGGGAACTTACTAAGGTCTGAGAGCTTAAAGGAGTACTATCGATTGAATAATGGTATCCAAAAATGTCACTCGTACTGTACTCGTATGACATGTAAGTTTAATCTCGCTGCAGCATTGGGACAGGTCCACCAAAAAGGTATCGAGGGTCGAATGTGGCCCCACCCACACACAAAAAATGTTGTCTATATATCTAAGCCAACATCTAGCATGTTGCTGAAATAGGCGATGTGCGTGGTGACGCTGGTTGATCCTTGGTCACCTGATCTTGCTGCAGCGAATAGGAATACGGAGGTGGTTCTTCGTCGGCGTGGAGCGCTGATACACTCCGATATACTATTTCTTTAGGATGTTTTGCATGTTAGCGATTAAGTCTCCACTCAGGTCCGCCGGAGAGCTCAGGTAATATGATTGGCTGTGGGAGATTTGAATTGATTGGACAATTGGGTGTGCTGACACTATATATGTTGAATGTATGTGTTTTATCTCACTTGTGGTTGAAACAGCTTGAAGAAATGCTAATACCTGAAACAGCAGGCTTGCCAAACACACAATTGGAGAAACTCACTCCCAAACAGTTCTCTGCTGCTTTATAAAGCCTGCAGGCTGCTTATAAGCCAATGAGAAGTGCACACATAATACACCTAGCTTGCAGTGATAATCAAGCAAAAGCTGAGCAAGTCAGCCAATTAGTAGGAGAGGGCTTCAGTTGCATATAGACAATGGCTATATGACCAGCAGGGGGCAATAGCGTGCAGGATATTCCCTCTCATCTGCCCCCCTCCTAACTAAACTGCATGGGATACTACAATAATTAAAAACAATGGTGCATGAGCCAGCCTGGGGCCCCGGGAACTCTCACTGCCCGGGGCCCCACAACCAGCATCTAACACCATATGTGAGCGCAGCCAAAACCTTGGAGCTGCCACCTCCAAGGCCTGTCTCCTACTGCTCTAAAACTTACCAAACACACAATTGGCGAAACTCACTCCCAAACAGTTCTCTGCTGCTTTATAAAGCCTGCAGGCTGCTTATAAGCCAATGAGAAGTGCACACATAATACACCTAGCTTGCAGTGATAATCAAGCAAAAGCTGAGCAAGTCAGCCAATTAGTAGGAGAGGGCTTCAGTTGCATATAGACAATGGCTATATGACCAGCAGGGGGCACCAGCGTGCAGGATATTCCCTCACATCTGCCCCCCTCCTAACTAAACTGCATGGGATACTACAATAATTAAAAACAATGGTGCATGAGCCAGCCTGGGGCCCCGGGAACTCTCACTGCCCGGGGCCCCAGAACCAGCATCTAACACCATATGTGAGCGCAGCCAAAACCTTGGAGCTGCCACCTCCAAGGCCTGTCTCCTGCTGCTCTAAAACTTACCAAACACACAATTGGAGAAACTCACTCCCAAACAGTTCTCTGCTGCTTTATAAAGCCTGCAGGCTGCTTATAAGCCAATGAGAAGTGCACACATAATACACCTAGCTTGCAGTGATAATCAAGCAAAAGCTGAGCAAGTCAGCCAATTAGTAGGAGAGGGCTTCAGTTGCATATAGACAATGGCTATATGACCAGCAGGGGGCACCAGCGTGCAGGATATTCCCTCTCATCTGCCCCCCTCCTAACTAAACTGCATGGGATACTACAATAATTAAAAACAATGGTGCATGAGCCTGCACGCTGGTGCCCCCTGCTGGTCATATAGCCATTGTCTATATGCAACTGAAGCCCTCTCCTACTAATTGGCTGACTTGTTCAGCTTTTGCTTGATTATCACTGCAAGCTAGGTGTATTATGTGTGCACTTCTCACTGGCTTATAAGCAGCCTGCAGGCTTTATAAAGCAGCAGAGAACTGTTTGGGAGTGAGTTTCTCCAATTGTGTGTTTGGTAAGTTTTAGAGCAGTAGGAGACAGGCCTTGGAGGTGGCAGCTCCAAGGTTTTGGCTGCGCTCACATATGGTGTTAGATGCTGGTTCTGGGGCCCCAGGCAGTGAGAGTTCCCGGGGCCCCAGGCTGGCTCATGCACCATTGTTTTTAATTATTGTAGTATCCCATGCAGTTTAGTTAGGAGGGGGGCAGATGAGAGGGAATATCCTGCACGCTGGTGCCCCCTGCTGGTCATATAGCCATTGTCTATATGCAACTGAAGCCCTCTCCTACTAATTGGCTGACTTGCTCAGCTTTTGCTTGATTATCACTGCAAGCTAGGTGTATTATGTGTGCACTTCTCATTGGCTTATAAGCAGCCTGCAGGCTTTATAAAGCAGCAGAGAACTGTTTGGGAGTGAGTTTCTCCAATTGTGTGTTTGGTAAGTTTTAGAGCAGCAGGAGACAGGCCTTGGAGGTGGCAGCTCCAAGGTTTTGGCTGCGCTCACATATGGTGTTAGATGCTGGTTCTGGGGCCCCGGGCAGTGAGAGTTCCCGGGGCCCCAGGCTGGCTCATGCACCATTGTTTTTAATTATTGTAGTATCCCATGCAGTTTAGTTAGGAGGGGGGCAGATGTGAGGGAATATCCTGCACGCTGGTGCCCCCTGCTGGTCATATAGCCATTGTCTATATGCAACTGAAGCCCTCTCCTACTAATTGGCTGACTTGCTCAGCTTTTGCTTGATTATCACTGCAAGCTAGGTGTATTATGTGTGCACTTCTCATTGGCTTATAAGCAGCCTGCAGGCTTTATAAAGCAGCAGAGAACTGTTTGGGAGTGAGTTTCTCCAATTGTGTGTTTGGTAAGTTTTAGAGCAGTAGGAGACAGGCCTTGGAGGTGGCAGCTCCAAGGTTTTGGCTGCGCTCACATATGGTGTTAGATGCTGGTTCTGGGGCCCCGGGCAGTGAGAGTTCCCGGGGGCCCAGGCTGGCTCATGCACCATTGTTTTTAATTATTGTAGTATCCCATGCAGTTTAGTTAGGAGGGGGGCAGATGAGAGGGAATATCCTGCACGCTGGTGCCCCCTGCTGGTCATATAGCCATTGTCTATATGCAACTGAAGCCCTCTCCTACTAATTGGCTGACTTGCTCAGCTTTTGCTTGATTATCACTGCAAGCTAGGTGTATTATGTGTGCACTTCTCATTGGCTTATAAGCAGCCTGCAGGCTTTATAAAGCAGCAGAGAACTGTTTGGGAGTGAGTTTCTCCAATTGTGTGTTTGGTAAGTTTTAGAGCAGTAGGAGACAGGCCTTGGAGGTGGCAGCTCCAAGGTTTTGGCTGCGCTCACATATGGTGTTAGATGCTGGTTCTGGGGCCCCGGGCAGTGAGAGTTCCCGGGGCCCCAGGCTGGCTCATGCACCATTCTTTTTGAAACAGCAGGCTGTCGCTGTGTTACCACTGATTGTATGCTTCAATAAAGAGCTTTTTTCTATTTTTGGAAGTGCCAGCCTCCAACACTCTTTACCAGCTGGATCAGCAGACAGCTGCACAGTCCACCTCTCAGGAGGAGGACTTTCAGTTGTTAGAGGAGGAGTTGGACCATGGATCCAGAATCATGGTGATACAGATGACCTCCTTCTACTGCATCTGGATCACCCTGGGGTCCCAGTGCAGACAGAGCAGCATGTGCGATGCCATCGGGAAGAGGTGCACCACGGCAGTCACATCATCGTCGTCATCCCCTGAGATGACATACAGTGGCTTGCAAAAGTATTCGGCCCCCTTGAAGTTTTCCACATTTTGTCACATTACTGCCACAAACATGAATCAATTTTATTGGAATTCCACGTGAAAGACCAATACAAAGTGGTGTACACGTGAGAAGTGGAACGAAAATCATACATTATTCCAAACATTTTTTTACAAATCAATAACTGCAAAGTGGGGTGTGCATAATTATTCAGCCCCCCTGAGTCAATACTTTGTAGAACCACCTTTTGCTGCAATTACAGCTGCCAGTCTTTTAGGGTATGTCTCTACCAGCTTTGCACATCTAGAGACTGAAATCCTTGCCCATTCTTCTTTGCCAAACAGCTCCAGCTCAGTCAGATTAGATGGACAGCGTTTGTGAACAGCAGTTTTCAGATCTTGCCACAGATTCTCGATCGGATTTAGATCTGGACTTTGACTGGGCCATTCTAACACATGGATATGTTTTGTTTTAAACCATTCCATTGTTGCCCTGGTTTTATGTTTAGGGTTGTTGTCCTGCTGGAAGGTGAACCTCCACCCCAGTCTCAAGTCTTTTTGCAGACTCCAAGAGGTTTTCTTCCAAGGTTGCCCTGTATTTGGCTCCATCCATCTTTCAACTTTGACCAGCTTCCCTGTCCCTGCTGAAGAGAAGCAACCCCAGAGCGTGATGCTGCCACCACCATATTTGACAGTCGGGATGGTGTGTTCTGAGTGATGTGCAGTGTTAGTTTTCTGCCACACATAGCGTTTTGCATTTTGGCCAAAAAGCTCTATTTTGGTCTCATCTGACCAGAGCACCTTCTTCCACATGTTTGCTGTGTCCCCCACATGACTTGTGGCAAACTGCAAACGGGACGTCTTATGCTTTTCTGTTAACAATGGCTTTCTTCTTGTCACTCTTCCATAAGAGCCAACTTTGTGCAGTGCACGACTAATAGTTGTCCTACGGACAGATTCCCCCACCTGAGCTGTAGATCTCTGCAGCGTGTCCAGAGTCACCACGGACCTCTTGACTGCATTTCTGATTAGCGCTCTCCTCGGTGGACAGACTTGTCTTGGTAGGTTTACAGTTGTGCCATACTCCTTCCATTTCTGAATGATCGCTTGAACAGTGCTCCGTGGGATGTTCAAGGCTTTGGAAAATTTTTTGTAGCCTAAGCCTGCTTTAAATTTCTCAATAACTTTATCCCTGACCTGTCTAGGGTGTTCTTTGGACTTCATTGTGTTGTTGCTCCCAAGATTATCTTAGACAACCTCTGAGGCCGTCACAGAGCAGCTGTATTTGTACTGACATTATATTACACACACAAGTGCACTCTATTTAGTCATTAGCACTCATCAAGCAATGTCTATGGGCAACTGACTGCACTGAGACCAAAGGGGGCTGAATAATTACGCACACCCCACTTTGCAGTTATTGATTTGTAAAAAATGTTTGAAATCATGTATAATTTTCATTCCACTTCTCACGTGTACACCACTTTGTATTGGTCTTTGACGTGAAATTCCAATAAAATTGATTCATGTTTGTGGCAGTAATGTGACAAAATGTGGAAAACATTAAGGGGGCCGAATACTTTTGCAAGCCACTGTACTTGTCCTCTTCTGCCTGCCGAGCATCAGCCTGACCTCTCCACCCTCACACTAGAGCGGCGCTCTGCTGTTCCCCCTCTACAGCAAGGTCAGGGACCTCCAACTCCTGAAGGGGAAATTGGGTCAATTCATGAAGTGTGGAGACCCTGAGCATCGAACAAGGGAGTTGCAGGTGGCCCTTGTTCGCACACTGGAGGAAGCCTTCCGCAGTGGCATAACTAAGGAGCTGTGGGCTCTGATGCAAGTTTTACAATGGGGCCCCCCAAGCTCCATTGTAAAACTCTATACAAAACAATTGATACAGCACACCTTCCAACTTCAATTACAGTGTCAGAGGTGCAAGAAGTGGATGGGGAACAGTTTGTTAATGATTACCACTATTCAAAGTGTCTATAGAAGTGATTATTATGAGCACAGAGAGCTAGAGAGCTAATACGGGGCCCCTCTGGCCAAAGGGCCCGATGCGGTCACTACCTCTGCACCCCCTATTGCTACGCACCCCTGACCTTCCACCAGCCTCCCACCCCATCCCTGTCAAACTGACAAAGCAGCCAGTGCCTACGGCCAGCAGCACCAGGCGCCCAGAAGATCTGCTAAATCTGACTAGGCAACTCTACACGGAGCTTCCAAGAGAGGGGTGCTAGCAGCTGCATCCTCCTCTAGTCAGCACCAGTGTCTGACCCTCATGGTGGCAGACTACAAGGAGTTCTTCAGCGGGCTTGACACTGAGGCCCCCGTGGACCCCATGGAGTACTGGGTCAAGAGGCTGGAGATCTGGAAGGAGCTTTTGCAGTACACCCTGGAAGTCCTGTCCTTCCTTCCCTTTCAGCGTGCTGTTGGAGAGATGCTACAGTGCGGCCAATGGCGTGGACACAGAGAAGCATGCTCGTCTGTCCACCCAGTCTGTGGACAGACTCACCTTCCTGAAAATGCACCAGTCTTGGGTGGAAGGCGATTTCCCAACTGCGGCTGTATGACTGCTTCCTGGAACCTCATGGTTGTTTTGGTTTCTTTGTGCTGTGGTACCACCACTAGGTGCCATGGCCTACTATGCTGCCACATGCTACTCCTCTTGCTGCTGCAATGTATCTCCTGCTGCCTGTGATCCAAGCGCCAGGGTGCACAGAATAAGGCGCTGCTGCCATGTGCCACAAGCTGTTACGTCAAAAAAAAGTTATAGTGTTGTAAAAAAAAATGAGGTATCTGGGTTTAAAACTGTGCTTTCCCAGTTGTGTATTGGATACAATGTGGGCTTCACGACCGCAGTCTGAAAGCTCCTGCTGCTGTTGTTTTTACAGCTGTGCTCCCACTGCTAGGGGTCATGGCCTACTTCTGCTGTTATAATAATTTCTCGGAATTATTGCTGTGGTACCACTGCCAGGTTCCATGGCCTTTTCTGAAATCAACTAATCCGTGTTCTTACTCATGCCAATGTAACATGCATGATGCCACAGAAAAAAAAAGAGATTAAAAACTGCAAAATTCAGTACAAAAAGAAGAAAGATGGCGAAGAAGAAGATGGTGAAGAAGAAAACAAGATGAAGAAGTTGATGAAGAAGTACAGCTTACATGGATTGGATTACTAATATGTGTAATATATCTCTTCATTTTTTTTTTTCATTTATTTTTTTTTTTAACTATAGGCCTTCCCACATATGTAATTGCTGTTTTTAATACGAAAACAAGATGCATCATTTCATGTAAAGCAGGGTTTGAAAGCAATGTAAAGACCAATGCGGAAATCCGACTCGAAACCGCATTTGAATCAGTATTTCATTTTTATCTGTGATCACAATCACGGAAAGTGGGCAGAGCCGTGATCATGAAATTTGGCAGTTGGAACATGACAGTTGAAAATAGCAGTTAAAAAACTGTTAAAATGTGGCAGTTGGAAAACGACAGTTGGTAAATGTCAGCTGGAAAATTATAGTTTAAAAATGGCAGTTAAGAACAGTTGAAAAATGACAGTTAAAAAATGGCAGTTAAAAAAAAATGGTAATTGGAAAATGAAGGAAAGTGGCAGTTGAAAATGACAGTTGAAAAATGTCAGTTGTAAAATGACAGTTGTAAAATGGCAGTTGGAAAAATGACAGTTGGAAAATAGCAGTAAAATACAGTTAACATTTGGCAATTGGAAAATGGCAGTTTAAAAATAGCAGTTGAAAATTGACAGTTGGAAAATGGCAGTTGGTAAATTGCAATTGGAAAATGATGGAAAAATACAATTGAAAAATGGCAGTTGAAAAATAGCAGTTGAATTTTGGCAGTTGGAAACTGACAGTTGGAAAATGGCAGTTGGAAAAATGATAGTTGGAAAATGGCAGTTGAAAATTGACAGTTGGAAAATGTCAGTTGGAAAATGGCAGTTGAAAAATAGCAGTAGAAAATTGACAGTTAAAAAATGGCAGTTGGAAATGTCAGTTGTAAAAATGTCAGTTGAAAATTGTCAGTTGAAAATTTTCAGTTTGAAAATGGCAGTTGAAAATTGTCATTTTGAAAATGGCAGTTAGAAAATGGCAGTTGGAAAATTGACAGTTGAAAAATGACAGTTGAAAAATGGCAGTTGGAAAATGGCAGTTGGAAAATGGCAGTTGGAAAAATGAAAGTTCAAAAATGACAGTTGAAAATTGGCAGTTATAAAATGACAGTTGGAAAATGACAGTTGAAAAATGACAGTTGGAAAATGGCAATTGGAAAATGACAGTTCAACTGCCATTTTCCAACTGTCATTTTTAAATTGCCATTTTCCAAATGTCATTTTTCAACTGCCATTTTCTACCTGTCATTTTTCAACTGCCAATTTTCCAACTATCGTTTTACAACTGCCATTTTCCAACTGTCAATTTTTAACTGCCATTTTCCAACTGTCAATTTTCCAACTGTCATTTTTCAACTGCCATTTTCCAACTATCGTTTTACAACTGTCGTTTTACAACTGTCAATTTTTAACTGCCATTTTCCAATTGTCAATTTTCCAACTGTCATTTTTAAATTGCCATTTTCCAAATGTCATTTTTCAACTGCCATTTTCTAACTGTAATTTTTCAACTGCCAATTTTCCAACTATCGTTTTTACAGCTGCTGTTTTCCAACTGTCAATTTTCCAACTGTCATTTTTCAACTGCCATTTTCCAACTATCGTTTTCCAACTGTCGTTTTCCAACTGTCATTTTTCAACTGCCATTTTCCAATTGTTGTTTTTCAACCGGCAATTTTCCAAGCGTTGTTTTTCAACTGACATTTTTCCAACTGTTGTTTTTCAACTGACATTTTTCCAGCTGTCATTTTTCAACTGCCAATTTCCAACTGTCATTTTTAAATTGCCTTTTCTCCAACTGTCAAATTTCAACTGTTTTAAAGGACCACAAGAGTGAAAAAAGTGAGCAGTTAGAAGACCTAAACTCAAGCACTGCAGTCAAGGAAAAAAATATAGTTGCTGAGAACTGTGTGTGTGTGTCTAGATCAGGGCTTTTCAATCTCTTCACTAATTGTACCACTTTTATCACCTAAAAAGTACCACCCAATGTGCCTGCGCAGGCGATTATACGCGATCGGGCTTGGCTGTTTTTGCTGGTGCCTGAACGGAGAGCAGCTACTGCGCATGCACACACACCGACAAGGAGAACTTTGGGGCTCCCAGCACTGGATCCCATCTACTGAGGCGGAAGGGGAAAGCCTCTTTAGGATAAAAAAGCCTCCCCCTCCATGAAGTAGGGACCCCTGGGGCACTTTTTTCTTAGAGGTACACATTAAGAAAAGAGGTCATATGGGAGGGGAAAAGTAGAAGGCATTGGTGGAGAAAAAGATTACAATTAAGATTGCTAGCCTACAGATTGTCAGTATTGGCAATCTGTAGGTTGATTTCCAATATATCAATAAAAAAAGTTGTGCGCTCCTACCATCAAACCAATACAATCAATGAGATACAATATCTATTCAAAGAAGAGGTAAAGTAGCTTGCTTGGATCGTCAATACCATAGGGTGTGTATATCCCCTTAAATGTTTGTGAAATCAAGCAGTATGGTGCTCCTTGCTGTGCTGCCCTGCAAAATAGTTCAAACCTCAGATTATCTGTAAGCCAGCCACGGTGTAGAGACAGCCAGACAAATGGTGCACGGTGACAGCATGTATACTTCAGCGTAACCGCACGCTGTTTATATACCAGTCACTGCATACCTTTCACTGCATCTGTGTGACCACATACTGTTTTATATAGCAGTCGCTGCATACATTTCACTGCACCTGTGTGACCGGCCGCACGCTGTTTTATATAGCAGTCACTGCATCTGTGTGACCACCACACGCTGTTTTATATACCAGTCACTGCATACCTTTCACTGCATCTGTGTGACCGCACGCTGTTTTATATAGCAGTCACTGCATACCTTTTACTGCACCTGTGCGACTGCACATTGTATTAGTCAAGTCAATGCATACCTTTCACTTCATCACCCCCAATTTATTCATTTTTTTAAGTATTTATATAGCGCCAACATATTACGCAGCGATGTACTGAGTATATATTGTCTCTTCACTAACTGTCCCTCAGAGGGGCTCACAATCTAGTTCCTACCATAGTCATATGTCTATGCATGTATCGTGTAGTGCATGTATCATAGTCTAGGGCCCCCAGACACGGGGAGAACATACAAACTCCTTGCAGATGTTGACCTTGCTGGGATCCGAACCAGGAACCCAGTGTTGCAAGACAAGAGCGCTAACCACTATGCCACCGTGCTGCCCCAATATGGACAAAACAAAAGGCATAGGCAGAGCCAGAGGCAGGCCACCCGGCAGGTCTGTTCGAGGTCGTGCTGACGTGATTTTGTGCGGCCCGCGACCAAAGTACAGTGTTCAGAAGCCACGTGCCATCTACTCCCAAGATTGTCAGGACGTAGTTGACAATTTAACACAGAACACCTCATCTTCCTCAGCATCTGCACGAAAGCATGACATATCTTCCTCCTCCTGCTCTGATTCTGGCACCCCACTTAACACTCGGTCGGCAGCCATCACCAAAGTGCCATTATCCCAGGGTTCAGTGGTGTGGAAATTTTTTGTGTGTCTGCCTCAGATGAGAGCGATGCCAGCTGTACTCTCTGCCACCGAAAATTGAGCCGTGGAAAGACCAAGACCCGCGTAGGGACAACTACCTTACTAAGGCACATGATGAAAAAGCACAAACTGCAATGGGATGACCACCTGAGGAAAAGCAGCACACAAAAGCAAAGCCACACACTGCAGTGGAAGATACCAGGCCGCAATTATTTCTCAAAAAAGGCGATACCTAAACTGTACCGTGATGTTGAAAGGTAAGTGGTGTCATCTCTGGCACATAGCGTTGGGTCAAGGGTTCATCTGACCACGGATGTCTGGTCTGCAAAGCACAGTCGGGCCTGCCAGAAAACTAAGTCAGTCCCCACACACAGCATCTCTGCCTGCATGCCGTGTGACTGTGAGCAGTGATGAACCCTTGGACTACTGGGTGCGCAGGTTTGACCTGTGGCCAGAGCTGTCCCAATTTGCCATCCAACTTCTGTCTTGCCCTGCCTGCATTTCTGCCTGCACACCGTGTGACTGCCTGCCCCAAGACTAAGTCGCTCCCCACACAGCATCTCTGCCTGCAGGCCGCTTACTGACTTCTCCGCCACCACCAACAGGGTCCAGGACTCCAGGTGGATTCCTGAATTTTTAAGGCCGCTGCTAGCAACGCAACTATAATAATTTTTCTGGCGCGTGTACATGCCTACCTCATTTTTCTGGCTGCACTGCGGCTGCAACAACAAAAAAAAGGAATGTACATGTGTCAATTCCCCTTCATGATCGTTACCTTGCCGCGGTGAAGGGGCTTGCGTATCACAATGAAGCAATGACCAGTTATATGAGTGTGTTGGGGGGCACACCCAAGATAATAAAGCATGGGCATAACAGTAGGGGCTGCAGCCCATGCGCCTGCGGGGGCCCACTCAGGGCCGTTTTGGGGGGTTGGAGGGGTCGCAGCATGATGGGAAAGCTATGGCCACACTCGGCGGGGAGGGGGGATGGTCCCCTTCTCCCTCACCTCGGGCTCTCCCCTGTGCATTCCCCTCCAGCTTAAATAACTATATATGTGCAGTGGCGGGCAGCGGCAGCTACATACCTTTCGTGTGCTCCAGCGTGGACGCTTCTCTCTCTAGCCTCTGAAGCAACTTCCTGTATAAACAGGAAGTCACGTCAGACACTAGAGAGAGAAGCATCTGCGCTGGAATGCACGGAAGGTATGTAGCTGCCGCTGCCTGTCGCTGCACACATATGGTTATTGAAGCTGGAGGGGAGCGCAGAGGGGAGAGCCCAAGGTGAGGGAGGGGGGACCGTCCCCCTTTCCCGCCGAGTGTGGCCATAGCTTTCCCCCTCATGCTGCGACCCCTCCAGCCCCCCAAAATGGCCCTGAGCGGGTCCCGGGGGAGGGGTAGGGGGCCCACTTAAAATTTCTGAAGGGGAGCCTGGTGGGTCTTAGTTACGCCCCTGATAATAAGGTTGTTGCTTCATTGTGGAAAGACCAAATTCAATCAGCTGGACACTCAGTTACTGTTGTTCTGTCATTGAGCTACCTCAGCCCGGCAACCATATGGGATTGAAAACCACCATCGCCTGCACTCTCGCCATGGCGCGCACCAGTCCAGCACGGCCATCACTACACAAACAGCTGTTTGCATTACACAGTGAGTTTGGTCTGACAGTGTGAAGCAGTATACTAATTACACTCCCTGATCCATGTATACACAGGCAAGATGTTTTCAAGCACTTTAGGCCTCCAATTTCGGAATGCAATGTGATTTCTGCCCTTTAGGGATTATAACCCTGCTGTGCGTCAAATCCGTAATTTTCCCTGGGACTTTTGGCGTGTATCTCACTCTGCCATGCCCCCTCCAGGTTTTAGACCCCTTGAAACATCTTTTCTATCACTTTTGTGGCCAGAATTAGTGTTTGTAGTTTTGAAAGTTCCCCTGCCCATTGAAGTCTATTGCGGTTCGCGATGTTCGCCGGTTCGCCAACTTTTCCACAAATTTGCGTTCGCCGTTCGCGAACCAAAATCCGCGGGTTTGTGACATCTCTAATTTGTGGTATGTACTGCGGGACCACTTACCAGTTGCTGGTAAACTTGGCTGTTGTGCCTGACTGTTAACATCTTTGTGGCTTTGTTTGGAGATATACAGGCATACCATGTTGTGTGAAGTTTTTGATTCATTGCACATCCCTTGATTGCTGCAAATTATGTTGGGTGCTGTGGTTAAGTGCAAACTTCGGCCGATCGTGGATGCCCACATTTCCTATTTACAAGTAAGGCTCCTTTAAGCATTGATTAGTCCCTTAGATAAGATTGACTCCAGAGCCACCTACAGGCCTGATGTAAGCCATATGTGCACTCCCTATTCCCTGTATTGGTACACAGGTTGAATATTGAAAAATGAAAAAAGTCATGCTAAAACTCAACAAAATCCCACTTAGCTAAAATAACTGTGCAGTCACCATGATAATGTTGCTCAGTGTGCCTCTTTACCAAAATGTTTGTGATGTGAGATTCTGTTCGGGATTACTTTAATAACTTAATTATAGTAATCTAGCCAGTTAGGAAAATACAAAACTCATACTATCATATGGTTTAAAACTATTTTTCAAGTAACTTCTTTATCAGAGTTATTGTGAAATACACAGCAATTAATAATACCAACACACTTTCTCCTGTTAGTTGAAGATATGCTGTATTTTAATTCAAATTCTCAATAAAATACAAAATATGATCACTTCTGTGCACATTAATTTTAGTGCTCATATAATCTTTGTGCAAAATGTGTTTTAATGTTCATAGAGGGCACAACTACTTGCTATTATTAAGCTTCCCACACATTTGCAATTAACTTTGGCCATTATGGAATTTACCAGTTGAGAATAACAAAATTCACAGCCTCCCAAGAAGCTAGGCTCTTGTGACTTACATAAAAACACTAAATAAATTAAATACAGCACCCAAAGCAAAAACGAAACAAACCAATAAATAAACAATAATAATCCAGAACACATGCAGTATGATAAACTTGATGTTTGTTGACTTTATTGTAAGGATGTCAGTGAAAACAGGTTAAGAGAGCACTGGAGGCATCTTAGTGAAGTGAGCACCACCATTGGTGCCTATTAGAGATGGCTCGAACCTACGATTTTTTTGGTTTGCGAACCTCGAACGTGAACCTCCGCAAAAAGTTCGGTTCACGCGAACTTTTCGAACCTCAATAGACTTCAATGGGGAGGCAAATTTGAAAACTAGAAACATTTATGCTGGCCACAAAAGTGATGGAAAAGATGTTTCAAGGGTTCTAACATCTGAGTTTTTGCATGGTGGAGTGGGATACATGGCAAAAGTCCTGGGGAAAGGCAGAGATGCTGTGTCTGGGGACTGACTTAGTCTTCAGGCATGCAGTAGCCCTCTGGGATCCATGCCTCATTCATTTTGATAAAGGTGAGGTGCTGAACACTTTTGTGACCAAGGCAACTTCTCTTCTCAGTGACAATGCCTCCAGCTGCGCTGAAGGTCCATTCTGACAGGACGCTTGAGGCAGGGCAAGACAGAAGTTGGATGACAAATTGTGACAGCTCTGGCCACATGTCAATTCTGCGCACCCAGTAGTCCAGGGGTTTATCGCTGGTCACAGTGTCTACATCCACACTTAAGGCCAGATAGTCTACTACCTGCCAGTCCAGGCGTTGGTGGAGGGTGGATCCGGAAGGGCTAAGGCCCTTCTTTAGGGTTGGACTAAAGTGTTGGACTAAAGAATGTCCGTACGTCCGACATCACCACATCACCATGAGATCACTAGAGCGTCCTGTCCTTGCCTGCGTGGACATGGGGAGAGAAGAATTACTGGCAGAGGCACCTTTATTCCATTGTGCTGTGACATCACCCTTAAACACACTGTAAAGCATAGTCGCCAGCTTGTTCTGCAGGTGCTGCATCCTTTCTGCCTTCTGGTGATTTGGAAACATCTCCGCCACTTTGTGCCTATACCGAGGGTATAGTAGCGTGGCCACCCAGCACAGCTCATTCCCCTTGAGTTTTTTTTTTTATACGGGGGGGTCCCTCAACAGGCTGGACAGCATGAAAGACACCATCTGCACAAAGTTGGATGCCGACGTACTATCCATCTCCTCTTGCTCTTCCTCAGTGATGTCAGGTAAGTTCTCCTCCTCCCCCAGCCACAAACAATACCACGGGAAAGGTGAGTAGCACAAGCCCCCTGCAACACCTGTCGTGGTTGTCCTTCCGCCTCCTCCACCCAAAAAACCCCCCACCTTCCTCATCATCTGACTCCTCTTCCCCACACGACTCTTCCTCCTCCTCCTCCCCCCTCTGTGCTGCCGCAGTTGAGGAATCATCTGCTTCTGCTGAGAATTGATCCCACAACTCTTCCACAACTCTTCCTCCTGTTCCTTTTCCTGTTCAAACTCCTCCACAGCTTGATCCACCACTCTACGCACGGCACGCTCCAGGAAAAAAGCATATGGGATCAAGTCGCTGATGGCGCCTTCACTGCGACTCACCAGCTTTGTCACCTCCTCATGTGGCACCATGAGCCTGCAGGCATTTCACATGAGTGTCCAGTACTTCAGCCAGAACATCCCCATCTCCCCGGAGCATGTCCTTTGACTGTAGTTGTAGAGAAACTGTTTGACGGCTTTCTCCTGTTGTAGAAGGTGGTTGAACATCAGGAGCGTTGAATTCCAGGGAGTCGGGCAATCGCAACTCAAGCGTCTCACCAGCAATTTGTTTCTCCGCTGAATATCGACAAAGCATGCCATGGCCGTGTAAGACCGCGTAAAATACTCACACACCTTCTTGGACTGCTTCAGGACATCCTGTAAGCTTGGGTACTTAGACACAAATCTCTGAATCATTAGATTCAGCACATTTCATGCAGGGTACAACTTTCCCAACCGTTGTACACACACGTTGCCGATCTCCAGTTGGTGCGGGGTCAGCCACTGATCCACCTGTTTGTTCAGAGCAGCAATGAGAGCTGCTCCAGTGTGACTCTCCGCTTTGAGGCAAGACATGTCTAAGATGTGTGACACTGTCGTACCTGGCATGCAGCATAGGCCCTGGGGAGCTGGGCCTGTGTAGCTGGAGAGGAGATCACAGCACCAGTAGAGTTGAACTGCCACTCAGCCAAGGAGGAGAAGGAGGATGACAAGCAAAGAAGATGTAGCAGGAGAAGAGGAAGGTGGCAAGCAGGCCTGCCTGCAAGCCATGGAGGTTTCACAACTAGGTCCGCTGCACAGCTATGTGCTCTCGGCTTGCCAGCGGTCACCAGGTTGACCCAATGGGCTGTGTAAGTTATGTACCTGCCCTGACTGTGCTCCATGGTCAGATGGACCCTGACTCAACGCTGTGTGCCAGAGATGACACCACTTGCCTTTCAACTTCACGGTAGAGTTGGATATCACCTTTTTGGAGAAATATTTGCGGCCTGGTATCTTCCACTGCAATGTCCCAATGGCCACAAATTTTCTGACGGCCTCAGAGTCCACCAGCTGGTATGGTAATAGCTGGTGAGCTAACAGTTCCGCCAAGCCAGCTGTCAGACTCCGGGCAAGGGGGTGACTGCAGACATTGCTTCTTCCGCTCAAAGATTTCCCTCACAGACACCTGGCCTGCCGTGTGTGCAGAGGAGCAGGAACTGCTCAAGTTGAGAGGTGGAGTGGAGGAGGGTTGCTGTGATTGTGAAGGTGCAAGGGAGAAAGCAGTTGAAGATGATGCACCTGAAGGAGGAAGAGGAGAAGGAGGGTGGCTTTGCATTTGTGTGCTGCTTTTCCTTAGGTGGTCTTCCCATTGCAGTTTGTTCCTTTTCTCCATGTGCCTTCTTAAGGCAGTTGTCCCTATTGCGGCTGTTGGCTTTTCCACGGCTCAATTTTTGGCGGCAGAGAGAACAGATGGCATTGCTCTGATCTGAGGCAGACACACAAAAAATTTTCCACACCGCTGAGCCCAGGGGTGTGGGCACTATGGTGGCATCAGCAGCTGACGTTGAAGGGCATGTTGGCTGGCTGTCCATAGGTGGCGATACATGGCGCCGGACACTGCCACCAGCTGTTTCTGACTACCAGCTCCCCCTGCTTCTTTTAGGAACTCGTCTCCTCCTACTCCTCTCTGACTCCCCCTCTGACTGTCCCCTTGGTCATCTTGTCTATAGGATCCCACGTGGCATCCGTATCATCATAATCATCCTCCCCAGCTTTGCTTTCCTCAGACACCTCATAAACTGCATCAACAGCAGATACTTATTCATCCTCCTCCTCCTCACACCTTACGTCCATAGTGTCGCCTAACTCAGACATATGAGATGGTGTAACTTACTTACTGCTGCCTTCATCTTGTTGTAACAATAATGGCTGTGAATCAGTGAATTCCCCACCAAATAACTCCTACGAAGTGTCAAATGCAGTGAATGTGGTGTTTGTAGTAGCGCTGGTGGCTGTAGAAGATGAGGTGTTCTGTGTTAAATAGTCTACCACGTCCTGACAATCTTGGGAGTTGATACGACGTGCCTTCTCAGAGCACTATACTTTGGGCCAGGGCCGCACAAAATCACGTCAGCATGACCTCGAACAAACCTGCTGGGTGGCCTGTCTCTGGGTCTGCCTCTACCTGTTATTTTGTCCATATCGGGGGGGGGGGGGGGGGGGGGGATGAAGGGAAGGTATGCACTGACTTGACTAATACAATGTGCAGTCACACAGGTGCAATGAAAGGTATGCAGTGACTGTGTATTACAATACAATGTACAGCTGTCACACAGGTGCAGTTAACAGGTATGCACAGACTGGTATATTACACAGTGTGCAGTCACACAGGTACTGTGAACAATTATGCAATGACTAGTATTACAAATGTGCAGCTGTCGCACACACAGGTACTGTGAACAGGTGCAGTGACTGGTATATAATATAACACTGCTTTGCGGTCACGTAGGTAGGTGCACTAAGGAACAGGTATGCAGTTATTGGTATTACAAATGTGCAGCTGTCACACACAGGTACCAGGTGAACAGGTGCAGCGACTGGTGGTATATAACACTGCGTGCACTCACGCAGGTAGGTAGGGCAGGTTCTCTCCCTTCTCTAATTGCTGCAGCCACACAAGTGAGTAAAAAGGCTGAGCTACCTACGTTTTATAAGGGGGGGGGCTCCAGGAGGGAGTGTAGCCTGATTGGCTACCCTGTGTTTGCTGACTGTGATGTAGAGGGTCAAAGTTGACCCTACTGATGTAGTTTAGGGGATGGGTCTAATTTGCATATAGTTCGTTGTTCACCGCGAATGCGAACCACTGAAGTTTGCGCGAATAAGTTTGCAGTCAAACCGTTTTCTAGTGCCTATGTTGATAGTCACCATTAGTCACTATTAGCAGTAAAAATAGCAAACGGCAGACCTTTCTCTATGTAAACTTTGGCTACAAAATGCCGGTGCAAAACACGTCATTTGTAGCTGCAGTTTGCAGGGCTTTTTCTTTTTCGAGATCCTCCAGCGTGTCTGGGGGTCTTAGGGTTAGGCATCACCAAAGACAAACACTTATATTGTGCTTTTCTCCTGGCGGACTCAAGCGCCAGAGCTGCAGCCACTAGGATGAGCTCTATAGGCAGTAGCAGTGTTAGGAAGACTTGCCTAAGGTTTCCTGCTGAATAGGCACTGGCTTACTGAACAGGCAGAGCTGAGATTTGAACCCTGGTCGCCGGAGTCAGAGGCAAAGCCCTTAACCATTACACTATCCAGTCACAGGGGGGTCTTAAGGTTAGGTGTCACCGGGGATCAGTTAGTGCTTCGAGAGGTAGGACTTGTTTGAGGGTAAGGTTAGATTAAGTCATAGTAAAAAATTGGTAACCATTACCAATATTTTACTATAAAAATGAATAAGTAGAACATTGGTCATTTTGCCTATATTCTAATAGTGTCTATCTTTGGCATCCTTTTTACTATGGTGGCCTTTTTACATGTACATATCAGTGAAGCTGTCAGTGGTGAGCACTAACATTTGGAAAAAAAATCTGACAATGAAATTGCTAAACCACTTAGTGCCCAAGACCTACCAACATTATTGCTGACCTGATAACACTAAGAATAGTGGTAACACTAGCCTTAACCCTTACATTAACAGCTCCCTTACCATCACACAGTAGCAGTTAAAGTTATCATCTTTATTACACTAACTAGTACCTCAAGTTATTCAAAAATATAGTCAATTTGAAGCTTCCAAACATAATTAACTCACATGCTATAGGCTGATGTACTACAGTATATAAATCAACTGTTTTTAGCACACTCACAATTCATTACATTTAAATAAGATATATCTTGCTTGTGACACGTGCAAGTTATGATACTGCTCCTAAGCATATGAACTCAGTTACTGAACACAAGCTTTTCAAGGTACTGAACTTGGGGTGTCTGGCTATCTGCCATACACATACTGTAGTACATAAATCCTTCCATATTATTACTAAACACACCCAAAAATGCCCCCCCCCCCCCCCCACACACACACACACACACATACACTAACAAAAGGAATTATTAAAACCAGCCTGAGTAGTCAGAATCTACATAATTGCTAAAATCTGTATAGCTAGGATTTGTGTGAAATTGTAATTTGAACCACTATTGCATGTATAGTAAATACTCGATTTAGCAATTAAAAATGTCACTGTGGGTGGAACATTACACATTAGTTCATTGTTTGTGAAAGCTTTCTAAACCATTTAAAAGTGTAATCAACCTTAAAGCTCATACATTTTGTTACATTTTTGATGTTTTGAAAGAACCACTTAAAATTTGAAAAGCGAGACATAAATCCATATGGGTATGGCCTTGTAAAATGTTTACAGACTAGTCTATCTTTACCTTGCTTTTAATCTGAAAAACGGTAGAAATCTGATATGGCTCAATCAAAGTTTAATGGTTATAACTGGAATATATGACTGACAACTGATCAGATAGCATGTATTTACAGGAACTTACTCATCCTCCACCTAGATATGAATTTCACTATTTTTTTTTCTATTTTATACCTTGTTTCCTGCACACAGCTGGTATGTCTTATGGTTTGCTATTTTTCTATTCATGTGTTTGTTTGTAGGGGCATTTTGTGATTTTGTATAGATACACTCAGTATCTCATAAAAGGGACTGGTCACATTTTTGTAAATGTTTATATCTTTTCATGGTGCAACCCTGAAGATATGACACTTTGATACAATGTAGAGTTCTCAGTGTACAGCTGCATGGCAGTGTAAATTTACCTTCCCATTAACACTAGTATTGAACACACAGCCTTTATTGTCTAAACCACTGGCCACAAAAGTGAGTATACTCAGTGTACAGTAAAAAAATGTCAAAATTGTGCCCAAAGTGTCAATATTTTGTGTGCCCACCTCTATTTTCCTTAACTCTCTTTGGTATGGCTGCCTCTAGAGCATACAGGTTACACTCCAGCCCAAGGGCCAAATGTGGCCCTCAAGCCATTAGATTTGGCCCTCAGGTGGTTTCCCCACTTTGCATTAAGTTTGGCCCACTCTAGAACACCAGAGAAGCTATATTGGAGGTTAAGCCCTAGTTCACCAGGGAAGCCATGTGGGGAGGGGGAAAGCACTTATATACTAGGGAACTGTATAGGGGTGGAACTGTGGCCACTAGACACCAGAGAACTGTATAGAGGAAGGAGGGGGTGTCACAAAGGATTTGTGAAGAAATGCAATCAATTCATGAAAAAATGCAATCAATCGATTTTCTGATTTTGTTTCACGATTCCAATCCAACTTGCCCATCTAGAGACCACACAGGGCATTCTCTGGGGTCTGTCTATTTAGCTGCAGCTGCATACAACTGTTCTTCTGGCAATTACAATGTTTGGCTTAGATTACCAGGAAACAAAAGGATGTTTAGCAGCTGGGTGTGAAACACTGCTAGCAACCAGTACCAAATGTTTCCCTTTCATGGCAAAGGAAACCTGAGTTGCCAACCCATCAGGCATGCTGGAGCCACTGCAATCATATTTAATAATGTAATTGTATTACATGTTTTTGCCTTTTTATGAGATACCGTAATTATGATAGCGGAAGTTATATAATTTGATTCGTAGTGTCTTGATGGACATTTTGGTACCCCGTTTAAGGAGCTGCTGTAAGCCACAGCTGCGTTATTCAACTTCTCAGTAACAGAATGTGATACAGGACCCATGTCTAGTATAAATGAGATCTATATTTTTGGGAGATTGTGGATTTGCTATTTGTGAGAAAGCCGCCGCGTGTGCTACTGAGCAGGCGGCTGATTCCGGTTTGCACGCGGAAGCGTGTGTTTGGTAGCAGGGCAGAACGCGGAAAATCCGCCGCATGCAACAACAGTAAGGCGGCTGGTTCCGCGTCCAGCACGGTGGTTTGCACGAGGCAGCGTGTGTCTGGTGTGGCTGAGTCTGTTAGTGCACATAGACTTAGGAATACACGCGGCGCGCGCTGAGAGGCAGAATTCTTATACTAAGCAGGAAGAGTCAGCTGACCACGCCGATCAGCTGACTCCAGAGCAGGATACTATTGGTTGAGCAATTAGGGGTGGTGCTGGAGAGCACTACTCTATATATAGTTCCTGCTGGTCACTTGCAAGTTGTCTGCCGTTGCGATCACTACGTGGAAGCACTCAGACTTAGTCAGATCCTCAGTGTGTTTGAACCAGGTGGACCTGGGAATTCACATTTAGCCAGATTATTTGAATTGTATTCTGTTGATGCTTAAGCTAGTTCCAGGGTGTAGAGACCAAGGACCTCACACCCAGATTAGGGAACTGTACTACCATCTGTGTTATCTTTCAGACTAGTTCCAGGGTGCTGAGACTACGGACCTCGCACCCAGTCTAGGGAACTGTATTATCATCTGTGTATACTTCAGACTAGTTCCGGGGTGCTAAGACCAAGGACGTCACACCCAGAATAGGCATTGTTTGATATATGTTATGACTTATAGCTTTTCTGACTACTCCTCTGTCTTCTGATTCGGTACCTCGCATATCTGATATTCCATTGCCAGACCCTGCTTGACTTGGATACCGAATCAGCCTTCTGTCTTTGTACTTTATCTGTCAGTGTGTTGCCGACCTGGCGTGCCCGACTTCGAGAGCTATCTCTCCCCTTAAGAGATAGTCTCCAGATCAGATAGTGACATCCACCTTTAGGTGTCACTCACTCTTAGGCCCTTCCTGTCTCCAGCCTGACTCCTCCCCTTGGAGAGCCTCAGGCTGCTGGAGGGTTCCTGTGCTCCCAGAGCAGTGTCTCTTTACTGTATATCACCTGCTCAGCAGGTGCATCACTCAAAGTGTTACTGTTACACCAAACACTCACATATCTATAGGTGTCCAGAGGTTAGCAATATATCTGATTATCTGTGATACTGCAGATCATCAATAATCGGGTATATATCTGCATTCTTGGTGATACTGCAGATCACCAATAATCAGATTCTCTCTGCGTGCTAACACCAATCGTTACACTATTATTATTTGTGTGCAATGAACGTGGACTGAAATCTGAAACTGTCATATCTTTTGGACGTAAGATTTCCACCAAAAATAAAACCCCAACCCAGGGGGCTGACTCTGAGTTCCGCCTTCAAGAGCTGAGACCTATATAAGCCAAGGACTGAAATCTGATAACAGTTATCCCTTGTGTAACATCAACTGATCATAGCCAGGTGGCTGGCTACCATTTTGATGGCTTAGTACTCCATCCCTGGTTACCGCCACACACTTGACACCATCTGAACCAAATAAGTCTATCTTGGTCTCATAAGACCACACAACATGTCCTTAGCCTGCTTGCATTTAGCAAGTGTGTGGTGTACAGTCTAAACACTGACAGGCTGAATCCCCACTCCTACGAACTCTGCAGCAATTATGCCAGCACTCATATGTATATTTACAACAGACAACCTCCAGATATGATGATGAGCACATTACTCAACTTCTTTGGTTGACCATAGCAAGGCCTGTTATAAGTGGACGATGTCCTGTTAACCACCTTGGCGATAATGATGAGCTCAGCTCGTCCATTACCGCTGCGGTGGATTGCTCAGCCCCTGGAGGGTCTTTTTTAATAAAATTTTCTGTGGGAAGTGTAGCTAGCACTTGGCTAGCTGTTAGAATTTAAGTAGGCCTCAGTTACTTGGCCTGAGTTCAGGTAAAAGGCTTGTCTGCAGAGTATGTCTTTAACATAAATAGGGTGTCTTGTGATGCAGGCAGAGGCATCTCAGTGTCTGCTTGAATAAACAAGCAGATACTGAGAACATCGGAGAACATGTTCCTAAAAGAAGGCCACCGGCCTACTCTGACCTCAACACGTACACCACAGGAACAGTAAACATAGGCCGTGTTTACCAAAATACCAAATTCCAGTAAGTAAAGGAAAGGTGACATTAAATATTAATCGAGTAGGTGTGTATTATGACACCACGAGGGGGCTAAGCCAATAGTTGTGGCGAAGATGATGTCATTTTTTACTCTTTCCTATCCGCTATTAAAGATGCGGGACGAACGGACAGAGGGTTTTCTCTCTCTGATTCCTGCTATGCTTCCTACTTTAATGCTGACTGGAACCTCTAAGTATTTTCATTCTATATGTAATCTGATATAATGTATGCTGTACATAGGTAGTCTAGTGTAACGTAGTTTAGAAAGAAGGTACATGATTGACTTCAGCAGGAAGTTTAATCAAGAAGCTTGTAACGCAACATGAAGATTGGCGTGGCTAGGATATGATGAACTGTATCTATCTGTATTTCTGTTTCCTGAATAAATAAGGTGAATGTTGAAGAAACCTGAGAAAGTCTATCTCCTGCTTGCTGTGATGAGTCGTGTGTGCAACTTTTGCTGATGAGTTGCTGGTGCCGGAAAAAGGTGATTAGAACAGTTTATAACACTAGCTACATCACCCCCCCCCCCCCCCCCGATCGCCGTCAGCCGTCTCTGATCCCCCCTATTACCACCGAATACATACCCCCCGGAGCCCGCGCCGGCGCTGCCTCGCCATAGCCTCCAGGGGTCGCTATGGCGGCGATTGGAACTGCGCATGACGTCAATGACAGTGATAATAATCTCCAATCCCATGTCATTTAATTTAAAAAGGAAGGTGTAATGGATTGTGGAGACACCGCCGCGCGGTCTGACAGTGAGGCGGCTGTTTCCGTGTTCAGACCGGCGGTTTCTCCGCAGCAGCATGCGTCTGGTTTGTCTGAACCTAGTAGTGCACACAGAGGGAGAGCTACGTGCATGCGCGCTGCAAGACAGGCTCTTTATGCCAATAGGAGAGGGGTCAGCTGATCGGGACGATCAGCTGATCCCGGCGTGGCAGGGGATTGGCTGAAGAGAACTGGGCGGCGCTGAGGAGCGCTTTGCTATATATACTTCTTGCCTGTCAGTTGCTAGTTGTCTGGCGTTGTGAATGCTTATGTGTTAGCACTCAGACCTTAGTCAGGTCATTCAGTGTGGTGGAACCAGGAGGACCTGGGAATCCACACTTAGCCAGACTACTGTGTTACTATTGTGTTATACTTCAGACTAGTTCCAGGGTGTTGAGACCACGGACCTCACACCCAAGACTAGGGATACTGGGTTACTATTGTGTTATACTTTAGACTAGTTCCAGGGTGTTGAGACCACGGACCTCACACCCAAGACTAGGGATACTGTGTTACTATTGCGTTATACTTCAGACTAGTTCCAGGGTGTTGAGACCACGGACCTCACACCTAAGACTAGGCCTTGTTTGATATCTGTTATGACCTATTGCTTTCCTGACTCTCCCTCTGCTTTCTGATTCGGCACCTACGCATATCTGATTACCTGTTGCCAACCCTGCCTGTCCCTGGTTACCGAATCAGCCTTCTGTCTCTGTACTTTATCTGCTCGTGTGTTGCCGACCCGATCTGGCCGACCCTTCTGGCTGTCACCCACCCCCTGGGTGTTCAGTCCATCTGCAGGGACCCCCTGTCTCTCAGAGGGACCTCTCTGCAAACCAGTCAGGGACTCATCCTCTAGGAGTCCTTTGACTGCAGTAGAGTCTGACTGTCCTTGGTTAAGAGTCATCTGCTCCTCAGGTGATTCTACTCTTTACTGTTGCACCAAACACTTACACGTTTTCAGGTGTCCAGAGGTTAGCTATACTTGTATTATCGGTGATTCTGCAGATCATCAATAATAAGGTATATATCTGTATTGTTGGTGATACTGCAGATCACCAATAATCAGATTCTCTCTGTGTGCTGACACCGATCGTTACAGAACGCCAGACCAAAAAAAAACAAAATGGACGCACTTAACAGTTGTCTTGATACACTCACCACCTCGGTGGAAAATCTCATCAGAGTGATGGACGGTCAGCAGGCCCAGATCTCTGCTTTATCTGGGTCTCTACAGGTCCTTCAGACGACTGTAAATTCAGTGCGATCTCCTCCAGTTACAGACCTGCGGATGTCTGTACCCGAAAGGTTTTCTGGTCATAGATCTGACTTTCAGAATTTTAAGAATCGTGTAATGTCATATTTTGAACTGAGGCCTAACTTGTCAGGAACAGAGGCACAGAGGATTACATTTATTAAGACCCTACTCTCAGGAGATGCTCAGACCTGGGCATGTAGCCTGCAGACAGGGCACGAAGCGCTAATATCAGTAGAGTAATTTTTTAAGTCCATGGCCATAATTTATGATGATCCGGACATTGCCTCTACCGCTGAGCAGAAGCTAAAGACCTTGCATCAAGGCAAGGATCCAGTAGAAGTCTATGCAGCTGAATTCAGAAAGTGGTCAGTGTCAGCTAGGTGGGGGGCTTTTGCATTGCTAGATTGTTTTTTATCAGGGCTGTCAGACGCAGTTTCAGAATTGATGTTGGGACACCCTGAACCAAAAACCATTGATGAGGCAATCTCTTTAGCAGTACGGGTTGATCGCCGGTTGCGGTATCAAAAGCAAACCCGTGGTAGAAACATGGTCAGATATGTCTCTTATGCCTCTCCTCCACCCGCCTCGCCTCCGCCAGAAACAATGCAGATTGGTCAGTCCAAGTTGACGCGGATAGAGAGGAATCGCAGGAAAACAGAACAGCTCTGTTTATACTGTGCAGAGGAGGGCCATAGAGTGCAGAATTGCCCCAGAAAGTCGGGAAACGCTGCCGCCTAGGTGTAGTCAGAGGTAATACCCTAGGCGCGCAGTCTTTACCTCTAGATAACAATTGTCTGCTCCTTCCCTGTTCTGTCACATGGGAGGGTCAGACTGTTACCACTGAAGCTTTCATTGACTCTGGTTCAGCGGCTAATTTTATAGATTACGAGTTTGCAAAAAGATTGGGAATTACCATGCTCCCATTGGACCAGCCGATTCTGGTCACTGCTGTACATGACTCTCCTCTGCAGAGTAGACATCCCTTGTCCCATACTCCAAATTTGAGATTCAGTGTTGGGGTACTGCATGGGGAAGATCTGCAATTTCTGGTCTTGCGTATGGCAACCTCTACCATCATTCTTGGCATGTCCTGGTTACAAATCCACTCCCCTCAGATAGACTGGGTTTCAGGTCAGCTAACGAGCTGGTCGTCCCATTGTTATCATCATTGTTTGGCGAGGGTAACCATGGGTCATATCAATATTCAGGTTGAAGGTGTGCCAAGACAATACGCAGAATTTGCTGACGTTTTCTGTCCCAAGTCAGCAGATAAACTTCCCCCCCACCGTGCCTTTGATTGTCCCATCGATTTGAGATCTGGTTGTATGCCACCCAGGGGTCACCTCTATAATCTGTCTGGGCCTGAGAAACTAGCTATGCAGGAATACATCAGAGAAAACTTGGCGAAAGGGTTCATCCGTCCCTCCCGTTCACCAGCAGGGGCAGGATTCTTTTTTGTAAAGAAAAAAGACGGAGGCCTCAGTCCTTGCATTGATTATCGAGGCCTAAATAAGATCACAGTGAAAAATCGTTACCCTTGATTGACGATTTGTTCACACTGGTGACCAATGCCAAGATTTTTTCAAAGCTAGATCTAAGAGGTGCATACAACCTAGTGCGTATTAGGGATGGTGACGAATGGAAGACGGCCTTCAACACGCCCGATGGGCATTACAAATACCTGGTGATGCCCTTCAGGTTGTGTAATGCTCCGGCCGTCTTCCAGGAGTTAATTAACGAAGTGTTCAGGGAAGTGTTGGGGAAGTTTGTTCTGGTCTATTTGGACTATATACTGATCTTTTCGTCCAATCTCACTGAACATCGCAGGCATGTCAGGTTTGTGCTAGAAAAGCTAAGACAGAATCAGCTTTATGCCAAACTGGAGAAATGTCTCTTTAAAGTAACCTCGGTTGCCTTCTTGGTGTACATCATCTCCACCTCTGGTCTTTCAATGGGCCCAGGGAAGGTTTCTGCTGTCCTGGAGTGGCCTCAGCCTGTTGGACTGAAAGCACTCCAGAGATTTCTGGGGTTTGCCAACTATTACAGAAGGCTCATTAAGGGGTACTCTACCATCATCTCTCCCCTCACCAGTCTCACCAAGAAAGGGGCTGACACTCATCACTGGTCAGCAGAGGCTCATGCGGCCTTTTCCACCCTAAAGAAACTGTTCTGTTCCGCACCTATACTAAGACATGTTGATGTCACCTTTCCTTCATTGTAGAAGTTGATGCTTCAGAGGTGGGGGTGGGAGCTGTATTGTCTCAGAGATCAGGCTTGCAGGGCAAGCTCCACCCATGTGCCTACTTTTCTCGTAGATTTTCACCCGCAGAGAAAAACTACGATATAGGCAACCAGGAACTCTTAGCCATTAAGTTAGCCTTTGAGGAATGGCGACACTAGCTAGAGGGTGCAGAACACACTATCACAGTTTATACAGATCAAAAGAATTTGGAGTATATAGAGGGTGCTAAGAGACTTAGCCCTCGCCAGGCCCGGTGGTCCCTGTTCTTTGCAAGATTTAGATTTATAATTACATATACTCCTGGTAGTAAGAACATCAAGGCCAAAGCCTTATCCAGATGTTTCGAACCTGAGACAGTGCAGCCTGCAGCCCCTGAGACCATCCTACCTCAGAAGGTAGTTCTGGCAGCCACTGAGACCTGGAAGGATTGGACTCACTTTGAGTCCTTACCATTACCAACAAGATATCCCAGAGGGGAAGCCTGATGGGGTCATGTTTGTGCCACTGCCTTTCCGTTTGCAACTCCTCCAACTGTTTCATTCACACAAGAATGCTGGTCATCCTGGGGCCACCAGAACTCAGGATCTACTGGCTAAATGTGCCTGGTGGCCTACATTGGCAACAGATTGTAAGGAGTTTGTAAGAGAGTGTGTTGTGTGTGCAAGGAGTAAACCCTCTCGTCAGGCCCCCGTTGGCACCTTACAGTCCTTGCCAGTTCCCAGTGAACCATGGACCCAAATCTCCATGGATTTCGTGGGTGAGCTCCCTCGGTCTGAGGGAAAGTCGGTCATTTGGGTGGTAGTGGACAGATTCAGTAAGATGGCTCATTTTGTCCCTCTGAAAGGACTCCCCTCAGCCCAGGAATTGGCTGATCTCTTCATCTAGCACATTTTCCGGCTGCATGGCATTCCGGAGAATGTAGTGTCAGATCGGGGAGTCCAATTTGTTTCAAAGTTTTGGAGGGCCTTCTGCCATCAATTGGACATTGATCTCGCATTTTCATCAGGCTACCACCCACAGACCAATGGCCAGACCGAGAGAGTTAACCAATCCTTGGAACAGTTCCTCAGGTGTTATGTTGCAGATGCGCAATCCGAATGGGTGAAATGTTTGCCATTCGCATAATTCGCGCACAACAACCTAAAAAGCTCCTCTTCTGGGTTTTCCCCATTTCAGGTGGTGTCGGGAAGATCACCCAAGTTTGCTCCCTTGCCAGTCGCATCTACACCCTTTCTGGCTCTAGAAGATTGGCAAAGGGCCCTGAGGGAGATTTGGGGAATGGTTAAGAGGAACCTGGGGAAAGCTTTTCAAACCCAGAAAAGACAGGCAGATAAGAGACGGTCTGTGGAGTGGAAATTCTCTCCAGGAGATTTGGTGTGGGTGTCCACTCGTCATTTGGCCCTGAAGCAACTGTCACCCAAGCTGGGCCCTAGATTTATAGGACCTTTTCCAGTGGCCAAGAAAATCAATAATGTCACTTATGCGATTGATCTCCCAGCCAGTATGAGAGGTGTGAGATCAGTCCATGTGTCTCTTTTAAAACCAGCAGTACACGTGGATTCCTCTCCCCCCCCCCCCCCTGTGTTGGTGGATGACCAACCAGAGTATGAGATTGAAAAGATCTTGGATTCTCGTCTGGTGCAGAATTCTGTGCAATGCCTAGTCCACTGGAAGGGATATGGCATAGAGGAGAGATCTTGGGTGCCAGATTGTCGCATGCATGCAGAGGAATTAAAGAAGGAGTTTCATGACTTACATCCTAGGAAGCCTGAGGGAAAGTGTCCAGAGTCCACCCCTCGGGGGGGGGGTTACTGTAATGGATGGCGGAGACACCGCCGCGCGGTCTGACAGTGAGGCGGTTTCTCCGCGTTCAGACCGGCGGTTTTTCCGAAGCAGCATGCGTCTGGTTTGTCTGCAAGACAGGCTCTTTATGCCAATAGGAGAGGGGTCAGCTGATCGGGACAATCAGCTGATCCCGGCGTGGCAGGGGTTTGGCTGAAGAGAACAGGGCGGCGCTGAGGAGCGCTTTGATATATATACTTCTTGCCTGTCAGTTGCTAGTTGTCTGGCGTTGCAAATGCTTATGTGTTAGCACTCAGACCTTAGTCAGATCTTTCAGTGTGGTAGAACCAGGAGGACCTGGGAATCCACACTTAGCCAGATTACTGTGTTACTATTGTGTTATACTTCAGACTAGTTCCAGGGTGTTGAGACAACAGACCTCACACCCAAGACTAGGGATACTGTGTTACTATTGTGTTATACTTCAGACTAGTTCCAGGGTGTTGAGACCACGGACCTCACACCCAAGACTAGGGATACTGTGTTACTATTGCGTTATACTTCAGACTAGTTCCAGGGTGTTGAGACCACGGACCTCACACCCAAGACTAGGCCTTGTTTGATATCTGTTATGACCTATTGCTTTCCTGACTCTCCCTCTGCTTTCTGATTCGGTACCTACACATATCTGATTACCTGTTGCCAACCCTGCCTGTCCCTGGTTACCGAATCAGCCTTCTGTCTCTGTACTTTATCTGCTCGTGTGTTGCCGACCCGATCTGGCCGACCCTTCTGGCTGTCACCCACCCCCTGGGTGTTCAGTCCATCTGCAGGGACCCCCTGTCTCTCAGAGGGACCTCTCTGCAAACCAGTCAGGAACTCATCCTCTAGGAGTCCTTTGACTGCAGTAGAGTCTGACTCTCCTTGGTTAATGGTCCATACTCACGGGCAACTTTTTGGCATGTCGCTAGCACACGGGAGCGTGTGCGCGACATGCCGGCGACAGCTCGTCGCCAGGTCCCTCTCGTGCCTCCGCATACACACGGTGGAGGGACCTGGCAACTGATGCGGAGGAAGCTGTCGCTGTTGTCCCTCCCCCCGCCGGAAGCGCCGTCTATTTGCAAACATGTTGCTGTCGCTAGTCCACGTACTCACGCGGACTAGCGACAGTTGCGGCGGAGTTGCAGCGGCGACTGTCGCCAGGCGATTGACCGCGCCAATCGCCTGGCGACATCAGCGATGGGTGACAGTTCGGGGTGCGCGCCTGTGCAACGCAGCATACTCACGGGCAACCTGTCGCCGCAACACACGCGCGCCGCATGTTGCGGCGACAATTATAGCCCGTGAGTATGGGCCATAAGAGTCATCTGCTCCTCAGGTGATTCTACTCTTTACTGTTGCACCAAACACTTACACATTTTCAGCTGTCCAGAGGTTAGCTATACTTGTATTATCGGTGATTCTGCAGATCATCAATAATAAGGTATATATCTGTATTGTTGGTGATGCTGCAGATCACCAATAATCAGATTCTCTCTGTGTGCTGACACCGATCATTACAGAAGGGTCCTAATATGGAACCATTATAAATGTTGTTTATGACCTTAGAACAGCCAGACTATAATCTCTTTGTCAGGGCAGTTTCTAGGCTAAACTGCACCCAGGGCGACTGATTAGCAGGAAGTAAAGTGTGTATAAGCGGTTATGCAGATGGCAAGTTAAGACCAGCTACTAGTGAACAGCGCTTGGAGCGAGAAGCAAGGTGAGTTCCTCTTACCAGGCTTCCCACTGCATGTACTCTGCATAGTGGAAGGAGCATGGAGGGTAGCCCTGGGAAGAGAAAGGGAGGGAAAAGTCGGGCTCCCCTCCATGCAGCAGAGTCTCTGTGTGGCAGCGGTTCAGCCCCTCCCCCCCATCATTGCGCCTTTCCTCCTCATAGTGCTCAGGGCAATCGTGCACTTGGCCCGCCCCTAGAAATGGGACTGCTCTTTGTAACTCGCTGGATATAATAATAAAAATCACTATAAATTAAAACAAAACTCTAGCCAAAATACATTTTGAGACATCAAGGTTTTGTTGGTGTTTGTGTTCCCATCATTTACCTTATTGGGGATTAATGTTTGATTTGGAAGGCTGGTCCAGTTTCTGAACAGAACTCGATTCTCATCTTCAGTGGACCGTGGCACACGGGGGTTGTTAACCCACCCTTGTCTCCACCTCTGCTTGTGTTCCAGCTCTCATGTACTTTCTCCTTCTAAGCTGGAAAGAGGAAGTCGCTGGAGTGGTAATGTGGAGATCAGTGCACAGTGGCGGCGACAAGATTTGAGTTCTGTTCCCAATCATTTGGAACATTGTTTTGGAGCAGTGTGTTCATCACTAGTGGCTATAAGCATCAAGGCAGAGAACAAAGACAATTCCAAAAAATTATAGATGTCAAAACACGATTTAAGGATTACTCTTTAATGATTATAATTCCAGTGGCATACGTCAATGGGAAATGTTTTGTCCCCTGGGCAGATTGTTCCTAATTTTGTGCTGCATACACAGAAAGTAGTGAAAAAGTTTCTTATTCTTCCCCCATAGCTAAAATTACCATAAAAGGAGAATGTGTTACATGCAGTTCCCATTTAACTGAACATCAAGCATTATTTACAAAATAGCATACAACTCACAAATAAACAGGGAAAGCATGTCTTCAGTGTTTATCTTGGTAGCATGGAAAGCATAAAGGACAACCACATAATTATATTTATCTTAGGCAGTGGGGATGATATTTTCCTTAAATTATTGTAATGACAAGCTGTGGGTTCTGTTATTGTGGAAATCCAAAGAGCATTTTTCTTGTTTGTCCAGCCACTCTGAAGGTTTTTAAGTCAGTGATCCTGAATGAGCAGTCTGGCCACTGAATATTCTCACCTTGCCGGGAGCAAGTTTTTTTGCCATTGGCAAAAGTGTCATTATGTGAAATTATTCCAGATACTTTATAAAAGTTTGGCACACATTTCGTGACTGCAGCTGGCCTTTGACAGCATGGCACGATAATTAACAAGTCTGAATATCTGTGTGTCTGACTGTCTGTCTGCCTAATCCACTTTCACTGTTTGCTTTTGCTTGTAATATAGAAACAAGTATATTTACAGATTATGTATTGACGGATGCCTATTAACAAGCTGAAGGCATGAATAACTTTCAACAAATTCAACCACACTTTTACAAAACGTAATGTCTTTGTTCATTTATATGAATTTTTGCTATTGTCGTTCCTTAAGTATGCAGAAGCCCCTATGCACAGGCCAAAGCTGGAACCCCTCAGATGCATTTAATTGGGTGCAAGGCATGCCTGGTTAATTGTGCACCATCATGGGCAACAATGCAATTTGCGTATATGATGGCACACACTGTGTAATTTGGGCACCGGAGGTACAGGAATTTGGCTTTTGCATAGCTGAACTCCGGTTAGTGGCAGAGACTGTGACGTTGACTCCAGCTATTGTAAAGCCAAACTCTGAGTAGTGGTGGTGACCCTGGCTAGTGTGGTGCTTTGGGAATAGGTGATTGGCACAATAGTATAGCTCGGCCAGTTTGACTGCAGGCCCTGGCAGTTCAGTTATGGTAATGGATGCTTGGTTATAGTAGCTGAGTGCAAGCGGGTTAGTTTTGGCACTGCGGGTTCAGCTACAGCAATCACAGAGGGTTTGGTATTAGTGATGGATGGGCGGTTGGCTATAGTAAAACTGAGCAATGTGGGGGGGGGGGGTAGCGGTCAGTGCCAAACTTCTTGCACACTGCAAATCACAAATTCAATTTCCAATTTGCAATTATGATTTGTGATTCCGATTTTCCCTGGATGCTATCAACACACGAAGAAAAATGCAGCATGCAGTACCGATTAAAAATCGTAAACTGGAAATACATGTAAAATCGCATCAACATCACAAATCAAAATCAGAATTGCATGTAGTGTGCAAGAGGCCTCAGGCATAAGCAGGGAGAGGTTAGTGTTACCCATAGGTAGGGGAGGGTTAATATATAGTTTAAAGAGAAACCGTGACCAAGAATTGAACTTCATCCCAATCAGTAGCTGATACCCCTTTTTACATGAGAAATCTATTTATTTTCACAAACGGATCATCAGGGGGCTCTGTATGGCTGATATTGTGGTGAAACCCCTTTCACAAGAAACTCTGAGGACCATGGAACTCATGGCTGTTTCCTGTCTGTGAACCTTGCTGCATTGTGGGAAATAGCTGTTTACATCTGTTTCCAACTGCCAAAAAAGCAAGCAGTAGCTACATCATATGCCAGCAGTAAAAATGTCACCATGTGATAAATGTCAGAATGTAAATCAAGGATTTAAAAGATTTTACAATGGGCAAACACTGACTAAATCATTTATACATAAATATTGTAAAAATGAAGCACTTTTTTATTAAATCATTTTCACTGGAGTTCCTCTTTAAGTTCAGGGAAGTCAGTTGTTAGGGATATCATAAACATAACTGATTTTCTACTATCGGCAATTGCACCCACATTACCGTAACAGGTGCCTTTGTTAAATGTACGCAGCATTCCCTTCCCAATGAAGAACATGTTCATCAGAAGAGAATCTTTAAAGTATACCTGAGGTAAGAAATACACAATGAGTTATAATTACCTGGGGCTTCTTTCAGCCCCTTGTAGTCCATCTGCTAGATTCCCGTCCTCCCGATCCCCTTCATTCTGCCTCAGTCTGGCCCAGTAAATTTCCTGACTGACCCAGGCGTGGGCCACTGGATATGCACCCATAACAGATGATATACCCCATACGGAGCAGTGCTTTTCAGCGCTGCTAGATTTCGGCACAGCCAGCGCCGCCATAGACTGTAATGGGAATCAGTCTATAGCGGCGCTCAGTGAGTAACGTCAGGTCCGTCAGAAGACGGAGCCGAAGTTGCTTAAAAAAATGAAGCCGAATTGGAAGCCGAATTATTTCATTCCCCCACTATCCATGGCGGTCTGGAGGGGGAATAGTAATTAAACGGCCCGGACTTGAGCAGAAGCAGGATCAGCCATATACCGCTGTATCCTCCGCCCAAGTCTACCGGCGCCAATTTCAAATGTACTCAGCCCATAACTCTTGCATCCCTCATACTCTCCCCTGTAAAACAAGTGATTCCCTCCTGACCTCACATCACATAAAGAAAGTGCTAACCTCATTTCCCTTACCTTACCCCTATATGCAACAAGTGTTATACACCTGATTACATACACACAAACCTGATGTCCTCATGTCACTTCCTTGGGTCCCAATCCCCAATGGGCGACAGCCATCAAAGTTGTGTACACACCTTTATAGTACTCTATCAACTTTTGACCAGATCATGACCCTCTGCAGGATAGACTCAGCAACACTAGAAACCGGGCTGGAAAGATAATATCTGAGCACTGCTTAAATGAGTAAACATGTTAGACACCACACATTAGAAAACAATGGAATCAGCACTGCTGGAACTCTGTGAGAAAATTAAATAATTGCCACATTCCCGCAGAAGCCCCCGCACTCATCCAAGGGCATTGAGGGTTGTTAAAGAGCTATACTGTTGGATCCTTAACAACCCCGATGCGTAAACATTACCGATCGCAATGCTGTTTTCAACCCCCACAGACCGCTTGAAGTTGCTCCGTCATCCACTGATCGTCGTCCCTCTGCCCCTCCTCCATAGCAAAAGAAGCACATCGCTAGCTTCAAGGCTAGAGTGTGCCTGTACAGTATCATTCCCTGAATTGTCACCCAAGGGATCGTTTCCCAATCTCAATTCTCGCATCTCTGCACTTAGCTTAAGTTAGGACACCAAAGGAGGTTAATATCTACTTTTCTCCATACATATTTCTATTCTCTTTTTCATTTTATTATGCTAGCAAATTGCAGTCCAGAAGCTTTTGTACAGTTATAAGCAAGCTCTGTAAAACACACACACACGTAAATACATATATGTGGGCTCATTTTCAAATCCTCGCCTCCCTCTGGTGGAGAGATAGTGACATCTGCTTCATTAGGTCTGAATGACCAGCACATAAGGATCTGTAACGAAAATGTGCAGTATATTGTAATGGTCCACTGGAATATAATTAATATTATTAAGTCCCATGTTGTTCTGCAGGTTACTGATTTTTTTGTGTTTTTCAGTGCTGTGTTTAGGCGGATTAACCTTACTTTGTGTAAATCAGTTACAAAATACAGTTATATTTTGACTTTTTTCTGCCCACTAACCTAATCCCAAATCTGTGCAAATTTGGGACACTGTGGTGCATTTTAAAGAATAAATTAAGCAGTTACCATAGCAACAATTTGTAAATGAATCTCCATGCCAGCTGGCCAGAAAGAGCATAAAACTGGGAATGACTCTCCCTGGAATCTTCCTTTTCCCCATATGCCCTTACTTTTAGTCTTTTTATTGTTTCTTCACCAGAGGGAGAAAGTGAATATAAAGGCTTGTTATATAACGACACACAGTCATTAGCACAGCAAACGTCCAGACTCACGCTGCCTAGATCCAAGATTTCCCTGGATGCTGAATGTTATTTGTAAAAGAAACAGAATTTGCAGAATTGCTCATTTTAGTATCTTAGCTGCCGCAGGGGCTTGAAACACAACATGAAGCAAATGATAAAAGGATTTACCTTAGTATGGTCTCTAGCATAACTTTGCAACTGTGTTGAGCCAAAGTAATCAGATAAATATTAATAACTTTATCCAATCTGACCTTCTAGCTGAATTAGTTGTGGGAGTTGTCTGTAAACCAAACCTCACAGCAGACTATGGTAGCTCTGAGAAGTCACATGATCATTTAGGCAGGCACTAGAGACTTTGCAATAAAAAGAGACAAGACCTTTAACTCAAAAAAGCAAAAGCTGAGTGATTGCTCATTTTGAAAATTATACAATGTAGAGAATATTGAGCGCTTTACAGCTCTGTCTTATGCACATACGTACAATAATCACAGTGCCATGGAATATATTGGCACTTTATAAATCAATAATAATAATCAGCTTGACCCCTAAAGTGCATAAAACAAAACAAAAAAACGAATATAGACCTTCCACTTATGTTGTCATATGCATCATTCTGGCCACTCCCACTTCAACCCTCACTGACTGTTGTAAATAACAATGATATCATCTCCTCTCTAGACTCTACCCAATGATTCTGGAAGGTTAAGCACGAGCATCTACCATCACAGTATAGACTTCAATTGTTCCTCTCCCTGCTATCAGAAGCACCTCCTTTCTTTCCCCCTTGTCTACCTCCTAGTTTTTTTGGGCGGTAAACACTATTGTTTAAAAATGTCAATCTAGATAGAGTGGTCATACCTCTGTGTTTGGACATTTTTGGTAGTAGGTCCACTTTTATTTTTGTATGGTCTGTCAGGGGCAGAAATTATAATTGCACTTATAAAGTACAGTTAGTCTTTAAACCCTGACACTTCATGTAACCTAGCCTGATGGTCATCAATTGAGTAAGTACTTTGTTCATTGTTGTCCCCGTTTGAGTGCATGGTAATGTCTTTAGTGCAGTTAAATGTCTGTTGTGATCAGAGGTGTGGTGGAGATGTTTTTTCTAAAATATATTTTCACTAAAAAGTATAAAAATCAGAAGGTTTCTATTGTCTGCTCATAGATTAGCTTATAACAATAACAATAACAATAATATTTATATAGCGCTTTTCTCCCTGGGGACTCAAAGCGCTGTGACCCTGCATTATGCAGTCTCAAAGGCTAGGGAAAAGAGGTGAGTTTTTAGCCTTTTTTTAAAGCTGTCCAGAGAAGGAGCCTCTCGTACTGATTGTGGAAGTGAGTTCCATAGAGTAGGGGCTGCATAGGAAAAGGCCCGAGCACCAAATGTTAAGTGTATCCTGGGAATAACCAGCTTCATCTTGTTGGCAGAGCGGAGGGTGCGTGGAGGGGCATAAAGTTCCAATAGATCCGCTATGTATTTGGGTCCCATGTGGTGTAGAGCCTTGAATGTCAGCAGGCAGATCTTAAAATTGATTCTCCATTTTACTGGCAGCCAGTGAAGAGTTTGCAGTACTGGGGTGATGTGTGAGCTGCGGGGGGCATTGGCTAGGAGTCTGGCTGCAGCATTCTGTACTAGCTGTAAGGGGCGCAGAACCTTATCTGTAGATCCGAGTGATTTTATGAGTGATTTTGAGAACTTGCCTTAAAATATAATCTACTCTAATATAAACTCTTATAAGCAACCTGTATATAGAAGCCTGTTACATGTGCCCCCACTCAATGGAGCTTAAAATAATATATATTCAAGGAAGAGAGAGAGAGAGAGACACAGAGGGTGTAAGAAACAGGTACGAAACAGAAACAACCAAGCACATTGACCACAGCACTAGTGTTGGGCGAACAGTGTTCGCCACTGTTCGGGTTCTGCAGAACATCACCCTGTTCGGGTGATGTTCGAGTTCGGCCGAACACCTGACGGTGCTCGGCCAAACCGTTCGGCCATATGGCTGAACTAAGAGCGCATGGCCGAACGTTCCCCGAACGTTCGGCTAGCGCTGTGATTGGCCGAACGGGTCACGTGGTTCGGACCCGAACGCGCTCTGATTGGCCGAACTGTCACGTGGTTCGGGTAAATAAATACCCGAACCACGTCATATCTCCGCCATTTGTCTGTGGGTTTAGCTTTGGGTAGGCAGGCAGGGTAGTTCGCGCTCCAGCCACGCTAGCCAGGGTCCCCCCCAGTCATTGTGTGTCGCTGCTGGGAATAGTAGTACACCGCTCGCTCAGCATTCTGTTTACTGCCACTCTGTGTACCTCGCTCAGCCACACTATATAGCATTCTGTTTACTGCCACTCTGTGTCTGCTGGGAATAGTAGTACACCGCTTGCACAGCCACACTATATAGCATTCTGTTTACTGCCACTCTGTGTACCTCGCTCAGCCACACTATATAGCATTCTGTTTACTGCCACTCTGTGTCTGCTGGGAATAGTGGTACACCGCTCGCTCAGCCACACTATATAGCATTCTGTTCACTGTTCTGTGTCTGCTTGGAATAGTGGTACACCGCTCGTTCAGCCACACTATATAGCATTCTGTGTACTGTTCTGTGTCTGCTGGGAACAGTAGTACACCGCTCGTTCAGCCACACTATATAGCATTCTGTGTACTGTTCTGTGTCTGCTGGGAACAGTAGTACACCGCTCGCTCAGCCACACTATATAGCATTCTGTTCACTGTTCTGTGTCTGCTGGGAATAGTGGTACACCGCTCGCTCAGCCACACTATATAGCATTCTGTTCACTGTTCTGTGTCTGCTGGGAATAGTGGTACACCGCTCGCTCAGCCACACTATATAGCATTCTGTTTACTGTTCTGTGTCTGCTGGGAATAGTGGTACACCGCTCGCTCATCCACACTATATAGCATTCTGTTCACTGTTCTGTGTCTGCTGGGAATAGTGGTACACCGCTCGCTCAGCCACACTATATAGCATTCTGTTCACTGTTCTGTGTCTGCTGGGAATAGTGGTACACCGCTCGCTCAGCCACACTATATAGCATTCTGTTTACTGCCACTCTGTGTACCTCGCTCAGCCACACTATATAGCATTGCGTACTCTGCCAGTCAGTGTGTATATTGCTGGGATCAGTAATACTCCACTCACCGTCAACCACTATATGAGCTCAACATGAGTTCCCCAGAGACCTCCGCTGTGAGCAGCACTCCCAACAACAGCAACAGCCAACGCCCCACGCAAGCTATAACATCCACCCCAGCAGCCAGTGGTCAGCAGCAGCCCTCCCCGGAGGAGAACGTTGTGTCCATCAGTCCGTCGCCAGAGCGATTAATGAGGGCTGCCATTGAGGAGATGATGGGGCCTGATGTGGAGGAGGAGGTCTGGCTCAGGCCAGCATCCCAAGTTAATGTTGAGGACGATGAGGGGTCTGTGTCTGGGGATGTTGGGGTGGCAGAGGTGGTGGGTGGGTCAGACTCAGGAGAAGAGTTGTATGATGAGGATGATGATCGGGACCATCTGTATGTGCCTCAGAGTCCGACCCCGGAAAACATGTTGTATCGTGTGTTTAGGTACTAAAATCTGCGTTCCCTCCCAGTAGTGTTGGGCGAACAGTGTTTGCCACTGTTCGGGTTCTGCAGAACATCACCCTGTTCGGGGTGACTATATAGCAGACTATATAGCATTGTGTTTAATGCCACTCTGTGTACACGGCTCAGCCACACTATATAGCATTGTGTTTACTTCCACTCTGTGTCTGCTGGGAACAGTAGTACACCGCTCACCCGCCACTGTATAGCATTGTGCTCTGTGTCACTGCTGACAATAGTGGTACACCGCTCACCCACCACTGTATAGCATTTCTGTACTGCCACTGTACTGCTGCCAGTCAGCGTGTACTTTAAGGATAAGTGAAATGAGGAAGAAATCCGGTGAAAGAGGGAGGGGCAAGGGAAGAGGTGTTTCCCCTGACGGTTCACGTACAGGCCACAGGGGAGCACCCAAGAAAACCCACTCAATACTGCCCATGTTGTCCAGGACAACAACCCTCACAGATCCAAAAGAACAGGACCAGATAATTACTTGGATGACCTCTCAAGCGTCCAGCAGTGGGTTAAGCAGCACCAGCACATCACGCACGAGGTCCGAGTCCTCAGCCAGTTAAAGTCTGGGCTTTCTTTGAAGACTGCACTGAGGATGTTACCATGGCGATTTGCAAGGTGTGCAAGACCCGCCTGAGCAGGGGGAAAAGTATTAACAACCTCTCCACCACCAGCATGAGCCGCCACATTCTATCCAAACATCCCACTCTGTGGGCAAACGCGGCAGGACAGGGTACCACCAGCAACACTGCCTCCCTTGGGTTCACCAGACTCACCACCAGACCCGCCTCAGCAGCAGCAGTAGCCCAGCCATTGCGTGGTTCACAACATTCACAAACATCAGACGATGCTGACACTGTCACTTTCCGGACTAGTGCTCTTGAGGTCTCCCAGTGTTCATCAAACACAACAACCAACAGCCCTTCGGTGTGCAGCGCTACGGTTGAGTTGTCTGTTTCTGAGATGTTTGAGCACAAGAGGAAATTGCCAGCAAATGACCCCCGGGCCGTGGCAGTAACAGCCAGCCAGCATAGCCAAGCTTCTGGCCTGCGAAATGCTGCCATATCGAGTGGTGGAGACAAACAGCTTCAAGGGCATGATGTCAGTGGCCATCCCACGTTACGTGGTTCCCAGCCGCTACCACTTTGCGCGCTCTGCAGTGCCTGAGTTGCATGAGCACGTGGTCAGCTAAATAACCCGAAGCTTGAAGAATGCCGTTGCCTGCAAGGTTCACCTCACCACTGACACCTGGACGAGTGCGTTCGGCCAGGGTCGATACATCTCCCTTACCGCGCACTGGGTGAACCTTGTGGAGCCTGGCAGCGATTCCTCACCTGCTACGGCGCGGGTGTTGCCCACGCCGCAAACAGCTGGATAACAACAGCAGCACCTACCTCTCTGACTCCTTCTCCTCCAACGCATCTCAAAGCTGTACCTCATCCGGAAATGCTAACCCAGCACCAGCAGCAGTAGGATCGTGGAAGCAGTGCAGCACAGCTGTTGGCATGCGTCAGCAAGCGTTGCTGAAGCTGATCTGCCTTGGGGATAAGCAGCACACAGGGGAGGAAATTTGGAGGGGAATAAAGGAACAGACGGATTTGTGGCTGGCACCGCTGGACCTGAAACCGGGCATGAAGCTAGACACCTGGCACGAACTGGCAATGTACGCAATAGAGGTGCTGGCTTGCCCGGCAGCCAGCGTTATGTCGGAACGCTGTTTCAGTGCTGCCGGAGGCATCATCACAGATCGGCGTATCCGCCTCTCCACAGAAAATGCAGACCGTCTGACTCAAATTAAAATGAATCAATCCTGGATTGGAAACGACTACGCAACACTCCTGGACCCCAACCAAGTAACATGACCGATGAACATCTGGGATGGTTTAGCGTTTCCGGTCCCTGTTTATTGAACCTCTCATCTGTATTACATTTATGACTGCATGGCGGCAAAAAGCATTGCTGCTATATCCGCACGCTTTTTGTCCTCATGCAAGGCCTGGGTTGTTGTGTCTCACAAAGCGTGGCCTTCTCCTCCTGCGCCTCCTCCTGTTCCATCACGTGTGCTGCTGCTGCTGCTGCTGCTGGGTTAGCGTTGCCGCGTGGTCCCTGTTTATTGAACCTCTTATCTTTATTACATTTATGACTACATGGCGGTACAAAGCATGCTATCCGCACGCTTTTTGTCCTCATGCAAGGCCTGGGTTGTTGTGTCTCACAAAGCGTGGCCTTCTCCTCCTGCGCCTCCTCCTGTTCCATCACGTGTGCTGCTGCTGGGTTAGCGTTGCCGCGTGGTCCCTGTTTATTGAACCACTTATCTTTATTACATTTATGACTGCATGGTGGTACAAAGCATGCTATCCGCACGCTTCTTGTCCTCATGCAAGGCCTGGGTTGTTGTGTCTCAAAGCGTGGCCTTCTCCTCCTGCGCCACCCTCCTCCTGTTCCATCACGTGTGCTGCTGCTGGGTTAGCATTACCGGTCCCTTTTCCTGGAACCTCTTATATGTATTACATTTATGACTGCATGCCGACAAAAAGCATGTTACCTGTGCAAAGAAAACAGACATTTCCCGCATTTAAAAGACAGTTTTCCCTTTGAAACTTTAAAATCGATTTTCTCAAAAACTATAAGCTCTTTTTGCTAAATTTTTTTTTCCTCTTGTACCCACTCCCAAGGTGCACATACCCTGTAAATTTGGGGTATGTAGCATATAAGGAGGCTTTACAAAGCACAAAAGTTCGGGTCCCCATTGACTTCCATTATGTTCGGAGTTCGGGTCGAACACCCGAACATCGCGGCCATGTTCGGCCTGTTCGGCCCGAACCCGAACATCTAGATGTTCGCCCAACACTACACAGCACCAGTGCCTTAGTTTCAGAAACAAATCCAAAACTTTTCCATGACTGCCATATCTCACCCAGGCCAGACTAGTAGGGTGGATTTCTGGGAGGATCAATTTCCACCAAGCCTAGGTCAGTTCCTAGAGTGACAAGAAACGTATGGTCTAACACCTTCTCTGTCTTGGATTGGAGGCTTTTTGTCCTCCAGGTGACACCTTCCTTCATTGTCCATTGTCCTCAACTGGCTGATCCAAGCAGGCACTGTTTCATGGGCAACCACCAGTGACTCAGGTGTCAACTGTGAGGAGGTGTTACATGAACCGCCGGGCAGCAGTGCATTATAGCGTAATAGGACCTTTCTCTTTGTGGTGGCAAGGTGATTGTACTCCTCATTTTAAGCACTAGCCACTGGAAAAAAAATGGAACAATATGATAGGTGACCAAGGTGACTGTAGTGTCATTTTTGCATAACGGTGAAGGGAAGAAACACAGACAGCTGCATACTGCATAGTTTGCATGCACAACATATTTACAGGAAAAAGATTTTTAAGGACATTTAAAAATAAATCATGGGCATATATCTAAATACTCCAAATGTTCCTCCTACAGGGAAACACTACATAACATTTTCTTAAATTGGTACTACACTCCAGAGAAACTATATAAATTTTGCAAAGGAGAGTTAGCACATTGTTGGAGGAACTGTGGAGAAGTAGGCACAATTTACCACTTATTGTGGCATTTTCCCATAATCAAACCAGTATGGATACAATTATTTTCTGAAATATCTAAATCCATTGGTTGGACAATTCTCCCTTCCCCCAAATGGCCTTACTCCACATAGATCTACACCTAATCCCACATGATCATAGATTATTAGTCACACATTTACTATGTGCCACTAGACATTTTATAGTTTCTAATTGGAAGAATTGTGCACCACCTAATATAGAACACATCCTACAACAAGCTCTTCTCAATTTAGACATGGAAAACAAACTAAGAGGCATATCGGGTTAATGATCCTTTTGGGATGCTTATTACGCAATATACCCTTACTCATCGATTTAGGGTGCGTTTCCACTAACGCGAATTTGCATGCATTCCCCGCATGCAAATTCGCATAACCAAGAAAAGTAAATGAGCCTGTGTCCACTTGTAAGGAAAATGGAGCGTTTTCTTGTGCAGGAAAAATCTGCACAGCAGAGCCATCCGAATTCGGACACCGCACATACCGCATGCGATTCGCATACAACGTACTTAATAGGGAATTCACATGGCAGTTTTGCATGCGAATTTTCATACGATTTCGCATGAAATCAATTAAAAAGCATACAGGCACTGACATGGTTAAATTCGCACACAGCATCATCCATGCGAAATCGTATGCGAATTTGCGGTAAAATTCGCATACAACCACATGCGATTTCACTCCTGCATGCAAATTTATCTGCGGGGAATCCGCGGCGATTCCACACCGCACTAGTACCCTCACTGTCCTATAATATCCACTTCTTAGATAACTGTGTGTACAATGCTTCTGATCTTTGTGCTAGAACCTATATCTTATCATTCTAGGATGTTTCGGGAGTTCTGTTTTTGTTTTTTTCTTAGTTCTTGTTTTAAGTTGTAATTTTTTTAAATATAGATTAAAGCGGAATATAACCCTGCATTTCAACTTTGCTCTAAAACATTATTTACAGCATATTATATGCAACCAGCATTTTTTTTTTACTAGACCAGCATTGGAAGGGTTAAACACAGAGGTTTAAAGTTCTGTGGAGAGATATGCAGAAGTTCAGATGGATACATTTAACTAAATAGAATGTAACAAGTTATAAATGTTACACACTCTTTGGCTGTCCTCCAGCTCCTTCTCAGTCAGAGAGATGAGTCACATGCCACACTTAGATACATTTATGTAAACAAAATGTATCTATGTCAGTTTCGGATGCGTCTGCAGTTCTGTCCAGGAACTTAAAGGGATACTGTAGGGGGGTCGGGGGAAAATGAGCTGAACTTACCTGGGGCTTCTAATGGTCCCCCGCAGACATCCTGTGTTGGTGCAGCCACTCCCCAATGCTCCGGCCCCACCTCCGGTTCACTTCTGGAATTTCTGACTTTAAAGTCAGAAAACCACTGCGCCTGCGTTGCCGTGTCCTCGATCCCGCTGATGTCATCAAGAGCGCACAGCGCACGCCAAGTATGGTCTGTGTCTGCGCAGTACACTCCTGGTGACATCAGCGGGAGCGAGGACACGGCAACGCAGGCGCAGTGGTTTTCTGACTTAAAAGTCAGAAATTCCAGAAGTGAACCGGAGGCGGGGCCGGAGCATTGGGGAGTGGCTGCGCCAACACAGGATGTCTGCGGGGGACCATTAGAAGGCCCGGGTAAGTTCAGCTCATTTTCCCCCGACCCCCCTACAGTATCCCTTTAAAAGCTCTGTGTAACCCTTCCAATGCTGGTTGCATATAATATACAGTACTGTAAATAATGTTTTAGAGCAAAGTTGAAATGCAGGGATATATTCCGCTTTAAGGTCTCACAATCTATTAATTCTTGTATATCTCAACACTATCATGCAATTATGCATTATTTGACCTTATTGTTATCTCCTCGAATGTTTTTATTCTTGTTTATGTTGAAAACCTTCAATAAAATTTCAAGTTATAAAAAAAAAAAAAAAAATATTGGATGTTACAGACAGCATGAACTGAATGCTTTTTAAGAACTGAACTTACAGATGGTTGGCAACACTGAAGGAGTTCCTTACAGAAGAAGTGAGCAGAACATTTTGACAATTCAGGTACAGCTGTTCTCAATGTTTCAATATTTGTATACTTGCAATGGCTGAAATATGATGTGTGTGCAGCAGGCACACAATTTTAGGCCACGTTAACACATATAAATACCCTTATGGTGTTCGTAAGGGTTAGTGTAAATGTATATAACCATTGTAATGCTCATTAAGACAACTGGACACCCAGCATTTCAATAAGAAGAGTTTATGCTACTACGCATGAGAAATATAATGCAGAAGAACCATCAATGGATAAATATTGGCCTAGAATTTCAACTGCATGTACTTTCATTACATTAGAAGCCAACTACTTGTGTCTCATACCACTAACAGGAATTTACCATAGACATTGATAATGTGCAAGTAAAACCAATGACAGGCATACTGTATATTCCTAGTATACTGATCATGTAAACAACTAGCAAATCCAATAGGACACAGCAATAGTATCCAGCGATCAATTGGTTTGCAATGATGTGTTAAACCCTTCTTTTGGGGAGCCTTTAAAGTGGTAGAAAATTCTAGACAAACTACACTGTTCCACTTGATCTGCAAAAACACATTATACTTTAATATGGTCTGCGTAACAAATGAACCCCCATAAAATGTGCGCCTTTGAGTGTTATCAGCCTAACCATACACAGCTGGCCGTGTCATACACACTAAGCATGCATCCAATCTCCACACATTCATTTGCTTTATACTCCCGGGAGTAACCTCCAGTTGCAGAAACATCCAGTCAATGTGTGGTCATTGAGCTTAGATCCTTATTGCGCGGACATCGTAGGTCATATCTCATGGTGAATGTCCCAGTAATAAACTCCAGGATTAGGAATCCACTTATATGAGCAAAACATTACAGTTCAAATTAAGCTGCAATATATATTGCTAAAGGGGGAGTGGAGACTAGCATGCAGTAAAATTGCGGTGTCCGGAGAGCCTTTGACAACTCCTCACAGCTACTTCCCGCTTCAGGGTCCTATGCAATGAAAGCAGTGCCCGGAGGGCTCTCACCACCTCCTTGCGGCTATTTCCCAATGCAAAGTCCTGTAAAAAGCAAAGCGGTGCCCGGAGGGCTCTCACCACCTCCTCACGGCTGTTCCCCGCTGCAGAGTCCTCTTTATGACTCCTTAGCTCCTACTGCCCGCTGTCTCCTCTCAACCCCATACGCTGTCATGTAAAGCAGTCCACGCTAGTCCTGCACATGCGTGGTTCTCTAAAGACTGAACATGTGCAGGACTCTTACGGAGACCAGCGTGTTGATGCAGCAGATGCGCGGTGGGGGCGCACACACACAAATTCACTGAACTCACCACATTATCGACCGGCGTGTTGATGCAGCAGATGCGCGGTGGGGGTGCACACACACGAATTCACTAAACTCACCACATTATCGGAGCAAGCAGTGGGACCCCGGAAGGTGCCAGGAAGATGCCGGGAACCTCACGAGCTACGGTGGGCTGGATGAAGCCCCAGGTAAGTCAAGTTTTCGTTTTTTTTGCCACCACTGAGGATTGCTTTAAGATGCATACAATTCATATACAGAACTCGGAACGCAGTATATTTTAAAGTGTACCACAGCAAAATGTCACTTTACTGAGTTTAAAAAACACTTTTTGTTTAAAAAATAAATTCTCAAAACCTACAAGGTTGCTCTGAAGGTGAATTTTAAAGTGAAATGTGTTACTATTCTGCAAAATAGTTTGGTAAGCTGAAATGACCCTATTCGCCGTGAGGTTGAACTTTAACGGTTTGCACGCTCATGCTTATCTAAGAGCCACTGCTCATTGATGCTGAGTCAGAGATCACCTCTTTCTTTGCTGATTCATGGGACCTCTTAAAGCTACAAAATCAATTTCCATTTATCCACTGCTCTGTGTTTCTTATGTAGTTTACATGCAGTCTGCGTTGCAAGCATTCCAATATAATCATAAATCTGTCTGCTGTATTGAAACTTATCTCAGGCAGCTTGACTCTATTCTGGCACATTGCCAGGGAGAGGGAAGCTTTTTATCTTCCCTCCTACATTCCTGCTCCTCACTGATTGGCCGAAGGCAGTATAGTGTGACAGGAGGCTGAGAATGGAATTACACCTCACTCCTCTGCAGAATCTGCTGAATTACAATGTATGCTGTGCTCACATGTGTTTACAAAGCAAACTAGATATGACAGTGCAGTTTCTAGGAGAAAATATTGGTAATGGAGGAAATTACGTTAGGATTGGCTTTAGTCAGAGGCAGTAAAGATGGAACATTTCTGGAACAGTTTTCTCTTTTTTTTACTACATACAATTCACTGAAATCAAAACATGGGCAGTACAATATGTATGTTATATAAGTAGAACAAGTATCTACTTATATATGTGTCTTTTTTCCTGGGATAGTATGGCTGTCCCTGCTGCTTTACAAGAATCTAATAATTGAGTGAAAATTAAAAACAAGAAAAATGTTAACAATGTTACTAACTCTTACAGAACCACTGCAGTTAGACTTGAATGGATACATAGCAGGGGCGATGAAGGCCCCACCTCCTATAACCCTCCTATACCTCTTATAACCCTCCTATACCTCTTATAACCCTCAGCACTGAACCTTGCCACATTTATTTTCAGTTCAGAGCTCCAAGTACCTTGTGTATGTGGCCTTGCCTTATTCTCGTAAAAATGGTCAAGTTAATCACAGATCTTTTTTCTTGCTTTTCATATATGTCTCCAATACTTGAACCTTGTAAAAACTGTGTAGCTGAAGCACTTTGCAGTCTAACTGTATTCAGTTTGGTGTACCTAGTGATGATCAACTGTCAAGTCAAGCTACGTTGCCTTTATGTCTACCAAGAACTGTGTGGGCGACTGTATTATCATTCCAATAGACTCCCCACTGAAAAAGTATTATTATTTATATATTTAAGCTACATCTACTGTAATATAGATCAAGTAACGTTCCGTTTCATTTTATTTAGCAAAATCAGAAGCAAAAGGTAGCTTTTTGTTAAGATTCTGTTTTAAGAACACGTGTATTAGATGTTGTTGCTGTAACAAAATATCTTTCTCCTGTGAGTCAGGCATAGAATGTCACCCCTGCTGTGTGTATTGTGTGTGGTGTGTCAGACACAGTATCACTGAAATCCTGTGCACAGGAGATGTTGGGAAATGAATTTTTGCTTCATAAGCCATGTTCCTTTCTGCTCTGGATCTCAGTGTGGAGTCCTTTTGTTTCATTGTGAAAAGAAGTGCTGTGTACTGCTGTTTACTTCGTGCCAGGCTGAGGGGAGGTGGGCAGCAGAGGATTAGTTTGGCACGTTCTGTGCCACGCATGGAAAGGTTCCTAAACCATTTATTTCACACTGTGCAGATTCTTATCTGTGAGCTGGATAGGATACAGTAGTTTGTTTAACCCTTCTGATCACATTTAAACTAGATGTTAGCAGTGGTGTAGCTAAGGAGCTATGGGCCCCGATGCAGGTTTTACATTGGGGCCTCCCCAAGCACTCTACATATAGCAATTGATACAGCGCACCAAATCCTGCTAAGGTCCACCACAGTGTCAGAGGTGCAAGAAGGGGGTGGGGAACAGTTTGTTAATGATTACTACTATTCCAAGCATCTGTAGAAGTGAATATTATCAGCACAGAATCAGCAGAGAGCTTAATACTGCATTTGAGGGAGGGCCACTCGGGTCTCCTCTGGCTCAAGGGCCCCAATGCGGTTGCAACCTCCGCACGCCCTATTGCTACGCCACTGGATGTTAGCCAATATATCAGTGATACAGAAACATATTCACTTCCTAAGGTGGATCTCCAGTTTAGATGAACTTCCAAAATGAACTATTTCTTTGCCACCAATAGTGTAACAGCGGGGATCGCCGCAGTAGAATATTGGTAAGTTTACCGGTATTCTACTGTTAGTTACAGTGAAAAGACTATAGCAAAATATTGGTAATAAATATTGATATTTTACCACAGCTAAACACAAACCTGTTCTCACACTAAACCCTCCCACTACTGATTCCCAACCATCCCCCACAACTATCCTTAACCACCTCTACCCCCCAACTTAACAACCCCACTACCAATTCATGAGAAAAAAATGCAAATTTTGGAGTGCCCCTGTAGCTGCCCATAAAAATAACCATCCACAAATATGGCTAAAAATAGCGGGCACCCACATTTTCAAAGGTGCCAAATTTCCTGCTTCCAGGTGCTGGGGCTAAAGGAGTCTGCTTCTCCTCTCCCCCTTTTATGCATAGTTAGCACAGGGAGTGTTGTCATATTTACTTTGTACACACTGCATATAGTCTCCTCTTCCTCCCAGAAGCCGCATGCTCTACGCTGCCACCCTAAGCATACAGTGCACAGATGGCGAGGCCAGATGCAGGATGGTCTAGATAAATATAACAGTGCTTCCTATGCTTATTCTGCACTAGATTAGGAAAGGAGGAGTGGAACAGCTGGTCACTGTCGGGGTGAAGAACGGTCATGATGTGAAGGTGGGTCTGTATTGTGAGTTGCAGGGGCCCCACAGCAATAATTTTACTTGAAGGTCAAGGCCACTGATGTTACACCTCTGATAGCTGCGTACATGTAAAAGAGGTACCTGGTAAAATGGACACATGAAAAACAGTGCCCAATAGTAGAATATCAGTAAATTTACCGTTATTCTATTATTTATGATCCCTGATAGTATTATATAAGTAGAGATGTCCCGAACGGTTCGACCGCGAACTAATTCGGGCAAACTTCGGTGGTTCCCTTTTGCGAATGAACGCAAACTTTATGGCTGTTCGACCCGCCTCCTATACTACATCATTAGGGTCAACTTTACCCTATACATCACAGTCAGCAGGCACAGGGTAGCCAATCAGGCTACATTCCCTCCTGGAGCCCCATTTCACTCACTCGTGTGGCTGCAGTAATTAGAGTGTTATGATCATGTCTGCAGCGTTTACTGCTGGCTGCAGTGATATTGTAACCCAAGCAGTTCTGATGTCATTACATGCATTTTCTTGCATAGTTTGGTTTGCACTTAAACTAGTTGCTGATTCCATCTGCAGTCACTCTGAAATTAATGACAGTTTAACATGCTCTTGTGTAAACAAACATTGTCTGCTGCAGTGGAGGGGCAGTCCCTTTCCTGCAGGCTGCATATCATTGTCTGCCTTTTCCTGCTATCAGCCTGTGATTAATTACCATTTACTTGTGTGGGAATCTGCAGGTCTGCTCCCATTGGATGACCTCAGTATAAAGAACTGCTTCCTGCAATATCTCATGGGCTACCATAGTCTCAGATTCGGTCTGTTACTCTGCCCGTGCCCCACCTCGTTCCTAGTCCGTGTGGACTGTGCTGACTCCTGCGAAGGGGTCAGCGAGTCCTCCTAGTTCTGCTCTTGTTCTAGTAGTTGTTACTTTGCTTGTCTTGTGTCATATATTGGTTCATCGCCAATATATACGCATACTTGCACGTTTATTATTTTCCTTGTATTCGTGTTACGTTGATACATCAGTGTCGCTGATATATACGTACACGAACTGTTTATATCCTGTGTTCCGTTAGTCAGCGTTCCAGCACGTTTTGGTAGTTTGCGCGTACCGTGAGCACCCGTGCTGAGCTAGTTATCCTGTTCCTGGTCCTGTTTGTGGATTGCGTTCATCTCTGCATAGAGATAACGAATCCTTCTGAATCCTGTTCTGTTACCGTTTGTGGATTGCGTTCATCTCTGCGAAGAGATAGCGAATCCTTCTGAGTCCTGTTCCCTGCATTACTCCAGTCCTAGTCAGCGTTCCTGCTTATGTCATATATCGGTTCATTGCCTATATATACATATGTTAGTCAGACGTTACAAATAGTTTCATTGATAGCTGTAATTGTAATACGCTAGGAAACATACTTATTGTGTATTTATCTGTGTTACGTTCATCTGTCTTGATCCTGCTATTTCCTGTCTTTCCTGTCCTGTCTTTGTGAGGCACGCCATCGCCGCAACGCATTGGCTGCCTCATTCCAGTCTGTCTGGTTTTGGACGCTTGCTGTCGCTAAGTAGTCGCTAGCTAGCAAGCGTTCATTCTGTCTACCTGTCCTGATCTCCTCAGTCCTGGTTTATGCGCTCAGCGCTACTTTGCGCTGAGACGTTATTACGAAAGTGTTGTTTGTGGCTGTTCGGATCTGCACCGGCTCTGTGCACCACAATCTCCTATTGGAGTCAGTCCTCTCCTCCACTAAACTGGGGAAATCCTGATCCCTTGTGCTGGTGTGTGTACCTCCTTCACGTCAGCTTATGTGTTGTATGCTGACTGTGGAGATTACACCACCAAGCCTTACATAGAGATGGGAGATATGCTGCAGAGACATTAGGGAAAGCTTAGGTAGGCTTGTTATGTTGCTCTTTCTTGCTGATCCATATTGCTAAAAAGCACTCCTCATCCTCAACAGCTCCTTTGAGAGCTAATGTTGTTCTTGTGATCTATTTTTTGTTTTGTTTTGTGTGTCCCACAGACACTTGTGTTGCATATACAGCCCTCTCAGTCTTAGCTGCTGGACCTTGGCCCCTTGGTCATTCCTACTGTTTCCTACTGTGCCACTGCCAGGCCCAGCACATTCATTGACTACCTGTGTGTGTGACAGGCAGTTGCACATTTGTAATACCCATCACTGCATATACCTACCTGTTGTCCAAAAAGCTGATAGATTGACTGTCCACCATCCATGTAAGACATCACCACCAGCACATCATCTATATATTGACTCCAGAGCATGGCGTGTGCACAGAACAGCTGGTTGGAATACACCTCACATTACTCCCACTAACCAAGATGTAGACAAGACTATACCAGTGCACACAGCACACCCATTGATGTGTCACACCATTAACCACTTAACGACTAGCTAACGCCGATAGGCGGTGGCTGGTCGTTTGTAGTTTTGCATGGAAACGGCCGCTCGTCCGAGTGGCCTTTCCATGCTAGTTCACGGAGGGTGTCTCCGTGAACAATGTGCGAGCCGCCAATCGCGGCTAGCACGCGTAATGTAAACACGCGGGGAAGAAATCCCCGCTGTTTACATCAATACGGCGCTGTAAGGCAGATCGGCGAGCCCCGGCCTCTGATTGGCCGGGGATCGCCGGCATATGATAGGCTGAAGCCTGTCCTACACTGCACAGGACGGATATCCGTCCTGCGCAGCCCACAGAGGAAGAGGTAGGGAGGGAGAGGGAGGGAGCGCAGAAAACGCTGCAGAGGGGGGCTTTGAAGAGCCCCCGCTCGGCCACACAGAGCGGCAGCGATCAGACCCCCCCAGCAGGTCATCCCCCTAGTGGGGAAAAAAGGGGGGAAGTCTGATCGCCCTGCCTTGCCCACGATCTGCGCTGCGGGCTTGAGAGCCCATGCAGCGCAGATCTGACAGTAACAGCCCGGTCCTTAATGGTAAAATTTCCTGTCAAAGATAAGAAAGTTTCGAATGAGCATCAGTTCCAGCATCTCAACCAACAAGCTTTCAGATGACATGCTCGACTACTCTTTCTGCAAAAAGTGTAAGACTATTCCCACATCATGGGGAATGAAGGTGTACAGGGCCTCGACTGCCACACCCACCAGTAACCAATCATCTCTGATCTGCTACTAGTGGTCAAGCCGCTGCAATACATCCATGCTATCCCTTGTGTATGAAGGTAAGTTTTCAACCATATCTTTGAGATTGGTATCAAAACACTTACCAAGCCTCTCAAGTGGACCATTCATCTCTGAGATGTTGAGCCTGCATGGTGGGTTATTCTGGTCTTTATGCAATTTGGACAATGTATATATAGTGGGAATGGTATATGTTGCTACCTTCATTTAATTGAATGTTTTTAAATCCAAGGTTCTATTTTCCAACTTGTTGCACAAAAACCCATGAATTGCATCAACCAGAAAGGGGAATGGATTTCTCTCAACATGACTATGTATAGTCTGATCTTTTAGCTGGCATAGCATTTCAGCAGCATAGGTGGCTCCAGTTTGCAAAGCAATATTGCTGCCCTTGTCGCTGGGCTTTACTCATGTCACGATCATCAAATTTGAATCAACATACAAATGTGTTAATCGGTAAGTAGTTAACTTTTTTTATTGTCATCCTCCTAGGCTACACTTTAAGAAGACAATCTAGGTTATAATATAGAAAACATTTAATTTAAACCTCTTTTTAAAAGAATCAGCTGCTTCCAGGGGAAGTAAGTCACTTACTCACCTAGATTGTCTTCTTTAAGATTGTCTTCTTTAAGAAGACAATCTAGGTTATAATATAGAAAACATTTAATTTAAACCTCTTTTTAAAAGAATCAGCTGCTTCCAGGGTAAGTAAGTCACTTACTCACCTATAAATCCATATTAGTCTTTGTCTCCCCATCTGCACAACCGCTGTGATTCTGAAGTGTTTTTGAAGCTTTGCGGCCACCCCTATTTGTGTTGCTGCAGCCTACCCCCAGCTCGGTAGTCACCTAATACACTGGGGCAGGCTTAGGTAACAGGCCACAGAGCTTTGAAAACACTTTGTATAAAAACCACCATGCCCCAATGGGAGAGGAACCTTCACAATAATATTGATTTATATGTGAGTGGGTTAGTTACTGCCCCTGGAACCCACCAATTCTAGCATAACTTATAAAGAGGTTTGAATTAAATATATTCTATATTACAACCTAGGTGCTCTTTAAACTGAATATAAAAATATGAAACTCTGCTCTACATCGCTAATGTTCTATTAAGTAAAATACATACAATTATGTTTATATAAAAGTCTTGCTTGCTAAACAGTGCAGCAATACTCCCTCTATGAGTAAAAAAGTAATGCTACACACTCGTACTTTGCTGTATTTATTGTTATCACTTGACCACAACTTTTTATTAAAACACATCAGGTTGTCTTGGGGATGGATGTGCTAAAAATTAAATTCCAGTTTTTGATATCCCAAAGGAAAAGCATGTTGCATCTCCAAAATTAATTAAAAAATGCCATAGTACACAGTGTTGAATAAATGTGAACATTTAACAAAAAGGGAACTATTACAGAATTGGCAAAGATCCCCATTAAAGATATCACCTCTGATTCCTGGATATGTAGGAAATATTTGGACATGCTCTAGATTAGACAAACACTCCTTTCAGTTCATTGAACTTTTGGAATCCCAAATTAGTATCAGATAGCAGGTCAATCTATTAAAGACCCATGGTTTCTTTGTACCTTTTATGCTGATTTTGGAGGACTTAACTAAATGGATTTTTGAAAAAGAGATGTGATCTTAATAGTGACCTGTGTATGTCAGAATTGTATTGTTAAAAAAAGTAATAGACATAGAACAAACTATGAGAAATCCATGTAGACTGCCCTGTTGAGATTTGAACCCAGGGCCACAACAGTACTACAAGGCACAATTGCTTAGCTTTGCACTGAAGCTTTAACTAACATCTCATAGTGATTCCTAACTTGAAAACGTTTCTTTTGCAGCAAAGTCATGTGCATAATGCCCTTTTCCAAACACGGAGTAATAGTGCAGTAATTAAGAATTCAGAACAATGTTCCAGCTTGCAGAGATATGGTTGAAGAGCAATGGATCAAGGGAAAGCTTCAGATGCACTGAGCAATGTGAATTTGTGATGTTGGTACCAAGCTCGCTTAACTCATACATTTAAGGTTTAGTGCTAATAATTATGTCTTCCAAAGTGTTTATCTTATCAGGAGGGATTTTTTTCTATTTCTGAAGGACTTTGTTTGAGGAGTTAGATCTTTAGAGCCTCGGGCAAATCTAGGAAAAGTACTGTGCTGAGAAACCCAGTTAAACAGGCTCTGGGACTGTGAGTTTTGTCTCAGAAATACAGCTCTTTCATTTTAAGATGGTTTGTGTTGCAAAATTTATCTACATGGAGAATGAGATGTGCATTAAATACAAAAATATTGTTCCAACATTTTTTTATACAATAAATAAAATTAGACTTGTCATTTTACCAAATCTATAGCATCTATAAAATGCAAAAATGCATGTTATATTTAATAAGGAATTTGAATATAACCAAAACTTATACATAATGCAATAGTAGTTTTAGATTTTAAATAAATGTTTTATTATAATTTTACTCAACTGCTGGCTGATGCCAAAAATGATTTTTTTAATTACGCGAGTTTCAACTGTAGCCTTCTAGATAGGTTTAGTAGGTGGACGTACTATAGTCTTGATGGATGTTGTATAATGTTTGTAATAAGATTGGTCAACTGGAGACTAAAAGGCATACAACATACAACAGAATAGGGCAGGAACTTCTCTGACTGGTAGTTTTGGAATAGGTTATGGTAGAGATTCCTTAGTTGATCACTTTAACTATTGAGAACATTTCCCACTCTCCTAACCCATTCATTTTATTTTAATTGTTCCCCATAGAGGCCTACTTGAAAGTTTTATTAGTTATCGCCCCTTCTTAACCACTTTATCCACCACTACCGTATATCTATGTCCTCTGTGACTTCATCATAGCCACGAGTCAGTAGATATATGTCTAGTAGCAGAAGCACTGCTATGCAGGATTGGGCTTGCTCCTGTGCACATTTCTGGCACTATCTGATGCAGCACCAATTGGTGAATGGGAATATATGTTTCCTGAACTAATGAGATTGATTTTTACCATTAAAATACTTTTATTTTCTCAGTTCATAGTGAAAAATACACTCTGTAGCATTATTTCAGAATCAAACATCTCTACCATGAATTGTGACAGGAACATAATCTATGTTTTGTGATAAGCGGTAAGAATAGCCAAACAAAATGTGTGTTTTTTATCTACAGTAGCACTTTTTATTTTTAAACTGCAGTTGGTAAAACTAAGAAATAATGTGTTTTTTTCAATTGTTTTCCTTGTTTCCCCATTAAAATTCATAGAAAACAAACATGTTCGAGGGAAAAAATGGCATGCAATGAAAGCCTAGTTTGCCTTGAAAAAAACAACATATATTTCATTTCTGTGTCGTAAGTAGGGATAAAGTTATTTCTGATTAAATAAGGACATAGCTAAACTGTCAAAACTGCTCTGGATCATAAGTGGGAAACAAAGTCTGGATCGAAGTGGTTAAAGTGGATCCGAGATGAAAAACTAACTATAACATGTAACTTGTCTATATATCTTATCTAAAGTTTAGAATATGATTATTTAATCCTGTGATACAATGACAGCAGCCATGTTGTTTGTAAACATTACACGGAGGCAGGCTTATCTGCATCTTGAGCAAAAAAACCTAATCCCCCCTCCTCCTCCCTCCTCCCCTCTGCCTCTAAAATCTCTGGCTAGTAATACCTCCCCCTCCTCCTGCCCAGACTAAGATCCCATGAGCCCTTGCTACTGTCTGAAAGTGCCTTGGCTCTCTGAAAACCTGTGGGTGTGGCTTGTTTAGTTTATAGGGAATTAGAGTACTAAAACGAAAACAAAAAATAATTTGGCTTGAGGAATGCCCTATAAACAATAGGAAAGGAACACACTTATGCAATGTGTAAAAGTTCATCTGGGATCCACTTGAAACTATGATTAATCATATTAATTATAGAAAGAACTTATAATTAATGAGTTTTTTTTTTGTTCTCTATTTGTGATTTTGATTCAAAGACAAGTCCATGGTGTCAATGTCATGGTGTTGTTGGGAGCCAATTAGTTAAATGTACAGGTGCTGCTAATATGCTAATAAAGACTGTTGTTGTTTAGCTATGCCTATTGTTGATGGAAAAGAGTAAGTTCATTTTCCTGGCTTAAAGGGAATGTCCAAGCAAAATAAAAAAATGAGTTTCACTTACCTGGGGCTTCTACCAGCCCCATGCAGCCATCTTGTGCCCTCGTAGTCACTCACTGCTGCTCTGGTCCCCCGCTGGCAGCTTGCCGACCTCGGAGGTCGCCGGGCCGCATTGCGTACATTTTTACACATTTCCACTAGTGCATGAACATTAACACATGCATTTTTACGCATTACTGGTTCAATGCGTAAAAATGTACGCATTGAACCTGTAATGCGTAAAAATGTATTTGTTAATGTTCCTGCACTAGCGGGAATGTGTAAAAATGTACGCAATGCGGCCCGGCGACCTCCGAGGTCGGCAAGCTGCCAGCGGGGGACCAGAGCAGCAGTGAGTGAGTACGAGGGCACAAGATGGCTGCATGGGGCTGGTAGAAGCCCCAGGTAAGTGAAACTCATTTTTTTTATTTTGCTTGAACCTTCCCTTTAAGAGAAATTGTGTTTATGGAATCTACTCATTTATTTTCATCTAGCTTGCAAAAATACACTTACAATAAGCATGCCATGTGACTATTGAGTAGTGATGAGTAAACATGGCAATTTAGTTTCACCATACTTTTTGCACGGATGAGAAGGAGTCTAGCTTTGGAAATATAGACTTCACTATGTTACAGAGAACAGTGGTGCTTGTAAATTTTCGCCACAGTCATTTTTGCATAAAAAATGCTATTTTTTACTTCAAACATCTATTTTTGAAAATACATTGTATTTTTGCAATGTCAATTTTTGCTAAAAAAAATGCCACAATGTTTGCCAAAATTGCCAGAATTTTTGCCTAAATTGTTTTTCATGAGTTAAGTATGTTTTAAAACTAAAAATAGCAAGAAATACCGAGGTAATTTTTCTCAAAAAGTCAAATTTTACATTATTTTCACAAAAATGAATGCCAAAAGAATATCCTCATTTTCGCTCATCACCTAAATAGAAGACTGCAGGTCTCTACTATGAGCTCTTTCAGGGGAGTTACCAACTGATAAAGGTCCCATCAAACTCCAATCGCCAGTCCATATGTTATCATGTATCCAGATGGGACTCCAGATTAAAGAGTGTATATAGCCATCATCCCGTTTAGGGAATGATGCCTCTTCCCAAATGTTCAGCTGTTTGAATGTACTTTACAAACATATAGATGAGTTACGAACACACCCCTTCCTTTCCCTTAAAGAGAAGGGTACAAACCTAGACATTAATTACCATTTATACACTTAACCTAAATTCAGAACAGCCATATACTATTACAGGAAACACTTTAACCTTTTCAGGGTGCAGCTGATTGAAAATGAGGCCCTGTTTAAAGCCTCTTATCCCTGCCAGGCAGAGCCGGGACAAGTTACTCCAGCACCCAAGGCTGAGACACCAAAGTGCACCCCATCCATCCCTCCCACCCTAGCTGTCACACACTGGTTGCTTTTAGACTAAGAGGTGCCACAGGGACACCCCCCCCCCAAAAAAAAAAACACCTTAATTTCTAGTTATCTGGCTTGCAGTCACTGCCATGTATCCCCTTTTCTTATTTCTCTCTGCTTCAAACACAATAGGGGAATGATAGCTGTGTGAGTTGTGCACCCCTTCCTACACTGCGCCCTGAGGCTGGAGCCTCTCTTGCTTCTACCTTGGCCTGGCCCTGCTGCCAGGTCATAGATCTCAATGTCCTTTTGCCATGTACTCCATCGCATTAGACAGCTGAGCTTCATGCTCCAGTCAGGAGCCCATTTCCTGATTCTGTGATCACTGTAAATCAATTACAGTGAACACAATCATGGGGAAAAAAAGGTTGAAAAGGAGAGACCCTTGTAGAAAAGGAGAAACTAAAATCTTTATTCAGACCAATAATACAAATCACTCAGGAAGGCCCAAGAAAGTTGGCCTAGGAGAGGAAAAAGTATAACTCCATCCTGCTCACAGTGTTATATAATAAGCATTTATGGTACTCCCAAGGTTACGCCCTATCTTGGTAGTGCATACTTTGCTCTGTTAGTGAATCTCTTTTCTCAATATTTTAGTGTGTAGTTAGTTAGTTAGTCATCACTCATCAGAACCACAAACACATTTTGAAGAAATGTGAGTACCAATGTAACACCTTTATCTTTAGTTAAAGTGTAACTATCGGGCATAAAATCAAAAATCAATTCTTTATTTTTATCTGGTAAACAAGTAATAAGGATGCTAATCAGACAATCCAAAAGTTAAAATCACTATTACTTTTCTTGCTGACAAATGATCGTTCTCCAGTTTACCTGACTCTTATTTGGTACGTTGCCGCACAAAGGAAGTTGCAGGGCATGCTGGGTTGTCCTTTTGTGCTTCTGTACATTAGTTTAGTCTGAGGGGAAATAAAGAAGCAAAAAAAGACAACCCAGCATGCCCTGCAACTTCCTTTTTGTGGCAACGTACCAAATAAGAGTCAGGTAAACTGGGGAATGATCATTTATAAACATGAAAAGTAATAGAGATTTTAACTTTTGGATTGCCTGGTTAGCATCCTTATTACTTGTTTACCAGATAAAAATAAAGAATTGATTTTTTATTTTATGCCCCAACAGGAATTTTATGTCCCGGCAGGAATTTTACAACATCCTCCCAAAAAGTTACTAAAATGTCAAAATAAAAAAAAAACACTGATTTAGACATCACAAGCCTCCTATAACAACATGTGAAAGGTTGGAAAAATGTTTGAAGTTTTTTTCTATATTTGGGTCTCTGGGGGCTAAACAGTATGATTCATTTTTAGATGACTAACTGGAAGCCATGATTCTTGATAACTTTATTGCTATGGACATACCTGAAATAATTAAAAAAAAATGGTATTTTGCCAGCTACAATTAAAATGTTTTACTACCAAAAACTGCAAAGATTTGGGGTTAAATAGTGTTTTTTTTTCTTAAATTTTAAATGTAATTCCAATAGTAATGAAGGGCCTCTGGGGCTTAAAAAACCTGCACATTCTGCTATGGTGTGCCGTCATGAATGACACACTATTGTGGTTAAAAATAAGACTTTTTATAGATTAGACTGTACACACTGAAAAACGCAGGCAAAAACGCAAGTTTTAAAAACGCATGCGCTTTTGCCTGCGTTTTTTGTGCGTTTGCGTTTTTCTTGTAATTGCTGATTGGCTAAAGAATCCTTTGTTTTTTTTCTAGTTTACATTTCAACAGGAATCAGGACATTGCAGAGTCTTCTGGGATACTGACTTCTGAAAAACGCAGGCAAAAACGCAAGCGCATGCGTTTTTAATGCGTTTTTCATGCGCTGCGCTTAAAAAAGCGCAGCAGGCACTGCGATTGCGTTTTTCTAAAAACGCATCGCACCAGTGTGTACAAGTCATCATGATTTTCATTCTTTTTCAAAAGACCTTGCGTTTTTAAAAACGCATGCGTTTTTAAAAACGCAACGCAAGCGCAGCAGTGTGCAATAGTCACTAACTTTAAGCCCAGTGTAACCACCCTTTGATATTTTGGGTTCCTGTTCAGAAACATTGGCTAAGCAGTCAGTTGTCTAACCTGGGTATGTTATTTTACATCAATTTGTGCATTAATATGTGTAAAAAGCAGAACTTTCAGCTTATCAACAAAGGTTTGTACAGTGAAAGCCATGTTTTTTTCAGTAGCAATGTATGATTGTGAGAGTTGGACCCTAAGGATGTCTGAGCACAGAAGAATCAACACCTTCAAATAGTGGAGCTGGTGGAGACTTCTGAGAGTCCCTGGACTCTCCTGGAGATGCAGTCAGTCAATCCTTAAATAAATTAAATTTAACTGATGATTGGAATGAGCAGTGCTAAAGCCGAAACTGAAATTCTTGGGGAAGACCCTGATGCTGGGAAATATTTGGAACGGGACGGCAGAGAATAAGGTGGCAAGATAGTATCATGGAAGCAACAAACATGAGCTTGGACAAGCTTGGAGAGTCAGTGGAGGATAGAGGAGCCTTTTGTTCTATGGTCCATAGGGTCACAAAGAGTTGGACATGACCTAATAGTGACTGAATATTTTAGAGATCTCTAGGCATTACCTTAGTGCAGTGGTTCCCAACCTTTTTGGAGTTGTGACACATCAAACCAAATGTTCAGATCTCCGTGACATGTAGACTAAATGCATGTAATGAGAGACAGCGTTTCCCCACTAAATGCACATAAGAGACAGCGTTTCACCAGTAAATGCAGGTAATGAGAGACAGCGTTTCCCCAGTAAATGCACATAAGAGAAAGCTTTTCACCAGTAAATGCACATAATAAGAGACAGCTTTTCACCAGTAAATGCACATAATAAGAGACCTCTTTTCACCAGTAAATGCACATAATAAGAGACATCTTTTCACCAGTAAATGCACATAATAAGAGACAGCTTTTCACCAGTAAATGCACATGATATGAGACAGCTTTTCACCAGTAAATGCACATAAGAGACAGCTTTTCACCAGTAAATGCACATAATGACAAACAGATAGTTGTCCCCAGTATATGTAGCCAGGGATATATGTGCCCAGTATATGTAGCCAGAGGTATATGTCCCCAGTATATGTAGGCAGGTGTATATGTGGCCAGTATATGTAGGCAGGTGTATATGTGCCCAGTATATGTAGTCAGGGGTATATGTGCCCAGTATATCTAGCCAGAGACATATGTGCCCAGTATATGTAGCCAGGGGTAAATGTGCCCAGTATATGTAGCCAGGTGTATATGTGCCCAGTATATGTAGTCAGGTGTATATATGCCCAGTATATGTAGTCAGGTGTATATATGCCCAGTATATGTAGCCACGTGTATATGTGCCCAGTATATGTAGCCAGAGGTATATGTGCCCAGTATATGTAGCCAGGGGTATATGTGCCCAGTATATGTAGTCAGGTGTATATATGCCCAGTATAAGTAGCCAGGGGTATATGTCCCCAGTATATGTAGCCAGGGGTATATGTGCCCAGTATATGTAGCCAGGGGTATATGTGCCCAGTATATGTAGTCAGGTGTATATATGCCCAGTATATGTAGCCAGGGGTATATGTCCCCAGTATATGTAGCCAGAGGTATATGTCCCCAGTATATGAAGGCAGGTGTATATGTGGCCAGTATATGTAGGCAGGTGTATATGTGCCCAGTATATGTAGTCAGGGGTATATGTGCCCAGTATATGTAGCCAGAGGCATATGTGCCCAGTATATGTAGCCAGGGGTAGTGTTGGGCGAACATCTAGATGTTCGGGTTCGGGCCGAACAGGCCGAACATGGCCGCGATGTTCGGGTGTCAATGGGGACCCGAACTTTTGTGGTTTGTAAAGCCTCCTTACATGCTACATACCCCAAATTTACAGGGTATGTGAACCTTGGGAGTGGGTACAAGAGGGAAAAAAAATTAGCAAAAAGAGCTTATAGTTTTTGAGAAAATCGATTTTAAAGTTTCAAAGGGAAAACTGTCTTTTAAATGCGGGAAATGTCTGTTTTCTTTGCACAGGTAACATGTTTTTTGTCGGCATGCAGTCATAAATGTAATACATATAAGAGGTTCCAGGAAAAGGGACCGGTAACGCTAACCCAGCAGCAGCACACGTGATGGAACAGGAGGAGGCGCAGGAGGAGAAGGCCACGCTTTGTGAGACACAACAACCCCGGCCTTGCATGAGGGCAAGAAGCGTGCGGATAGCATGCTTTGTACCGCCATGCAGTCATAAATGTAATAAAGATAAGAGGCTCCATAAACAGGGACCGGCAACGCTAACCCAGCAGCAGCAGCAGCAGCAGCACACGTGATGGAACAGGAGGAGGAGCAGGAGGAGAAGGCCACGCTTTGTGAGACACAACAACCCAGGCCTTGCATGAGGACAAAAAGCGTGCGGATAGCATGCTTTTTACCGCCATGCAGTCATAAATGTAATAAAGATAAGTGGTTCAATAAACAGGGACCACGCGGCAACGCTAACCCAGCTGCAGCAGACGTGATGGAACAGGAGGAGGCGCAGGAGGAGAAGGCCACGCTTTGTGAGACACAACAACCCAGGCCTTGCATGAGGGCAAGAAGCGTGCGGATAGCATGCTTTGTACCGCCATGCAGTCATAAATGTAATAAAGATAAGTGGTTCAATAAACAGGGACCACGCGGCAACGCTAACCCAGCAGCAGCAGACGTGATGGAACAGGAGGAGGCGCAGGAGGAGAAGGCCACGCTTTGTGAGACACAACAACCCAGGCCTTGCATGAGGGCAAGAAGCGTGCGGATAGCATGCTTTGTACCGCCATGCAGTCATAAATGTAATAAAGATAAGTGGTTCAATAAACAGGGACCACGCGGCAACGCTAACCCAGCAGCAGCAGACGTGATGGAACAGGAGCAGGCGCAGGAGGAGAAGGCCACGGTTTTTGAGACACAACAACCCAGGCCTTGCATGAGGACAAAAAGTGTGCAGATATAGCAGCAATGCTTTTTGCCGCCATGCAGTCATAAATGTAATACAGATGAGAGGTTCAATAAACAGGGACCGGAAAGGCTACACCATCCCAGATGTTCATTGGTCATGTTACTTGGTTGGGGTCCTGGAGTGTTGCGTAGTCATTTCCAATCCAGGATTGATTCATTTTAATTTGAGTCAGACGGTCTGCATTTTCTGTAGAGAGGCAGATACGCCGATCTGTGACGATGCCTCCGGCAGCACTGAAACAGCGTTCCGACATAACGCTGGCTGCCGGGCAAGCCAGCACCTCTATTGCGTACATTGCCAGTTCGTGCCAGGTGTCTAGCTTCGATACCCAATAGTTGAAGGGTGCAGATGGATTGTTCGACACAGCTACGTCATCTGACATGTAGTCCTTGACCATCTTCTCCAGGCGATCGGTGTTGGAGGTGGATCTGCACGCTTGCTGTTCAGTGGGCTGCTGCTGCATGGGTGTCAGAAAATTTTCCCACTCCAAGGACACTGCCGATACCGTTCCCTTTTGGGTACTAGCTGCGGCTTGCGTTGTTTGCTGCCCTCCTGGTCGTCCTGGGTTTGCGGAAGTCAGTCTGTCTGCGTACAACTGGCTAGAGGAGGGGGAGGATGTCAATCTCCTCTCTAAAGTCTCCACAAGGGCCTGCTGGTATTCTTCCATTTTGACCTGTCTGACTCTTTCTTCAAGCAGTTTTGGAACATTGTGTTTGTACCGTGGATCCAGAAGGGTATAAACCCAGTAATTGGTGTTGTCCAGAATGCGCACAATGCGTGGGTCACGTTCAATGCAGTCTAGCATGAATTGAGCCATGTGTGCCAGAGTCCTACCAGAATCCTCATCATCCTCTTGTGAGCGTTGTGATAGTTGTTGTGATGCATCATAGTCGTCACCTTCCTCCTGGTCTGCTTCTGCTGACCATTCGCGTTGAATTGTGGAAGTCCAACGTGCACCGCTCTGGCCCTCGTCAGTGGTGGCATGAAATTCCTGCTCCAACTCCAGCTGTTCCTCCTCCTCTTCTTCGTCATAGCTGCTGGGGCCAGCGTTCCCTGAGGTGGATGGCCTGATGTTGGTACCATCACGCTGATCGTTTTCTCCTTCAGATTCCCCCAGTTGCATCATGACAGCTGTTTCCTTGATTTTTAACATCGACCTCTTCAGTAAACACAGCAGTGGTATGGTAATGCTGACTGAAGAGTTGTCACTGCTCACAAGCAACGTGGATTGCTTAAAATTTTGGAGGACTTGGCAGAGGTCCAACATGTTGGCCCAATCGGATCCACAGAAGCTTGGCAGCTGGCCGGATGCGCCTCGGTACTGCGCCGTCATGTACTGGACCACTGCACTCTTCTGCTCGCAAAAGTGGGCTAGCATGTGCAGCGTACAATTCCAGCGCGTAGGGACATCACACAGCAAGCGATGGTGGGGGAGATTGAAGCGCTCCTGCATCTTGGCGAGTGCCCCCGAAGCAGTACTGGAATTTCTACAATGTTTGGCCACTCGACGCACCTTCAACAGAAGATCGTCCACGCCTGGGTATGTCCTCAGGAACCGCTGAACTACTAGGTTCATCACGTGCGCCAGGCAAGGGATGTGTGTCAGCTTAGCCAACCTTAAAGCGCGAATGAGATTACTCCCATTATCACACACAACCATGCCCGGTTTCAGGTCCAGCGGTGCCAGCGACAAATCCGTCTGTTCCTTTATTCCCCTCCAAATTTCCTCCCCTGTGTGCTGCTTATCCCCAAGGCAGATTAGCTTCAGCAACGCTTGCTGACGCATGCCAACAGCTGTGCTGCACTGCTTCCACGATCCTACTGCTGCTGGGTTAGCGTTTCCGGATGAGGTACAGCTTTGAGATGCGTTGGAGGAGAAGGAGTCAGAGAGGTAGGTGCTGCTGTTGTTATCCAGTGGGAGGGACGGCGGTGCAGCTGTTTGTGGCGTGGGCAACACCCGTGCCGTAGCAGGTGAGGAATCGCTGCCAGGCTCCACAAGGTTCACCCAGTGCGCGGTAAGGGAGATGTATCGACCCTGGCCGAACGCACTCGTCCAGGTGTCAGTGGTGAGGTGAACCTTGCAGGCAACGGCATTCTTCAAGCTTCGGGTTATTTTGCTGACCACGTGCTCATGCAACTCAGGCACTGCAGAGCGCGCAAAGTGGTAGCGGCTGGGAACCACGTAACGTGGGATGGCCACTGACATCATGCCCTTGAAGCTGTTTGTCTCCACCACTCGATATGGCAGCATTTCGCAGGCCAGAAGCTTGGCTATGCTGGCTGTTACTGCCACAGCCCTGGCAATTTCCTCTTGCGCTCAAACATCTCCGACACAGAGAACTGAACCGTAGCGCTGCACACGGAAGGGCTGTTGGTTGTTGTGTTTGATGAACACTGGGAGACCTCAAGAGCACTACTCCGGAAAGTGACAGTGTCAGCGTCGTCTGATGTTTGTGAATGTTGTGAACCACGCAATGGCTGGGCTACTGCTGCTGCTGAGGCGGGTCTGGTGGTGAGTCTGGTGAACCCAAGGGAGGCAGTGTTGTTGCTGGTACCCTGTCCTGCCGCGTTTGCCCACAGAGTGGGATGTTTGGATAGCATGTGGCGGCTCATGCTGGTGGTGGAGAGGTTGTTAATACTTTTCCCCCTGCTCAGGCGGGTCTTGCACACCTTGCAAATCGCCATGGTAACATCCTCAGTGCAGTCTTCAAAGAAAGCCCAGACTTTGGAGCACCTGCCTCCTTGCTGGCGATTTCTGTTTGCTCCTCTTTTGCCTCTCACTTGAACTTCCACGCTTGTGGTGCCTGAAATTGCGCGCCGCCTACCTTGTGGCACAAGGCGAACTCGTGCAGCAGTGGGTTCTTCAACAGACTCATCTGTGCTGCTGCTAAGACGGCGATGTTCTCGTTCACAAACAAAATCTGGGTCTCTGTCCACATTGTCCATACCCTCCTCTTCCATCTCCTCAAACTCGTCATATGTCATTGTGGGCCGCCGCCGTGGAGTAGAGCTCCCCACAACAACCTCTGCGCAGCACACTCCAACGTCGTCTTCCAGATCTTGTCGGCCGACCTCCTGCAATTGCAACCCCTCCTGCCCAAATTGCTCTGGGATTTGGGTTTCCGAGTCCTCCTCGGACTCGCCTTGTATTTCAGTGCGCGGTGCATTTCCCACAGTTAACGGTTGTGAATCCAGGCACAACATTTCTGGCTGTTCCTCCATTGACCTTTGAAAGGTGGAAGTTTGTTGGGCTGGGAATAGCTCCTGCGAATACCCCATTGTGTCCTGAGGTAATTCATCGGACTGGTTATCTGGCAGTTGTGTGTGTGGTGTCGCTGCCGGTTGTGTCAGCTTTGTGCCCACTGGCTCCTTGTAACTGGCTGAGGACTCGGACCTCGTGCGTGATGTGCTGGTGCTGCTTAACCCACTGCTGGACGCTTGAGAGGTCATCCAAGTAATTATCTGGTCCTGTTCTTTTGGATTTGTGAGGGTTGTTGTCCTGGACAACATGGGCGGTATTGAGTGGGTTTTCTTGGGTGCTCCCTGTGGCCTGTACGTGAACCGTCAGGGGAAACACCTCTTCCCTTCCTCCTCCCTCTTTCACCGGATTTCTTCCTCATTTCACTTATCCTTACAGTACACGCTGACTGGCAGCAGTACAGTGGCAGTACAGAAATGCTATACAGTACCACTATTCCCAGCAGCGACACAGAGCGCAATGCTATACAGTGACGGGTGAGCGGTGTACCACTATTCCCAGCAGCGACACAGAGCACAATGCTATACAGTGGCGGGTGAGCGGTGTACTACTATTCCCAGCAGACACAGAACAGTAAACAGAATGCTATATAGTGTGGCTGAGCGAGCGGTGTACCACTATTCCCAGCAGACACAGAACAGTAAACAGAATGCTATATAGTGTGGCTGAGCGAGCGGTGTACCACTATTCCCAGCAGACACAGAACAGTAAACAGAATGCTATATAGTGTGGCTGAGCGAGCGGTGTACCACTATTCTCAGCAGACACAGAACAGTGAACAGAATGCTATATAATGTGGCTGAGCGAGGTACACAGAGTGGCAGTAAACAGAATGCTATATAGTGTGGCTGTGCGAGCGGTGTACTACTATTCCCAGCAGACACAGAACAGTAAACAGAATGCTATATAGTGTGGCTGAGCGAGCGGTGTACCACTATTCCCAGCAGACACAGAACAGTAAACAGAATGCTATATAGTGTGGCTGAGCGAGCGGTGTACCACTATTCCCAGCAGACACAGAACAGTAAACAGAATGCTATATAGTGTGGCTGAGCGAGCGGTGTACCACTATTCCCAGCAGACACAGAACAGTGAACAGAATGCTATATAGTGTGGCTGAGCGAGCGGTGTACCACTATTCCCAGCAGACACAGAACAGTAAACAGAATGCTATATAGTGTGGCTGAGCGAGCGGTGTACCACTATTCCCAGCAGACACTGAACAGTAAACAGAATGCTATATAGTGTGGCTGAGCGAGCGGTGTACCACTATTCCCAGCAGACACAGAACAGTAAACAGAATGCTATATAGTGTGGCTGAGCGAGCGGTGTACCACTATTCCCAGCAGACACAGAACAGTAAACAGAATGCTATATAGTGTGGCTGAGCGAGCGGTGTACCACTATTCCCAGCAGACACAGAACAGTAAACAGAGTGCTATATAGTGTGGCTGAGCGAGCGGTGTACCACTATTCCCAGCAGACACAGAGCAGTAAACAGAATGCTATATAGTGTGGCTGAGCGAGCGGTGTACCACTATTCCCAGCAGACACAGAACAGTAAACAGAATGCTATATAGTGTGGCTGAGCGAGCGGAGTACCACTATTCCCAGCAGACACAGAACAGTAAACAGAATGCTATATAGTGTGGCTGAGCGAGCGGTGTACCACTATTCCCAGCAGACACAGAACAGTAAACAGAATGCTATATAGTGTGGCTGAGCGAGCGGTGTACCACTATTCCCAGCAGACACAGAACAGTAAACAGAATGCTATATAGTGTGGCTGAGCGAGCGGTGTACCACTATTCCCAGCAGACACAGAACAGTGAACAGAATGCTATATAGTGTGGCTGAGCGAGCGGTGTACCACTATTCCCAGCAGACACAGAACAGTGAACAGAATGCTATATAATGTGGCTGAGCGAGGTACACAGAGTGGCAGTAAACAGAATGCTATATAGTGTGGCTGAGCGAGCGGTGTACTACTGTTCCCAGCAGCGACACAATAACAGGGGGGACCCTGGCTAGCGTGGCTGGAGCGTGAACTACCCTGCCTGCCTACCCAAAGCTAAACCCACAGACAAATGGCGGAGATATGACGTGGTTCGGGTATTTATTTACCCGAACCACGTGACAGTTCGGCCAATCAGAGCGCGTTCGGGTCCGAACCACGTGACCCGTTCGGCCAATCACAGCGCTAGCCGAACGTTCGGGGAACGTTCGGCCATGCGCTCTTAGTTCGGCCATGTGTCCGAACGGTTTGGCCGAGCACCGTCAGGTGTTCGGCCGAACTCGAACATCACCCGAACAGGGTGATGTTCTGCAGAACCCGAACAGTGGCGAACACTGTTCGCCCAACACTAGCCAGGGGTATATGTGCCCAGTATATGTAGCCAGGTGTATATGTGCCCAGTATATGTAGGCAGGTGTATATATGCCCAGTATATGTAGTCAGGTGTATATATGCCCAGTATATGTAGCCAGGGGTATATGTGCCCAGTATATGTAGCCAGGGGTATATGTGCCCAGTATATGTAGTCAGGTGTATATATGCCCAGTATATGTAGCCAGGGGTATATGTCCCCAGTATATGTAGCCAGGGGTATATGTGCCCAGTATATGTAGCCAGGAGTATATGTGCCCAGTATATGTAGTCTGGTGTATATATGAAGAAAAAATTGTATAGGGAGCGCTTTTTTTAAAAAAAGGAGGGAGACAATGGGTGTGGCTGCTCCTCCCCCCATGGACAATGTGCCACGCATTGTGACCCCATACAGTGCTCACTTCATGGATATCAAACAAGTTCTGCATAGACATTGGCATCTCCTGAGAAGGGATCCAATCATGGCAAAAATAGTGGGTGAGTACCCACATATGGCCGCAAAAAGGAGTAATAATCTCAATGACCTGTTGGTCAGAAGTGAGCACGGGTGGAGGAGTCACTCTGCTGGGCAAAAGACCAAAAAGGGCATGTTTAAATGCCTTGATTGTGAAATGTGCAGATTTGTTAATAAAAGCAATCAATTCACTAATTATGATGGTTCTGAGTCCTTCTGGGTGAATGATCATATTTCTTGTAATACCACTCGAGTAATTTATCAAATTAGATGTCCATGTAATTTAATTTATATTGGGAAAACGTATAGACCATTGAATACGCGAATTGGTGAACACATTAGCAATATTAAAAGTACTACTATTGATAGAAGGAAATTGAATCCCCTTGCCTTGCATTTCAAGACAGTCCATAATTCAGATGTGTCCGGCTTGAGGTTTATGGGAATATGCAAACTAAATATTAGCCCACGCCGTGGAGACTATGATAAGCAGCTCCTAAGAAAATAATCCATGTGGATCTATAAGTGTGGTAGCTTATTCCCTAAGGGCCTTAATAAAGATTTGAACATCAAAGCCTTTTTGTAAGGACCTGTTCGTTTTGAATGGACTTATGCTGAAAAGTTCTTTCTTAACATATGTATCTTGTTTGGCCACTAGATGGCAATATACAGACTGACTTTTTTTTAAATTCCCACATATGCTTGAATTACGCATGGGGGCGTTGCCTCACAGTATAAGAAGTCCAGCCCCTCAAGCATACGTCACGTCTGAAGAAGTCACGTGGGTCGTGACGAAACGCGTCACGTGACAAGCCGCTCTACCCGGAAGCAGACCTCGCATCCATCACCCGTGCCTCTGCATCTCTTCCTCCCCCCACCAACCAGCATGAACTAAAAGTACACGCACCTATACGGATTTCCGTTACAGCACCGCCACACGCTGACACGCCGACCTGTTGGTCGGGCTTGCATCAAGCTGTTGTCCACTGCAGGAGGTTACGTGAGTTGCATTTTGGCTTGGCCATATATGGGGTTGAGGTTAGACGCTCGGATTGCGTCTGTAATGAGAAGCGTATACAGATCACTGTAGAGGCGTGTATATACTAATGTTTTACACACGGGTGATGTGCTGAAACATAGGTGATCCTGCTGGGGTTGTTCCTGGACATACCTTACTCTGGGCCTGAAGAAAGGAATCTTTTTCGCATTGCATGCATGTGTTGGACTAAATGGGAGTGCACTCCAGGTCAATACATTTTTCCCAGTAGTTAGGATGTTGCAGCCTAGTTTTTATGGGAGGGTATATGTGTTAGTCTGTGTCTTGTGTGTCATTTGCCGTTTTTGATACCATTTAAGCAACATGAATAAATTATATATTTTTGCACCAGCTTAGCGCTCCCTATACAATTTTTTCTTCATGTCATTCAATTTTTATGGGTGAGACTAGCCTACCTGGGTTGATATCCTGTACCCTCTCTTTTTTATTATCAGGTGTATATATGCCCAGTATATGTAGTCAGGTGTATATATGCCCAGTATATGTAGCCGGGTGTATACATGCCCAGTATATGTAGCCAGGGGTATATGTCCCCAGTATATGTAGTCAGGGGTATATGTCCCCAGTATATGTAGTCAGGTGTATATATGCCCAGTATATGTAGTCAGGTGTATATATGCCCAGTATATGTAGTCAGGTGTATATATGCCTAGTATATGTAGTCAGGTGTATATATGCCCAGTATATGTAGTCAGGTGTATATATGCCCAGTACATGTAGCCAGGTGCGCCCCCCCCCCCCAGGAGGAGAGAGCGAGGGAAGGAGAGCGGCACGGAGAGCGGCACCTCAGGGTGCTCTCCCTCCCTTGCTCTCTCCTCCGGAACGAAGTGCGGTGGCTGGCAGAGGGGCGGAACTTACCTTCCGTGTTCTCCGTCTGGTCTCCTCGCAGGATGATTTGCCACTACTCTGGTCTGATCCAGACCAGAGCAGCGGCTGCGGCACCAGAACTTCCTGCGCTTGGAGCGTCACAGAAGGTAAGTCCCGCCTGCTGCAAATGCCTGACCGCAGTTAGCTCCGGAGGAGAGAGCCAGGGAGGGAGAGCACTCTAAGATGAGAGAAGGGGGGGGAGATGGCCCCCTTCTCTGGCGCTGCCCACAGCTCTCCCTCCACTGCGCTGCTTTCCTCCGAGAGCACTGGGACACATACGCGAAGCTGCCGCGACACATGTATGTGTCGCGGCACATGGGTTGGGAACCACTGCCTTAGTGTGATTCTTCAAAGTGTCACACATTTATTTGTCTTTATTCTATTGAGTTGTATTCCATTATGAAGAACAAGATTTTATAGACAAATTAACATTGGAAATGCAAGATGATACGGCTGACAAGTTTTATATGGAGGCAGCATATTAACCTGCATTACATTTTACTCAGATCTTCAGAATGATTACTGAGTTTATATGCTTTGATTGTAACCCCTGAGGCTGCTTCCAGATTATTACCTCTTAATAACCCTGACACAGGACTTGTTTACCAATGACAGGTAAAATTAACTGAAGTGCATGTTGGCCCCAGAGAAATGAAATTAGGAGCTCAGCAGTCTGTGTGTCTGAGAATATCCTCATATGAGCAGGAATGTGGTAAATTAAAGAAATCATGCTTCACACAACAGTTCTCTCCCATATAGGTAGATAGCCTTATAGCCATCTTCTGCACATTGATATGTCTAGTACATGCTTCGATAAAAATGTAATCATCCTATAAGGTTATCTGTCAATAATATTTTACATAAACACATATGTCTCCACAGAGACATAGGTTATTTTCAATAGCATTTATCTTAATGTGGGCCATATTATGAGCTGTATGCTCTAACTGCTGGTAACCGCGACAGGTCTGTATAAACACTTTAAGAAAATAGTGTAGCTTGAGTCAGTGGTACAAGTATTATACACATCAAAGTTTAGGGACTGCGCAACTAAAAAAATCAAGTCTGCAGTGCTTTTTAACTACTTTCAATTCAATTCAATTCACATTTTTTGTCATTGTGTAACACAACGAAATTACTTTTCATGACAACCCCATGGTGCATATAGGGAACATAGTGATAGTAACAAGGAAGAGAATAAATTATACAAGTATGCCAGGTATTACAGATGTTTAAACAATTTGTACACAGTGTTAATTATTTCAGAGAGGATTCAGAGTTCATCAAGTTTATGGTGGATGGGAAAAAAGCTGTCTTTCAGTCTGTTTGTGTGTGTGCGGATTGATCTAAAACGTTTACCTGATGGAAGGAGCTCAAACAGGGCATTTCCAGGGTGAGTGTTGTCCTTGATAATGTTTTTGGCCCTTCTCACGCTGCGAGTATTATACAAAAGTTCCAGTGATGGTAGTTCAGTGTCAATAATGGCTTCTGCTGTTTTAACAACTCGCTGCAGGGCTTTTCTAGTAGCCTTCATGCAGCTGTTGTACCAGGCCGTCATGCAATTGGTCAGAACACTTTCTATAGTGCATCTGTAGAAATTAACCAGCAGCTTCTATGGGAGGTTAGCGCTCCTTAGTTTTCTCAGAAAGTAGAGGCATTGTTGTGCTTTGCCAGTTAGAGCTAAAGCATTGTCAGCCCAGGACAGGTTCTCTGCGATGGTGACTCCCAAAAATTTGAAGCTGGAAACTCTCTCCACAGCCTCTGCATTGATCATTAGCGGTAGGTGAGTGGTCCTTTTGGTGGTCCTAAAGTCCAGAATAATTTCTTTGGTCTTCTTTATATTTAATAACAGGTTGTTAATGTCACACCATGCAGTCAGGTTCCTAACTTCTTCTCTGTATGCAGCTTCCTCATTGTCTGATATAAGCCCAATGACAGTCGTATCATCTGCAAACTTAACAATTATGTTTGAGGTATGGGTAGGCTGGCAGTCATGGGTGAAAAGTGCATAGAGGAGAGGGCTTAATACACAGCCCTGTGGCACGCCAGTGCTCAGGGTAAGGGTGGAGGATGTCTGTTTTCCTAGTCTGACAGTTTGAGGGTGATTAGTAAGGAAGTCCAACAACCAAGTACATATGGAGGGAGCAAGACCTAGTGCATGGAGTTTGTTGGTCAGCTGGCTAGGTACAATGGTGTTAAATGCTGAGCTGTAGTCAACAAAGAGCATCCTAACATAGGAGTTGGGCTTTTCCAGGTGTGAGAGGGCAGCACGGAGAGCTACACAGATGGCATCCTCAGTCGATCTATTTGTTCGGTAAGCAAACTGGTGTTGATCTAGTTTTTCTGGGATGGAGGCCTTGATGTGTGTGGCTACCAGTTGTTCAAAGCACTTGGCGATGACAGGGGTTAGAGCAACTGGTCGATAATCATTAAGACAGGTTATCCTAGGATTTTTTGGGACTGGCACAATGGTTGTAGATTTAAGGCATGATGGGACTACACCCAAGAACAGAGAGAGGTTGAATATTTGTGTAAAAACTTTCGCTAGTTGACCAGCACAGGCCTGGAGCACACGTCCTTGCACAACATCAGGACCTGCAGCTTTCCTGGTGTTGATATTTGTGAGTGCTTTCTGTACTTCATGTATGTGAAGGATTAAAGGCTGTGAGTCTGTAGTGGGCCCAAAGTTGACTGGAGGCCAATTGTTGTCTTTTTCAAATCTAGCAAAGAAGTTGTTAAGTTCCTCTGCTAGGCTGGGGATGTTATTGTCCAGTGTATATTGAGTGCTATTCTTCTTTTTGTAATCTGTGAATAGTTGAATGCTTTGCCACATCCTCTTTGGGTTTGAGTCATTTTCAAAGTTTTCCTCAATCCTTTGTTTGTATGTAAGTTTTGCATTTCATATGCCTTTTTTCAGACTTGCTCTGGCTGAAGAATATGCTTCTTTGAACATATGGTTCTGGCACTTTAAGGACCAGAGCTGTCCTGTTCCTGTTTAGTCATGTGATCACTGTGAATGGCTCACCATAATCATGAGGTCAGGAGACAATGAAATAGGTTCCTGACCGTTATACAGAAGCTCTACTGTCAGCGTGACAGCAGAGCAAGCAGGTGCAGCGATGCAAACAATGATGCAGCATGACTGGTGACAACAACGTCTTTCTGATCCCCTCTGGCCAGCAGCAGAACCCCCCGCAATGCTTGCCTATAACCACAAGTTGGTGGCTACTGCGCATGCATGGCCCTGAGCTGTAAACACCCTGGCCACATTCCTGCCACTGGGAGCGTTCTGGGCATGCACAGTAGCTATTTCCACATGCTGCGCATGCGCATAATGCTCCTAGCAGTGGTAGCGCAGCCAGAGTGTGCCACTGAGGGGATCAGGAGGATGTTGTGGGCACAGTACTAGTCCAGGGGGCTGGAAGAAGCCCCAGGCTAATTAAAAGAAAGTGTTATTTTACTTAAGTCTACCTTTAAGGTTATACAAGTAAGGCTCCAGTTTCCAGCTACTTTTAAGGCCACTACAAACAGTCTATTAAGTCTTCTGGTGCATACTTCAACACACCCTATATAAAGTGACTCCCCCAGAGAATGTGAAGCAGGTATAATGGACGTGGGATGTGCCTGGTAGCTTGAGCGCTGATATAGGCTGCTATGTAATTAGCTGTTATAGTGGTGCCCGGTCCGGTGAGTAATTTTGATGGCAGAGTTTGAACTTCAGATATAAGCAGAGCATGGTCGAAGGAAAAAAAAATGGTATTCAGTTATAGCTGAGTTGGGTATCAAAAAAGGAATTTAAGTGCTTGGCTATTAGCGCTGGGGGTGAACTTTAGGCACCAGGTTCGGCAAAATGGTTATTTTGTATGAGCCCTGGTAAACTTCACTAGCATCCGCAATTAATGAATGGAGTATATTCAACAACCTTTGGTAACATTACTGGTATACGTGTTAATGAAAGCAACATAACATGTGTTGCATATGTAGCACTTACTTTATGTACACAATGCACATTGCTTCTATAACACATATTATACAAGAAACATATGCATTGTGTGCATATCATGATTTGTGCTAAGTGCTTAATGCACATTACTTTGCATGCATAAACACTGGTAATATTGTAGTGTGCAATGTTACTATACCGGAAGGTATGACATATAAGCCTTTGTTACTTGTCTTTATAGAAATTGTGAATAAACCCCTATGTTATTTGTCTTCTTAGGAATGGCTATAAAGATTTTTTGTTTGCAAAATACATGCATAACCATGTCCACCTCTACCACAGTTAAGCATATAAATGAGCGGTGCTGAGAGTTCAGTCAGTAGCTAGTAGGAAGGTAAGGTGTTCTTAATTTCCTTTTTCCCATTTAGTTGACTCTTGAGCTTTTGGAATGGCTCCCACTAGAACGCTAAAAAAAATAGCATTTTTGCATGGTTAGAATAGGACTCACCAGATTGGGGACACTTTGGCACAGTTGGTGAGCTTAATCTTCTCCCGACCGCATCATGCCGATCAGCGGTGCTAGAGTGGTACTCTGAGGACCGCCTAATGCCAAATGGCGGCATCTCAATCCTCACGAGATTAGCAGGGAATGAGCACTCGAGTACTCGAGCGCGCATTCCCTGCTGTAAACAGAGCTGGGCTGCGGCAATCAGCCTGGCAGCCGCGATCGGAGCTGGTAGGCTGAAATAAACATAAAAAAAGGTAATAAACAGGTGTACAGCACTGAAATCTAGTGCATGTGTATGTATCACAGTCTAGGGCTAATTTGGGGGGGGGGGGGGGGGAATAGGGAAATAGGGATTTAAAAAATAATAATAATCTTTATCAATAAAAAAGAATAATAATAAAGATTGCAGCAGCAATCAGAGACCACCAAAAGAAAGTTATACTAGTGGGAAGAAAAGGAGGTAAAAATCATTTGAGTAATAAGTTGTATGGCTGAGCAATAAACTGTTAAAGTATAACTGTCGGGCATAAAATCAAAAATCAATTCTTCATTTTTATCTGGTAAACAAATAATAAGGATGCTAACCAGGCAATCCAAAATTAAAAATCCTTATTACTTTTCTTATCCATAAAACAACATTCCCCAGTTTCTGCCACACAAAGGAAATTGCAGGGAATGCTGGGTTGTCTTTTTTTGCTTCTTTACTTTCCCCTCATACTTAACTAATACAGCCTGATTGGATGAAGCCTCTCTCCCTCCTGTTTTCCCCTCCCACACCTCTGTTCCACTCTGATTGGCCAATATTTCTCATGCTGAGACAATGCACTTTCTATTGTAGAGCTGGGTGGGAGTGCCTGAAGACTGGGGCGAGGGCGAGAAATACATACACAATCAGGCAGAGGAAAGTAAGGCAGGAAATTACATCAGGCTTTAAAATGGACACAGTTAAAGGGAACGTAAACTGAGAAGGATGTGGATTTTTCCTTTTAAACAATACCAGCTGCCTGACTCTCCTGCTGATGTCTTTAGCTGTAGTAGTGGCTAAATCACACACCTGAAACAAGCATGCAGCTAATCCAGTCTGACTTCAGTCAGAGCACCTGCTATCCATGCTTGTTTAGGGTCTATGGCTAAAAGTATTAGAGGCAGAGGATCAGCAAGACTGCCAGGCAACTGGTATTCTTTTAAAGGGAAGGTCCAAGCAAAATAAAAAAAACGAGTTTCACTTACCTGGGGCAGGAACTAATGTTCCTGCCCCAGGTAAGTAAAACTCATTTTTTTATTTTGCTTGGGCCTTTTTTTATTTTTCATCTGGTAAACAAATATCAAGGATGCTAACCAGGCAATCCAAAATTAAAAATCCTTATTACTTTTCTTATCCATAAAACAACATTCCCCATTTTCTGCCACACAAAGGAAATTGCAGGGCATGCTGGGTTATCTTTTTTTGCTTCTTTACTTTCCCCTCAGACTTAACTAATACAGCCTGATTGGATGAAGCCTCTCTCCCTCCTGTTTTCCCCTCCCACACCTCTGTTCCTCTCTGATTGGCCAATATTTCTCATGCTGAGACAATGCACATACATTTTTACGCGTTACTGGTAGTGTTGGGCGAACATCTAGATGTTCGGGTTCGGGCCGACAGGCCGAACATGGCCGCGATGTTCGGGTGTTCGACCCGAACTCCGAACATAATGGAAGTCAATGGGGACCCGAACTTTTGTTCTTTGTAAAGCCTCCTTACATGCTACATACCCCAAATTTACAGGGTATGTGCACCTTGGGAGTGGGTACAAGAGGAAAAAAAATTTAGCAAAAAGAGCTTATAGTTTTTGAGAAAATCGATTTTAAAGTTTCAAAGGGAAAACTGTCTTTTAAATGCGGGAAATGTCTGTTTTCTTTGCACAGGTAACATGCTTTTTGTCGGCATGCAGTCATAAATGTAATACATATAAGAGGTTCCAGGAAAAGGGACCGGTAACGCTAACCCAGCAGCAGCACACGTGATGGAACAGGAGGAGGGTGGCGCAGGAGGAGAAGGCCACGCTTTGTGAGACACAACAACCCAGGCCTTGCATGAGGACAAGAAGCGTGCGGATAGCATGCTTTGTACCGCCATGCAGTCATAAATGTAATAAAGATAAGTGGTTCAATAAACAGGGACCACGCGGCAACGCTAACCCAGCAGCAGCAGACGTGATGGAACAAGAGGAGGCGCAGGAGGAGAAGGCCACGCTTTGTGAGACACAACAACCCAGGCCTTGCATGAGGACAAGAAGCGTGCGGATAGCATGCTTTGTACCGCCATGCAGTCATAAATGTAATAAAGATAAGTGGTTCAATAAACAGGGACCACGCGGCAACGCTAACCCAGCAGCAGCAGACGTGATGGAACAGGAGGAGGCGCAGGAGGAGAAGGCCACGCTTTGTGAGACACAACAACCCAGGCCTTGCATGAGGACAAGAAGCGTGCGGATAGCATGCTTTGTACCGCCATGCAGTCATAAATGTAATAAAGATAAGAGGTTCCATAAACAGGGACCGGCAACGCTAACCCAGCAGCAGCAGCAGCAGCAGCACACGTGATGGAACAGGAGCAGGCGCAGGAGGAGAAGGCCATGCTTTTTGAGACACAACAACCCAGGCCTTGCATGAGGACCAAAAGCGTGTGGATATAGCAGCAATGCTTTTTGCCGCCATGCAGTCATAAATGTAATACAGATGAGAGGTTCAATAAACAGGGACCGGAAACGCTACACCATCCCAGATGTTCATTGGTCATGTTACTTGGTTGGGGTCCTGGAGTGTTGCGTAGTCATTTCCAATCCAGGATTGATTCATTTTAATTTGAGTCAGACGGTCTGCATTTTCTGTGGAGAGGCGGATACGCCGATCTGTGACGATGCCTCCGGCAGCACTGAAACAGCGTTCCGACATAACGCTGGCTGCCGGGCAAGCCAGCACCTCTATTGCGTACATTGCCAGTTCGTGCCAGGTGTCTAGCTTCGATACCCAATAGTTGAAGGGTGCAGATGGATTGTTCGACACAGCTACGTCATCTGACATGTAGTCCTTGACCATCTTCTCCAGGCGATCGGTGTTGGAGGTGGATCTGCACGCTTGCTGTTCAGTGGGCTGCTGCTGCATGGGTGTCAGAAAATTTTCCCACTCCAAGGACACTGCCGATACCATTCCCTTTTGGGCACTAGCTGCGGCTTGCGTTGTTTGCTGCCCTCCTGGTCGTCCTGGGTTTGCGGAAGTCAGTCTGTCGGCGTACAACTGGCTAGAGGAGGGGGAGGATGTCAATCTCCTCTCTAAAGTCTCCACAAGGGCCTGCTGGTATTCTTCCATTTTGACCTGTCTGACTCTTTCTTCAAGCAGTTTTGGAACATTGTGTTTGTACCGTGGATCCAGAAGGGTATAAACCCAGTAATTGGTGTTGTCCAGAATGCGCACAATGCGTGGGTCGCGTTCAATGCAGTCTAGCATGAATTGAGCCATGTGTGCCAGAGTCCTACCAGAATCCTCATCATCCTCTTGTGAGCGTTGTGATAGTTGTTGTGATGCATCATAGTCGTCACCTTCCTCCTGGTCTGCTTCTGCTGACCATTCGCGCTGAATTGTGGAAGTCCAACGTGCACCGCTCTGGCCCTCGTCAGTGGTGGCATGAAATTCCTGCTCCAACTCCAGCTGTTCCTCCTCCTCTTCTTCGTCATAGCTGCTGGGGCCAGCGTTCCCTGAGGCGGATGGCCTGATGTTGGTACCATCACGCTGATCGTTTTCTCCTTCAGATTCCTCCAGTTGCATCATGACAGCTGTTTCCTTGATTTTCAACATTGACCTCTTCAGTAAACACAGCAGTGGTATGGTAATGCTGACTGAAGAGTTGTCACTGCTCACAAGCAACGTGGATTGCTCAAAATTTTGGAGGACTTGGCAGAGGTCCAACATGTTGGCCCAATCGGATCCACAGAAGCTTGGCAGCTGTCCGGATGCGCCTCGGTACTGCGCCGTCATGTTCTGGACCACTGCACTCTTCTGCTCACAAAAGCGTGCTAGCATGTGCAGCGTAGAATTCCAGCACGTAGGGACATCACACAGCAAGCGATGGTGGGGGAGATTGAAGCGCTCCTGCATCTTGGCGAGTGCCCCCGAAGCAGTACTGGAATTTCTACAATGTTTGGCCACTCGACGCACCTTCAACAGAAGATCGGCCATGCCTGGGTATGTCCTCAGGAACCGCTGAACTACTAGGTTCATCACGTGCGCCAGGCAAGGGATATGTGTCAGCTTAGCCAACCTTAAAGCGCGAATGAGATTACTCCCATTATCACACACAACCATGCCCGGTTTCAGGTCCAGCGGTGCCAGCCACAAATCCGTCTGTTCCTTTATTCCCTTCCAAATTTCCTCCCCTGTGTGCTGCTTATCCCCAAGGCAGATCAGCTTCAGCAACGCTTGCTGACGCATGCCAATAGCTGTGCTGCACTGCTTCCACGATCCTACTGCTGCTGGGTTAGCGTTTCCGGATGAGGTACAGCTTTGAGATGCGTTGGAGGAGAAGGAGTCAGAGAGGTAGGTGCTGCTGTTGTTATCCAGTGGGAGGGACGGCGGTGCAGCTGTTTGCGGCGTGGGCAACACCCGCGCCGTAGCAGGTGAGGAATCGCTGCCAGGCTCCACAAGGTTCACCCAGTGCACGGTAAGGGAGATGTATCGACCCTGTCCGAACGCACTCGTCCAAGTGTCAGTGGTGAGGTGAACTTTGCAGGCAACGGCATTCTTCAAGCTTCGGGTTATTTTGCTGACCACGTGCTCATGCAGCTCAGGCACTGCAGAGCGCGCAAAGTGGTAGCAGCTGGGAACCACGTAACGTGGGATGGCCACTGACATCATGCCCTTGAAGCTGTTTGTCTCCACCACTCGATATGGCAGCATTTCGCAGGCCAGAAGCTTGGCTATGCTGGCTGTTACTGCCACGGCCCGGGGGTCATTTGCTGGCAATTTCCTCTTGCGCTCAAACATCTCCGACACAGACAACTGAACCGTAGCGCTGCACACGGAAGGGCTGTTGGTTGTTGTGTTTGATGAACACTGGGAGACCTCAAGAGCACTACTCCGGAAAGTGACAGTGTCAGCGTCGTCTGATGTTTGTGAATGTTGTGAACCACGCAATGGCTGGGGTACTGCTGCTGCTGAGGCGTGTCTGGTGGTGAGTCTGGTGAACCCGAGGGAGGCAGTGTTGCTGGTACCCTGTCCTGCCGCGTTTGCCCACAGAGTGGGATGTTTGGATAGCATGTGGCGGCTCATGCTGGTGGTGGAGAGGTTGTTAATACTTTTCCCCCTGCTCAGGCGGGTCTTGCACACCTTGCAAATCGCCATGGTAACATCCTCAGTGCAGTCTTCAAAGAAAGCCCAGACTTTGGAGCACCTGCCTCCTTGCTGGCAATTTCTGTTTGCTCCTCTTTTGCCTCTCACTTGAACTTCCACGCTTGTGGTGCCTGAAATTGCGCGCCGCCTACCTTGTGGCACAAGGCGAACTCGTGCAGCAGTGGGTTCTTCAACAGACTCATCTGTGCTGCTGCTACGACGGCGATGTTCTCGTTCACAAACAAAATCTGGGTCTATGTCCACATTGTCCATACCCTCCTCTTCCATCTCCTCAAACTCGTCATATGTCATTGTGGGGGGCCGCCGCCGTGGAGTAGAGCTCCCCAGAACAACCTCTGCGCAGCTCACTCCAACGTCGTCTTCCAGATCTTGTCGGCCGACCTCCTGCAATTGCAACCCCTCCTGCCCAACTTGCTCTGGGATTTGGGTTTCCGAGTCCTCCTCGGACTCGCCTTGTATTTCAGTGCGCGGTGCATTTCCCACAGTTAATGGTTGTGAATCCGGGCACAACATTTCTGGCTGTTCCTCCATTGACCTTTGAAAGGTGGAAGTTTGTTGGGCTGGGAATAGCTCCTGCGAATACCCCATTGTGTCCTGAGGTAATTCATCGGACTGGTTATCTGGCAGTTGTGTGCGTGGTGTCGCTGCCGGTTGTGTCAGCTTTGTGCCCACTGGCTCCTTGTAACTGGCTGAGGACTCGGACCTCGTGCGTGATGTGCTGGTGCTGCTTAACCCACTGCTGGACGCTTGAGAGGTCATCCAAGTAATTATCTGGTCCTGTTCTTTTGGATCTGTGAGGGTTGTTGTCCTGGACAACATGGGCGGTATTGAGTGGGTTTTCTTGGGTGCTCCCCTGTGGCCTGTACGTGAACCGTCAGGGGAAACACCTCTTCCCTTGCCCCTTCCTCTTTCACCGGATTTCTTCCTCATTTCACTTATCCTTACAGTACACGCTGACTGGCAGCAGTACAGTGGCAGTACAGAAATGCTATACAGTACCACTATTCCCAGCAGCGACACAGAGCACAATGCTATACAGTGGCGGGTGAGCGGTGTACCACTATTCCCAGCAGCGACACAGAGCACAATGCTATACAGTGGCAGGTGAGCGGTGTACTACTGTTCCCAGGCCCAGCAGACACAGAGTGGAAGTAAACACAATGCTATATAGTCTGGCTGAGCGGTGTACACAGAGTGGCAGTACACACAATGCTATATAGTCTGGCTGAGCAGTGTACACAGAGTGGCAGTACACACAATGCTATATAGTCTGGCTGAGCCGTGTACACAGAGTGTCAGTAAACAATGCTATATATAGCGTGGCTGAGCGAGGTACACAGTGGCAGTACACACAATGCTATATAGTCTGGCTGAGCGGTGTACACACAGTGTCAGTAAACAATGGTATATAGTCTGGCTGAGCGGTGTACACAGAGTGTCAGTAAACAATGGTATATAGTCTGGCTGAGCGGTGTACACAGAGTGGCAGTTCACACAATGCTATATAGTCTGGCTGAGCGGTGTACACAGAGTGGCAGTGCACACAATGCTATATAGTCTGGCTGAGCGGTGTACACAGAGTGGCAGTACACACAATGCTATATAGTCTGGCTGAGCGGTGTACACAGAGTGGCAGTACACACAATGCTATATAGTCTGGCTGAGCGGTGTACACAGAGTGGCAGTACACACAATTATATATAGTCTGGCTGAGCCGTGTACACAGAGTGGCAGTACACACAATGCTATATAGTCTGGCTGACCCGTGTACACAGAGTGTCAGTAAACAATGCTATATATAGCGTGGCTGAGCGAGGTACACAGTGGCAGTACACACAATGCTATATAGTCAGGCTGAGCCGTGTACACAGAGTGTCAGTAAACAATGGTATATAGTCTGGCTGAGCGGTGTACACAGAGTGTCAGTAAACAATGGTATATAGTCTGGCTGAGCGGTGTACACAGAGTGGCAGTAAACACAATGCTATATATAGCGTGGCTGAGCGAGGTGCACAGTGGCAGTACACACAATGCTATATAGTCAGGCTAAGCCGTGTACACAGAGTGTCAGAAAACACAATGCTATATATAGCGTGGCTGAGCGAGGTGCACAGTGGCAGTACACACAATGCTATATAGTCAGGCTGAGCCGTGTACACAGAGTGTCAGTAAACAATGGTATATAGTCTGGCTGAGCGGTGTACACAGAGTGTCAGTAAACAATGGTATATAGTCTGGCTGAGCGGTGTACACAGAGTGGCAGTAAACACAATGCTATATATAGCGTGGCTGAGCGAGGTGCACAGTGGCAGTACACACAATGCTATATAGTCAGGCTGAGCCGTGTACACAGAGTGTCAGTAAACAATGGTATATAGTCTGGCTGAGCGGTGTACACAGAGTGTCAGTAAACAATGGTATATAGTCTGGCTGAGCGGTGTACACAGAGTGGCAGTAAACACAATGCTATATATAGCGTGGCTGAGCGAGGTGCACAGTGGCAGTACACACAATGCTATATAGTCAGGCTAAGCCGTGTACACAGAGTGTCAGAAAACACAATGCTATATATAGCGTGGCTGAGCGAGGTGCACAGTGGCAGTACACACAATGCTATATAGTCAGGCTGAGCCGTGTACACAGAGTGTCAGTAAACAATGGTATATAGTCTGGCTGAGCGGTGTACACAGAGTGTCAGTAAACAATGGTATATAGTCTGGCTGAGCGGTGTACACAGAGTGGCAGTAAACACAATGCTATATATAGCGTGGCTGAGCGAGGTGCACAGTGGCAGTACACACAATGCTATATAGTCAGGCTAAGCCGTGTACACAGAGTGTCAGAAAACACAATGCTATATATAGCGTGGCTGAGCGAGGTGCACAGTGGCAGTACACACAATGCTATATAGTCAGGCTAAGCCGTGTACACAGAGTGTCAGAAAACACAATGCTATATATAGCGTGGCTGAGCGAGGTGCACAGTGGCAGTACACACAATGCTATATAGCCAGGCTAAGCCGTGTACACAGAGTGTCAGAAAACACAATGCTATATATAGCGTGGCTGAGCGAGGTACACAGTGGCAGTAAACAATGCTATATATATAGTGTGGCTGAGCGAGCGGTGTACTACTGTTCCCAGCAGCGACACACAATGACTGGGGGGGACCCTGGCTAGCGTGGCTGGAGAGCGAACTACCCTGCCTGCCTACCCAAAGCTAAACCCACAGAGAAATGGCGGAGATATGACGTGGTTCGGGTATTTATTTACCCGAACCACGTGACCGTTCGGCCAATCAGAGCGCGTTCAGGCCCGAACCACGTGACCCGTTCGGCCAATCACAGCGCTAGCCGAACGTTCGGGGAACGTTCGGCCATGCGCTCTTAGTTCGGCCATGTGGCCGAACTCGAACATCACCCGAACAGGGTGATGTTCTGCAGAACCCGAACAGTGGCGAACACTGTTCGCCCAACACTAGTTACTGGTTCAATGCGTAAATTGTTACGCATTGAACCAGTAACGTGTAAAAATGTATGTGTTAGTGTTCCTGCGCTAGCGGGAATGCGTAAAGATGTACAAGATGTACGCAATGCAACCCGCCGACCTCCGAGGTCGGCAAGCTCCCAGCAGGGGACTGGAGCAGCAGTGAGTGACTACGAGGGCATAGGATGGCTGCAGGGGGCTAGTAGAAGCCCCAGGTAAGTAAAACTCATTTTTTTTATTTTGTTTGGACCTTCCCTTTAAAAGGAAAAATCCATATCCTTCTCAGTTTAGGTTCCCTTTAAGAAAAAAAATTCTCTTTTTTTACTAAAGAAAAATCACTAAAATCAAAACATGGACAGTGCAATGCATATGCTATGTAAGTACACCAAGTATTTATCTACTTATATATGTGTATTTTTTTCTGAGCTAGTATTGCTGACAGCTACTCTTTGAAGCTGTGAAGTGCTGAATTGTAAAAAGTGGCCTGGACACTAGGGGGTATAAAACTGTGGTCCTCAAGAGGTTAAGCACGTTAAAGGACAACTGTAGTGAGCAGTATGTGGAGGCTGCCATATTTATTTCCTTTAAACTATACCAGTTGCCTGGCAGCCCTGTTGGTCTATTTGGCTGCAGTAGTGTCTGAATCACACCAGAAACAAGCATGCAGCTGATCTTGTCAGATCTGACAGTGATGTCAGAAACACCTGGGGCCATATGCAATTCTCCTTTTCACCTGAGTTTTCTCCCAGGAGATAATTTTTCATCTTTGATTCTAAATAACTTTCCAGTACTTTTCAACTAAAAAAGTACCAAAAAGTTGGTGAAAAAGTACTATCAAAATTATTTTGAGCATATTCTTGCCTTCTGGGGGCTTAAAATGCATTTCATTGATGAGTTTAAAAATATCACCTAGGAGAAAACTCAGGTGAAAAATGGAATTGCATATGGCCCCTGATCTGCTGCATGTTTGTTCAGAGTCGATGGCAAAAACTATTAGAGGCAGAGGATCAGCAGGATAGCCAGGCAACTGGTGTGGCTTAAAAGGAAATAAATATGGCAGTCTCCTTATACCTTTCACTTCAGTTGTCCTTTCAAGTGTAACCAAGAGCCCCTGTCACTGTTTTCTTATTGTGTGCTACAGCCCCTGCACATGTATATATTTCTTATGGAGACTGAGGACCTGTGTGTGCGTGTGTGTGTGTGTGTGTGTGTGTGTGTGTGTGTGTGTGTGTGTGTGTGTGTGTGTGTGTGTGTGTGTGTGTGTGTGTGTGTGTGTGTGTGTGTGTGTAGTGTGTGTGTGTGTGTGTGTGTGACAGAACTACAAGTCCCACAATGCATTTGCCTTTATGAGTCATGACTGTGGCTGTCAGACTCTTACAATGCATTGTGGGACTTGTAGTTCCAGAACAGCTGGAGGGCCGAGTTTGCCCATGCCTGATTTAGACCCATTGAGTTTTACTCCTGTTTGCCTGATGAAGCAGGACCACACCTGCGAAACGTGTTGCACTAAGTCGAGTTAAATAAAAAAAATTGTATTAATATATTGTGACTCAATTGAGTTTTATATTTTCGAGGGAGGTAAGTCCCCCTCTTTTAGACGTTTTTTAAACGTTTTTATTCGACTCTGGCGCCTCTGTACACCAAGCCTTGCTGAAATCTTGATTCCACCCTCGGTGGAGGGGTGCTACTCCGTTTCCTATCTACAGAGAGTGACATCTTAAAAACCTGAGTGGGGTCAGGTTCTAATACTCCCCACCTGCACTTGAAGTGGTTCCCTATGGGTAACCCATGTATGTGAGTATATCTAAATATTCTGCTTTAAACCACAACCAGCTTAACAATACTACACCATATTGGGCTGTCGATTTCTCTTTGTTCTTCCAAGCTCCCCACCAACAGAGCTTTCTGTTGGCGTGGTCTGATCGCCCCCCAGATGTTTATTTATTTTTTTTATAAATATTTATTACAATATTTTGCAAATAAATTTGCCAATTTTTTTTTACACTCCCCCTACCTCCCTCCCTCCCTCCCTCCCCCGCCAGCCAATCACTTCCTGCACAACACAGGGGACAGCCATGTCCCCAGTACAGCACTGCCTTACATCGCAGCTCTGTAAAGCAATAAAAGACGGTGGTTTCGCCATCTAACAGTCTCCCAGCGGTGATCACCACTGGGAGACTGAAGGCAGAGCAGATCGCCCGCAAACCACGCCCCAAGGACATTACGCCAAATGGCGTTAGGCGGTCCTGGGGCTGCTGCCGCGTCTACGCCCATAGGCATGACGCGGTCGGCAAGAAGTATTTCTAGTATTTAAACAATATAGGTGCTCCCAGCATGGGTAGCCTAGTACAGGAGGCCCCAGTATAGGTAGCCAGGTATAGGTAGCCATGTGAGGGGGGGGGGGGGGGCGGGATGCAGAGAGGGTAATCACAGATACACACATTGCCAGAATCCAGCACCACATTTACTACTTACTTTCTTGTCCTCTATTCCATCTCACAGTAACAGCACCTGCTAAGTGGATTCAGGTCTGGATTAAATTATACCCTAATTCCCTCAAGACATCTGCCTGTCTGACACCCTACCTCTTCCCCTCCAGATGAATCAGAGCACTCTTCTCCTCTATTTGCAGCAACTACGTTCTATAATGAACTGAGTTTCCTATCTTTCATGTATTGTATCACCCCCCTACAGATACCACCCACAGTTATATCGTTATCATGATGAGGCAAATAATCCCATAGACGCAGAAGAAAGATGGTCAGGGCAGAGGCAGGACATGCCTTAGGAGTCAAGGTGCACTGTGAGAAGTCCAATTTAAACCAAACCAATCTAAGGCTAGGTTGTGGTTTCTGATTAGTCTGTACTGACAGCCAATCAGAAACTGACATATGACAATCCACACCCACACAGCAAAAGATAATTCCATCAATGTTGGAGCAAAAGGGCAGAACATTAGAAAAACCACTCACAGCATCTAGAGCTGAATTCAAAAGGTGTATAACTTTTCAAAATAAATATGTTGCTTTTATTGAAAGGGGGTCAAAAAGGGTGTCATGTAAATATTGTAAGGGTGTCATGTAAATATCAATCCCTGTAATGCACCGAGGAGGAAAAAGTCAGAAACAGGCTGTCTGCATGTGGGGTTGATGTGGCTCTGTAAAATTTAAGCTATAGGCTTACTATATACCAGCAGTTCTGGATGTAAGCCTGGCTTCAGGGGCATAAAGAGATAATTTGCATATTCAGTAGCAGTGCATTTTGGGTAACCACAGATGTTCATTTAAAGCTGAATTATCGCAAATACCTTCTGTTTTAAGAAGGCAAATCACACGAAGCATTGCTTTTTAGTAGTAGGTTTTTTCGGTCTCTTTTAGTCTCCTATACTTTCCTAGTGGTTTTAGATCACCCTGAGCTGCTTTGGTACTCTGTTGTACTGGTCCAAGCCCTATCTATTAGAGCCAAATCAATACCCTAAGTAATGTGAGCTATGTACATCTGAATAGGCTATAGATTAATAAAAGATGAGGTTAAACAGGGTCTTTATGCAAGTGACCCATTCACTACACAGTTTATTGAGCATGTGTACCTAGTGGTGATCAAAATCCGTTCTGGTACAGTGAATGAACAGTTCCACCATATTGCTGGACTTCAGAACCGCAGCATACAACACAAAACTTGCTTGCTGGTCATGCATCCGGGCTTAGTATAAGTGCTCTGAGTTGTTAAATTGAGCCTTTTAGAATCTTCTTGCTAACAAGCTATTACAGCAGTATCGTTAATATGCAGATAAAGTTTACACTGATAGAAGTATTGATCAGCTCTGGCTTGTTCATCAATCACTGACAGAAAGTAGTAAGGCTTGTAAGATTACAAATGAAAGAATTCAATTCCTCTGTTACTTCCTATTACAGCTAAGACCACAGCAATCCAACAGTGCGTCTGGGACTACATTTAATATATGATAAAATATTCTTCATTAACTCTTTCTATTAACGACAGCAAATGAACAGTATACAACTAGCAGACTGGGGAAAAAATAAACACATAGACATATTTGCCACTTTTTAAATCTAATTTTTGGGGTTGTGTAACAAATCTGGAAATGCTTATATAACACACTGTAAGACTACCCGGCAATCACCAGTTTTCTTTTAGACCCTATTTTCCAACCACAATCATGCTTTTCACCTAGAGCCAAGCCCCCTCTTAAAGCAGAGACTGGTTACATCTACCCAACTTCAGTTGCCTCCAGGACTTATGCAAGCAAGATATATGGTCTGAGGCTGAGGAAACCAATGAAGCACCAGAAAGTCAAACAAAGACAGAGTCTAGGGACTAGGTCAGAGGTCAATACTGGAGATCAGATGACTGTTAGTTCAGTGGTCAAACAAACAACTCAAAGTAGAAAGGCAAACAAGGGATCATACACAGTGCATCCAAAAACCAGCAGATAGTTTGAAGGTTAGGCAAGGATGTAATCGAACAAGGCAGCGGTCAAGTTGTATCATTATTATTTTTTATTTATATAGAGTCAACATCTTCCGTAGCAATGTACAGGTACATAGTACAAAACAAATTTTATATACTTGAGAAGTTCAAGACACTTTACAATCATTACATCCAGCAAAAGAATTACAAATACATACATAGTTAACGTGTGGATTTAGACGTCACTAAAATTGGTACATGTTCATATGGCAAATTACAGCAAAATAAAAAACAATAGGAGGAGGTCCCTGCCCTTGCGAGCTGACAATCTAGAAGGTAGGGGGGTGGAAACAATAGGGAAGGAGACACAGGTGTTAATGGATGGGGAAGTGAATCTTCAATGCTACCTATAGCAACCTGTAAGCTTGTCTGAAAAGGTGTGTTTTGAGAGTACATTTGAAGATTAGAATAGATTTCCAGGCTAGGAGCATAATCATCCTGATTTAAAAAATCCTGCATACCCACATATATAGGATCATTGTTCAATCCACACAAAAAACAGGAATCTATAAATATTGGAAAAATCATATATTTTGGAGAAGGAGATGAGGGGAATTCAGAAAAGTCCAATGCCCACCACAAATAAAAATAAATATGGTGCTATAAATAGGGTTTTTCTGAATTTGACAGGTGAACATTTGTACCTTTCCTAGCTCCAGACCCGAAGACTATAAGGTCAGCATGTCGATGACTACCTACAGTATCACTATGTTTGTGCCTTGGACAACTCCTTCACCTAGAGAAGAGAGGTGCCACATTACATAGATGTATTTTTAGTTCTGCTATTCTGCAAATTTAGTCTGGCCTCACTTCAATTGCAGAAGCAACTATAACTGTAACAGTATACTACTTAAAGATTAATTTATTTCTATCCCTACATCCTTTCCCGCTCTGCAAAATACTCAGTATTGTTGGACAAAGCTGTTATACTCTGCTATATAATTCAGCATTATGGCAAATAATTGTCCCATGATTCTTACATTTCCTATTAAATTAGACAAGTTACTTAAATAGCCACTCATGCATGGGGGAAAAAAAGAGAAGCCATCTATGAAAAATTCTCTTATTGAATGGTTTCTATTCTTCAGTTTAAAATCTCCATTATGTGTTTGGAATTTCAAGATGATTCTAGTTTCCTAAATCTGTGGGAGATAATGACACTTGAGCGTCAGTTGGGTTAAGCACACTTGACATCTCTTATCCAATATATAGTGGAATTTGGAGAAAGATTTATAAATAAAGTGTTGATGTTCATCAAGCCTGAACATGATGATTTGATCTTAGAAGAACAATACAGCAGGCGGTTTTAGCTTGACCTTTTTTTATTCAATATGAAAAACTGCTACTTAAAATGTAGGTAACCAACAGGTCAAAAATGTAACATTGTATTAGATGTCATAAATAATTGCAAGCACCATTTAATTTTTTAATGATTCCCTTTGGTTGTTCACGTATAAAGGTTTGAGTAGTTTGTGCTAATGTAAAATGATTTTCACAGCTCTTTTGTCCATTATTGGCTGGTAGATGGTCCAAAGCACATTAAAACGTCATGCATGTACAATATCATTTAAACAAGTGATCAAAGGGAACAAGAGGGTGATAATATATAATGCTGGCTTTTTTATTGCCTGTTAAAAATGTTTGGTTATTTAAAGTGACACTGAAGCAAAAAAAAAAAAAAAACCAAAACAACAACAACATTATGATATAATGAAGTGTATGTGTAGTACGGATATTTGCTAGAACATTAATAGCAAAGAAAAGAGTCTCATATTTTTATTTTCAGTTATAGCTTTAGTATAACATTACATCATTCACTTATATATGCAGTTTACAAACTACACTGTATTTAAAACTATGAAACTGAGCAGAGATAATGACCCTTTGAACTTCCCTGTAGTGAAATCTTATCTGAAGTTGTCTTTCACTGTTTCTTTGATGTATAAGAGCTTCAGAAAATAACACTGTAGCTGACTAAATTAGTCAGAGAGCTCAGAGAAGTGAATTTTCTTAATGCTTCCTGTACTGGAAACAATATGAGGCAATATGTTTCTTTGTTACTAATGTCCTATTTCTTAGCTGTACAGCACATACAATTCATTATCTCATAAGTTTATTTTCACTGCAGTTTCCCTTTAACTTTGAAGGGTACTTAAGTGTCAGAAAGGTCCCCAGTTTAACTTACATAGGACTTCTTCCAGCCGCCTGTAGTCATCCTGGTCCCTCTCTGTCTTTCCTCTCATCTCGCTTCAGCCACAGCACCCCTCTGAAATCTGACAACTCAGTCAGTCTGCGCATAAATGGCCCCGGCGCTGCACCACAATTGCATTCCTGTAGCCGGCAGCGTTCTACAATTTTTCAGAACTGCGCAAGTGCACAAGGCATCCGGCCATGGGGGTGTGGTTGAGGTGCGTGTGGCCTGGGCCATGCATGCAGCTTTCAGGGGCACACAGTGGCTGCCGGGGGAAGAACAAAAAGACAACTAGAAGCCAGGATGACTACAAGAGACTGGAAAAACCCATAGATAAGGTAAATGGGGGACCTTACTGTCACTTTAGGTTCCCTTTGAAATGAAACAGAGTAAAACAAAAACAATTAGACCCAGAATTGTTTTGCTATCTGTGCACCATTTAGAAGAAGCACTGCAATGACATATTGTGGAATGTAATACATTATACAGTTCAGAAAGAGTTAAACTGTGCAAGTGCAGAATGCTTCCAGCCATAAAAACACGACTAAGAGAGGTGAGCAGGCACGCACGCACAGTAGCTGGGGACCACAGCTGTGGTCAGGGACATTTTGTGGGGCACAGTGGCACCCTAGAGGGCAGCGGAACTACAGCAAGGGAACCTGATAGATTGCTATAGGCTGAAAGAATCCCCAGGTATGTAATCTTATCTCCGCCCCACCAATGCCTGATCCTAACAGTCCACCTGCCGCAAACCTGATATATTCTGTCAGATGTGCCCCCCTCCCTCTTCCTCAGTATATTAGTCAGATGTGCCCCCCTCCCTCTCCCCCAGTATAATAGTCAGATGTGCCCCCCTCCCTCTTCCTCAGTATATTAGTCAGATGTGCCCCCCTCCCTCTCCCCCAGTATAATAGTCAGATGTGCCCCCTCCCTCTTCCTCAGTATAATAGTCAGATGTGCCCCCTCCCTCTTCCTCAGTATATTAGTCAGATGTGCCCCCCTCCCTCTCCCCCAGTATATTAGTCAGATGTGCCCCCCTCCATCTCCCCCAGTATAATAGTCAGATGTGCCTCCCTCCCTCTTCCTCAGTATATTAGTCAGATGTGCCCCGCTCCCAATACCCCAGTAAGGTAGTAGGATGTGGCCCTCCTCCCTCGCAGTATATTCGTCAAATGTGTCCCCCTACAGCATTAGGGAGCACAGTGTGAGGAGAGGAGGATTAACCACTTCACCACTGAGGGATTTTACCCCTTGAGCACCAGAGCAATTTTCACCTTTCAGCGCTCCTTCCATTCATTTGTCTATAACTTCATTACTTATCACAATGAAATGAACTATATCTTGGTTGTTTTCGCCACCAATTAGGGTTTCTTTAGGTGGGACAATATGCCAAGAATTATTTTATTCTAAATGTGTTTTAATGGGAAAATGTGGGGGGGGGAAATCATTATTTTTCAGTTTTCGGCCATTATAGTTTTTAAATAATTAATGCTACTGTAATTAAAATCCATGAAATGTATTTGCCCATTTGTCCCGGTTATTACACCATTTAAATTATGTCCCTATCACAATGTTTGGCACCAATATTTTATTTAGAAATAAAGGTGCATTTTTTTTTAGTTTTGCGTCCATCCCTAATTACAAGCCCACAGTTTATAAAGTAACAGTGTTATACCCTCTTGACATAAATATTTAAAGAGTTCAGTCCTTAAGGTAACTATTTATGTTTTTTTTTTTATTGTAATTTTTTTTTCTTTTTATTACAAAAAAAATAATAAATTGGGGAGTGTGGGAGGTAATGAGTTAATTTACAGTGTAAAAGTATGTATTTGTATATGAAAAATGTTTTGAATGTAGTTTTACTATTTGGCTACAAGATGGCCACAGTAATTTTTTGTAAATGTGTCCTGTAAGCGTAGGAAGTACGCTTACAGGACGTTCAGTGAGTCTGGGAAACTTTTTTTTTTCACAATGATCGTGCTGCTCCTCATGGAAGCAGCCGATCATTGCTGGGGGCTGAGATCAACGAACAGGAATGGTTTTTCCCGTTCATTGATCTCCGGGCGATCGGCCCGGCGGCATGCACGAGCATGGGAGCACGCACGAGCGAGCGGGAGCGCAGACTGCGGCGGTAGCGGCGGGAGGTGCGTATATCTACGCTCCTGGTGGGCAAGGGTTGTAGAAAGGAGCATAGATATACACACCGCTGGTGGTAAAGTGGTTAAAGACTGCACACACACAAACTCATCTCCTCCAGGATCCAGGCACTGGGTTTTCTGTCTGTCTCCCCTGTAGTGTTGCTGCTGTGCACTTCCTGCTTCTCACATCTGGCACTAGAGTCCAAATGGGAAAGCAGAAAGTGCAGAGCAGCAGTACTACAGAGGAGACAGAGGGACCTGCAGAATCTGGAACCAGGAAGAGGTGCGTGTGTATGTTCAACCTATGATCCTACCCGCACTGTGCTCCGTAATGCTGCGGGGGGGGGGGGGAGGGGTGGGCCCCAGACTCACTCAGGAACCATGCTTCCAGTCCCATTCTGTCCTGCTTTACTAGAGTGTTGAGTTTTTAAGCAGCTGTGGCCATGTAAGGCTCCCTGCACACTGCAAATCTGTTTTGCGATTCCGATTCCATTTGTTTCCGATTGCGATTTTCCCTGAATGCATTCAACAGAAAAACAGATAAAAAAATGCAGCATCCAGTAAAGACTGAAAATCGGAATCGGATGTAAAAAACGATTAAACAGCGAACTCGGAATCAGAATCGCATGCAGAGTGCAGGGAGCCTTACGCTGTGTACATTAATCGTTTTTTTCTGATTAGCTCAGAGTCTAGCCACAGTTTATGAAGCCATATTGATAGGCTTCATCACCACCATCTTGGTGTTGGGCATAAAGTCTCATCATGTTTGCCAATCAAATTTAATTATTACATAGAAATAGATAAAGAAAGGGAAAAGATAAACAGACAAAAGGGAGAAAGAAGAGCTGCCTTCAGAGAAGGAGAAAGTACCGTATTCTCCGGTGTACAAGACGCCCCCCCCCCAACCCTCGGAATCCTCTAAGAAGTTGGGGGCTGTATCACACGCCAGGCGTCATTAATGCTGGGTGACACGCAACGCCAACACACGATGCCAGTACATGACATGCTGAAGTCTTTGACGCCGATATGCAAACGCGATACGCCGATGTCCAAACGCAGAGTACAGGAACTCGTTAGTTGCTGCATATACAGGGGAGGAGCCCACCAACCAGGCCGCAAGGTCCGGGATGCCCAGGGCACAGAAAAAGGACATTGCCAAGGTCTGCAATAAAGTGGCAAAGGTGCATAAACCAAGAGACAGAGAAGGAGATAGATAGGACACAAGGGGGAGGAGAGCAGATGGGCGAAGGAGGCACCCCCACGGGCACAGCGCGATCCACTCTCCCACCTGCTCCAACAAGTGGAGATAGGGAGAGCCAACCACCAAACCCAGAGGCAAGCAAAGCTGACCGATCCAACCAGGCCTGCACATAGTGCTGAGCGCAATTACAACTATGTGAAACTTCACACAATTCACAAAACCGCCACCATGGCTGTAATAAAAAACTCGCAATCTTACAAAAATGTGTTTTTGTCACGATAGTTTTTCGTAATTATGACCGTTTTTGCAACAGAAACGGATAGGAACTTCGTGTTTAACGTTGAAACTCAGCTGCTTTCAAAACTGTGCTCAAGTCCAGAGCCCCCTGACACATTTACAGCAACAGCACGTGCAAGGGCCCTTACACCATCAGACACTGCAATGCCCAAAACCGAGTGTCTCCGCATGCATGACCGCCAAGTGCACACTGGCAAAGAGCACCTGACCTTGAAATGGCTGCAGGTAGAGCCTCCTGATACATTTAAAGCGACAGTGCATGCAGGGACCTTTGCACCCCACAATGCCCAAAATCAAGAGTTTCAGCATGCATGACCGCTAAGTACAGCCCAGCAAGGAGCACCCGTCAGAGAAGTAGCAGCAGGCAGAGCTTCCCAATACATCCAAAGAGACAGCACATGCAGCACATGCAGGAGCCCCCAATCACCAACTACAATCAGCAACTGCAATCAATGAGTGACCCCCCTGAGCTCAGCAATCACCTCATCCTGCACTACCACTATCAAAAACGAAACCACTACCATCTTCGCGATCAAATCAACTTTCAACAGAAAACATGAAACTACGAAATCTCGCATCAAACACGAAAACCGCACCAAAACGCAAATCCACGCAATGGAAATCTCACCCACAGGTCTCTGAATCAATGTCTGCGCAGCAATTACAAAATTATGAATTTGTGACGCACTGACAAAATTCGCATCTGCAACCACAAAAATAAAAAAACGTGCCAACCTCAGCTCAACACTATGCACGTTAGCCTCCGAGGAAGCAAGGCTCACCCCATTGCGAAACGGTCGTAAGGCCGTGCACCCTCTGGCGCCCACAGATGCCTCCCCACTCCAGCAGAGCACGATAAGTACATCACTTTTTCACGTGTACACACGTTACTGTGCAACCACTGTGGTTTCCAATTTTGTACACTTGCTGCTTGCATTACAAACTACAGTGCCAGACTTTTTCGCTCCTTCTCCTTTCTGGTGATATACTGTATAAGAAGGCCATGTTCCTTAATTTGTTTTTAATTTTTAAAAATATAAAAAAAACAGTGGTTTGTATTTTATTATTCAGTAGGGAAATCAATAAATTTGTGATTTTTAGATAATGAGTATTTTCTTTATATGTATAATGAGTATTTTCTCTATATTTATATAGTATATTTTCTTTATGACGTTGTACCCCTTGACAGTCCCAATGAAGTGATCTGTCAAACGTCTTTGTCATACCATGGTGTCTATGTTGTTACCTTAAAGCGGAATATAACCCAGCATTTCTTCTTTGCAGGGCTGGAAAGTTCAGTGCAGAGAAATGTGGACGCATCCGAAGTGTAGCTTATGTTATCTTGTGTTTACTTAACTGTATCAAGTGAGGAATGTGACATATTCTCTGACTGTAGAGAAGCTCCAGGACACAGACAGAAACTCAAAGCATTTCTGAATTCAATACATAATGAATAAAACCAGTTATGAATAAAATGCAAAGTCAGCTCACAAAGCAAAAAACTGTGTTTTTGGGAACGTATAATTTCTAAATGAATAATAATACTTATGCACAAATGCAAATATGATAACCGTATGGCATATAAAAAGTAGGAAATGTTTTTATTGAATATTATGTCAGGGTTTTATACCGCTTTAAGCAAAACAATTGATTACTTTCTGATAAAGAGTCAGTTCAGAAGGAGTTGATACCTACCATACAGATTTCATCAGGGAATCTATAGAAAATCAATCAAACTGCAGAATTGCACTGTTCGATGCAGTGCAAATCTATAGGCCATCAATCTACCAATGTGTTTGCCCCGCCCCGATTGTAGTGGGTAGCGCTCTCGCCTTGCAACGCTGGGTCCCCCGTTCAAATCCCAGCCAGGTCTACATATGCAAGGAGTTTGTATGTTCTCCCTGTGTCTGTGTGGGTTTCCTCCGGGTACTCCAGTTTTCTTCCACATTCCAAAAACATACAGATAAGTTAATTGGCTTCCCCCTAAAATTGCCCCTAGACTATGATACATACACTACACAATACATACATAGACATAGAACTATGGTAGTGTAACGTTTGCGGAATCGTTTTCGTGGTCAGCGCACGAGATGCGCACTGACTCAGCGAAAACCTTCCACAAGCGTATAATTGGGTGAACCCAGGCTAGGTGCAATGCACCAACAGAGGGCAATTCCCACCGGCAGATGGCGCTGTGGAGTGCAGACGAGTACAATCGCTGCACGGCCACAGATGCCAGATGGGGATTGTACAGATCAAGACAATGCGGGGCTGAACAGCCCATAAAGAGAAAGAGCACAGGGACAGGACGAATGTGTGTTCACCAAATCTAGTCACGACCCTGCGACGGGGAACACACATCAGCAGAAACAAAAGTAGGAACGCGATCGCGAGAAAGGTGATCGCCAGAAGTGACACAAGACAGACTAGAACAGAACACAAGAGGAGCAAAGGCACAGCAAATAATACAATGAGAATGATAAAGAAAATATCAAACGCTAACTAAACGCGAACACCGCACTCATTCGCAACAGCGAACGCGTTCATAACGCGGTCTCCGCATGTTAAGCACAACAGAGACAAGCACGTCTAACTAACCACCGACAGACAAACACGAAACAAATAACGTGAACGCTTGCTTAACAGTTACCTTACCGAGCCTACAGCAAGCACCCGTATCAGACAAGACAGACAAACGAGAAACAGGAACTAGGCAGAAAGGATCCACCTCTCTTCCGCCAGAGCAAGTGTGATCCAAGCAGGAACACAGATCAGAAAGATCCACAGCCGCTAACGCTAGCGGCTAGTGCGATCTAAACAAGACAGATCAGATGAGGTAGCCGGAAGCAACTGCAGCTCCAGCTTACACTCCAGAAACTAGATCAGAAGGATCCATAGCCACTAACGCTAGAGGCTATTGCGATCCAGGCAAGACAGATTAGACGAGGTAGCTAGAAGCGACCGCAGCTCCAGCTTACACTCCAGAAACTAGATCAGAAGGATCCACAGCCACTACCGCTAGAGGCTACTGCGATCCAGACAAGACAGATCAGAAGGGGCTACCAGTAACTACCGCAGTGCCGGTTAGCACCCCAGACAAACAGAACGATTTCCTGTTTACCCCCGCTGGGACAGGACAATCGCAACAGACAAACAAACAGATATGCAATCCTCACTGCACTAGGGAAACTGCCTAGTGCAGTCCTAAGATTTACTCTAAGATAACTTTAACAAGAAGTAGCATGGCTGACACTCTAGGAGTGTTTACTACAAACCCTGAAGGAATGACCAGCAAAGCATTCTGGGAGCAGAATGTTGTTATAGTGCCAGGCATCAAAGAAGGCAGGTAGGGGATTTGCATAACGAATGTATGCAAATTCCCCAGCAACAGAACAGACCAGAAACTTGCAATGGAAAGACAGGTCTCTTTTCCAGAGACCTGCAGCCCACAGACTAGAGGAATGGTCAAACAGCTGTCTGCCTGTGCAGCCAGCTGAGCGGATCATCACAGGTAGGGATTAGATTGTGAGCTTCTCAGAGGGACAATTAAGTGACAAGACAATATACGCTGTACAGCGCTGCGGAAGATGTTGGCGCTATATAAATACGAAATAATAAATAATAATAATAATTTTTCAATTTCATGGACCCTTTTGATAGATTTTTATTCAAAATAAATCAAAAAATTTATCAAGTTGACATTTTGGGGAATCTATTCCCAGCACATGAATCGAATCTGCAAGGAATCGAATGAGAAAATCGATGGGTGTATGGCCACCTTAAAAGTAGATAAGTAAAAAAAAAGTTGTAAAAAACCTCAACAATATTAGCCCCTTGTTTACTATTATTATTATTACTTTTTAAGGGAACTAAGCACCTTTTCTTTCACTGGAGTCTCTCCTGGCATAGAAGCTGCCATGTCCCCCCTCCCCTTCTCACAGTCAGACAGAAGTTCGAGATGCTATCTTTACACATTCACTCTTGATAATCTCTTTGAAGAAACTGTCCTAATCACCCACTCCCCTCTGTTGATAAAAAGGTATTGTTTACTTCATGGGAATGACTACAATAAAGCAATTTGCTTCCTCAATTGTCTACAGCTGGGCACGGAGGGGCAGGCCTGCTGAAGTAGGCTAATAAAACAACTTTGAACAGGGACGGATCTGGGGGGGGGGGGGGGGGCAGGCGGGTATCTTGCCCCAGGTGCAGTTTGTTGAATTCTTAAAAAGGCAGCAAAATGAATGGCAGTTTAGGCGCCAAAACCTGACCTTTAGGCGCCAAAACCTGACCTTGCCCCAGGCGCAACTTGGTCTTGATCTGTCCCTGACTTTAAATGTAAGATAAAAGTTAAAATGGAAGTTTATTTGAATAATGAGACATATTGTTGCCATGCATTTTTCATGTGCTTGTGAGATGCCCTGGGTGCTAAAAATGGTGCTTGGTTCACTTTAAAGGGAGGCTTTTGTGTTTGGGGGATCTTCTTGGAAGCTGTTAAATAATTTATTAATCCTTCAGATTCAGGGACTTTTAAAACAGAATTCTTTCTTTTTTGTCATTTTTCCCAATATCAAAGCCCATAAATCCAGCTCCAGTTGTAGCCACTGAAGCATAAAAATAGTAGTTTTAGGCCTCTTTCACAGTGGGATGTTAATGTCGCACGTTCTAAAAATGTATGACGCAGACTAATGCACAGCAACACAAAGTCTGTGCGACATTCACAGTGCACACATTGCGTTGTGTGTAATGTGTAACAATGTTTAGAAAGTGCTGCATGCTGTGCGTTTAGCAATACATTTGCTGCATTATGTGTGTTGCACATGCTCAGTAATGTTTTTTTTTTTAAATGTAACGCATGCGCCGTTTTCGTTCCATCAGTATGCCATGAAAACGGCGCACCAAGAGACACATAACACAGTGCAAAATAACGTCCAATTTCATAACCTACAAGCGCTGCGTTAGGGGCACGTTGTGTGACTTTAAGGTCGCATCAAACGCAACGTGCCACTGTGAAAGAGGCCTTAAAGTGCGAGCTGTAGAACAGAACAAAATGCTGCTTCAGACAAGTACAGTTTAAATAATACTAACATAAATGCAAACTTTCATATCCTTAGACCACAGCTACTGTGTGATCCTAGAAAGAACTTTGGGCCTTTGTTCTATTTGTTTTACCTTACCTTCTAATTAAAGCTAAAGAGGCCACATTTCATCAATACACCACATGAAGGGGTTAAATAAGTGTAAAAATAATTTCTCCTCCAGCTGAATGGATTGTGTCTTTCTCCCAGCCTTGCTCCTCTGCAGATCGTTAACTGAGCAAGAACTGCACTACAATTATTTTAACCAGAGGCTGTTCCTGACCCATAAAAATGAACCTGCATTTGTCACAGCCTGAAATAGAATAGCGGGAGCAGGCTGGCTTCTGCTAACAAACGCCTGTCATCCTCAGCCTCACACAACCTGGCATATGCCAGTATCATTTCTTTGCTCAATCGGCCTTGAACCAGGATATAAATATGTCTGCAGGAACACTCATTATCCATATAACTGAGCATTGTCTGAGCTGCTAAGAAAGTAAGCTTCCGACATACACACTCTGCTTTGCATGTTACACACAGATTCCCAGGTCTCTGTGTGTGGATATGATATATATATATATATATATATATATATATATATATATATATATATATATATGCTTTTTCTTTATATAAAAACCAGCATGCAGAGAAGAACAGAAAGATGTAAACATGAAAACAGAGGTTTTCCATGGTCGTTTCTATTACTATCACTGTAAACACTGAGATAGCATAGTGTTTCTTTTTGTCTGCGTGTGTGTGTGTGTGTGTGTGTGTGTGTGTGTGTGTGTGTGTGTGTGTGTGTGTGTGTGTGTGTGTGTGTGTGTGTGTGTGTGTGTGTGTGTGTGTGTGTGTGTGTGTGTGTGTGTGTGTGTGTGTGTGTGTGTGTGTGTGTGTGTGTGTGTCTGAGTGTTGCTCTCTAGCAATAAGTGAGTGCACCTAGTCCTTTCAGTTTCACACTGTGATCACTCGATCATCACCACTAGAGATGGCCCTAACCTCCGATTTTCGGTTCGCGAACCGCGAACGTGAACTTACGCAAAAGTTTGGTTCGTGCGAACCGCAATAGACTTTAATGGGGAGGCGAACTTTGAAAACTAGAAACATTTATGCTGGCCACAAAAGCGATGCAAAAGATGTTTCAAGGGGTCTAACACCTGGAAGGGGGCATGGATGAGTGGGATAGATGCCAAAAGTCCCTGGGAAAAATCTGAATTTGACACAAAGCAGCGTTTTAAGGGCAGGAATCACACTGAATGCTAAATTGGAGGCCTAAAGTGCTTTAAAACATCTTGCATGTGTATACATCAATTAGGGAGTGTAATTAGAGTACTGCTTCACACTGACACACCAAACTCACTGTGTAATGCACCGCAAACAGCTGTTTGTTTGTGCCGGCCGTGCTGGACTGGTGCGCACCATGGCGAGAGTGCAGGCCGTGGCGGTTTTCAAGCCCATATGGTCGCCAGGCTGAGGTAGCTCAGTGACAGAACAACAGTGATTGTCTAGCTGATCGAATTTGGTCTGTCCACAATGAAGCCACGACCTTATTATCTTTGATGTGCCACTGCCACCCCCCGAGACACTCATATAGCCGGCAATCATTGCTTCATTGTGATACACAAGCCCCTTCACCACGGCAAGGTAACGATCACGAAGGGGAATTGACACATGTACATGCCTTTTGTTTTGTTGTTGAAGCCGCAGTGCAGCCAGAAAATTAGGCAGGCATGTACATGCACCAGAAAAATTATTATAGCGGCCACTGCTAGCAGCGGCCTTAAAAATTCAGGAATCCACCTGGAGTCCTGGTGGATCCTGTTGGTGGTGGCTGAGAAGGCAGTCAAGCGGCCTGCAGGCAGAGATGCTGTGTGGGGACCGACTTAGTCATGGGGCAGGCAGTCACACGGCGTGAAGGCAGAGATGCTGTATGCGGGGTATTACAATGTGCACCTGTCACACACAGACAGATACCGGACAGGCACAGTGACACTGGTAGATGGGTGCACTGAAGGGAACAAAAGGTAGGTATATGCAGTGATGAGTATTACAATGTGCACCTGTCACACACACACAGGTACCGGACAGGCACAGTGACACTGCGTACGCTCATGTAGGTAGGTGGGTGCACTGAAGGGAACAACAGGTAGGTATATGCAGTGATGGGTATTACAATGTGCACTTGTCACAGTAGTAATTATACCACCAAGGGTCAAAAGGCCAGCTGCGACTGACTGACAGGGCTGTATATAATGCAAGTGGGCCACACCAAAAAAAAAAAAATCACAAGAACAACATTAGCTCTCAAAAGAGCTGTTGAGGGGTGCTTTTATAGCAATAAGAATCAGCAAGCAGCAAGCTAAAAAGCCTACAAGAGCCTAACTAAGCTTTCCCTATGTGAGCCTGCAGCAGCTCTCACTTCTCTAATTACTGCAGGCACACGAGTGGGTGAAAAGCCTGAAACTGCCTGCCTTTTATAAGGAGGGGGGGGGGGGGGCTCAAGGACTGAGTGTAGCCTGATTGGCTACAATGTGCCTGCTGACTGTGATGTAGAGGGTCAAAATTGACCCTAATGATGCACTATGGGGGCGAATCGAACTTCCGGAAAAGTTTGCGGTTCTCCGCGATCGCAAACCACGGAAGTTCGCCGGGAACCTTTCGCCGGCGAACAGTTCAGGCCATCTCTAATCACCACTGTGCAGTGTGAAGAATTTGATAATGTGCATATCTCTACTGATAACCCTCCCCAAGCATGGACCCCACCACAAGCAATCACCAGCCATAATAAATGCATCCTCAACTGTAAATAAAGTTCCTTTTCATAGGTGCTCCCATGCATGTTACATACTATGATTGCCACTGCTTACAGACAATGTGACTGTAATATACTGTACAGAGACTGCTATCACTGACAGATTAATTCTGAGTATATGACCATGCTGTGTACACTGACAGGTAGATACACAAGCAAATTTGCAAGGTGTTGAGAGCCATACCTGATCCCTAACTTTCAAAAGTTGACACATCTCTGTATGTATCCTACTTCTTGTGAAAGTGTGGCCACTGTATTCACCATTTTTATCAGGGGTAAAATGACAAAACATGGGTCATCCAGCAAAAATCGAATACGGCCTCACTCCCAAGGATCCAACTTTTCCACTCATGGGGCCCCACTGCCTAATATAAAACCCCTTCTCCCTCCCAATAGCTACAGTGACCATTATAACACCACTCCCTCACTCCCCGAGTACAGTAAGTATACCCCACTCAAGTATGGCCAGTGTAAAACTCTTCCCACCAAGAAGTAGTGCCAGTATACCATTAGAGATGGCTCAAACCTCAGATTTTGGGTTTGCGGATCGCGGACGTGAACTTCCGCAAAAGTTCGAGTTCGTGCAAACCGCCATAGACTTCAAAGGGGCAGGTGAATTTTACAACCAACAAAGACTGTTTCTGGCCACAAAAGTGATGGAAAACTTGTTTCAATGGGTCTAACACCTGGAGGTGGGCATGGAGGAGTGGAATACATGCCAAAAGTCCTGGGGAAAATTACAGATTTGACGCAGAGTAGGGTTATAATCCCTAAAGGGCAGAAATAACATTGCATTCCTAAACTGGATCCAAAAATAAATTGATTTAAAACATCTTGTGTGTGTATACATGGATCAGGTAGTGAAAGTAGTGTACTGCTTCACACTGACAGACCAAACTAACTGTTTAACGCACCGCAAACAGCTGCAAAGGGTTGTTGTCATTAGTTGATCTCAGGACATAAATGTCAGTCCTCTCTGGGGCAATGTTTGTGTAGTGATGGCCGTGCTTGTGCGCACGTTGACGAGAGTGCAGGCAATGATGATGAAAATTGTAAAACATACTTTTTTTTTTAATTATTTGAAAATTGCAAAGTTATTTATAAAATTCTACAAACACACGGGAGGTATGGAAGGGTCTGAGAGCAGCCACGAACTTCAAACCAGTACCCCAAATGGCGACCCCGAGCCTTCAACTGGCGGAGGAGCTCAACGAGTTCTACTGCAGATTTGAGCATCATCCCAACCAACCCGCGGGCCAAACAGCATCGGGTGAACTCGCCGCCCTGGCTCCTGTCACTGTTCTGGAATCAGAGGTACTCCGGCACCTCCATAAGTTGAACCCCAGGAAATCCTCCAGCCCAGATGGAGTGTCGTCTACCTGTCTGCGATCCTGCGCCGATCAGCTCGCCCCTGTGCTCACCTCCTTATTTAAGCAGTCCTTAATGGATGGTATAGTCCCCTCCTGCTTTAAGAAGTCTATAATTGTACCAGTCCCAAAAAAACCTGGCAGTACCGAGCACAATAACTTCCGACCAGTGGCCCTTACCTCGAACATCATGAAACTCCTCGAGCGGTTGGTTCTTGCCCATCTGAAGAAGTCCACGGACTCCCTTTTAGACCCACTCCAATTTGCTTATAGGGCAAACAGATCCGTGGAGGATGCCATCAATGCCAGCGTGGCTTACATCACTGAGCATCTAGACAGCCCTGCCTCCTACGCTCGGATCCTGTTCCTGGATTTTAGCTCAGCGTTCAACACGATCTGCCCAGACATCCTGCTCGCCAACCTGTCGCAGCTCGGAGTTGACCCTACTCTTCGCGCATGGATCAATGACTTCCTGACTAACAGAACACAACAGGTGAAGCTTGGCAACCACCTCTCCAGGGTTCGAACCACCAACACGGGGGATCCACAAGGCTGCGTTCTGTCACCTCTACTGTTCTCCCTCTATACCAATAACTGCATCTCATCCGCTGACTCTGTGAAAGTCATCAAATTTGCAGACGACACCACTATCATCGGCCTTATTGGTAAAAACGGGGAGCAGGAGTACCGCAGCGAAGTCGAGAGAATATGCAACTGGTGCATAGACAATAACCTTGTCCTCAACGCAGCAAAGACTGTTGAACTAGTGGTAGATTTCAGGCGAAACCCTACCCCCCTCCCACCTGTCCTCATTGGGGGTACAGAAGTCTCTAAGGTGACATCTGTTCGGTTCCTCGGCACAACTCTTACTAACAAGCTGAAGTGGGAGCTAAACACCACCAAAATCCAGAAGAAATCTCAGCAGAGGCTGTTCTTCCTGCGCCAACTGAAGAGATTTGGCATGCCCAAGGAGCTGCTGACCAGCTTCTACACTTCCACCATTGAGTCCATCCTCTGCTCCTCAGTCATTGTCTGGTACGCGGGCGCAACGGCCAGCGACAAACACAAACTTCAGAGAGTCATAACGGACGCGGAGAAGATCATCGGATCTCCTCTTCCATGTCTCGATCTCCTCCACTCCGCCAGGATGAGGAAGAGGGCCACCATGATCTCCCGTGACCCCTCTCACCCAGGCAGCCACTACTTCAAGCTCCTCCCGCTGGGCCGTCGCTACAGGACCATACCATCCAAAACCACTAGGCGGAAGAATACCTTCTTCCCTCAAGCTGTCCGGTTACTGAACTCCAACCTCCCCCTGACGGGCTCGCATACCATTGCGCTCTAGCTGGATCGATCAAACCGGTCCCCGCTGTTGCCTGCCTGGCCTATCCAGATAGACTCGGGGCCACTACCTGCCCCCCTATTATTATTATTACTAATATCATTATTATTATTATTATTTACTGGGCTGTATTTTGCACAGCAGTGAAATGGACGATATGAACTGATTCTGCATTTTAAATTGTACGCATTGTAAATTGTCTTATACTCCTGCCTAGGCCATGTGAACCACAACTAATTCCGATTACAGCTTTGCTGTACTTGGCGAAATAAAGTGATTCTGATTCTGATTCTGACAATGATTTTTTTTTTCCTATTTTACTTTGATAACTGTGGTAATTCAAGAGCTAATACCTGCCGACGATCGCTGGCCTGTATGGTGCCATAAAAAACTTGTGCTGTGTACAAACACCTGTACCTTCTCAAGTTGTGAATGTGCAAGCAGGAGCTAGTAAAAAAGGGCGCACAGGTATAGTGAACAAAAAGGGTGCCGCCATAGACTGCAATGCAAAATATCGGCTATTCGGCGCCCGACAGGAAAAAAGGGCGCCCGAGAAATAGCGGTTACAGGGATCGTGTTAACAAAAGTTTTCGTTTACAGAATAAGGTTTATAACAAATATTGTTTACAAGTTCGTTTTGAGTTTGTGTTATACTTATTTTTTCGTTTTTAAATTTCGCTTATATCAGTTTTTACTTATTATTTAGTTTAAAAATTTCGCTTACAAAAGTATAACAACTAAATTTTCGTTTACACTTTTTTGATCATTTAAAAAAAATTTTCATATGTATAATGCGTAAATACCATTTTCAACCTTATTGTATTAGAAATACATCACTTTTGGTATTAACTTTGTTTTTACACTTATAATGCGTTGATTATAGTTACTAAAATATCGCTTTTAATATTACTGTTATTTTAAGGTTGTTTTTACACTTATAATACGTTGATTATAGTTACTAAAATATCGCTTTTAATGTTACTGTTATTTTAAGATTTCTAATGCTTGTAAGGCTATCTATTGTATTGTATATATTTATATATACTTTTCTCTATTTATAATATTAATGTATACGTGATTTTAAGGCTATTTTAAAGCTATTTATTCTATTACAAATATATAAATTATTTTATTCATGTTATTTGTAGAGAAGTATTTTAAGGATTAAATATATAATTGTTTATATGTGTTTAAGGTGTTGGGATGGTTAGGTTTAGGCATTACCAGGGGGGTCTAGGGGTTAGGGATAGGTACAGGGAGGGTTAGGTATAGTTACAGTATAATATACGCAATCAGGGGGTGGTTAGGGTTAGGCACCACCAGGGGGGTGGTTAGGGTTAGGCACCACCAGGGGGTCTTAGGGTTAGGCACCACCAGGGGGGTCTTAGGGTTAGGCACCAACTGGGGGGGTCTTGAGGTTAGGCACCACCAGGAGGGTCTTAGGGTTAGGCACCACCAGGGGGTCTTAGGGTTAGGCACCACCAGGGGGGTCTTAGGGTTAGGCACCACCAGGGGGGGTCTTAGGGTTAGGCACCACCAGGGGGGTCTAGGGGTTAGGGATAGGTACAGGGAGGGCTCTGTGTGAGAGTAAGGTTAAGTATAGTTACAGCACAATATATGTAATATATACAATTTATTTAATTATGTATATTTAAACAAAGAGGGGTCTAGGTGTTAGGGATAGGGCTAGGGAGAGATCTGTGTGAGCCAACAGTTTGGTATAATTACAGTAAAATATCTGTAAAACCTACCATTGCATTGCTATGCTTAATACAAGTGTAAATATCGTTTTTGTTATAGACGATATTTGACGTTTCTTTTCAGAATTCGTTTGTTGTTATAGACGGTATTTTGCCATTTCATTTCCGTTTATTTAACCTATTTAGTACTAAATTTTCGTTTACAACCCCTTAAAAGAAAAATATGGTTTTGCATTAAAACTTAAAATTTCGGCTATACCCCGTGCCCTTTTTTCCAGGCGCCCTTTTTTGATACACGCGTGCAAGCAATATCTAATCCAACAAAACTGAGAAGCATCGCACAGAAAATTTTGCTGCAGTTAAATTTTAAGCTTGAAGGAGAGCTGTGGGGAGTGGACAATCATTCCCCGAAAAAATCTGATGGTGATCGGAATGGATCTACCATGATGTCGTCCGGAGTATCCGTTCAGTGACAGGCTTCATGGGGACCAACATAAATTCTCCAAAAGTACTACAAGGTAAATCATGCGCTGCCAGAGAAGATTGTGGGGCCCGGATACGTACGTGAGCAAGCGCTACAGAGCGCGAAACGGCTGTTGTGCACATCCCTTATCCCCTGGTCACCACATCCGCTCGCAAGCCTCACTGGATGTATCTATGAAACAATGATGCAAGACACCTGACAGGTTTGATGTTATGATTGTGTTCATCACCACATGTCACTGGCTGCAAGTTGTGAATAAATGCTTTTACAGGACAGTGCCCGGTTCCTTTCATCTTTATGTTTTCTGCAATTGGGGACTTTCTTCAGTTTTTTAACCTGTGAGCACGTCACTGTGCATATTGTGTTGCCGCCAGAAAAGTGAGGACCTGTGAACGACACTACAAAGCAGGTGGTGTTCATCCCCATTCCTTGCCGGGTGCCCAGCTTCCATTTTCTTTTATTTTTATTTTTAACAAGACAGAAGATTGTGGTGTACCAAGATGAAGTGGGGAGTGGACGTTAATTATTCCCCAGAAAAATTTGATGGTGATCGTAATGGATCTACCATGATGCCGGACAGAGTTCCCGTTCAGTGACAGGTAGAGATGGCCCAAACGGTTCGACCGCGAACTAGTTCACGTGAACTTCGGTGGTTCTTTATGGTGGTTCGACCCGCCTCCTATACTACATCATTAGGGTCAACTTTGACCCTATACATCACAGTCAGCAGGCACAGGGTAACCAATCAGGCTGCACTCCTTCCTGGAGCCCCCCCCCCCCTTATAAATAGCAGGCAGCGTCAGGCATTTCACTCACTCATGTGGCTGCAGTAAGGGAGAGGTGCTGCAGAGACATTAGGTTGCTCTTTCTTGCTGATCCTTATTGCTAAAAAGCACTCTTCATCCTCAACAGCTCTTTTGAAAGCTAATGTTGTTCTTGTGATCTATGTTTGTGTGTGCGTGTCCCACAGACACTTGTGTTGCATATACAGCCCTGTCAGTCAGTCTTAGCTGCTGGACCTTGGCCCTTTGGTAATTCCTACTGTTTACTACTGTGCCACTGCCAGGCCCAACACATTCAGTGACTACCTGTGTGTGTAACAGGCAGCTGCACATTTGTAACACCCTTCACTGCATATACCTACCTGTTGTTCAGTGCACCCACCTACTTACGTGAGCGCACGCAGTGTAATATTCACTGCACCTGTTCACGGTGCCTGTGTGTGTGTGTGACAGGCAACTGCACATTTGTAATACCCATCACTGCATATACCTACTTGTTGTTCAGTGCACCCACCTACCTAAGTGAGCGCATGCAGTGTGATATTTAATACCACTGTGAGAAAACGCGGAAAAGCCGCTGCGTCTGTCAAGAGCAAGGCGGCTGACTCCGCGTCCAGCGCGGCGGTTTGCACGCATAGACACGTGTCTGGTAGTATGGTGGAATGCGGAAAGGCCGCCGCATGTCCTGACAGCAAAGCTGCCGTTTTAGCGTCCAACGCGGCGGTTTGCATGCAGCGGCGTGCGCTTGGTGTGGCTGGGTCTGTTAGTGCACATAGGCAGATGGAAGAGCTACACATGCGCGGGCCTGAACTCAGGACCTTTATACCAGCAGGGGAAGTGTCAGCTGATCAGGAGGATCAGCTGATTCCTGCAGGACTCATGATTGGCTAAGTGGCTCGGGCGGGGCAGCAGAGTTCAGCTACTATATATTCTGCTGCTTGTCAGTTGCTGGTTGTCTGTCATTGCAAACACTTTGTGGAAGCATTCAGACTATAGTCAGATCCATACAGTGTGTTTGAACCAAGAGGACTTGGGAATTCACACAGAGTCAGATTACCTTGTTCTGTTTATTTGTTAGACCAGTTCCAGGGTGTTGAGATCAAGGCCCTCACACCCCAGACTAGGAATACTGTATATCTTCTGTGTATTCTCTAGCATAGTTCCAGGGTGTTGAGACCAAGGCCCACACACCCAAGATTAGGGAACTGTATTGTCTTTGTGTTATATTCCAGACTAGTTCCAGGGTGTTGAGATCAAGGCCCTCACACCCCAGACTAGGAATACTGTATATCTTCTGTGTATTCTCTAGCATAGTTCCAGGGTGTTGAGATCAAGGCCCTCACACCCAAGATTAGGGAACTGTATTGTCTTTGTGTTATATTCCAGACTAGTTCCAGGGTGTTGATGATCACGGAACTCACACCCAAGACTAAGGAATTGTATTATCATTTATGTTATACTCCAGACTAGTTCCAGGGTGTTGATGATCACGGAACTCACACCCAAGACTAGGGAATTGTATTATCATTTATGTTATGCTCCAGACTAGTTCCAGGGTGTTGTGACTACGCACCTCACACCTCAGACTAGTATTGCTATTACTGTGTTACGTTAGCCCAGTTCAGGGCAATACCTTGCATATTAGCAGCAGGGCTTCCTGTACCCAGTCTCGGTCCCTCGCCCAGGGGTCCACAGGCTACAGGAATATCACCCACCATCAGGGGTAAATTCCTCAGGAGTCTTAGGCTGCCAGCTCCTCTGGTGGTCCCCACTCAGAGTTCTTACTGTTGCACCAAACACTTACACTCTCTCAGGTGTCTAGAGGTTAGACATATCTGATTATTGACGATTCCGCAGATCCTCAATAATCGGGTATATCTGTATTCTGGGGGATACTGCGCATCGCCAAGGATCAGATTCTCTCTCTGGTTGCTGACACCGATCGTTACAACCACCAGGCACTGTAACTGTTCACGGTACCTGTGTGTGTGTGAGACAGGCAACTGCACATTTGTAATACCCATCACTGCATATACCTACCTGTTGTTCAGTGCATCCACCTACCTAAGTGAGCGCACACAGTGTGATATTTAATACCACCAGTCACTGCACCTGTTCATGGTACCTGTGTGTGTGACAGGCAGCTGCACATTTGTAATAACCATCACTGCATATACCTACCTGTTGTTCAGTGCACCCACCTACCTACGTGAGCGCACGCAGTGTGATATTTAATACCACCAGTCAGTGTACCTGTTCACGGTACCTGTGTGTGTGTGTGACAGGCAGCGGCACATTTGTAATACCCATCACTGCATATACCTACCTGTTGTTCAGTGCACCCACCTACCTACGTGAGCGCACGCAGTGTGATATTTAATACCACCAGTCACTGTACCTGTTCATGGTACCTTTGTGTGTGTTTGACAGGCAGCTGCATGCACATTTGTAATACCAATCACTGCATACCCACCTGTTGTTGTTTAGTGCACCTACCTACCTACGTGACCGCATGCAGTGTCACTGCACCTGTTCATGGTACATGTGTGTGTGACAGCTGCAAATTTGTAATTCAGTCATTGCATAATTGCTCACAGTACCTGTGTGACCACACGCTGTGTAATATACCACTCCGTGCATACCTATTAACTCCACCTGTGTGACAGCTGCACATTGTATTTTAATAGCAGTCACTGCATACCTTTCACTGCACCTGTTTTAACTGCACATTGTATTAGTCAAGTCAGTGCATACCTTTCACTTCATCCCCCCCCCCCCCCCCAATATGGACAAAACAGGTAGAGGCAGAGGCAGACCCAGAGGAAGGCCACCCGGAAGGTCTGTTCGAGGTCGTGCTGATGTGATTTCGTGTGGCCCTGGACCAAAGTACAGTGCTCAGAAGAAGGCATGTCCCATCATCACCTCCCAAGATTGTCAGGACGTAGTTGACTGTTTAACACAGAACACCTCATCTTCTGCAGCCACCAGCGCTACTACAAGCACCACATCCATTGCACTTGACACTTTGCAGGAGTTATTTGGTGGGTAATTATTTAATTCACAGCCACTACTGTTACAACAAGATGAAGGCACTAAGCAAGTTACACCACTTCATATGTCTGAGTTAGGCGTCACTATGGACGTAACGTGTGAGGAGGAGGATGATGAAGTACATGCTGTTGGTGCAGTTTATGAGGTGTCTGAGGCAAGCGAAGCTGGGGAGGATGATTATGATGATGACGATGATACGGATGCCATGTGGGATCCTAAGAGACAAGATGACCAAGGGGACAGTTCAGAGGGGGAGTCAGAGAGGAGTAGGAGAAGACGAGATCCTGAAAGAAGCAGGGGGAGCTCGTCGTCAGAAACAGCTGGTGGCAGTGTCCGGCGGCATGTATCACCACCTATGTACAGCCAGCCAACATGCCTTTCAACGTCAGCTGCTGATGCCACCATAGTGATATGACCCCAGAGGGGCTTAGCAGTTTCGAAATTTTTTAGTGTGTCTGCCTTAAATCATAGCAATGCCATCTGTTCTCTCTGCCTCCAAAAATTGAGCCGTAAAAAGGCCAACAGCCATGTAGGGACAACTGCCTTACGAAGGCACATGGAGAAAAGGCACAAACTGCAATGGGAAGAGCACCAGAGGAAAGGCAGCACACAAAAGAAAAGCCACCCTCCTTCTCCTCTTCCTCCTTCAGGTGCATCATCTTTTTAGGCACTTTCTCCCTTGCACCTTCACAATCACAGCCACCCTCCTCCACTCCGCCACTCACTTTGAGCGGTTCCTGCTCCTCACAGCAGCAGTCAGGTGTCTGTGAGGGAAATCTTTGAGCGGAAGTAGCCAATTTCTGCCAGTCACCCCCTTGCCCGGCGTCTGATAGCTGGCGGAAATGTTAGCTCGCCAGCTGTTACCATACCAGCTGGTGGACTCTGAGGCCTTCTGTAAATGTGTGTCCATTGGGACACCGCAGTGGAAGATACCAGGCCACAATTATTTCTCTAAAAAGGCAATACCCAAACTGTACCGTGAAGTTGAGAGGCAAGTGGTGTCATCTCTGGCACAGCGTTGCGTCAAGGATACCCCTGATGACGTCGGAAGGCCGAAACTAGTCGGGATGAGAGCAGGCATGTACTGCATCAACTGATCACAAGTAGATTGATTGAGTACCACATTAAGTGGGAAGTATTTGTGCCAAGAGGGTCTATACTGAAGTAGGACCCTCTTAATGTGAAAGATTTTAATTGCATATTTGCACACTTATGCTCAAATAAAAGTGTCTTCTATATTTTTCCACTGAGAGATTCCCTTTTCATTATATCCTGTGTACAGAGCTGCACACTTACTGCACCTATATGGGATCTCTAGACATGGAAGAGCATTCTGGTAGCTATCTGATGTGGACCACATGGCACTGCTGAATGACTGCTATACTTTGATTTGGTGTCCAGGATACGTCTTGCAGTGGCTGCTGTGTGACTTGTGTAGTTTAATTAGACTACCAGTGTGAGGCGCTTCTGTTTTTAAGACTGCGCTTGATGTGCAATAGTCCGACTCTCTGGAATTCGACCCCAGTTATGTTCGACCACCTGCTACAACAGGAGAAAGCTGTCAACCAGTATCTCTACAACTACAGTAGAAGGACACACTCTGGGGAGATGGGGATGTTCTGGCCGAAGAACTGGACACTCATGCAAAATGCCTGCAGGCTCATGCGGCCATTTAAAGAGGTGACAAACATGGTGAGTCGCAGTGAAGGTACCATCAGCGACTTGAACCCGTACGCTTTCTTCCTGCCGTGCGTAGAGTGGTGGATCAAGCTGTGGACGAGCGTGAACAGGAACAGGAGGAAGAGTTGTGGGATCAATTCTCATCAGAACAAGATCTTTCCTCAACTCCTGCGGCAGCACAGAGGGGGAGGAAGAGGAGGAGGAAGAGTCATGTGGGGAAGAGGAGTCAGACTCAGATGATGAGGAAGGTTCTTCTGACGCCTCCTCCAAAAAAAAAAAAAAAAAAAACCTTCCTCATCATCGGAGTCTGACTCCTCTTCCCCACACGACTCTTCCTCCTCCTCTTCCTCTCCCCTCTGTGCTGCCGCAGGTGTTTAGGAAACATCTTGTTCTGATGAGAATTGATCCCACAACTCTTCCTCCTGTTCCTGTTCACGCTCGTCCACAGCTTGATCCACCACCCTATGCACGGCACGCTCCAGGAGAAAGCGTACGGGATCAAGTCGCTGATGGCGCCTTCACTGCGACTCACCATGTTTGTCACCTCCTCAAATGGCTGCATTAGCCTGCAGACATTTCGCATGAGTGTCCAGTTCTTCGGCCAGAACATCCCCATCTCCCCAGAGTGTGTCCTTCTACTGTAGTTGTAGAGATACTGGGTGACAGCTTTCTCCTGTTGTAGCAGGCGGTTGAACATAACCAGGGTCAAATTCCAGGGAGTCGAGCTATCGCAAATCAAGCGTCTCACCAGCAAGTTGTTTCTCTGAATATCGGCAAAGCATGCCATGGCCGTGTAAGACCGCCTGAAATGCCCACACAACTGCCTGGCCTGTTTCAGGATGTCCTGTAAGCCTGGGTACTTCGACACAAATCTCTGAATTATGAGATTCAGCACATGTGCCATGCAGGGTACATGTGTCAACTTTCCCAAATTCAAAGCGGCAATGAGATTGCTGCCATTGTCACACACCAGGTTGCCGATCTCCAGTTGGTGCAGGGTCAGCCACTGATCCCACTGTTTGTTAAGAGCAGCAAGGAGAGCTGCTCCAGTGTGACTCTCCGCTTTGAGGCAAGACATGTCTAAGACACCGTCGTACCTGGCATGCAGCATAGGCCCTGGGGAGCTGGGGCTGTGTAGCTGGAGAGGAGATCGCAGCACCAGTAGAGTTGAACTGCAATGACCTTATTATCATGAGTGTGCCCCCTCCCCCTGAGACACTCATATAGCCGGCGGTCACTGCTTCCTTGTGATACGCAAGCCCCTTCACTGCAGCAAGGTAATGATCACGAAGGGGAATTGGCACATGTACATGCCTTTTGTTTTGTTGTTGCAGCTGCAGTGCAGCCAGAAAAATTAGGCAGGCATGTACACGCACCAGAAAAATTATTATAGCAGCCGATGCTAGTAGCGGCCTTAAAAGTTCAGGAATCCACCTGGAGTCCTGGACCCTGTTGGTGGTGACGGAGAAGGCAGTCAACCGGCCTGCGGGCAGAGATGCTGTGTGGGGAGTGACTTAGTCTTGGGGCAGGCAGTCACACGGCATGCAGGCAGAGATGCTGTGTGTGGGGACTGACTTAGTCTTCGAGCAGGCCTGAGCGTGCTTTGCAGACCAGGCATCCATGGTCAGATGAACCCTTGACCCAACGCTGTGTGCCAGAGATGTCGCCACTCGCCTTTCAACATCACGGTACAGTTTAGGTATCGCCTTTTTTGAGAAAAAAGCGGCCTGGTATCTTCCACTGCGGTGTGTGGCTTTGGTTTTGTGTGTGCTGCTTTTCCTTAGGTGGTCATCCCATTGCAGTTTTTGCTTTGTAATCATGAACCTTTGTAAGGTACTAAAGCTAGTAGTCCCTACACGGGTCTTGGTCTTTCCACGGCTCAATTTTTGGTGGCAGAGAGTGCAGATGGAATTGCTCTCATCTGAGGCAGACACACAAAAAAATTTCCATGCTGCTAAGCCCTGGGATGATGGCACTTTGGTGATGGCTGCCGACGGAGTGTTAAGTGGGGTACCAGAATCAGAGCAGGCGGAGGAAGATATGTCACGATTCCATGCAGGAGCAGAGGGAGATGAGGTGTTCTGTGTTAAATAGTCAACTACATCCTGACAATATTGGGGATTGATGGCATGTGCCTTCTTCTGAACACTGTACTTTGGTTAAGGGCTGCACGAAATCACGAGTCGACAGCGCAACCTCGAACAGACCTGCCAGGTGGCCTGCCTCTGCCTTTTGTTTTGTCCATATTGGGGGGGATGAAGTGAAAGGTATGCACTGACTTGACTAATACAATGTGCAGTCACACAGGTGTAGTTAACAAGTATGCACGGAGTGGTGTATCACACTGCGTGCACTCACGTAGGTAGGTGGGTGCACTGAACACAACAGGTAGGTATATTCAGTGATGGGTATTACAAATGTGCACCTGTTACACACACGTACCATGAACAGGTACAGTGACTGGTGGTATTAAATATCACACTGCGTGCGCTCATGTAGGTAGGTGGGTGCACTGAACACAACAGGTAGGTATATGCAGTGATGGGTATTACAAATGTGCACCTGTTACACACACAGGTAACGCCGTGATCAGGTGCAATGACTGGTGGTGTTAACGATGCGTGCGCTCACGTAGGTAGGTAGGTAGGTAGGTAGGTGCACTGAACAGTGAACAGGTGCAGTGATTGGGATGGGATTACAAATCTGCAGCTGCCTGTCACACACACACAGGTAGTCACTGAATGTGCTAGGCTTGGCAGTGGCACAGTAGAAATTACACCAAAGGCCAGTTGTGACTGACTGACAGGGCTGTATATAACGCAAGTGGACCACACAAAAAAAATAATAGATCACAAGAACCAGATTAGCTCTCAAAAGAGCTGTTGAGGGGTGCTTTTTTAGCAATAAGAATCAGCAAGGAGCTAGCTAACAAGCCTATGAGAGTCTGCAGCATCTCTCCCTTCTCCAATTACTACAGGCACACGATTGAGTCCAATGGCTGACGCTGCCTGCCTTTTATAAGGGGGTTATCTGTACTGCTCAGTGTCCGGGGCATTTGTCACCAGGCAGAAATTACATTGCATTCCTAAACTGGAGGCATAAAATGCTTTAAACATATTTCATGAGTATACATGGATCAGGTAGTGTAAGTAGTGTACTGCTTCACACTGACAGACCAAACTCAGTGTTTAACGCACCGCAAACAGCTGTTTGTGTAGTGATGGCCTTAATTGATGTGCATGTTGGCGAGAGTGCAGGCAATGGCAGTTTTCCAGTTCATATGGTCAGGTTGAGGTAGCTCAATGACAGAACAACAGTGACTGTCCAGCTGATCGAATTTGCTCTGTCCACAATGAAGCAATGACCTTATTATCTTGGGTATGCCCCCAACACACTCATATAGGTCATTGTTTCATTGTGGTACGCAAGCCCCTTCACCGCAGCAAGGTACGGATCACAAAGGGGAATTGACACATGTGCGTGCCTTTTGTTTTGTTGTTGTAGCCACAAGGCAGCCAGAAAAATTAGGCATGTACACACACCAGAAAAATTATTGGTATTTTTGGTAGCGGCCACTGCTAGCAGCGGCCTTGAAATTCAGGAATCCACCTGGAGTCCTGGACCCTGTTGGTGGTGGCAGAGAAGGCAGTCAAGCAACCTGCAGACAAAGATTCTGCGTGGGGACCGACTTAGTCTTCAGGCAGGCAGCAGCGGCATGCAGGCAGAGATGCTGTGTGGGGACTAACAGTCTTAGTCTTCGGGCAGGCAGTAGCCCTCCGGGATCCAAACCTCATTCATTTGTCTGCCTGTTATTTTTTCCATATTGGGGGGTATGCACAGTAGTACTAACAATATTCAAAAGTGGTAGACAGTGGGCTTGATTCACTAACCGGCGCCGTTAGCGGCGGAGTGAAAAGCCACTTAGTGCCCCATAAGTAGCTTTGCGCGCACTAACAGCCACGTAAATCTACTTCGCGCACAGCCCTGCTCAGTGCGTGCGCAGTGCGGTGCGCCGTAATAGTGTGCAGTGCAACGATAACGTCGCACCCGCTGCCCTGTACACGAAAACGGCGCCTCGGTGTCCCTGAAGTGACACCTTGATGCATACAATGCGCCGTTTTTGTTGCTAAAGGGTAGCGGGTCCGACGTTATCGTCGCACCGCACACTATTACCGGTGCACCGCGTTGCGCACGCACTGAGCGGGGCTGTGCGCAATATGTGGGCGCAAACCTCCTATCACCCTGGTTTGTGCCCACAATGTATTTAGCCTCACTAACCGGCTTAGCGCCGGTTAGTGAAATCAAGCCCAGTGTGTGTAATAACAAAGAGGCACACAATCAGTATTAAAAACACAGGTGTGTGTGTGTGTGTGTGTGTGTGTGTATCACTGGGCTGTGTACACCCAGAGAGAGATATCCTATAGTACTTTCAATCACAAATACAGTTGCAAGCTAAGCACTGCTCACGATACACAGTGTGCTGGCTTGCTTGCAATAGTTAGAAGAGTATAGTAGAACTACAAGGGCCAGCAGCTGACTGTGGCCTGTATGAAGTGTGTAATCCACACAGATATCAATAACAGATACATTTACAAGCTAAGCACAGCTTATAATGATAGACAGTGTGCTGTCTTGTAATAGCTAGAGGAGGATAGTAGAACTGCAAGGCCCAGCAATTAATGTGGCCTGGCCTGTATGCAGCTTCTGACACACACACACACACACACACACACACACACACACACACACACACACACACACACACACACACACACACACACACACACACACACACACGTAGAATAGATCAATATGAGTCCTCTCAAAAGGGCTTTTGTTTTGGGGTGCTTTCAGCAATAAAGAACAGCCTAGCTAACTGTCCCTGTTTCTCTGTGGGCTACATGCAGTGTTTCACCCACAAAGTAAGCTATGGTATAGTACATTAAATCACACAAATACAGTGGAAAGATATGCACTGGTATAATACAGTGTGCTGGTGGGCGGACTACAAATTCCAGCTGGCAATTGTGGGCTGTATCTATGCAGAGTCACCCACAAACAGAGCTATGGTATAGTAAGTTAAATCACACAAATACAGTGGAAAGATATGCACTGGTAATACAGTGTGCTGGGCCTGGCACAGTACAGCAAGGGCCAGCTGCGACAGACAGGGCTGCATATATGCAGTGTCAATGGGCTCGATTCAGTAAACGGTGCTAACCCAGTTAGCACGCCTAAAGGCTTTGGGCGTGCTAACTAGGGTGCTAAGTAGTTAGCACATACAAACTACTTAGCACCGTAGTTAGCACATGCAAACTTAGCACCGTAGTTAGGACATGCAAACTATTACTTAGCACCGTGCTAACTAGGGTGCTAAGCTCCATGGTTAGATACCCCTGGTCTTGCTAATTATGATCTTGTAACAGATAGAATATTTGGAAATTTAAATTCAATCTGAGCTCTATATATTATGTGACGATCATTATATTATTGTTAACAATACCTCTCATCTTCCACAGTGATAATTGATGCTGAAGCTACTGTTGGAAAAGTTAGGAGGCGCACTGCTACACTGCATATTCTGTTATATGTTCCTTTTTTTTGTTGAATAAACACTGATTTTTTTTTTAAAACTAGGCTGCGTAGTAGTTTACATGCGCTAACTACGGTGCTAAGTAGTTTACATGTGCTAACTACGGTGCTAAGTAGTTTACATGTGCTAACTTCTTAGCACGTGCAAAGCATGTTAGCACATGCAAAGTGGCTTTTCACTGGCGTGCTAACACTTAGCACCCTTTTCTGAATCAAGCCCAATGTCACACACACACACACACACACACACACACACACACACACACACACACACACACACACACACACACACACACACACACAAAAACAGCAGAAGAATATTAGCCCTCAAAAGAGCTTCTTGGGGTGCTTTCAGCAATAAATGTCAGCGAGGAGCAAGCTAACAAGAGCCTAACTAACACTTTCCCTATCTCTAACAATATATCTCCCTTCCTCTCACTACAGCAGTAGACAGAGACTGAGAACATGGCCGATGCTGCTGCACAGTGCTGCTCAGCAAGATTTTGGATATCTGAGTTACCCAGATAATCAGAACTTTTTCCACTATCCAAACCGGATTCGGATTCCGGATACCTGGGCCAAATCCGAATAGCCCTATCCGAGTTATTGCGGATATCAATCTGAAAATCCGGAATCCGTCGGATACTAAGGTCGGATATCCGAATCCGGGTACTGCAACCATGGAGATGATGTCCATGACGTCATTGAGCCAATCAGAGGCCTCCCAACCTAAGCCCAAGCAACCAATCACAGAGGGGAACCCTGGCCAGTCCCTCTTGTATTTAAGTATATAAGTAGGGGGGCCATGATGAGAATCTCACCCTTGCTTTGTGACTGCCACTGAGAGACAACTCCAGTGCTGTTTGGCTAAGCAAGTGCACTATCACACTGTGAAACCCAGCGTTTTTACACATAAACACCTTCACTACTGTTATATTGTGTTCTAGTTAGCTAGTCTGTGTAATTTGTTAGTGTCAGTCAGTCAGACTTTGAGCTGCAGCAGCTGCTAGGTCCTGTGTCTGTGTGTGCTGTGCACAGTCCAGGCCTCCTGCTGCTGGCTGGCCTGCTATTAGCCTTAGCTAGCTAGTAGTTACAGTATAGGTAGGTAGGATTACTGTGTTATTGTGTAGTTACAGCAGTGCTATTAGTTGTTAGAGAATCAGAGTAGTACTGTGTTAGCTACTACAGATTATTGCAGTGCTGCTGTGCTGCTGACTGAACAGTGAGCAGTGTCAGTGTGTCTTGTTCTACTCTGCTGTCTCCCCAATGGTCATCACTGGCGTTTACAACATTTTGTGAACTGTAATACCAAATTTGTGGTCTACCTTCTATTGTGTCCTTGTGGCGCATTCTATATAGGCAAGACCGGACGTGAATTGAAGTCTAGAATTGGCGAACATATCGCCAATATTAAAAGCATTGCATCCACCACACCCGTTGCGAGGCACTTTAGATCTGAGCACTGTGGTAGGGCCTCAGGTATACGTTTTGTCGGTCTCGACCGTATACATACTACGATCAGAGGGGGTAACTTCGATCGCCTACTGTTACAGAAAGAATCCAGGTGGATCTACGAGTTAGAGGCCACTGAATATCCTGGCCTTAATGAAACGGTCGGCTTTGCGGCCTTTCTGCCTAACTGATGCTCATCACTTTTTCCTACCTGTCCTGCTGTCCCTTTCCCTGCCCCCCTCCGCTGCTCTGCTCCTCCACTGCCCCCTGTGTTTGCGGGCTTGTTTATGCTCCGAACTGTTACCTCCATGTGTTTTCCCCTGTGACATTCGCCGTTTATAGCTGGCATATGCTGTTGCTTAGTTTTTTTGCTCTTTGAGTGCGCTGATTTCTCGCACGGTTTGGATCTTGGCACTGTGTTTTCACAGTTCCCCTTGATCCAACTTCTTTAGTCGCCTATGGTAGCATGACAATATTTGCTGACTCTGAGCTATGTTATATATACATTCCTCTGGTTTGTTTGTGTCTGTTGTGTTTGCTTGATTTTGCACTACTTTATTTTCATATATGTTTGGTTGTTTACACATATATAAATAAAAAAATTATTTTGTCCTCGTGTGCCGCCATATGGCCCCCTTTCTCCTCGCCCCCGCCTTGCCCTCTCACGTTTTTTTGCCATCCTACGTATCAGGCCGACTTAATTTGTCTGGCCTGCTTATTGGGCTCTGGTGGGGGCAAGGCTGAGCTGCGTGTCCGTCGCCGCGTTAGTGCGCATGTGTACGCGTGCGCGTTGGTTGACGCGTACGTAATTACGCATGCGTGTGTGCGCGCGGCTGATGACGCTGCCCTATAAGGAGCCTCGGGCGGCACACGTCTCTAGCCACGCCTCCCTTCGAAAAAGCCGGTAGACCCGGCGAAACATGTCAGGGCTGCCGGCGTGGTGCTAGCACATGACTGCCTTGCTCTGCCACCCGCCCACCCTTCGCATCCACCCTCTGCGGGCCTGAGGCACTTTTCTGACCTCCACCTGGAAAGGCTACTAGCTTCCTGCACACATGGGACTCTGCCATATGGGACTCTGCTTGATCATTACAGCCATTACAGCCTGCCACACCAGCATATTGGACCTGACTCCTTTACCGGATTCCTAATCATTTCCCCAGCCTTGGGCTTCTACACATGGGGCTGAGCGACTAGACAACCTTCAGGAGCTAACTGGACTCCGCATCGCTGTACCAGGATTGGGTATAGTATGGCTCATGCTTTATGCCATTCCTTTTGATCTGTGCTTGTTGCTACTTGCATTCCATCTGTCCATGCTGGCTGTGCTGTTTCATCTGAACTGTTGATTTGAAGATGCGATATTGGCTTTCTAGCCTCTGCTGGATGCATTGACTCATTCTGCTTCTGTTATCTGTACCGGCCTGCTTCAACCATCATTTTTCTATTACCCCCATTTTTTACTACATACTTGTCTAGGCCTATCTTTATATGTTATTTGGGATCCCTGACCACACTAGGTGGTCTCAGGCAGTGGTGTGTTTGATGTGTGATTGGTGGCCGAGCGTGGCTTCTTGGCAGGTTACATTGGTGCTTTTTTAATATGCTTAATTATAATATTAATAAATTTTTTGTAAATTTTCACTTATTTTTGGATTTTGTTATTTGTGACATATGCTCCCCAACCCTCCTTTTTCCTTACATTTACGTTCTACTCTGCTGTCTGTCACACCGTGCTGATTCAAAGTCCAAGCCCGCTATTAATAAAGTACAAGTACCCCATAAATCATCTGTGACATCACATATCTTGTACTATGTCTGGCACTGGCAGCCGGGGGAGGGTCAGCAAGGCCAAGATGAGAGGGAGCAACATCACGGCCTCCGTCAGCAGTTCTGCCGCATCAGTCTCCATTCCGCCGCTACCCACTGGCCATCCAGCTGTTAGGGGGAGTCACGCTGCAGAGACACAGCAGCGTGTAGCGGCCATTTCCAAGCAGGGTCGGCGGCACAAATTGAAGGAGAAAGATGCCGCGCCTGTGTGATGCAGCTGATGGTGGATGACGAGCAGGCCACCACCAGCCCTACAAAACACATTCTGGACGTAATAGGCTTTGTGTAGGAGTCTGAGATGGTGACGGTGGTTATTGGGGGGGAGTCCGTCCATGATGTGTCAGCAGAAGAGGAGTTTGAGGCGGGCTCATCATCCCAGCAGTTGTTCAAGGAGGGGCAGTATGATGACGAGATGAAGGACCAGGACTACCATCCACAGGAGGGGGATGTCAGCTCTGACTCTGAGGAGGATAATGTGTCAGTGGGTCTGGCACGGAGGATCAGCATCGCTGACATTGGCAGGAGAAGCAGTGGGCATGGAATGCATGACCCTCAGCCTGCTGCTTCATCTGCCACTACTACCACCAGCTGCACCACTCAACCCCAGGCCCCAACCACCACAGGGATAAAATCATCAGCAGCATCCCATTCTGGGCGTAAGGGAAAATTGCACTCCCCAATCTGGCAGTTTTTTCATCTGTCCTCACTGGAAAGCAAGTTTGTGACTTGTAATGTGTGCCATGTGAAGCTAAGCAAAGGGTCTAACCCCTCCAACTATGGCACCTCCAGCTTCATAAACCATCTGGAAAAAAAGCACAAACAAGAGCACGAGGCATTCAAGAGGCTGAAGGAAGCTGGCGCTGGCCCTCCTGCCAACACTGAGGCCTTTTCAGGCAGCCAGTCCTCCTCAGTGGTCTCCTCTGCTCCTTCCTCGGGAAGCCAAAAATGCCACCAGACCCTGCTGAGCGAGTCCTTCGTGATCAGGGCTCAGCCTCCCTCGCATACGCCAGCTGAATGGCCTGCTTGCACGGGCCATGTCCTCCCAGCTCTTCCCTACTCGTTTGTGCAGGAGGGGAGCCAGATGCGTGCACTCCTGCAGTGCGCAGCGCCGGATTGGCCAATCCCCAGCTGGTATTACTTTGCACTCAGTGCTATCCCAGCACTGCACCAATTTGTAAAAGCCATCGTGGAACGTGGGCTTGACCATGCGGTGGGTGAGCAGTTCCATGTGACAATGGACTCATGGAGCAGCCGGTTCAGGACAGGCCACTATTTGTCCTTCACCGCTCACTGGGTCAGTTTGGTGGAAGTGGGTGAGGAGGGGACAGCAGCAGCATCGTCACCCCAGTGGGTTCTGCCACCCCGCAGCAGGGTCAGGGGAAGTGCAGCAGGTTCCAGCTCTGATCCGGTTCCATCCTCTGGCAAACCCACCGCCAAACACCCCAGCCTCAGCAGCGCGAAGGCCCACCACTGCCAAGCGCTGCTGGAGACAGTCAGCTGGGGGAAGAACAGACTGACGGCAGACCACGTCCTGGCCAAACTCCAAGAGCAGGAGAGGAGTTGGCTGACCCCCAAAGCCCTGAAAGTCGGAGAGGTGGTGGCCGACAATGGGGCCAACCTCTCTGCCACCATCCACCAGGGAAACCTCAACCACATCCCCTGTCTGGCCCTTGTCCTGAACCTGGTGGTGCAGAAATTCCTGCACACCTACCAGGGGATGGACACACTTTTTGGAGTGGCAAGGAAAACCGTGGGTAATTTTCGCCGCTCGGGTGGTGCCACAGCATCCCTGAAAGCCGTGCAGCTGGAGCTGAACCTCCCACGGCACCGGCTCATCATAGACATTCCAACATGCTGGAATTCCACCCTAGCAATGTTGGAATGTCTGTTTGAACAGAAGTGGGCTGTCAACCAATTCCTGGCCAGAGCCATCATGGAGGCCACCTTGCCCGGGACCGGCACCACCCACCTCCCGGACATCATCCTCAGTGCTGCTTGGTGCTGGCACCTTTCTTGGAGGCCACCAACATGGTCAGCCGGGACCGTGCGTTGCTGTGTGAGTGGGTGACCATTGAGCACATGCTGGACAAGGCCCTCTATGCTCTGCTGGAAGTGGGAGAGGCAGCATTGATCCAGCAGGAGCAGCAGCCACCTGCACAGTCCACCTCTGTGCGGCAGGAAGAGGAGGTTGAGGAGGACTTGCAGTTTGAGGAGTTGGAGGTCCCTGACCATGAAGATGAGGGGGCAAAGCTGCAGTGGTGTGGGGGGGAGCAGGAGGAGGCTCAGGAGTCAGAGGAGGAGGACAGCACTGTTATCTCGGGGGGTGCCGAAGATGTATCAGCAGAGATGGCGTCCCTGTTCCCCATGGCAGTGCACATGCTGCAGTGCCTGCGCAGTGACCCAAGAGTGAAGCAGATACAATAATAAAAATACAATAACATTTCTATAGCGCTTTTCTCCCATAGGACTCAAAGCGCTTAGGCTCTCTCAGATTCAGTAATTAGTAGGATGAAGTATTCACACAACAAAAGTTATATTTCTGCAAATGCCAAACTGAACAGGTGGGGTTTCAGTCTGGATCTAAACACGTCCAGGAATGGAGCTGTCCTGATCTGTTGAGGTAAGGAGTTCCAAAACGTAGGGGCAGCATGACAGAAGGCTCTGGGACCAAAAGTTTCCAAGTGGACTCTGGGTATGACTAGATTATTAGAACCTGTTGATCTGAGAATGCAGGGATTGCTACGCTGCTGCAAGATATCTTTCATGTATCTAGGGCCTAGATTATTCAGGGATTTAAATGTCAGTAGGCCGATCTTGAATAGGCCCCTCTATTCTATAGGTAGCCAGTGAAGGGAGTGCAGGACTGGCGTTATGTGGCAGTGACGGGGTTGGTTGGTTAGCAGTCTGGCAGCAGTATTCTGTATCAGCTGTAGGCGGTACAAGTCCTTTTTTGGAAGGCCAGTGTAGAGAGCATTGCAGTAGTCCAGTCGGGATGTGATGAAGGCGTGGACTAAGGTTGGTAGATCTTCTGGGGGTATGAGGTGCTTGATTTTTGCAATGTTCTTCGGGTGAAAATGGGATGATTTCACCACAGCAGAGATTTGAGTTCTGAAGTTTAAATCCCCATCAATTAGAACTCCCAGGCTACGCACATGATCAGAGCTGTGTAGATCCGTGCCTCCTATTCCCAGTGGTGAAGACTGCAAGTTAAGTTGTTTTGTTATCATGCTCTGCCCTCCAATCAGAAGGACTTCAGTTTTGTCTGCATTTAGTTTCAGCCAGTTGTCATTCATCCATTTCTGTAGTTCACGTAAGCAGGCGTTTATAGTTAGAGTTGGGTCTGTCACACCAGGCTTGAAGGAAAGATATAGTTGGGTGTCGTCTGCATAGCAGTGGTATGTCAGGCCATGTTTTTGGATTAGTTTTCCCAGCGGTCACATGTAAATCGTGAAAAGCAGGGGGGAGAGGATTGAGCCCTGGGGCACCCCATACTTAAGTGATACAGGGGTGTACAGGAAGGGCCCCATAGACACTTTGTGGGTTCTGCCACTCAAGAAGGATTGGAACCACTGAAGAACTATGCCATCAATGCCGCAGTATTCCTGTAGCCTGTTTATCAAGATGTCATGGTCAACTGTATCAAAGTGATATCAGCGCTCAACAGGCATCAACCAAAACCTCCAACATTAATACATATGTGTATACAAAACCTCCCCTGTGTTCACACACACACTGTTATCTACTAAAAGTGATATGACATCACAGTATAAATTATTTCAGTCCGTAAGAATGGCAACACAGTTCTCAAAATTGGGGAAAGTTGTGGGTTCTAGTTCATAGTGCCTGATCCCGGATTTACAGACTCCTGTCACAACAGCATAGGGAATCCTCATCAATAAACGATTATGCTCACCAGAACGCAGTGCCAATCATAACAGTTGGCTCTTTCGCATGTGGCCCAGCCAGCGCTGCTATCCTCCGCGTTCTCAGCCGCGTATCAGCCGCACATCAACCGCACATGTAAAAGAAATGCTTCTATGGTGTAGTATGTTATTCCAGAGTGCACACCCTTAAGTGCCTAACATACAAGCCCTTTCAGGCTGTGACCCAGCACCGCTCTCTCTTTCGCACTCAGGCTCCAATAAATAAGCCTCTAACCAGATGCTTTGGCTGACCGATCAAGACCAGCAACAACGCTTATGAACAGTCTCCTCTTTAGCTTTGCTTCTCAAGTAGTACAGCACCTTTAAACTCAAACAAATACTTCCATAGCGTAACACCGGAGGCTAACCACGGAGGGAGACGCTGAACCTCGAGGACTGTTTTACTGATATGCGCATTTTTACTGGGACTTTGTGAGTGCAATTTTAAACTTTTTTAAATGGAATAAAAACGGTGTTACGCTATGGAAGTATTTGTTTGAGTTTAAAGGTGCTGTACTACTTGAGAAGCAAAGCTAAAGAGGAGACTGTTCATAAGTGTTGTTGCTGGTCTTGATCGGTCAGCCAAAGCATCTGGTAAGAGGCTTATTTATTGGAGCCTGAGTGCGAAAGAGAGAGCGGTGCTGGGTCACAGCCTGAAAGGGCTTGTATGTTAGGCACTTAAGGGTGTGCACTCTGGAATAACATACTACACCATAGAAGCATTTCTTTTACATGTGCGGTTGATGTGCGGCTGATACGCGGCTGAGAACGCAGAGGATAGCAGCGCTGGCTGGGCCACATGCGAAAGAGCCAACTGTTATGATTGGCACTGCGTTCTGGTGAGCATAATCGTTTATTGATGAGGATTCCCTATGCTGTTGTGACAGGAGTCTGTAAATCCGGGATCAGGCACTATGAACTAGGACCCACAACTTTCCCCAATTTTGAGAACTGTGTTGCCATTCTTACGGACTGAAATAATTTATACTGTGATGTCATATCACTTTTAGTAGATAACAGTGTGTGTGAACACAGGGGAGGTTTTGTATACACATATGTATTAATGTTGGAGGTTTTGGTTGATGCCTGTTGAGCGCTGATATCACTTAAATTATAGGTCTTGTAAAGGGCATACACCCCTTATCGATAGTAGCGCACCAGGAATAAGGATTGTTTTTGTGCAAAAGAGAGGAGCGCACTGAATTCTTTATCATATAATCTACAACTGTATCAAAGGCTGCAGAAAGGTCTAGCAGTATAAGGATCGAGCACTCTCCTCTGTCTCTTGCCATGAGCAGGTGGTTGCATATTTGGATGAGGGCAGTTTCAGTGCTGTGGTGTTTCCTGAAGCCAGACTGGAATGGGTCATAACTGTTGTTTTGTAGGATTTTGGCTTCTAGCTGGAGGTAAACAGCTTTTTCAAATAACTTGCCCAGAAAGGGAAGGTTAGAGACAGGTCTGTAGCTGGTCATTGCATCTGGGTCCAGGGAGGGTTTTTTGAGGAGAGGCCTGATGATTGCTTCCTTCAGTAAAGCTGGAAATATCCCTGATTGTAAGGAACAGTTAACAATTTTGAGGAATACCGGTACGAACAGGTCAGGGCAGTTCAACATGAACTGTGTTGAGCCAGAGTTTTTCCACTGTGCGGAACAGTTGAGCTGGTCTGTTAACTGCATTTGCAATCTCTTGTGATAGAAAGGATGATTTTTTTCCCGTGATTACCTTTTGGTAGCTCTTCAAGTGGAGGATTAAGGCATGTTTGTCTTCTGGGGACTGAGATTTGCGCCACAGTCTCTCAAGTTTTCGGCCTTGATATTTGGTGCGCAGAGGAGCAATGGTCTCAAAGGTGGAGGACACACATTTGTTGTATTTAAACACCAGAGTATCAGGGTCCAAGCTGGAGATGCGTACTTGGGAGGACATCTGGATCACCCTGATGCTAGACCCACGGCTGAAGGGGAAGCTGGCTCAGTTCCTGCCTGGAGGAGGAGGGATCAGGGACTTGCAGCGGATTCTGGTTCAGTGCTTGGAGGAAGCCTTCCCCCAGACTCCCACCCCCCCTGCTGTCACAGTCCAGCCAGCACAGCAGCAGGTGCCTGCATACAGCAGCAGCAGGCGCCCAACAAACCTGCTGTCTCTCACAAAGGCGCTCTATACCATGTCAGTTCTGCTGCCTACAGAGGAGGTGCCTGCAGCAGCATCCGGCTCTCAAAGCCAGAACCAGCACCTGACCCGGGTGGTGGCAGACTACATGGGGTCCTACAGCGGGCTTGACATCAACACCCCTGTGACAAGACAAGACAAATAACATTTATATTGCGCTTTTCTCCTGGCGGACCCAAAGCGTTGTGGACCCCTTGGATTACTGGGTCAAGCACCTGGATATCTGGAGCAAGCTGGCACAGTACGCCCTGGAAGTGCTGTCCTGCCCGCCTTCCAGCATGCTGTCAGAAAGGTACTTCAGTGCGGCTGGTGGCGTGGTCACAGAGAAGTGCTCTTGTCTGTCCCCCCAGTCTGTGGACAGACTGACGTTTCTGAAAATGAACCAGGCTTGGGTGGTTGGTGAGTTCCTGGCCCCTGTTGTTGTCAATTGGCAAAAAGGGGAAAGGAAGTGGCTGAGTGGGAATCACTATGCCTGCCTTAACACCACCCTTTACCACCACAATCTCATGGCTCTGTCTTCAGTAATAAGCCTGGTTCAATTTTTTTTTACAGCCGTGGTACCAACACTAGGTGCCATGGTGATTATCTGAACACAATTGCTGTGTAATTTTTTGGAGGTGTCTGGGATGATAACCGTGCTGTCCCAGTTGTGCGGTTGGACTTTGGACACAATGTGGGCTGCAAGTCCGCTGTCTGGATGTTAATTGACAGCCATTTTTTGATGCTACATGCCTCATTTACACTAAAAAATGTTTTAGAAGAAATTTAAAGGCCACTTCCGGTTTTCTACTTGGGTATCTGAATCCGGGCGGATATCTCCGATTCTGGTCCGGATATCCGAATTGGATTCGGGTACAAAAAAGTTTGAATTCCGATATCTGATTCGGATCGGATTTCTAGGTATCCGGATCCGAATTCTATTTGGATTTTGAAAAGGGTATCCAAGCACCACTGCTGCTGCATTTTTAAAGGGGGGCGGGGGTCCAGGAGGGAGAGCAGCCTTATAGGCTGCCATGTGTCTGCTGACTGTGATCTAGAGGTTAGCCCAATGACAAGGTATAGCGGGCGGGTCGAACGCGCTATGTGTTCGCTACCCGCCGCGGACAGCTGAAATCCGTGTGAACTACCCATCGGGTGAACTGTTCAGGCCATCTCTAGCTGTCACTTTAACTGATTTTCTGAAAAACTTTTGGTGTGTCAGACATTACAGACATTACACACAGTGGGCCTGATTCACAAAGCGGTGCTAACAGTTAGCACCGTGGTGAAAAGCCCTTTATCATGCCTAAACTCTGTTTAGGCATGATAAGTTTAGGTGTGATAAGTTTAGGTGTGATAAGTTTAGGCATGATAAGTTTAGGTGTGATAAGTTTTTAGGCGTGATAAGTTTAAGCACCAACTGGGTTAGCACCGCAGTGCACAGCTGATCAAAAGTTTTGCGCTAGCAAAGTCTGGTGCACTTTGCATAGAGTTTAATGGCGCTGCTTTGCGTGCGGGACTTTGCGCGCGTAATAAACTTATCTAAACTTAGCATGCCTAAACTTATCACACCTAAACTTATCATGCCTAAACTTATCATGCCTAAACTGAGTTTAGGCATGATAAAAATGGTTATCACGCCTAAAGTCTTTAACTGGGTTATCACCGCTTTGTGAATCGAGCCCAATGTTTAAAACGAACAAAATTAAGCATAGACTTCATAGAACTATAATTTTTGGTTAACAATTTTTACTAGTCACCTGCTATTTATAGTACTGCTTTTTTATTTAATATGTATTCAGTGGTACACCATGTTAGTAATCTTCAAGGGATTGTTCCTCTAGTCACTACACTATCAGACTAGGTTTATGGAAACAAAAAATAGAAAACACAGAAAGAAATATACCATGTTGGGTTTAGAAGCAATCATGTTCTGTGAAAAAAGAGTCCTTGAAAATTAAAAATAGAAGTGTGACAATTACTGAGCTAAGCTTCTCAGAACCCCAGGGTGAGTGCCATCTGAGCCAGGCATCTCCTTGAATGCCGTTAAAATTTATTAATGTCCTAAATCTGGATTGTTTTTCCCACCGCTCTTACACAGCGAGCTTAAAGGGTGATCTACATTAGGTCCCTGGGGCAGGATGTCATCATATGAAGTAGTAACTGCGAAATCCCTGTCTTTGAAGTGGATGATTCTGGTTCACATCCCAGATGTCATCTCCTAGTGACCTTGGGCAAGTCACTTATGTGCCAGAGGCACCAAGATGAAATTGTTAATGCTTCAGGGCAGGAATTCATTGCACTGTCAGAATCTATTTGCTACATTTAAGGGTGTGATTGGAGAAAATAGTACAAATTAGAGATGTTAATTCATAAAACATGTCAGAAACCACCATACATACAAAATCTGTATTGTTTAATACATTCTTAGCAACGATCATCTAATTGGAACTTGGCCTGTTTTAGAAAAGTTATTTTTACCATGGAATTATTTTAATACTGTGGTAAAATTAAACCTGGCTATATCTAACATATCGGCTTGTAATCTTCTATCTTCTGAATAGGACCAGTAATGTTGATTTGAAATGCTTCTGTTTCTAACTGATTGAACGCTTGTTATTCCTCCGCATTTGCAATTAACAAACCTCTGATAAATTCCCTCATTTATTTTTAATCAGAGCACACTTTCCAAGCGTCTCCACACCCAAACATCATGCTGAGGTTGTTAAACATTCTCAAGGAATTATTCATAAGTAACAGTGGTTCCTTTTTTTAAAATTGTCACCCACAACAGAATTAAAGTGACAAAAAAATAACAAAAGCCTGTCACCTTGTGAAGAGAATCAAGAGATACATCAAATGCTTTAATAGAAGCAAGTGCGTCATTATTGTTTAATATTCTCTTTAACAGGTTCGTTGTAAAACATCCCTAATAAAGGCCTAGAAATTGCATTTATACACTTAAAGTAATTCTGAAATGGATCACACAAGTTCAAGTGGTAAGGCTACATATTAATCAGCTTTTCAATCATCCCTGTGGGTTTTGTTTCCTCAATTGAGGATTATTTAACCCTCAGTGGAGTCCCCCAAGTTTAATTTTACTTCATGGTATGGGAATACAGCAATGTCTTCTCCTACTTTTCTAGATGGAGTGATGTTGGTGGTGAGACGTGCCCCTGAAAAACAAGACATCTATGGAATTTTAGATTTGGATTGTGTATTTATTTGTTTATGACAAGTCACTAAGGCATAACTTTAAATTGTACCATCACACTCTATGTACACATTTTAGCATTAGAATAATTTGTAAACGTTTATTCTTGGGATATGCCTTATAAGGCAAATAAATCCCAAATTACTCCTTGTATGTATTAACTTGGATGGGGGTGGCTATTTGGTCACCTTCTTCTTAATAGGGTTATCGGCACCATAAGAAGCCCAATATATTTATACATTCAGGTTCACCACCTCCTCCAATGAAGGCGGAAGCTGCCTTTGTCCTACATGACACAGATATTTATAATGGAGAGATAGATCTGAACTTCAGCATCTGCTTATTTGAATTTAAGGCTGAGCATTTGCATTCCTGTTGATGCAGAACAAAGAATAGATTTGAATCCTCAACAGAAAATTCAGATATTTTACTGTTGGGACACACAATCAGTGCTCTGTGGAGAAATTATGTACAGACACAGACAAATTATATGGCACTTTTCTCGTGGCAGACTCAAAGCGCCAGAGCTGCAGCCACTAGGACGCGCTCTATAGGCAGTAGCAGCATTAGGGAGCCTTGCCCAAGGTCTCCTACTGAATAGGTGCTGGGTCACTTCACAGGCAGAACCGAGATTCAAACCCAGGTCACATGTGCATTTATTTGTTTATGACAAGTCACTAAAGCATAACTTTAAATTGTACCATGCAAGAAATCCTTGAATCTTAAAAAAAACCCTTACATTATTCCAATAACAAATATAATAAATCATGCCCTATCTGATAGTTCGAGTGATCAGATAATTCTGATCGGAAGTGAAATATAATACATCATTCACTACACCATCAACGAACCAATCTTTGTTTCCTATCTATCACAACCGACAAGAAAATACAAATTTTGGTTCCACGTAAATCCAATCGGACGTTTTTTTTATAAGCGTTCATAATCGATTATGCCCATTATTGGAGATTATTTACAACCAATCCGATCACATCCAATCAGATTTATCTAATCGGTGGAATGATTTTTCACAAGAAATTGGACCATTAGTGGCCACCTTAAGCCTCTGACTGAAAAATGTAGTTTCTTCTGGCTCCTCTCTGACATAGCTAGTTGCATGCGTGTTGCAGGTGTGCGACTCAGAAACGACTGAAATCAAAAGATCAAAATCAGGTGGGATTAATAAAAAGAATAAAGAAGGACTCCTCCCCATTATTCATTCTTAAAGGTTCCTAAAAAGATAATTACTTCCTAATTCTATCCTTTGGGTTTCTTACCTAATAAAGTAGAGAATGCTGTTTGCTCCTTACTGATCCTTAGTTACTAATCAGTAAAAAGTTTAATATCATTCATTCATTCCTTCCCCCATTCGCTAAAAAGATGCCAAATGTTTTGTAGCTTCTAGGCTGCCATTACAGCATTTTAACTAGGACAAAAGCAATAAACCTAGTTTGTACAAAAAGAAAAATGCTTTCACATCTCCCTTTTACCCGTTTCTCCCATAAACAAGACAGCTTAGGGTCTGGGTAAGAAAGACAGCAGGCACAAGCTGGCACTTTACACCCAGCACGCTGCTCAGTTTAATTTTATGCCTCTCATCAGCAGGTAGCAATTATTTTCTGCAGAGCAATTCCTCTCTGAATTGGTTGCTGAATGTTTAACATCTGCTTATGGTTACACAGCCGCGGTCCTGTGATGTGCGATTTACCGCCTGTTACACACAAATCAGAGACCAAACTAATCTAAATGGCCCTTAATTGTCTTTTTTTATATATGTATATTTTTTTCAGTTTTTGTTTAATCCTGTAAAATTGCAATATTCCTTTGAATGGTTTTATGAAAGTCAAAAGACATATTTTGAACATTTGGAGCCTGCTTATTGTAGCTGTAAAATGTCTTAAATATGTGCTTGTTATACACTGCCATAAAATACTGACATTATTGAAAGACCTTCAGGCATGCTCTCCCATGCCTGCAAAGGTAACGGTGCACGCCCTGCATTCTCTTCTTTAATTAGAAAATGTGATGCCTTCTAACATTGCCAGGAGAAGCTTCTCTGGGAACATACATGATGGTACCATTTTACACGTGAAAAGAGAACATCCAAAGTATATCCTAATTACATTATCACAGTATGCTTGTAGGTAGTATCGGCCTGTCTGGCTCTAAATAAAATTATTTTAGATAAGTGAAGCAAATCATTGGCACTGCAGCGTGATTCAGAGGGTTGCAACTGGACCATGCAGGGCAGGCTGGCTCACCAATTAACCATGCTCTGACATTGAAAGTACAATATCAACATTGGAGAGAAGAAACGAAAGTCGGCACTGCAAGCAGTTTAGTTTATTCCGAGATATAAAGTGCATCAGCAAAATTGTAACAGTGCAAGCCTGTGCAACGATTCAAAAAGTAGGTGCAAATACCGGTCCTGGTGGGCAGTCAGTGGCGTGGTGGGCGCAGGGCACAACTGCCTAAAACATTTTTAGGCCAGTTAGAGCCAGATAATTATAACTGATAAAGAAGATCCCCAGACAATTAAAGTAAAGATGTGCTCCTATATGTGTATATTTAAATAGAGTTGATTGTACTTTTACTTTTACGTTATCTGTTATCTATCATTAGAGTTGCTGAAAAAAATGGATGATAGATTGTATGGTCCTAGTATTGATCTGTTATTGTTTAATTTTTGGGATATTATTTTTCCAGCCTTATCAGAGAAGAGAACAGATTTAGAATTGTGGAGCATCATTTATGTTGTCATAATCGAACGCAACTCCTGTCTAAACAGAAAGTGTTTCCTATGAGCTTTAAAACGGACCAGAACTCAGAACATCCTCTCTGCTCTAAAAGATAAGCAACAGTATAATAACCTTTTAAGGAAAACCATTTATTTGTTACAGCCCACAGACAAAGGTTTATAATCCTGTGTTTACAAATTGAACACTGGTATAATGTACAGAGTTGCCAATACAAGATTAAAATGAGCTATGAACTCGCCTCTCTCCCCCGGAGCCCCCTCCCCCCCCCCATACCATGGACCATGCGGGTTGGTATAGCTCAGGGTGCGAAGCTCCACTCAGCTGGGGCTCCACATTCTGGCTATCCCAACCTACATGGGGGACATGTGGTTAAAGAGGCTCGGGAGGGGGCCCCATGTCATTTTTTTTTATTTACCCACACTCTGAACATAGAAAAAAAATGTTTTAATGTTTCAAATTGTTTCAAAAGAATAGGTAACGTTTCCAGGGATCCTTATACAGCCATATTGCGGCTGTATATCGATTCCTGGCCAAAGCGTTGCCACTTCCACTAGGTTTCTAAGGGGTCCGTGCGCACTGTGTACGGACCCCCTGGAAACTCCATCATAAAATGAATTGCTCTTTCTTTTGATATATGTAAATTTACACTGCCATTAAGTTGCTACATTATCTGTTACTTACCACATTTAAATATATATTTTTTCCTATTGTATTTTCTTCAATTCTCTCAAAAACCATAAAGTATTTTTGAAAATATGTTTTTTTGTTCTTGTACCCACTGTCTCCCTCCATATACCCTGAAAATTTTGTGTTTCTAGCACTTAAGGGGATTTTGCTATTAACCACTAAATTTGGCAGCTATGTGCCTGCATTTAAAGTCAATGTAAAAAATGCAAACACAATTTAAAAAAAAAAAATTGTGTTAAACGTGCACAGTGAACACCCCTTGTTCGTTGTGAACTAATCGTTGGCAGAACAGTTTGGGCCATCTCTAGTGATGGACTTACCTCCCCAATAAGTGGACACGAACCTGTTGATTTTGGTCAACTTTTCTCTTTATTTATATACTCTACAATGCATTAGCCTCTTGCCGACCACATCCACGCCCATCGGCCGATTGGTGTAAGGTCCTTGGGGCCTGCTCTGCAGGAGATTGCGTGCACTGATGTGCGTGCATCTCCGCTCCACCTTCAGCCTCCCAGCGGCGATTGACATAAGGAGACTGTTAGATAGCGAAACTACCATCTAATTAGCTTGTCCAGTGCTGCAATCTACTTCAGCGCTGTACTGGAGACAGCCATGTGACACGGCTGTCCACCAGGAAGACAGGATAGGAAAAAAATGTAAAAAAAATAGTAACATTTATTTATAAAATAATAAAATAAATATTTATATATAAAAAATAAGCATTAGGGGAGCGACCTGACAATCAGACCCCACAAACAGAAAGCTCTGTTGGTGGGGAGAAAAGAGGGGGTAGGGGGAATCACTTGTGTGCTGTGTTGTGCGGCCCTGCAGCGAGGCCTTAAAGCTGCAGTGGCCCTTTTTAAGAAGAAAGGCCTGGTCTTTATTGGGGTTTAACACAGCGGTCCTCAAGTCCTCTTCACTCCAAACACAAACAGGGTGGATTAATCTGTGCTTTCCATCGATCCCATGCATGAGTTCAGGTCCACTTTAAGGAAAAGGTTACCAGAATCCTGACTTTGACAACATCCAATGTGTGGGGCTTGAGCAAAGATGCAATTAAAGATGTAAAGATGAAATTATTCAAAAAGATTCATTCACACTATTTAACTGTATGCCAATCCTGAGGTAGCTTTTGTGAAAATGTTTTCTGCTTAGGATTTGAGAAGCTTGTTGCAAGGGTAGTATTCCAGCTTTTTAAGATTCTGAGTCCTTCCTTCACTGATTTGTTGATATGTGTGGAGCCATCCCCAGAGATCAGGAGTTTAGTGAGTTACCTCAGTCGTAAGGCAATTGTTGTTCCTGAGGACTTTAGTAAGCAGTTGGAAGGTTCTTCTTAGGGTAAGAGTTGCCTGAGAGAGATCAGGATATATTTGAATGTTTTAAAGGGGTCAGGCAGAGATCTATTTTTCCTGACACCAGAAGGCTTTTTTTTGGTGCTGAAGCACCACAGGGGATATTGTCAGGGATCAAAAGTGGATTTGGGTAGCCTGTAGGTTCTATCTGTTATGAATTGATAGTCCACCAGACCGTGTAGTGTGCATTTAAGCAGGTTAGAGAGGTAGGCCTTGATTTCATTTGGCATTACTTTTTCGCTGACACTGCAAAACTTTAGATTAGAGCATCTGTTACTATCTTCATCATCAGGTAGCTTGGTGTTTAATCATTTTATCTCAGATTTATGCTCTAAAGCTGGCCATACACTAGGCCGATTCCCGCCAGATCGACAGCAGATTCGATCACTGGGATCGAATCTGCTGTCACATCGTTCACGCTACACACCGAATTTCGATCTATCCCGTCCGATTCTGTCGATCGCTCCGTGCGGAAAATTACCGTCGTTCGCCCACGGGTAGGGAGCGCATTGCTAGCGGCGTTCGAGTGCCCGACGACGGATGCAATGGAGTGGCAATACATTACCTGCTCCGCCGGCACGACTGCCCCCGGTCACCGCTGCTCCGTCTCCGGTCTGGTCTCAGGCCCCGGCATGCTTCCCTTCTTTCTGCCCGGCAGGAAGTTTAAACAGTAGAGGGCGCTCTACTGTTTAAACTTCCTGCCGGGTAGGAAGAAGTGAAGCATGCCGGGGCCGGAGACCAGAGCGGAGATGGAGCAGCGGTGACCGGGGGCAGTCGTGCCGGTGGAGCAGGTAATGTATGCGGGGCCGGGGGGGGGGAGCGGAGGCAGCACCACCACCACCACAGATTGTGAACGATTTCATGCTGAAATCGGTTCACAATCTGTTTGCTGTAAAGGTAGCCATACGATCCCTCTCTGATCAGATTCGATCAGAGAGGGATCTATCTGTTGGTCGAATCTGATGGCAAATCGACCAGTGTATGGCTACCTTAAGAGTATACAGTTATCTTATGTTCAGTTGTGAATTAATCCATGTGGTTTTCTGTATTGGATGTTCTATCTCCAAGCTCATCTATTGATTGCTGGAGAGCAGAGGTAATGCAGACTAATTCTTCCATTAATGATCTCTTTATTTAGATCAGCATGTCTCTCATGTTTGTTTGTAAAACCCAAGCAGGTCGTGGTGAAGCACAAATACTAGAAAAGTATAGGGGACTAAAAGAGACTGAAAATCCCTACTACTAAAAAGAAATGCTTTGTGTGATTTGCCTTCTTAAAACAGGAGGTATTTGCGATAATGCAGCTTTAAGTGAACATCTGTGGTTACCCACAATGCACTGCTACTGAATATGCAAATTATCTCTTTATGCCCCTTAACCCAGGCTTACATCCAAAATCGCTGGTGTATAGCAAGTCTATAGAGTTACATTTTACAGAGCCACATCAACCCCACATGCAGACAGCCTTTGTACTGGTCCAAGCCCTATCCCATAGCACCATATCAATCCCTGCCATGCACCAAGTGTTCAAAACAGGCTGTCTGCATGTGGGGCTGATGTGGGGTGGACAGCCTCTATGTTTATCTCAGTGCCCCCCACATCAACTAGATGGATTGCTTGTGTGGCACTTTTTAAATTGCTTTGAAAAGGAGAAGGGGAACAGAGCTGTGGGAGTACATGTCTATCTACTACTTCTGGCAGACAACCCCTTCAAGTTAGAGGTTAGGACACAAAAACTGTAAACATTAAAATACCGTATATACTCGCAAGCAAGCCGACCCGCATGTAAGCCGACCCCCCCACTTTTACCCCAAAAAACAGGAAAAAATGATTGACCCTCATGTAAGCCGGGGGTAGGAAACGCTGGCCGCGTGATCCCCCCAGTATGTCCCAGTATAGCTAGTATAGTGCCCAGTATAGGTAGGTAGTGCTCAGTATAGCTAGTAAAATGCCCCAGTATAGCTAGTATAGTGCTCAGTATAGCTAGTATAGTGCTCAGTATAGCCAGTATAGTGCTCAGTATAGCTAGTATAGTGCTCAGTATAGCTAGTATAGTGCTCAGTATAGCCAGTATAGTGCTCAGTATAGCCAGTATAGTGCTCAGTATAGCCAGTATAGTGCTCAGTATAGCTAGTATAGCTAGTATAGCTAGTATAGTGCTCAGTATAGCTAGTGAAGTGCCCCAGTTTAGCTAGTATAGTGCCCCATTATAGCTAGTATAGTGCCCCATTATAGCTAGTATAGTGCCCCATTATAGCTTGTATAGTGCCCCATTATAGCTTGTATAGTGCCCCATTATAGCTTGTATAGTGCCCCATATAGCTAGCATAGTGCCCCATATAGCTAGCATAGTGCCCCATATAGCTAGCATAGTGCCCCATATAGCTAGCATAGTGCCCCATATAGCTAGCATAGTGCCCCAGTATGGGTGGGTAGGTGGGTGGGTAGGTGCTGTCCCTCCCCGCTCCCCCGCGGCTGCCGCTGCTATTACCTTAGGCGGCGCCGCTTCCTCTATCCCCGTCCTCCTCCGGTAACTCATTCACAGCAGCGCGCCTCTCGCTGCTGTGATGACGAGGAAACCATAGAGAGCGGCTTCCTGTAGCGGCGATGCCGTTACTATGGGAACCGCTCTCTATGGTTTCCTGCGTCATCACAGCAGCGGGGGGCGCGCTGCTGTGAATGAGTTACTTACCGGAGGAGGACGGGGATAGAGGAAGCGGCGCCGCCTAAGGTAATAGCAGCGGCGGCGGCCGCGGGGGGAGCGGGGAGGGACAGCACCTATCCACCCATGAGTTGCAAGCAAGCCGACCCCCCAACTTTTGGCCCACTTTTTGGGGGGTCAAAAATTCGGCTTGCTTGCGAGTATATACGGTACATGTGTAGAAATATGTGTAAGATGTACAAGTGAAAAGCACTTTTGCCCTGTGTTGCTTAAATTTACAGTAAGTGTTTTAATCTGGTGGTTCTGATCTTTTACTGTCAGTTTTTGGACTTGTCTATCTCTTCATGGGGAATCCTCAGGGTTTTCTTTATTTTCAAAAGCACTCTGTAACGATTGTGGAATTCTCTCCGTGATCAGCGCACAAGACGTGCGCTGACACTGCGGAAATCCTCCACAAGCGTATAATTTGAGGGAACCCAGCAAAAGGTGCTATGCACCTGTAGAGGGAAATTCCTGTCGGCAGGTGGAGCTGTGGAGTGCAGAGTAAAAGCTCCTCTGCCCTGCCACAGATGCAAGACAGGAATTGCACAAAGGGAAGAAACGCAGGGCAAGATAGCCCTGAAGGAGAGAGAGCAAAGCGACAGAGGGTATGTGTGTGCACCAATCTAGTCGCCAACCCACGACAGTGCATACACAACCATTAAGAACAGGAGAGAAGGCAATCGCCAAAGATGGCGATTGCTAACAGCGACACAAGATTGAATAAGCACAGATGAGGAATGTATGTATGTCCACCAATCTAGCCGCTACCCTGCGACGGCGGACACACAACAAAGGAAACCAAGTGAGAACGCAATCGCAAGATAAGCGATTGCGAAAGAGAATGAGCACAGGGACAGATTGTATGTGTTTGCACCAAACTAGTCGCCAACCCGCGACGGTGCATACACAACAGTAGATATGAAGTAGGAACGCAATCGCAAGAGAGGCGATTGCCAGAGGTGACACAAGGCTACAGCAAGGCAGAGCATGAGAGTAGCAAAGGCACAGCAAATCATGCAATGAGAAGATAAGGAAAATAACAAACGCTAGCTAAACGCGAACACCGCACTCATTCGCAACAGTGCACGCGTTTATGCGCGGTCTCCGCGTGATAAGCACAACAGAGACAAGCACGCCTAACTAACCACCGACAGACAAACATGAAACAGAGGACGCGAGCGCTTGCTTAACGGTTACCTCACCGAGCCTCCAGCAAGCGTTCGTAGCAGACAAGACAGATACACGAAAACAGGAATAAGTGAGAGACAGGATCCACAGCACTAGCGCAAGAGGCTAGTGCGATCCAGGAAGACAGAACAGAAGGATCCACAGCACTAGCGCAAGGCGAGTGCGATCCAAGTAGAGAAAGAGAGATGGAGATCAGACGGATCCACAGCATTAGCGCAAGGCGAGTGCAATCCTGGCAAGACAGATCAGATGAGATAGCTGGTAGCAACCGCTGCTCCAGCTATACTCCAAGAACAAAGATCAGAACGACTTCCTGTCGACCACCGCTGGGACAGGACAATCGCAACAGACAAACAAAACAGATATGCAATCCTAACTGCACTAGGGAGTCTGCCTAGTGCAGTCCCAGGAATTACTCTAAGCTAATCTTCAAACAATGAGCAAGGCTGACACTCCAGGAGTGTTTCACGGGACTAACCCTGTGGAATGGTCAAACAGCTGTCTGCCAGTGCAGACAGCTGAGCGGATCATTACACACTCACTGAATGGCAGTTGCTCAGTCCAACTGCCAGGATAGTCTGCAAGCGAGTAGACTGGCTATCCAATGTCTTTGTATTGATTCTTGCCAAGGAGTGTGTTTAAAAGTAATACTAAAAGTCGTAAAGAAAACTTTTCTCTCATGAGAAGATGACTAGTCCAAAACCTGTTGGTAACAGGTAAGGAACATCAGACAAAAAACCCTTAATGTAAGTTACACCTACATAGAAATAAAGTCATTAACAGTGCATTTTGTTGTGGAACAAATGTAGATTTTATATGTTTGAATAAATATGTATTGTACATTTTTATGTTTTCAGCATAGTGCCCCCTTAACCACTTCACCACTGAGGGGTTTTACCCCCTGACCACCAGAGCAATTTTCAGCGCTCCGTCCATTCATTCGTCTATAGCTTTATTATTACTTATCGCAATGAAATGAACTATATCTTGTTTTTTCCGCCACCAATTAGGCTTTCTTTAGGTGGGACATTATGCCAAGAATTATTTTATTCTAAATGTGTTTTAATGGGGAAAATAGGAAAAAATGTGGGAAAAAATTATTATTTTCAGTTTTCGGCCATTATAGTTTTTAAATAATGCATGCTACTGTAATTAAAACCCATGAAATGTATTTGCCCATTATTCCCGATTATAAAACCGTTTAAATTATGTCCCTGTCACAATGTTTGACCCCAATATTTTATTTGGAAATAAAGGTGCATTTTTTCAGTTTTGCGTCCATCCCTAAATACAAGCCCGTAGTTTATAAAGTCACAGTGTTATACCCTCTTGACATAAATATTTAAAAAGTTCAGTCCCTAAGGTAACTATTTATGTTTTTTTTTATTGTATATATTTTTTTTTTTTAAATTACAAAAAAATAAATAAATTGGGGAGTGTGGGAGGTAATGAGTTAATTTATTATGTAAAACAATTTATTTGTATGTGTAAAATGCATTAGGGTGTAGTTTACTATTTGGACACGAGATGGCCACAGTGAGTATGTTTACATGCGACCTGTAAGCGACCGGAAGGACGCTTACAGGAAGCAGTAGGAGGCTGAGAGACTCACAGTGATCGCGCTGTTTCTGAAAGAAGCAGCAGATCATTGCGGGGGCTTAGATCAACGAACGGGAATGGATTTTCCCATTCATTGATCTCCGGGCAAGCGGGCGGCGGCGTGCACGAGCGGCGGGTGCGCGCACACGAGCGGCGGCAGCGCAGACAGCGGCGGGAGCGCGGAAGGTACGGATTTCTCCATCCCTGGTTTTTTAGGAGGGAAAAAAGGGGCGGAGAAATTCGTACTGCCGGGGGTAAAGTGGTTAAAGTGAACCTCCAGTCTAAAAGTCTACTCAGCAGCACTAAAAAGGCTTGGTGATTCTTTAACAGTTCCACAGCATCAGATCTTTGTTTTTCTTACCCAAGCCTCATTTTTAGCTGCACAGGAGAAATCTGCCCAGGCATTTTTCCCCTGATGCTGTGCAAAGCAAAATGGGATTCCTGATGTTGTTGTTCTCCTTCTGCTGTTTTGGCGCAAATGTATTTTTATTCATTTTGAATTTGAGATTTGAAGCCTAGCACGCACAGCTGGGAGAGGTGATCAGGACACAGGACAGTTGGAACTGTGTTTCATGCTCCCTGTCACCTCCTTTCAACCAAAAGATGGCTGCCCCATGAAAAAGATGGCTGCCCCCATGAAATCCCAAACATTTGCCTGTTCTTTTAAATCAGTAAGAGATTATATTACCTATCTATTTTAATTCATATAACCAATGTAACTTAATGACAGCATATTTGTTTAGGCTGTAGTTCCCCTTTAACAAGAAATCTAGTGGAATGGTACTCCTGAGACAAGAGTACCAGCTTCAAAGTTCAGGGACTGACGGTCTGGTTTACTAAGGAACCCCCAAGTAATTCTGGATTTACAAAGTCATCTCTGGAGGAGCAAGTGGTTCAGCAAACCAGTGCTGAATTAAAAAAATCTTCTGCTAAGTGAAGAAATTAAAAGCCTCACCAGTTATATTAAGACATTGGAGATTGCTTAAAGATTTACATGTTTCATGTTTTAATTATACTTATACTACTATACTATACTAGTCAATTACTAATTTCCAGCTTGCATAATATAATGAAATAACAAAGGGTTTCATCAAACAGTCTCTTGTTGCATAATGTCTCTTTTAAGTTGTTATGCCCTATACCATTACAGTGGAAAGAGCTCCAGGAATAAAAATGTTTAACCTTTAGAGAGAAGGCATGATACTTACTAGTGATGATTGTAATCTGCTAATCACGATTATCCAACATTTTGTGCAAAATGTTGCAATTACAGCCATACGTAATCATGATTGTGAAATTCAATTGACTTTGCGGAATCAATTTACAATTGTATGTAATTGTGTGCTTTAGTAGTTAATAGCAAAACCCCCATGTATGCTAATACCATTTTACCGAGTCTAAAAAATGTTTTTCCTTTGAAATTTTAAAATTGATTTTCTCACAAACTACATTTATTTAACATAAATAAAAATGTGTGACAATTGCATGTACTGGTGCCCTCTAGCTGCACACTTCATATGTGGCCTAGGATGCAATGCACTGGGGTCAAGCATGACATGCGCAGATAGAGGGCACCAGTGGGGTGGAAGCCATGGAGGACGAGCGTGTCGAGTGGCAGAATCTTCTGCATGCAGTGCCTGGAGATGAATGGAGGACTTGGAGCTGGTCTGGATAGGTAAGAACATTTATCATTATAAGATGCACTGAATCCCCCCCCCCATTTTTAGGGAAGAAAAGGTGTGCCCCATAGCCCAGAATACAGTATATTACAACAGAAAAGTATCTTAATTGACAATATCTCTGTTTGGAGTCTCAGAAATTGCCCCCTTGAGATTTTCTAAGATTGTGTCCAACATTAAGGGTTCCACAAGGCTGAAATGTAAAGGATTTATGTCTTTCACATAATACCCACAGAGACTCATCACATAAAATGGTCACTCTCCCGCACTGCACAAATCCCGGTATCTTTCTAAATAACAACATCTTTTTTAAACATGTTGTATGCTTTCTTGCTATTTTGTTACATGTGTCTGAAGCCAAAAAACACTAGATTTTTTTCCCATTATTTCCAATTGTGTTTGGATTCAGTTCCTTCCAAATCCAAAACAATTTACACTGTTTAGCCAAAATGTCCTCAAACTGAACATAGGCATATTCGAGCAGCACTGCTGCAATTGTACTGAAAGGAAAATTATGGAGAATTATGAATAACCTTGCTATGATTTATGTTTCAAACCGGCTGAGTTGTCTAGTAAAATATATTTTTGTGTAAGCAAAACTTAACAGCATGGTAGAGTTTATAAATACATTGCTGCTCAGTTTCCTTCAGCCTATGTGATTTGTAAATAAAATAAATGCAGCTGTAGCCCTGAAAGTAATTGTTTATATGGCTCTGAGTAGTGAACCAGGCTTCTCACAGGCTGAACATTTGCTAGCGACATGGTTAGGTGATCATGGAGAATAAAATGTATGACCTCCTTCTGTATGCAATGTATGCCATTAGCAGAGACAGTTGCTGAGACACACTTTTGTGCTAATTAAAAACATGCTGTAAAACTATGCAGAAGTTAAGTCTGTTTTTCGATGAGAATGGTTATAATGTTTAATTATTAAATATCATGCCATTTAACATAAACCTGACCCTTTTTTTTGAGTAAAATAAACAAAGGCATGCATAATATAGAATATACTTTCTATGTGCAGTAGATAAGCTTTTCATTTTACAGTAATATCAGTAGCAAGAGCCCAGATATTTATGGGAGAGTAATCTGTCCATCAATTTATTTCTGTAAATGACTGGCAGGAATGTTCCTGTTGGACACAGTGGAATCTGTAAAGAAGGAGGTGTAGATGTATAAGGCATAGGGCCTGATCCAATTCAATTTTTCTCCTAGAAAATAATTTTCATTCTCTGTTTAAAATATCTGGTCGGCACTCTGCAATTGAAAAAGTAACAAAAGTAGGTGAAAAGGTACTGTCCAAGTTATTTTGAGTATTTTCTTACTTGAAAAACATTTTATTGATAAGATGTGAGACACTGTATCACCTAGAGAAAACTTTGGAGAAAAACTGAATTGGATCAGGTCCATAGGGAGCGATAGAGAAAAGGAAAGAGAAAAGCAAGAGATACACAGGGCCTGATTCTCAAAAAGTGGATAATTTTACCGATCCTAACACCAGGGCAGCACAGAACAATACTCTATTAGTGCCATGTGCATCACTGGGATGTGTGTGTTGCTATGGTAATGTGTAGGAAAAACACATTACCATAGCAGTGCCTATTACCCCAGTAATGTGAGTGCCACTACTAGATTAACTGGTGGTGCTCCCCCAGGACTGGTAAAATTACCAGCCTTTCAAGCATTAGGCCCATAGTGTGGGAGAGACAGGCAAAGTGGCAGAAAGAGATAGAGGCAGCTGAGACAAAAAAAAAGAGGTTGGTAAAGAGTGAGAGAGAAACTGAAAGACAAAGTTAACAATGTTCCTTCATATCCTTATCAGTGTCTATACAGAATCAGAATCAGAAGTCTTTATTTCGCCAAGTACAACGGGGGTTGTACCTGGAATTATTTTTGGCACATACAGGGTCAGTGATGGTACAGTTAATACAATAAAATACAGCAAGATATACATAAAGCGTAGGCATATGGACAAGCATAGCGAAGAAGGACCAGAGGGGGCATACCAGTGCTATGTTGAGGGAGCAGTCACAGCGCTCAAACCTCTGCAGCGATTTGGATGCCCCACAGCAGCCCCTTAAAAAAGGATAGTGCAGAGAAGAGAGAAAAAGAGAGAGCAGGATAGTGTAGGAGAACAAGAGAAGGAAGGAAGGAGAACAGGAGAAATAAGAGAGAGACAGTCAGAGAATCCCCTGTGGCTGCAGTGGTGGTTCGCTGGCTGGCTGGCAGCTCGGATAACTGCCCTGGCTGGAAGGAGTTAGCCTCCATGCTTGCGGCCGAGTCTGTTGAGGTTGGACCAGTGCGGTTGGTCTTGTAGGTCCTAAGAGACCCACAGCAGCTTCAGACGAAGGAGAGCGTCCCTGGTAAAAAGAGAAGCAGGCACTTCTGAATGAAAGCAGCGGTGCAATGACCCACGTGCAGCCCATGTGCTGCAGAGGGAGGCAGCTGCAACAGGGATAGAAAAAGTTCCTGGGCCTGCAGTCGCAATCACGTGGGTGGTCCCAGTTGATGCACCGGTGATGGAGGTGCGGAGGGCAGGGTCTGCTTCCCGTATGGCAGCCAGTCGTTCAGTGGTGGAGTGAGCAGTGAGGCAAGCAGCTGTGGGCCAGCCCGAGAAGCCACAACACTAACCTCAGGGACCCAGGTGATGGAATGATACCGCAATACTGAGAGGTGGCATCGGAGGAACAGCGGCTTCTTCCTAGCAGATCGCAGCCTGGTCCCCAGCAGGAGCCCAATAGATCAAGAGCGGTGGCCTGATGAGCTGTCCCCAATCAGCTGGAAGCAACGGCGGAGGAACAGCTGGGTCTCCCTTCGGGGCAACTGCCTGGTCTCTGGAGGCAGCGTCTGATCCGCTGAGAGCAGCGGCGGAGGAGGAGAGGCGTCTTGGTGCGTGGCGTCCTGGAAGCAGAAGAGTGGAAAGGGAGCGTGGAGGCAGCGTGCAGCAGCAGTAGTGGCCGTGTGGTGCTCGTCTTAGCACCTGGCTTCCCCAGCCTCCCGAGAAACCGCTGGTAGCCTGCGATGCACGAACTCCCGGCCTCCAGCGATGCACACCCGAGGCCTCCACATCCTCCCCCAGGTGGGTGGAGGACATCGGGTGAGTGCAAAAGGCAGGATCAGTGGCAAAAAGAGAAAAAAGGCCGGAGCCCTGTGGCCGTGGCGTCCAGATCCGGCGCCATCTTGGCGACATCTCCATGGCTCCAGTAGCTTCTCCCATTATGTGGCCAGCCAACATGTACCCGTAGGCCACTGGAACCATAAAGATAAGGACTCTGCAGAAAAGATTGGGTCACTGGAGTGTGGACAAGTGAGTTACCTCTCCATAATCTCCCTCTGCTAGCAACTCTGCATGGATGGCTAGTCTAATGCTGGGGGCAACTCTGCCTACCTACCGGTAATACTGGGGACTACCGAATACTCAGATGGCTCATGATGACCCAGAAACACTAGGAAACTTTAAGGGGATAAAAAAGACCCCAAAACCCTCATACAAAATTAGTAAGAAGGCTTTTTGGTCCAAGTCCTATCCCATAAAGAAAGACATATCAATCCATTTCATGCACTGATGAGGACCAGCAAATCCGAACCAGCTGTAGTATGCATGTTGGATTGATATGGATTGTAGAATTTGTAAGCTTTAGGCTTATTATACAGCAGCAGTTTTGGATGTGTGTCTGGCTTTAGGGGCAGAAAGAGATGCTTTGCATATTCCAGAGTGATGCATCATGGGAAACCACAGTCGCTCACTTAAAGATAAATTATCCCAAATACCTTCTATTTTAAAGTGAATGTTTACCGGTAAAAAAAAGAAAAAGTCAGATACTCACCTAAGGAGAGGGAAGGCTCGGTCCTAATGAGCCTTCCCTCTCCTCTCCCGGTGCCCGGTCCCGCGCAGGATCCCCCGTGGCAGTATTCGACCAGTTCGGTCAAATACTGCCACTTCTGCATGCCGAAGGGAGCTTTCGGAAGCCTTTGGGGGCACTCGGGCTCCCGATGACGCGGCCGCTCCATACTACGCATGCGCTAGTGCACTCTATGACGCGCTCGCGCGTACATAGTATGGAGCGGCCCGTCTTCGGAAGCCCGAGTGCTCCCGAAGACCTCCGAAGTCCCTGCGGCGGCGGACGCGAACGGGGGAGCCAGCGCAGCACCGAGGGCAACGGGAGAGGAGACGGAAGGCTCATTAGGAGCGAGCCTTCCCTCTCCTTAGGTGAGTATCTGACTTTTTCTTTTTTAAAACGGTACCCATTGGCTTTAAGAAGGGAAATTATATTAATTGCAGCTTTTTAGTAAGAGGGCTTTTCAGTCTCTTTTAGCCCCTTATACTTTCCTAGTAGTTTTAGGCTACCATGAGCTGTCTCTGTATTCTGTGTTAAGAGTTAAGAAAACTCTGAATAAGTTAATGACTTGGACAATTTTGCTAAATCCTACCATATGCAAAGCAAAGTCTACTATATAAAGATTTCAAAGTGTTTTACATTTTGTCTGCATGTCTGCTCAGTGACCTGTTTAAATAATTCTGTTGATACATTTTGCAGATTTAGCATCTGAAAAGGTATAGTTATCATGTGATGATACAGTATAATCATTAAAATAGCAAGATAAATAGCAAATTATTTTATTCAAAACCACATTAAAAGCTAAATACAACTTAGAATACTTTATTTTTGGAGACTGTAGCTGAATTTGATTCTTAATAAGTTCATCACAGAAATCAGCTTTTATAAAATAAATGTCCATAATTTAGTTCCTGTTGTTAATATGAGCTAATTAAGTACTGATCAGTGGTATCAATCACTTTACTTTTATTTCATAATTGCATACTGTACATTACAAAAAATCTTCTTTGTTTAGCTTGTGACTATATTACACTGCATATCACACGGTATATCATAGACCACCTATTTTGCATCATGTACTAGAGTCACTGTATATTAAAACATTTATTTTCTAGCTTCTTATACACAGTTTTATAGTGGGGCACACATTCCTTTTGTAGATTCCTTCTTTATAAATTGCTTAAGAAGCATACTGATTAAAGGGACTCCGAGCAGTGCAGAAACTATGGAAAGATGTACATCATTTTAAAGCTCTCTTCTTCCTCTTTCCAATGATATATAAACCGCCAGCCTACGCCTTTTAGTTTTCGCTATTTTCGCGATTAAAATTGCCGCGGCCGCGATTTCGATCGCGAAAATAGAGAAAACTAAAAGGCATAGGGCAACGATTTAGGTGTCGTCAGAAAGAGGAGAAAGAGAGCTTTAAAATGATATCCATCAAGCCATAGTTATATTGTATTACACAGGGCGACTTTTTGTCAAAGTCAGCAGCTGCATTCAGCAGAATGGAGCTGCTGACACTGGGGAAAGTGTCGTCCTGTGTAATACAGTATAACTATGGCTTGATGGATATCATTTTAAAGCTCTCTTTCTCCTCTTTCTGACGACACCTAAATCGTTGCCCTATGCCTTTTAGTTTTCTTTATTTTCGCGATCGAAATCGCGGCCGCGGCAATTTTAATCGCGAAAATAGCGAAAACTAAAATACGTAGGGTGGTGGTTTATATATCATTGGAAAGAGGAGAAAGAGAGCTTTAAAATGATGTGCATCTTTCCATAGTTTCTGCACTGCTCGGAGTCCCTTTAAAGCAAAGCACAACACAATAACCTATAGCAGTACAATTTCCTTGATCTAATTAAGTCAAGACAAGATTTGGCTAGTACTATAGAGACTGTGCATAGCAACTGGAGCCACCCACTGTACAATGTTTATCAAGTACAAATGCTTTGCTCAAGGTGTTTCTTGTTAATCTGAATTATCGCAAATACCTTCTGTTTTAAGAAGGCCAACCACACTAAGCATTGCTTTTTTAGTAGAAGTACTTTTCAGTCTCTCTCAGTCCCCAATACTTTCCTTGTGGGTTTGAGTCACCCCGAGCTACTTGGTTACTCTCTTGTTGATCAACAGTTCTTTTATAGCTGAACACCATGGGGTGCTGTTCTCATGTACTGTGATGGGGGTTTAGAGCTAGGTTTCACAGTATCGCCATAAAGATGACTTCTGGATGGGGTTACCTGCAGGTCACTCTACAGATACTCAGATACAGACAATCTATGACTATGTACATGCGAGAGGGATATGGAGATTGCCATATTTAGATCACTATTTCTTTTTATTTGACAGGAGTCCAAGCGATAAGACACATACACATGTATTCTACAACTCATGAGTAAAATAAGGTAATATAGGTCATTTGATAACAAACTGGATGCACAGTCATCCATTATTCTCAAGGGCTTTTTGTGCAGTTTATTCAGATAGGAGCTGGTTAGTGTCAGGAGTAGGTGGGTGGTTATGGTTAGGAGTAGTTGAGGGGTGGTTAGGGTTAGCCATAGTCAGGGGATTGTTGAGGTCAGAGATAGGGTATGGCAGGTGATAGTAGAATATTAAATTACCATTATTCTATGCTACTGGATAATAGAATATCAGTAAAAAAAAACAATATTTTCAGAAAAATGTAGGCAAATGAGAACATCTAAAGATCATTTATATCAGCAGGTCACAAATTCAATTTTCTTTTCAGAATAACATATGTTTGACTTGAAATAAAGCTACAGCAATAATACATTTGGTTATATCAGTTCAAAATATCCGATACTTTTCAAAAAGACCTTGTAGTTTTTAAGAAAATCGATTTTGAAAATGCAAAGAAAAATGGTTTCTAATCTCAGAAAAATGACACTTTAAAAAACATTTTCTTTTGCATTTTTAAAATCAATTTTCTCTACAAGGTCTTTTTGAAAAATTATCTTTTTGACTTATACCCACTATTCTCCTTACCATTTGTTGGGGGCGATAGCATGTATGGGGGCTTTGCTATTAAGTCGGCATAAAATTACGCAAACATTATGCAAAAATGTATGTGAAATAACAAATTATTACAATTACAGACAAAATTAGGATTTTTCCCAACATTTCACATTACGAGTTTGCAACGTAAGCGCACTTTTCGATGCAAATTTACGTTTACACAAAACTTGTGCTCATCACTAGTCCCAAACCTTTGCTTACAGACTTCAGGATTTAAACTTATTTCAAAGTTATAGATCAATATATAATAGCTTTAATGTATATTTAAACATTAACTTCATTTAAAAAAAACATTGTTTCTCTCTTTATAAGGAATGTATTTATTATTTTCTCTCTCTGCAATATAATATGACATAAGCGCAATATAAGAAAACGCTATTAAACGTTCAATTAGTTTATGCTTTCTTTGCCTGGGAAATTCTATCTTCTCTTGCTGGCTGATAATAAGGTACATGTAAAAAAATCTTGTGGGTGTTCTTCAGCCTAAAATGAACATTTTCATTAGCTAAAAAGCCACAGAGTAATAATTAACTACTTCAGCCCTCAGTCGTTTTCACTTTATGCATCCGAGCAACGTTCACATCCCATTCATTAGCCTATAACTTTATCACTACTTATCACAATGAACTGATCTATATCTTGTTTTTTCCACCACCAATTAGGCTTTCTTTGGGTGGTACATTTTGCTAAGAGCCACTTTACTGTAAATGCATTTTAACAGGAAGAATAAGAACAAAACTGAAAAGATTCATTATTTCTCAGTTTTCAGCCATTATAGTTTTAAAATGATACATGGTATAGAACAAGAAAATGAACTGACTCTTGGGTGCATGCAATGTTATTAATTAATTATTTATTATTATTGATAATTTAATTTGATCAATTAAGTAGAAAAAGTGAGCTACCAAAATTACATAAATATACACAAAAACACAAAACACAGAACAATTACACACATACATACAAGACACTCATAAAAGTGGACAAAGTATCCCAAATAGGGGAGGCTGCAGTCCTCCCAACCTGGCCAGTTGTATAGTTCCTGTAATGCTCGCAAAATGCTATCATTAATGAGCAATTGTAACCAAACGTGTTGATAACTCAAAATTGCACTTCACAAAGACTCCAGAAATGCTCCAAAAAAGCTCAAAAAATGCCCATATACAGCCGATCAAATTGGTGCTTAAAGGAACCCCACCGTGCAGTATAAATGTAGATAGTCCTGGACCCAATCGCAGTCACCCAGGAGGTCCACAGATCCGTGGGATTTACGTGTATAGTCTCCGTAACATAAACACGCCTTTAGCCCAAAAGTAAAGTTCCAGCACAGACCGGGGTATCAAGCCATGCATCAAAGCATTAGTGTGGACAGTTCAAATATAGTCCAAATTGCAGTTAGATCAGCAGACATTGATATAACAGGCTTGGTAGTAGCAAAGCAAGCAAGCTGGGTTAGCAGGAAGCAGTTTTGGGACAGTTATGAGGCAGTTCATGAGCGCTGCATGGTGCAATGCATAGTTAACATCCGGTATAGATGAAACCAAGGAAGTACAGGATCTCTGGCTTACAGAAGGGTTGTTGGGATAAAGTCCATGAGTAGACGCATATATGTCGACATGTTTCGCCGTTACCAATGACGGCCTCTTCCAAGACAGCGTCCTTACAACTCTCTGGTCACTTGCAAACTGTGCCGAGCATTTCAATTCTAGGGCACGCCCACCTCCGCCTCCGTAGCACGCCTCATCAGCCGCAAAGGACAGCTGGTCACAGACGCACAGTGTCATACGCCGCCCGGCGCGCCATGGCGCATGGGGACGGACGTAAGCACGCTGTGCGTCCCACAATGGGACGCAAACAGGAAGCCCAGCGTCCCATTGACGGCGAGCGAGGGGGAATGGAGGAAGGCGTCCAAACACTCAACATAAACACAACACATTTGCGGTATGACATTGGCATCCACGTACAAAGTATAATTAACACAGAAAACATATAGAAATAGCTTAAAAAAGCGAAAGAGCACCCCATAGGACCCACATCAGTATTCATATCAATATTATTATCCATCTCAGTAAGAGGCTCAAAGATTAGACCATATAATTATAGTGGTAGTAATCTAAATGGGTGCACATTAAACCTATGTGAACCCATATCACCCATACCCATTTCAATAAAGGGGACCCATGCGCAACAAGTAAGAAAAGAAAGAAAAGAAAGAGGAAGGAGGGAAAGGGGAAGGGGAAAAAAGAGAAAGAAAAGAAAAAAGAAAAGAAGAAAAAGAAAAGGAAGAGAAAAAAGAAAAAAATCCAAAAGGAACACCCGCTAGAGAGGGTACAGTGGAACAGAGCACTAAGGACACATCAGGATACAGCCAAGCTTGCTAAGATGGCAGGAAGGCTCCATATTGTACTGCATCATTTAATCCTTTGCCCTTGGTGGCATTTAATTCATAAATCCACCTAAGTTCAATCTGTAGAAGTCGCTTGTCAATGTCACCACCCCTTTCATGTGGGTGTACTCTGTCAAGTCCTACAAACCTGATATAACTAGCATCACCTTTAAATGCCCGGCTAGTTTTTCCCACATAAAAGCATCCACGTGTAGATGTGGATGCTTTTATGTGGGAAAAACTAGCCGGGCATTTAAAGAACGTATAAAAGAACACACTGGCGACATTGGGGGGTGCAACTTTAGGTCCCCAATTTCTAGGCATATCCATATGACACATAGAGGTGATGCTAGTTATATCACCCATTTAGATTACTACCACTATAATTATATGGTCTAATCTTTGAGCCTCTTACTGAGATGGATAATAATATTGATATGAATACTGATGTGGGTCCTATGGGATGCTCTTTCGCTTTTTTAAGCTATTTCTATATGTTTTCTGTGTTAATTATACTTTGTACGTGGATGCCAATGTCATACCGCAAATGTGTTGTGTTTATGTTGAGTGTTTGGACGCCTTCCTCCATTCCCCCTCGCTCGCCGTCAATGGGACGCTGGGCTTCCTGTTTGCGTCCCATTGTGGGACGCACAGCGTGCTTACGTCCGTCCCCATGCGCCATGGCGCGCCGGGCGGCGTATGACACTGTGCGTCTGTGACCAGCTGTCCTTTGCGGCTGATGAGGCGTGCTACGGAGGCGGAGGTGGGCGTGCCCTAGAATTGAAATGCTCGGCACAGTTTGCAAGTGACCAGAGAGTTGTAAGGACGCTGTCTTGGAAGAGGCCGTCATTGGTAACGGCGAAACATGTCGACATATATGCGTCTACTCATGGACTGTATCCCAACAACCCTTCTGTAAGCCAGAGATCCTGTACTTCCTTGGTTTCATCTATACCGGATGGTAACTATGCATTGCACCATGCAGCGCTCATGAACTGCCTCATAACTGTCCCAAAACTGCTTCCTGCTAACCCAGCTTGCTTGCTTTGCTACTACCAAGCCTGTTATATCAATGTCTGCTGATCTAACTGCAATTTGGACTATATTTGAACTGTCCACACTAATGCTTTGATGCATGGCTTGATACCCCGGTCTGTGCTGGAACTTTACTTTTGGGCTAAAGGCGTGTTTATGTTACGGAGACTATACACGTAAATCCCACGGATCTGTGGACCTCCTGGGTGACTGCGATTGGGTCCAGGACTATCTACATTTATACTGCACGGTGGGGTTCCTTTAAGCACCAATTTGATCGGCTGTATATGGGCATTTTTTGAGCTTTTTTGGAGCATTTCTGGAGTCTTTGTGAAGTGCAATTTTGAGTTATCAACACGTTTGGTTACAATTGCTCATTAATGATAGCATTTTGCGAGCATTACAGGAACTATACAACTGGCCAGGTTGGGAGGACTGCAGCCTCCCCTATTTGGGATACTTTGTCCACTTTTATGAGTGTCTTGTATGTATGTGTGTAATTGTTCTGTGTTTTGTGTTTTTGTGTATATTTATGTAATTTTGGTAGCTCACTTTTTCTACTTAATTGATCAAATTAAATTATCAATAATAATAAATAATTAATTAATAACATTGCATGCACCCAAGAGTCAGTTCATTTTCTTGTTCTATACCTATTATTATTCGCTGACATGGTGCATGCAGTGTCAGTTATATGTCCGATTTTTAAACTTAGTTTATATGGAGTCCTCTGACTCTTGAATGGTGTTTGTCTGATTTCTGCTCCGGCACCCCTTTTGTAATATATATTCCTTAAAATGATACATACCTCCATAATTAAAACTCACGTATTATATTTGCCCATTTGTCCTGGTTAATACACCATTTAAATTATGTCCCTATCACAATGTATGGCGACAATTTTTATTTGGAAATAAAGGTGCATTTTTTCATTCATCACTATTTACAAGTTTAAAATAAAAAAAAATAGAAATATTTAATCTTTACATTGATATTTAAAAAGTTTAAACCCTTAGGTAAATATTTACATTTTTTTATTTAAATGTTTTTTTTTTTTTATATTAAACATTTGATTTGGGTATCTTTGGGAGGGTGGGATGTAAACAGTAATTTTTTCAGTAAATATGTGTTGATTTTTTTTTTTTTTTTTACATTTGGTTGTAGTTTTACTTTTTGGCCACAAGATGGCAGCCATGAGTTTGTTTACATGACGCCACTCTAAGCGTAACACATATGCTTAGAGGGACGCATGGGGACGCTAGAGCCAGAAAAAGCGAAGCTTCCGAGAGAAGCCGTCGCTTCTTCTGCGGGGGAGAGGAATCAGTGATCGGGCACCATAGCCCGATTCACTGATTGCCTGGCTAACGAACCGCGGGCCGGGAGCGTGCGTGCACACGCGCGATCGGCCTCGGGAACGCGCGCATGCGCACATGGCCTCCTGGATGTAGCTAGTACGTCCAGGAGGCGAAAGTAGTTAAAGAAGTACCCCAACTTCACAACTTCACAGTACTACAGTACACTGTCACTGAAATTTTGCATAGCACACTCAAACTTAATATGAACTAAAATATATACATACAGTATAGCAGTTTTTCCTGCCTAAGCAAACAAACAAGAATTTTGGGGGAGTTTTTCTTGGACCTTGCGCCCACATCCAGATGGCAGGAGTGACCATTCAAATAGACATAGAAGCAACTTCTTAGCGGCATAAATGGATAACATTTTCTACAAAGATCCTTTTTGAAAAATAATAATAAATATTTCCCCTTATTCCCACCATTCTCTTTGACATGCAATTTGTGTGCGTTCATTTGTCTGTTTGTATTCTCTTTGACATACCTAGCAAATTTGATGATTATATTATTATTATTATTATTGTTGTTGTTGTTATTGATTTATAAACTGCCAACATATTCAGTGTGCTTTGCTAGTTGGAGCCACTGACAGAGGCATTTCTTTCATACTTATGCATTTCAAATAAACTATTCAGTACCCGTAGGGAAGTAATTTGTGCCCCCTCAATGGGACCCTTAAAGGAATACTGTAGGGGGTTAGGAGGAAAATGAGTTGAACTTACCCGGGGCTTCTAATGGTCCCCGCAGACTTCCTGTGCCTGCACAGCCACTCACCAATGCTCCGGCCCTGCCTCCGGTTCACTTCTGGAATTTCAGACTTTAAAGGCTGAAAACCACTGCACCTGCATTGCCATCATCAGGAGCGTACTGCGCAGACCGGAGTGAATCGGAGGCGGGGCCGGAGCATCGGTGAGGGGCTGCACAGGCACAGGAAGTCTGCTGCGGGGGACCATTAGATGCCCCGGGTAAGTTCAACTCATTTTCCCCCGACCCCCCCTACAGTATTCCTTTAAGATTTCTAACAACTACAGTGAAATTACAGTGCGTACAGCACAACATTATCAATGGATAAATGTAGCTAGGTGTACAAAATACTCCATATTCAACAGCAACCAACAATAATAAGGCAATTCCTGTTGTAAGCTTACTTTTCTTCTAATCAGACATATTCATCATTCCTTTTTATGAGTGCACAACTCTCTACTATGGAAAGTTGCAGTAAAGTGGGTATGATAAGTGCTGCTGGTCAGGCCTTCTGTGAAGAAGACATGAGTTTTAGGCATTAGATTATCTGAACAAGGTAGAACTAGCCTAGAACCATTTCAACAAGCCTGACCAGAGTCAGCTTCACCTGTGTGAAATTCCTTATTTCTAACATCGTCTGGTTGTTCATTTTTAAGTCTGTACACAAACCAGACACAATGAAAAAGATTTGAAATAATCAGACTCCCAGCTCTGCTGTAACTGCTGTTCCCCTTCATTCACCCTGTATAAAGGCACCTGGTGGATTTCATCGTACACTAAATTCATGACAGATACTCCTTTAACTAAATAGATATTTGGTAAATGATCACTGCGGTTCCCCTTACAGCCCATTGCTGGAAATCAGTCCCTGGCTTCCCCTCGCTTTCGCTATTTAAGGCTGTACACCTCTGAGGCTGAGGGCTGCTGCCCTATGAAATATTAGGCATTCCCAACGGCTGACGCCATTTGAATTATTCCCCTTAAGGGAGCTTTTAAATGGGTTCAGAGCCAGGGTAGCTTTAATTGTAGTCTGAGAAGTGACACCAGGAAAGTAAATGATATGACACTTGTTTATTTTCCCAACGTACTGTGAATTCCGGGCCACTTTCAATGAGAAAAACATTTATTTGTAATTTTTTTCAGGGTGACATATTTTCTCTTTAACCACTAGTAATGTTTCCCCTATAGTGTGAATTCTCTGAAGTCTTTGTTTAAACACTTACCGTGTTTTATTGTCTAAATTGAATATATCAGTGATCATTATCTTTTTACAGAGATAAACATGAGATCAACCGTTTATAAAGGGTATAGAGTGGTGGAGATTGGTGGACATTGGTTACTTGAACATCAGGAATCCTGATTTTGCTTCCAATATGAGGAGGATTGCAAAACGATTTTCACAAAAGTCACAGGATCTTAAAGGAGACTTGAGGTGAAAACAAACTGTTGAGATAAACAATTGTATCTGTCTTCCTACGCCTAAACCGTTATTTTTTATTTTTTTTTGTGTCAGCTAAAAAAAGTATATAAAAAAAATAGGCTACCTGATCCGGGGCCAGGGGGGGGGGGGGGGGGGGAATTAGGGTGGTAATCGCTCTCCCACATGTTTACCTCCGAGATAGCGCCAAATATTGTTTGTGGCGGTGGAGGGGCAGGGAGCGGCGGTGTGGGACACAGAGGTATGTCATGAAGCTAAGGACATGCCTCTGTGTCCCATCTCCCCCCCCCTAAATAAACCTTGGGTTCACTTTAAAGGAATATTGTAGGGGGAAAAAGAGTAGAACTTACCTGAGGCTTGTAATGGTCCCTTGCAGACATCCTGTGCCCACGCAGCCACTCATCACCAATGCTCCGGTCCCCACCTCCGGTTCACTTCCAGAATTTGCGACTTTAAAGCCGGATAACAACTGCGCTCTTGCTGCCATTTCCTCGCTCCACCAGGAGTGTATTGTGCAGGCTCAGTATGGTCTGCGCCGGAGCAGTACGCTCCTGGTGACATCAGCGGGAGCAAGGACACAGCCGCGCAGGAGCAGTGGTTTTCCGACTTTAAAGTCGGAAATTCCCGAAGTGAACCAGAGGCAGGGACAGGAGCATTGGTGAGTGGCTGTGCGGACACAGGATGTCTTCGGGGGACCATTACAAGCCCCAGGTAAGTTCAACTATTTTCCACCTACCCCTCTACAGTAGTTCTTTAATGATGCATTGTTTCAGTTGATTTATATAGTGTCCCGGACCTTAAAATATATGAACTGTCAATCTTTTTTATCTCTACCCTGCATTTAGAAGCTTTTCTCTAAAGAGCTTTATGGCTGTAATACCTTATTAGTTAGTGTTACTCTATTGTCTGAATAAGTCCCAACTGGAGAGAAACTTTCATTTGCACTGATCTCTAAAATAAAACTTTAGTGAAAACTGCTGGCAAGTATCAGCAAATAAATTGTGGGAACTTGGGTGGTTTGGGTATGTGACTTTTAGCAGTGTTATTGTTTCTACTCTTCTGTTAGTCAACGAAGCATAACCAGTCCTCTTCCGAATGCCTAACCCTAACTTCCACCTCAGATGTTAATATCTTCCTGATGCTTAACCTTAAAGGGAACCTAAACTGAGAAGGATATGGATTTTTCCTTTTAAAATAATGCCAGTTGCCTGACTCTCCTGCTGATCCTGTGTCTCTAATACTTTTAGCCACAGCCCCTCAACTAGCATGCAGATCAGGTGCTCTGACTGAAGTCAGACTGGATTAGCTGCATGCTTGTTTCAGGTGTGTGATTCAGCCACCACTGTAGCTAAAGCGGGGGTGCCCAATAGGTCGATCGCGATCTACCGGTAGATCGCGACCGCCTATTTGGTAAGTCCCATCACATTTTGCGGCCGGCAGCTGTCCCATCGAATTCTGCTGCCAGCCGCTGGCCAATAGGAAGCAAGAAAGGAGAGAGGAGGCGCGGCTGAAGAGGCCATGACGCGACGTCATGGCTGGGGGTGGCGCCGGGCACGCACGCACGCCTTCCTGATTCAATCATGCTGCCCGCCGGAGCGCTCAGAGTGCGGGAGGGAAGACCAGACATCGCCGCTGGAGGGAGGTAAGTGATTGAGCACCTATCCCTACCCATCCCCACCCACCTATGCTACAGGGACCCATCCCCACCCACCTATGCTACAGGGACCCATCCCCACCCACCTATGCTACAGGGACCCATCCCCACCCACCTATGCTACAGGGACCCATCCCCACCCACCTATGCTACAGGGACCCATCCCCACCCACCTATGCTACAGGGACCCATCCCCACCTACCTATGCTAGAGGCACCCATCCCCACCTACCTATGCTAGAGGCACCCATCCCCACCTACCTATGCTAAAGGGACCCATCCCCACCTACCTATTCTAATGCCACCCCATCCCCACCTACCTATGCTAAAGGGACCCATCCCCACCTACCTATGCTAATGGAACCCATCCCCACCTACCTATTCTAAAGGGACCTATCCCTACCTGCCTATGCTAAAGGGACCTATCCCTACCTGCCTATGCTAAAGGGACCTATCCCTACCTACCTATGCTAGAGGGCACCTATCCCCACCTACCTATGCTAAAGGGACCCATCCCCACCTACCTATGCTAAAGGGACCCATCCCCACCTACCTATGCTAATGGCACCCATCCCCACCTACCTATGCTAATGGCACCCATCCGCACCTACCTATTCTAATGGCACCCATCCCCACCTACCTATTCTAATGGCACCCATCCCCACCTACCTATGCTAAAGGGACCTATCCCTACCTGCCTATGCTAAAGGGACCTATCCCTACCTGCCTATGCTAAAGGGACCTACCCCTACCTACCTATGCTAGAGGGCACCTATCCCCACCTACCTATGCTAAAGGGACCCATCTCCACCTACCTATGCTAATGGCACCCATCCCCACCTACCTATGCTAATGGCACCCATCCCCACCTACCTATGCTAATGGCACCCATCCCCACCTACCTATTCTAATGGCACCCATCCCCACCTACCTATGCTAATGGGACCCATCCCCACCTACCTATGCTAATGGCACCCATCCCCACCTACCTATGCTAATGGCACCCATCCCCACCTACCTATGCTAATGGCACCCATCCCCACCTACCTATGCTAATGGCACCCATCCCCACCTACCTATGCTAATGGCACCCATCCCCACCTACCTATTCTAATGGCACCCATCCCCACCTACCTATTCTAATGGCACCCATCCCCACCTACCTATGCTACTGGCACCCATCCCCACCTACCTATTCTAATGGCACCCATCCCTACCTACCTATGCTAAAGGGACCTATCCCTACCTACCTATGCTAGAGGGCACCTATCCCCACCTACCTATGCTAGAGGCACCTATCCCTACCTACCTATGCTAGAGACATCTGTACCCAGTGAAGGGACCTGTACCCAGCTACCTTTGCTGAAGGGACCTATACTTTGCTACCTATACTGGGGGCACTTGTACCTGGGGGCTGTTCACCCGGGGGGGGGGGGGGGTCTGTAACACTTTAAATGTTGGTAGATCTCCTGGACTTGGCAAATTTTAAAGTAGCTCGCGAGCCAAAAAAGTGTGGACACCCCTGAGCTAAAGAGATCAGCAGGACTGCCAGGCAACTGGTATTGTTTCAAAGGAAACATCCATATCCCTCTCAGTTAAAGTTCCCTTTAACCTCCTCCCTCACCCTTTTCCTGCTGCCTAACTCAAATTCTCTCACTAACCTTAACCCGTTACTGATACCTTCAGCCTTACTATTCACTATACGCATCAAAAACACACATAATGAAAGTCAGTGGGAATGCAATAGTATGTGTTTTTCATGCATTTTCAATGCATATTTACGGTTTTTACCCCAAAAATAGTTTTGTGATGTATTTCCGCTTCCTGTTGTCTTCCTAGTGATTTACATAAATGGAAATATAAAAACGCATGAAAAACTCATTCGAAACACATATGCGTTTTGTATATGGGAAACGCAAACGCATTAAAATGCAAGCAAACTGCTTAAAAAAAATGCATCTGCTGTAAAAAACGCAATCGCACCAAAAACATAGTAAAGTCGCACATAAAAATGCACACAACATAAAATGAAAACATGACATCAAACGTAGCCTTTCATGTTATTTTATGTGTGCACCCAGCCTGAATCTTTTTTTTTAACAATTTTAATTTGAAATTTCCAAAATAAACAGAAAGTAATTCCCTTTCACTCCATATTAGGACTCCCATAATGTCATTCTATTTACCCATGAACCTCATCCCTAACAACCAGAGACAAACAGCTGAGTATAAAAATGTGCTCTATGACACATCAGTATCTGTTGGGAAGTGTCAGTGTATCAAGTAGGAGTGTTGTGAGATGTATGGAGAGTTACTATGCTGAGAGAGTGAAATTGTAGGAGGCTTTCAGGAAATACATCCTCTATAATAATATGCAAGTTTCTCTGCATCCCTGTGCTTGACTTCCTGTGTGTGTGTGTGTGTGTGTGTGTCCGTGCATTCAGGGACGCAGAGACTGTGTAGAGCTGAGGGAGGACGGGGCCAGAAGGGGTGGGCATGTGCACGTGCGGCGGGTGCGTGTGTGTGCAGCAGGCGGGCGCGTGCACGAGCAGCAGCCATGCGGGCAGGTGCACGAGCGACGGGCGGGCATGCGCGTCTGGAGGAGTGGACTGCAGGCAGACCTAGCCCGTTTTTAAACGGGCTAAGGTTACTAGTAGAGAATAAATCTACTTTTCTTATCTATTAACATTGTATTCGCTAGTGTGTGTTTATGATTTAAAAAATACATAGAAAAGACATAAAAACTACATATTAGTACGGCTGAGTGGGTATCTGCAAACATATTTTTGCAATTAGGCTGCTTATGCAAAATATGTTCATGGAAACGTGAATGTATACTTCCTGAGCTTGTAAATGATTTTTTAAGACATTTTCATTCAAAAATCAAACTTGTCATTCTTTTTTCAAAAATCAATTTGAAAAGAATGAATATTAACATTTTGTTCATTTCCACTCTACACCACGTTGCAAGCAAAAAAGGAAAGTTGTACTGCATTCTTAGCTTCGATATTACTTTAGTGAATAGGGATGAGTGAGAACTCCCCTGGCAGTCTCGCAAAAATTTCCTTGAACTTCAGTTGTCTCCTCAAATTTTTGCTGAAAGCATTTTACAAGTGAAAACCATCCAACAGGGAGGAGCTGGCGAAGTTCTGCCCTAAGGAACTGGCAAAAATCCCAGTGGCAAGATGTGGCAAGCTAATAGAGACTTACCCAAAATGACTTGCAGCTGTAACTGCCGCAAAAGGGAATGCAAGTTACTAATGGTAAAGCTCGCTAGTAATGTGCAATACCGTAGCAACGGTCATGCTACTCGAGTACCAGGGGTCACACTAACAGGCCCGTTTCCACTAGGAGCGGTGCAATGCGGCTACATAGCCACATCGCACCACAGGTGTCCTGAAACACATGCACAGCAATGGAAGAGTTTCCACTGCGTGCATGTTGTGCGGAGCAGTGCGGAGCGATCCAAGAATCTGCAGCATGCTGCAGATTCTCGCATGGCCGTATCCGCCTGCAGCCACGTTCCATCTCCTCCAATACACTTCCGCATCAGGAGATGCGGAAGTGATGCAGCCGGCGGCGGAAGTGATGCGATGCGGCTATGTAGCCGCATTCGCATCAGTTTGTAGTGGAAAACGGCCCTTAGTGTATCTTACAGTACTTACTGCCGGACATAATAATACTGCTGTAACAGTCAGATGCCATAACCTGTATGTGATAGAACAATAAATGCACAGTTTCTGAAATAGCCTGTGTTCTTCCTTTGAATAATTTGAATACTGTAACTGACAGTTTTCTCAGTAGCTGGCAATACAGTACATACACTTCTACTTATCTGTACTTTGGCACACAATAAATCCTACAAATTACACTTCTGAACAAAATTAATCCTACAAATCACAGTTCTCAGTTGGTAACATACAACTAGCTACCAGCTGTTTCTCCCTAAAGAATACAGTTCTTTCCCTGAAAGTTTTCTCCTAGGAGATAATTTTTCATTTTCTGTTTAAAATATCTTTTCAAAACTCTGCAATTGAAAAAGTATAAAAAAGTAGGTACAAAAAGTACTGTCAAAACTATTCTGAGTGCTTTCATGCTCTGCTTTAAAGACATTTTATTGATAAGGTGTGAAAATATCCCCTAGGACAGGGGTCCCTAACCTTTTCCGGCCCGTGGACCACTTTCTGACCACATTTTTCCGGCCCGGGGGAGAGGGGGGGGGGGGGTGGAGGCGGTGCGTGCGACCTAGTGGACAGTGTCGTGCGCAGCAGGTTGGGGGGGAGAGGGGGGGCTTGGGTGCTTTGGCATAACTAGCATAGTTGCCCCTGTATAGGGAGTTTAGTGTAACGGTTGGGTGTCGCAACTCAGATGTCTGATTATTTGGTGATCTGCAGAATCACCAATAATACAGACGCTATACCTGATTATGTGTGATCTGCAGAATCACCAATAATACCAGTATAGTAACACAAAGAGCTGAGTGTATAGTGTTTGGTGCAACCGTAACTTTAATAGTTTTATGAGACCTCACCAGAGGGCTGGTGATGTACTATTGGTACACTGACCGTGTAATAGAGTTCAAACTCCAGCAAGCTGGAGATACGATACTGCGGAGACCAGATCCCCTGAGGAGCGGGTGATTCGGAGTGTACTGCAGCCGAGTGGTCACCCGAGAAGCGGGTGACTCAGACTGTACTGCAGCCTAGGAGCAGGAGACACAAACAGTACTGCACTAATAATTGCCTGAGAAGCAGGTGATTCAGATTGTACTGCAGCCTAGGAGCAGAAAATGCAAACAGTACTGCACTAAAGAATAACTTCATCAGAGGAGCTGGTGAAGCTAGCACCTCACCAGTGGCGAGGGCCCACTGGTGAGTAGAATGGTCCGACAGGCAAGGTTCAGCAACAGAGAGGTAAGTATCGGTACAGAATCGTGAGGCAGGAGAGTAACCGGTAATCAGGCAGAGGTTCAGCAACAGAGAGGTAAGTATCGGTACAGAATCGTGAAGGCAAGAGAGTAATTGGTAATCAGGCAGAGGTTCAGAAACTAATAAGGCAGATAGGCAGAAGTACAGAATCAGAAAGCAGGATCAGAGTCAGAGTTTTAGCTAAGAGTCATACACAGGAAATCAATACAATACAAGCAATATCCTAGTCTAGGTGTAAAGTCCTTGGCATCAACACCTGGGATCTAGTCTAAGGACTGAGCGCTAACACGCTATGTATTCACGACAACAGACAACCACTGAATGAAGCCCGGAGGCTTAAGAAGCAGAGGAGACCCCCCTGGCACGCCCCTCCGAATCAGCCAATCCTGGGCAGCGTGGGACTCCTCTGACCTGCTGGTCAGCTGACGGGCTTCCTCCTCGCATAAAGGTCCCGTTTGTGCGCGCGCCTGTGCGAGACGGCGACCTCTTGAACAAACGAACGTTCCGTCCTCGGCGTCCTAGACGTCGGGAGGACGGATGGTGGCATGGAGGCAGCTGCGGCGGCGGTACTGTTTGCCACAGCTGCCACGTGTGTTACAGTACCCCCCCTCTAGGCGTGGACTCCGGACACGCACCACCCAGCCTATCTGGATGCAACCTATGAAACTCCACCTTGAGTTCTTCTGCATGCATGCGAGAGAGTGGTACCCAGAATCTCTTTTCAGGACTATACCCTCGCCAGTGGACCAGATACTGCAAAGAGTTACGCACTCGCCGAGAATCCAAGATCTTTTCTATCTCGTACTCAGGCTCTCCGGGTTTCAAAAGTGATACGTGAACCGTCCTACCACCCCTGAAACTAGGTGGGAGTGACACCATGTAGGTAACTTTATTCACCTTTTTGAGAACAGGATAGGGCCCTATGAATTTAGGACCCAATTTGGCAGAGGGCTGTTTCAAGGACAGATGCCGAGTGGAAACCCACACCAAATCTCCCGGTGCAAAATTCCACTCGACAGAACGTTTCTTATCAGCCTGCTTTTTCTGAATGGAAAAGGCTTTTCTCAAATTATCTTTCACCTTTTTCTATGTATTCCTCATGGACCCAGACCAATGTTCCAGAGCTGGAAATGGTGACGTCACCACTGGCAGTGGTGAAAATTTGGGTGAAAACTTAACCCACTCGGTCTGGGTATCAGCCACATAACACCGGAGAAACTGCTCGAGGGCCTGATTTACCCTCTCGGTCTGACCGTTGGTCTGTGGGTGGTAGCCGGAGGAAAACGACAACTTCATCCCCATTTGATGACAGAAGGCTTTCCAAAAGTGGGAAGTGAACTGGACTCCCCTATCTGACACCACATCCTGGGGAATCCCATGCAGTCTAAAGATGTGGAGTACGAACAGCTCCGCCAATTCCTGTGCAGAGGGGAGTCCGTTCAAGGCGACCTCTTGAACAAACAAACGTTCCGTCCTCGGTGTCCTGGATGCCGGGAGGACAAATGGCGGCATGGAGGCAGCTGCGGCGGCGGTACTGTTCGCCGCAGCTGCCTCGTGTGTTACATTTAGTTGCCCCAGTATGGCAAGTATAGTTACCCCAGTATAGCTAGTATAGTGCCCCAGTATAGCTAGTATAGTGCCCAGTATAGCTAGTATAGTGCCCAGTATATAGCTAGTATAGTGCCAAGTATATAGCTAGTATAGTGCCCAGTATATAGCTAGTATAGTGCCAAGTATATAGCTAGTATAGTGCCCAGTATATAGCTAGTATAGTGCCAAGTATAGTGCCCAGTATATAGCTAGTATAGTGCCCAGTACAGCTAGTATAGTGTCCAGTATATAGCTAGTATAGTGCCCAGTATATAGCTAGTATAGTGCCCAGTATATAGCCAGTATAATGCCCCATATATTGCTAGTATAGTACAAAGTATATAGCTAGTATAGTGCCCAGTATATAGCTAGTATAGTGCCCAGTATATAGCTAGTATAGTTTCCAGAATATAGCTAGTATAGTGCCCAGTATATAGCTAGTATAGTACACAGTATATACAGTAGCTAGTATAGTGCCCAGTATATAGCTAGTATAGTACACAGTATATAGCTAGTATAGTGCCCAGTATATAGCTAGTATACTGCCCAGTATATAGCTAGTATAGTACACAGTATATAGCTAGTATAGTGCCCCCCACCCACCTGCCGCTACTGTTACCTTTCCTTTCTTAGATTCCCCCAGCCGCTCTCCTCTTAGCAGCATCTTGCATTACAGCAGTGCGCGCGTATTGCGGCTGCTGTAAGGAGGGAAGGAAGCAGGGCATCGGCTTCCTGTAGCGGCGATATGCATCACCGTTACCATTGGAACCGCTGCCCTGCTTTCTTCCCTCCTTACAGCAGCCGCAATACGCGCGCGCTGCTGTAATACAAGATGCTGCTAAGAGGAGAGCGGCTGGGGGAATCTAAGAAAGGAAGCGGCCGACCGCTCATAAGGTAACAGGAGCGGCGGCCGCCGGGGGGGGGGGGGGGGGGGGAAGGGAGAGATGACGGTGGTTAGGGCCTAGGAGAAAACTTAGGAGAAAAGTGAATTGAATAAGGGCCCTTGGCCCATATGCAATTCATTTTTTCTCCTGAGTTATCTCCCAGGAGATAATTTTCATATTCTCTTTAAAATAACTTGTAAACATTTTGCAATTGAAAAGTAACAAAAATGTTGGTGAAAAGGCACAAAAATCTAAATTATTTTGAGTATTTTCTTGCTTGCTGGTGTAGGCTAACAAGACATTTTATGACAAGGTATGAAAATATTATCCAGGAGAAAACTCAGGAAAAAAGGGAATTGCATATGGGCTATTGTCTCTATGTCTAGCCTTTAAAACACAGCAATCACAATATAGAGTGAAAAACCCTCCCTCCGCCCCCTTTATATCTGCCTGTGGTAAGCTCTCTATTGATTGGCTGCTGCTGGTTGCTGTGTACCTTGGGAGAAAATGATCCACTCAGAACATGCCAATTCCATGCTTCCCAACTACATTTTGACACTGTACCCCCTCCTATGCTTTGTTCACAATTGTTTGGCAAAAAAGTGACCACATGGTGAATCAATTTGCTTTTCTCGGGGACAGGCTTGGTAAAAGAGAAGGGCCCAATTTGCCACAAGATCAAGCTTAATCATCTCGCTTGCTCATCCCTATTTTTAACTTTATTTTTAGTGTTTAATTGGATGCTGCAAAAAATTATTAATATTGATATGGTGAGAAAAAATAAAATGCACCCTAAACCATGAAAAGTTTCGTTTCCCGATGTCGGGTTTTTTTTGTTGTTGTTTTGTTTTTGTATTAGTGTGATTGTTTAAGTTTTCTCATTTTCTTCCATAATAGTCTAGAAACATGCACATTAGCTGCTCACTGAGCAAACCAGACTGACTGGAAAGATTTATTGTTTTATAATAAAGTGTCATTCTTTTGCCCGAAAATATTAGAGGATATGAATTACTATTCTTTACATCAAAAAACTACCTAAAGAAATATTTAATTATATTCTATACTATGGGGCTGCTGTATGAAGCCTTAGGACTGTAGTTTGCAATCCTTTGGTTTGTATTGCCATTGTGACCATAATCGCTGACACACCAGGTTTCAGCAATGGGCAGTGAATTGCAGACCACCATTGCTGTCAGATGGTGTTACATGTCAGAAGACAACATTGTCCTTATTGAAATGTATTGAGATTCATTTCTGCATGTGCATGATTCCGTATGTATCAGTAGGCATTACATTACGCTGTGGGCTGCATCTCACATTACTTTTTCTGAATGTGTTCAAGCTGTCTGGGAAGTACATCTTTTACAACCAACATCAACACATGTATGCAGCTACATGTGCAGTAGAATAACATTTTGATTTGGAGAAAAAAATGTAGTGAGGGAGCATGGAATAACCTCACAATACATAATAATACATTCCTTTGCAGGGGGCATTCGTCTGGTGATGCTCAGTCCTTCTGTGCTGTATTATGTGCAGTTCTTCAACTCTCCTCTTGGTCACTTTTTCTCCATCCCCTTCAGACTCTTTGACTTTAGTGCTGCCATGCATAAGCGTTGAGGTCCAGCATCTAGGTACTGTAGACAGAGGCATGACTAAGCATCTACATTGTGCATTCTTTCCTCAGCTGTGGCGCTGCAAGACCTGCCAGCAGGTCTTCAAGAAAAAAGAAGATACCACCAGCAAGGGGAGGAGAATGTGGGTAAGAAAGAGCAGTAGGGGAAGCTCCATACTATCACGGCCACAAACATGGATGAATCATGTTTATTAAATAAATTATTATGTTAAAACCAATGTTGGGGAACCTTGGGAGCCTTTATTGTAGACAGTCCTTGATCATGACTAGGGATGATCAGAAGAGGCAATTTCCGATATTGCGGTAATTCCGCCTTCCGCTATAACGAAATTCCGCTACCAGCGGATCCCCGTGGTATTCTGCGGAATTCCGCATTCCGGCGGAACAATTTCCACAATGTTAAAGGGAACCTAATGGATGTTTACTTTTAAACAAATACCAGTTCCCTTGCAGTCCTGCTGATAACTTTGGCTTTAGTGGTGGCTGAATCACAATCCTGATTACAAATTTTTTTTTTTTGAGCAGCAGGAGTTGTCGTAGGCCGTGGGACCTAGAGGTGGTTCCACGGCAGTCATTACAATTTTTGTTTGGAGCAGCAGGAGAAGTTGTAGGCCAAAAGCATAGGGTTAGAATATAATATCGGACAGCTGCAAAAGCTGCATTTTTATGACCTTAAAAAGCAAAAATATGCGATGATAGTGATAGGCAGCAGAGTTTGAGAGGGAGAGCATTTGAGGCTTGAAAAAAAGGAAAATTTTTATTTAGTCTGTCTAATCTTCCTCATGAATCAATAAGAGGGGCCTTGTAATTATCACTGATCCATGACTCATTCATTGTAATGAACATTTGTTTGTCCCCTTACATTAGTTTGTAATGAACATTAGTTTGTCCCCGTCTGTCCTGTGGACAGACGGGGTACATTGGTCGGTGACCACCCCACCTGCAGCACTAAATACTCGCTCAGAGAGAACACTGGTGGCGGGGCATGCAAGAACCTCCAGTGCATACTGAGCAAGTACAGGCTAGGTAACCAGTTGTTTTGTCCAATACTCCATGGGGTCATCATTACTCTCCATATTGTCTGAAGCACTGGCCGACCCCAAGTAATCATTCACCATACGGGCCAGCCGCTGGCGGTGACTACTTTGTCAGCTGGTGGTGATGCTGCTATAAGGAGTATCTGGCATTGGCTGACAAAATTCCTTCAACATACTTAGCAGGTTCACAGATTGGCTATTGGTGCCGCTGCTGGGAGTGGAACCACCAGACCTTTGCTGAGTATGATGAGGCTTGGTAGCTTGGGTCCGGGATATAGGTTCAGGAAATGCATCATCTACTCAACGAAGAAGGGCATCCCGGATATGGCTCATCCGTCCTAGCTGGGCAACATAAATAAGAGAAAGAGAACTCAAATAGCAGGTCACTAGCTTCAGCAAAAAGCTACTGATCATTCATGAAAATGAAAACTTACCATTTATGCCGAATGGTAAGGTAGGGGCCCGAAACTAACCAGCCCTGAGCCCCCATAAACTCCCTACAAAGCCTAAAAATTTGGGGCCGCTCAGCCTTACCGTTCGGAAGAAACCTGTGATTTTGTACCCTCAAAACTTAGGCCCCAATGAAAGCCTATAGGAGATGTTAGCAGTTTTGCACAACTATAAATCTGGTTTGCAGAGTTATAGGGAACCCAAAATTGGAGTGCAAGAACAACAATATGCCTTCTACCTGCATGACAAATTTTGTGAGCCTCAGAATTTGCTAACGGCCATGGCGGCGATTTACATTCGTCACCGTCACCATTGCCAAAAAAACAAGCTTTTGTGACCCTAGACTATGACCTCTTTGGCCTAGGGGCCCCGCACTTTCCAGTCCTGAGCCCTCTAAGATTTCCTACAATGCTAGAAAATTTTCCACTGCTGAGCCATCATCATTTGAAAAAAATTGAGATTTTTGAAGGTGAAATAGGAAGCCCAATGAAAGCCAATGGCAAAATTCAGCACATTTGTACCCCCATAACTCTGGTTTGCAGAGCTGTGGGGAACCCAAAATTGTAGTGCATATACAACAATATGCCTTCTACCTGCATTACAAATGTTGTGAGGCTCAGACGTTGCTAATGGCCATGGCTAGGTGAGGGTGACAGGTGAGGAGGCGAGGAGGACAGAGGAAGCTGGCGCGATATGCGTCCTATGCGGACGCATTCTCTGCTATACTAATTAGTATAGCTCGTCCGGTGCGGAGATCTTCAATCAACTAAATTGAAGATCACAAGATTAGAGGATACTGGCGTGGGACATTTCCGAGGATATTGGCGGAGGAACTTTCTTTTAAAGGTACAGGTAAGTATTTCTGGTTAATTAAGAACATTAAAGGACTTTTTTTGTCGTTGTGTTTTTTATTTTTCATTTAATCCTTTGTGGAAATGGGTAAGGGATGCTTTGTACCCCTATACTCATTTCTCCTGGGAGGGGGGTGGGCATCTGGGGTCCCCTTCTTAAAGGGGACTCTCAGATGCCACCATGAATGAACCCCCCTGGGAGTCATCTCCCCACCTCCTCCTGGGGCACCCGAGGTGGGGAAGAGCCCCTTGTCCATGGATTGGACAAAGGCTTGGAGGGAAAGGGGAAGGCTTGCCCGCCCCTCTCCCCCGGAGCCCCCCAATACCATGGAGCATGCGGGCTGGTATAGCTCAGGGTGCGAAGCCCCACTCGGCCAGCCTGCATGGGAGACAAGGGGTTACAGAGGCTTGGGGGGGGACCCCACATCATATTTTTTGGGGGAAATTTCCCACTATCAGCACACAAAAAATTAAAATAAAATGTTTTAATTTTTTTTTTAAATATTGTTTCCCACTATCTTTTTAACATATCTTGCAAATTTGGTGTTGCTAGGATGTAAGGGGTCTTTGCTATTAACTGCTAAAGTCAGCGGGAATTGTTTCCCTAAAAACTGTCATTTACACATTTAAATGTATAGTATTTTCCTTTGAAATTTTAAAATTGATTTTCTCAAAAACTATAAGGTCTTTTTGAAAGATTTTTTTTTCGTCTTGTAGCCACTATCCATATACCCTGTAAATTTGGCGATTCTAGCTCATAAGGGGGTTTTGCTGTTAACCGTGATAGTCTGCAAACATTAAGCAAAAAAAACGCTAAAATATTCTAGCAAAATTTCACTTGTCGAGTCAAAAATTTTACTTATTTTTGCGAAAATTTGGCGAAAAGAATATTTGCATTTTTGCTTATCACTGCTCAGAAAGGGAGGAAAAGGGTAGGTAGGAGGGAAAGCTCACTAGGGATAGGAGGCAAACATCAGGGTGTGACCTCACCTGAGCTCACCCAGACACCACACCCGGTCACTTCTTGTGGTAGTAGACTGGCTCAAAGAGGGACATTATTATGGAAATACTTCTGTGTGTCTGCTGCTGACAGTTCAACAGCCAATAAGTCATGGGAAGACCAGCACCCATGTAGAAACATTTTTGCTGAGAAGGCACCTGGAGTCCCATCACAAAGCACTGTGGCAGGCAGCCATTAAAGAAAGAAGCTGTCAAAGTGCAAGCCAGCCTACTTGTGCTCCATATTCCACCTCCTCCCCTCCTCCTCTCCCTAGTTCCCAGTTGTCCTCCACTCTGCCTTCTAGACTGCCCACTTCATGGTCATTGCCACAGTCAATGTTCCATCCCTGAAATATTTGAGAGGAAAAAAAAATAATGTCAACAAGTAACCCCCTTTGCCCAATATCTGACAGCTGGCTTATCAAAACTGCTAGCTCAACAGCTTTTACCATACCAGCTGACATGCCTAGCAGTCTGTAAAGGAGAAGCTGCATAGACAGCAGTCGTACAATACTCACATGAGGCTGTTGGGCTTGGGAATGGTTTAGAGAGGCATTATTTTTTATGTTTCAGCAGATGTGGAATGGAAGGCTCAGTGCGAATTATAATATGGAAGCAATGTTGTTGATGGTGATTACCGCACCCCATTGCCGCCTAATGCTAAAATATGGGGAGCTCACACTCCCCACATTGCAGTACGCTGTGCCGGTAGTGCCCTATCTAATGTGCTTCAATACCTACATTACCTCGTGGCTCCTGCGTCATCCTGCGGCAATCTGCGTCAGGCCAGAAGTCATGTAAGTCTATGGTAACGTGCGCATTTTAAAAAAAAATGCCGCAATTATCTGTGTTGCGCCTGCACACAAGCGTATTTTAGAAATATGCTTCCGTACACATCATCGATTGCCGAACAGGAAGTGAGCATTGCTTCCTGCTTGGCCGGATGCCAGACCAGGAATACTGCATAGTAACGCGGTATTCCCTGAAGGCCTGTTTCTCTCAGCCCTTGCCCCCAAACAAACAAATAAGTATATGCTGCATCACTATTGTTCATTTTTTGACTTTGCATCTGCAGAGACCGACAAAATCTAACAATTTATCTAACTTGAGTTTGAAATATGCTATTCAGGGATTGTGGGAATACAATAAAAAGCATAGATTTAAGACTATATTAGCAGTATATCTATGTTAATTTTTCTGTGTATCTACTTGAAGTTCAACTTTAACTTTGCCATGGAAAATATAGAAAAAAAGTATCTGCTTTGCCAGCAGCATCCGTATTCTGACATTCTGCTAATGCATACAAGCGAAATGGAGGCACCTGGACGCTTGCTTTGCGCAACTCCTTTTCTTTCTGGATCTTTCATTCTCATTGCAGACTCCTAATTACGGCATAATGAAATAAGATATTTTTACTCACAAGACCAGTAGCATTTCTTTTCCTGGAATTGCTCCTCTGCCAATAGTCTTGCATGTTATCTGCTGGTATTAGAAAGTCCTGCTGGAATTGAGTAGGTGTCACTACAAACGTGAGGCTACATGGCTGACTGCTCATCCTCTGGATGCTTGCAGAAACACTGCTCATAAAAAGGTAATTGTGAAGATAATGGCTACAGAGACAGAGATAAGTCATTTTTACAGTGCGTTTTATTCTCAACCTTGTACTAACACACATTTTAGAATCTGTCTTTAACTCTGCTAATGAACAGTGATTAATAGAGCTCGAAACCCCCTTCTGAATTACTTTATGTAGACATAATGGATACTAAGACATTTTAAATTCCATGTCGAATGAAAATGCCAACTGCCTGACCCTTACTCTTCTTTCTAAATTAACTATTCTATCAGGAGGATTTTGGATTTATTTTCTTATGTGTTATTTTAACAGACACGACTGTTAATAATTATTATAGCAGGCTTTCTACCATAGAATTACGAGAAGTGTTACGTACATTGGTTCAAATATACTAAGGTTGCAGAAATGATGGTCCTTCTAGGCAAAGGGACATGTTCTCAGGCTAATTCCTCCATTCAACAGTTTGAATAGGATTCTCTCCCTATAATGTTCTCTAAATTTGTTTAAAGCAAACCTGTAGTGGGAAGAGGGGTTAGATACTTACCTCAGTAGTTGGAAGCTTTTGGAAGGTCTGGAGACTTCCTGGATCTTCATAGATTTTGCCATTCCAATGCAGGTCTCTCTTAATTTTTTGGCTGCGCTCCTGGTCATGGATGAGTGCATCCAGGCCTGGTATGCATTAGTAAGGTCTGTGCATGCCCAGTAGACCAAAACCACTCATGCAGTGTTTCATCCTTTTTGCATGCGAAGACCTTACTCATGTATGCCTAGTCCAGATGTGCTCATCCACAGCCAAAAGTGTAGCCAGAAATAAACAGAATTCAACAAGCTTTTGTTGAATACGTTAAGGAAGCCCCTGTGTTGGAACAGTGGGCTGTAGAAGGATTTAGGGATGCTTCTGAACCAACTAGGGTTTTCCCAATACTAAGGAAAGTATCTAAATTTGTTTCCTGACTTCAGGTCAGGGGCGTAACTTAAAGAGAATCTGTATTGTTAATATCGCACAAAAGTAAACATACCAGTGCGTTAGAGGGCATCTCCTATCCCCCTCTGTCACAATTCCGCCACTCCCTGCCGCATTCAAAGTAGTCAAAGACAGTTTTAAAAAGTTTGTTAATAAACAAACAAAATGGCCACCAAAACTGGAAGTAGGTTGATGTACAGTATGTCCACACATAGAAAATACATCCATACACAAGCAGGCTGTATACAGCCTTCCTTTTGAATCTCAAGAGATCATTTGTGTGTTTACCTTCCTCCCCCTGCAGCTATCATCCACTGAAGAGTGACAGGCTGATTGTTTCTTCCTGCAGACAGCTCTGTGTCTGTAATTCCTCAGTATGTGACAGCCCAGCCACCTCAGAGGATAATTTATTCAGCTTGTAAAAGGCAGGCAGCTCTCTTCTCTCACTGTCAAGAGAGCAGAGAGGCTGCCTAATCTAAATAACACACACTGGAGTGTGCATAGAGGGGGCCTGGAGGGGGGGGCGTGCATAACAAATCAACAACACTGAAGAGTTGGCAGCCTTCAAGACACAGGGCGACAAATCCGACAGGAGAGAGATAAGTTGATTTATACCAGAGATGGTGATAGTAGAAAGTGCTGCAGTAAGCCAGAGCACATAAGAATAGGTTTAGGAACTTTAAATATCCCAGACACCCAAGCAAAATTTGGCATAGTAGAATATCCATAATTATACCAATATTCTACTACCAAAATTGCCTGGCACTGGAAATTTCTGCAGCTAGGCTTTTTTCCCCTCTTGTTTATTGATAAAATAAAAAAAATAAAGTGCTTGATGCCTACTTCCTCCCCCAACCCTTGGGATTCAGTAAAGGAGAGAGAGAAGTACAAGTCCTCCGCTCCACTCTTTTCACCACAGCTCCCGTAGCCTTTGTTAGTGGGTACGGGTGCCTTGCAAGAAAGGGATACATAGAATCTCCTTTTTGTAAAGAACTACACCCACTTCTGGTGGGTGCAGGAGCTTTTCAGACCGGTTGGGTGCCTTTATTATTTGTAGCTAAATAGATGACTTTGGGGTACTTTTCTAGGACCCCTTTGTTTGTCTGCTGCTTCACTACAGTCTGACCTTGACTGCCAGCTTCTGTCTTGTTGATTGTAATCTTGTCAGCTTCCTTAAAAAAAGCTGTAGAAGAAGGTACTTCCTCTTTAAGCTTTTCTTCTCAACAAACTTCCTGCTCCACCTTTATGTATAAACTCGAATGAGGATTCCAGGAAGAAGAGGTGGCTAACATGTCCAGTCTATGTCAGCTATGGGCCGGTTCACACTTGCAATCGCAAGTTCACAATTGTGCTTGTACAGCAACTGTGATTTTCAAATTTCCTTCACCGAATGAAACGGCAATCGTGATCACTCCAAAAATGCTACCTACAGCGTTTGTGATTTCTGGAAATCGCAAGGGCTGCAGTGTGAATGATCCCATAGTGATACATTGTTCACAAAACTTTGCTATTCACCGCCGATCATCAAAGTGTTGAAAAAAATACTTAAAGTGCCCTTATATAAATAGATCCTGAGATGGGAAATTCAAATAAGTCCAATTTTCTACAGCAGCTGATCACCTCAGTCACATAGCTCCACTACAAAACTTGGTTGAGCCTATACATAAGCGTTACTTATTACATGAAAATAGTAACAGAAAGTTAATAGAGCACAAGTTATCAAAGAGGATGGATTCCACATCGCACTAGCTGGAATGGGGGTTGCTTATCAGAATGCTCTTATTTCTTAGAGATTTGATATTGCTTCTTATTCCCGGTCACCTCTTCAGTCTAGGAAGTGCTCCCGTGAGTACCAGCAGAAAGGTGGGGTACTTGAATAGGGAGCAAGGGCTATTTTACACAGGGTCATCCAATAGCCCAAGAGTAACCAAGCAGCTCGGGGTGACCCAAACCACCAGAAATGTATAAGGGGATAAAAGAGACTATAAAGCCCTCCAACTAATAAGAAATGCTTGGTGAAATTTGCCTTCTTAAAACACAAGGAAACTTCCAATAATTCAGCTATAAGTGAACATTTGTGGTTACCCACAATGCACCGCTATTGAACATGCAAACTATCTCTTTTCACCCCTGTAAGTCAGGCAAGCATCCAGAACCACTGGTGTATAGCAAGAACTTTACATATTACACAGCCATACCAACCCCACATGTAGACAGCCTGTTTTGGACTTTTGGTCCTCATCAGTACATGGCAGGAATTGATATGGCTGTATGGGATAGGGCTTGGACCACTACAACAGAGTAACCAAGCAGCTTGGGGTGTCCCAAACCAAACCCATAAGAGGGAGTTTAAGTGACAGGGGCCCTACTCCTCTTCCCTCCATTGTCTTTTTTATGTGCTACACTGTAGCCACCCTCCAATCTAATAATGAACTATTATAAATGTACCAAACAGAGACAGAGAGATAGAGGAAAAAAATAACTTACAATGCCTTATATAGATGGAAGAGTGCTCACATAGCCTGAAAAGTCACCTAGAAGTAAAAATTAGGTCATTCCTACATAAATCTCGCTTGCTTATGCCTATTCAGAAACTCTTGCCTAATCCAAAGAAGGAGCTAGGTTTAGTCCAAATACATATCATTTTACCATTTTTTGCACATGATATACACATAAATAGAGACTATCCGTATAAAGTGAGCATGTAACAGATTTGAAATGAAGGCTGACTTGAGTTAAATAAAAAAAAGAAGAAAAATAAAAGTTGGTTTCTGTTGGAAAATACATAAATGCCCCTGGTTCAGAGTGAATGTAAAATGCACTCCTTTAAAAAATGGCAAAAACTGCTGAATCCAGCATGAAACAAGAACAGAAGAACACATGAAAATGCTGGGGAAATAAATAATAACACTAGAGGTGCTTTATAAATATGTGTAATTTTTCATCAGTGAGGTATGGTGCTTCAAGGGTGATTGTTCTCTGAATCCAAAATTCAGCCCCGTATATAAAGACCTAGAGTCTTTTCTATGTTGGAACAGCTCTCAGCAAAATTGGAAGCAGAACTGTTGTATGATTTTGATACAATACTGATAATGAATGCTGCAAGAAGTGGTTTCTCCTCTCTTTTTTATGTGCTCTGGGGATCTCTGGTTTTTTTTTTTCTTTCTTTTTTTTCCCTTGTGTGCAGTGATTGCTTGTATATTCACAGGTCTCAGCTATGCCTTCTCACTATTTCTAAGGCGACAACTCTTGCGCTTCATTCCCCTCCATCTCCTAATTAAATCACCATATACTACAGTTGCCCCTGTGCTTTTCCTTCCTCTTCCAGATCTCCCTTCCTCTCCATCTTCCAAGGACACCTTACAATAACAGAGAGACACTTCTAACAAATGACCCACCTGGCATGTTATGCTCTTTTATTTATATCTCCTGCTCTATATAATCTCCATCTCTGCAGGAATGCAATCTGTTTACAAGGCTTCCCCCAGCTTTTTATTCCTTTTTTCACTCTTCCACTCTGAAAAACATCTGTGTTTTTAGCTTTTTTTTTTCTCATGAGAAACATGTTGCATTACAGCAAGTTGAATGTGGACATCCTAATAACATGTACAACATAGATCCAGACAACCATATTTCCATTCCTTCTTCTCCCTACTCTATTTCTATGACTTCTGAGCATTGATCTTTTTATAAATATGCTCAAAGGATTCCACTGGAAGTGGCAGTGAGCCAAAAAAAAAAAGTGATAATTCAACATGTGCATTGAACTGCCATGCAGCCTTAAGCCAATCCTTTTGTTTTTTTAACAAGTAACAGCTAACATCTCTTGGATCTGCACAGGCTGATGCACGTTTTGGTCAAACTCAATAGTAACAATGAGAACTTTAAAAAGAATCATATATAATTACTGAGAAAGTCTAATGTTTCCAGATCATGGCATAGCCCCCCCCCAAAAAAAAAAATTATATATATATATATATATTTATATATATATATGCTAGTTTCAATTATGGCAAACACTTTTGGTGCTGTATGGAACTGGGAATACACCATGATATTTTTGGCAGATAGATGGTTTGATAGTTCGATAGACAATTTCCAACAGGTTCGATTATGATTTCTCATAGATGTGAATGGAAATCGATCAGAAAAGTGATCGGAAAAACGAACGGAAAAGCAATCGGACATTAAATCTGCTGAAAAATCTCATTGTGTATTCCCAGCAAAACACATTTAAAGATAATGTATACTTGTACCTTACCCACGACAGTAGTATGAGCAATCAGCATCTGAACAGTGATATCTGATCTTTGCTTGATGGGGTAAGTAAGTTATATCGATTATTTCCAACATGTCTAATCTGAATTTTGATTGATTTTCCGATCAATTTTCTTAATGATTTCTGTTCACTGCTATGGAAATTAATTGAGAAATCAATCTGAAAATCGATCGAAATTCAGATCGGACATGTGGGAAATAATCAATCTGGCAGGTAAATCTGCCAGAAAATTGTATGGTGTGTACCTAGCATAATAAGGGCCTGGGCACACGGATGCATTGTTGATTTCAGCAATTTATGTGTGTGTGTGTGCCACCAGTGTCTCTCTGTCTTCCTCCTGTAAGAGTGTGTGTACCTTCTGTGTGAGTTGATATACTTTGTGTCTCCTCCTGGCCTTCTGTGCCCCCTCCTGACACCCTGTGCTCCATGTGTGTCTTCTCATGTCTTTCTGTGTCCCTTCTGTGTCTCCTTCTCCTGTCCTCCTGTGTCTCCTTCTCTTGTACGTCTGTGTCTCCTTATCATGTCCTTCTGTACCTCCTTCTCTAGTACTTCTGTGCCTCCTTCTCCTGTACCTCTGTGCCTCCTTCTTCTGTCCTTCTATACCTCCTTCTACTGTCCTTCTATGCCTCCTTCTCCTGCCCTTCTGTGTCTCCTTCTCCAGCCCTTCTGTGTCTCCTTCTCCTTCCCGTCTGTGCCTCTTTCTCTTGTACTTCTATGCCTACTTCTTCTGTCCTTCTGTGCCTTCTCATGTCCTTCTGTGCCTCCTTATGTCTTTCTTTACCCTCTCTGTGCCTCCTTATGTCCTTCAGTGCCCCCTCTGGTCACCCTGTACTCTTTCCTGTCTAATCCCCATAACATATATTTAATATGGACAGCATACAATTCACCATAGTGCGTGTGTTAAAAAAAAAATAGCTCCTAACACCAATTCTCCTACACAACTGAGCTGTGTCATTTAATCAGCTGTTCCTGATAAGAAACAGGCTGGGCAGTGTCCTTCTCTCTGCTAAACTGCTAGCAGACATTCTGCTACAGCTGATTTATCATGCGACTCACACACTAGAGACCCATGCTGTTGCTTTTCACATGTAACTAGCTAAGTAAATAAATAAACAGGCTACTGGTTAGTTATTTATGGTGGGGGTAATTGAACAGCATAATTTTCACTATAGTGCCCCTTTAACATAGACATATTTTAATGTATTGCTGGTTTGGATGTTCTAGTCAGATGTGTTCCTCTGAAATGTGGTGTGTTATTCTATAAAATCAGCTCACAAAGGATTGTAAACAATTCAACTACAACAGCTGGGGCATGAATTACTTCTGTTGCTGTCACAGGCTATTCATGAGCTGATTATCCACTTCTGCCACTGAGACAGGGCTGGTTCAAGCCACAGGGCAAAGGTGACCTGGTGCCCCCTTCCAACACTCATCCCCAGAAAATTCAGCCCCCAAGTTTTGCCAGACCCTCTACTCAACCAGGTCTCCCCTGGGGCCTCTGCACAATCTGTGTAAGGATTACAAATCACCTGTTTCGGCGCTGCCTGTCTATTTTCAGTGACCCAGTGCATTATGTTATTAAACAATAACATGTGATGGGTCTGAAGAAGATGTAGGCAGCAGGGATGAAGATGGGAAGCAAGAACGAAGCAGTGTGCAAGGAAGTGAGTTGTAGTCCTTACACAAATTGCTACAGCCTTAGAACCTGGTTTCTGGCTGCCAAGTGGGTCACTACTACAGGCTGTTATCCAAGCATAGCCACATCTCTAGGAGGTGAGACCTGTCCTGGGTAGGGCCCTACACCATATTTACACAATAGCTTATCTTTGTAATCACAGAGTGGGAAACATTTACTTCAGTTATCACTTTAATACCAGTAAGGAGTACAGTTGTTGATGTAGGTCCTCCCACATGCCCTTTCGACAAAAGGATCAGTAGTAATTGCAACCACTGCAACTTCTTTTAATACATTACTGACATTGTCAGCAGGGCCGGATTTAAGCCAAGGCCGATTAGGCCATGGCCTAGGGCACTACAGGATCAAGGGCAAATGGGCAGCAGGCTATACTGGGGGGAGAGGGTCTCCTGGCAACCTATACTGGACGGTGGGTATCATCAGATCTATAAGTACCTTCTCCCTTACTTATCTATAAGTAAGGAGGAAGGGTTATCTGGATTCATATACTGAAGGAAGGGGGAAGGGGTCATCAGGTTACCTATACTAAGGGAAGTGGGTTCATTAGGCTACCTATACTGGAGGTGTGGGAGGAGGGTCATCTTAGACTAGAGGGAAGGGTTAACAGGCTACCTATACCGGAGGGAGGGGAAAGGATCATCTAGCTACCTATATTGGAGGGGAGGGGTCTTTTCACTACCTATACTGAAGGGGGGCGGCTGCTGACAGTGGCCTTGGGCGGTAAAGAGTACAAATCCGCCCCTGGTTGTCAGGTGACTGACTAGAGCTAAGACATAAACAGTAGCAAGATACACCAAAAACATGAAACAAAATAATATTAATGATCAAAAAGAAGTGTAGAGCTATGGTGTACACTCATAGATTGCCACCTGCTGTGGCAAAGTGATCAATCCATCTCTGAAATCTGATCATAGAGAGATTGATTCTTTTCCGACTACACACAGCACATAGTTGTTTTTATAGATTTTAGCAGGAAATCTTTTGAAAAACATATGGGTCGTTGATTGACTGCCATTCCTGCCTAGCCCTGATCAATGAAGATTTTTTGTCATATCCAATCAATCAATAGTTTTATTTTCTGTCGAAATGGATCAAGATTTGTGATCAATCAGATATGTCGAGGAACATGTTTCTGGCAGATTCACCCAGAGTGATAAAATCTACCAGGAATTGAATGGAAAAAAGTAAGTATTCACTTTCCTGCACAATAAAGAGTCTCAGGTTAGGTCAATATTTACTTAAATCAACACTTAAGGGCACACTGTTTGTTCTTCATTATTTATTTGAAATCTAATTTAATTAGTTTAGTTCCTAAAATTTCATATATTAGTAAACTTATGCAAAAGCATCAGAGTTGCCCTACAGGAGTAGAAATATTGAAAGTTGCTAAAAAGTTCCTCTTCCGCCACACATAATTTAATGCAGTAAACCATTCCAAATTGCAGCAGTGTTGCCCCATGGCTGAGCTCTGTGTAATACATCAGCCACTACTTCTGAATAATAAGCACAATGTTTCCTAGCCTGCTGCTCATGGGAGAAATGGCTGCTCTCGGAAGGTTTGCCAGTTGTCATCATATTAAATTAAATCACTGATCACAGAGTATTCCGCTGTCTGGAATGATTTGCTTGCGACCAAAACCTTGACTTCCTTAATAAAATTATATTTTCTCATTTTATCTCACAATAAGAACTAATTAAGTGTTTTCTATTATTCAAACAGTATTTGGGTAAGCGTGACCTCAATTACAGGAGTGGAACCGTTTAGATTGGCGATTCCTGATGGCTTGAGGACTGCAAATTAAGTGAAACCACATTTCATAAAATAATTCCTTTCATGTTCGGAGGGCAGTAGGCTGATCAGTATGCTACACAGGCAATTTTGTGTAAAACATTATGCACACTGTGCAATATGCATAGTTATATGTGTCTCAACATTCTAAGAACATAAATTATAACAATGATACTGTGTCTGGATGCATTCAAATACCAGTCACATTTACTATATGTGACCTAGCTGCACGAAGACATTTGTTAGATGCATATGTTCTGTGGATGATCAGTTGAATACTGCAAAGTCGTCTGGCTGTAAAAACAGTTCCTGTTGATGTGGTTGCACCTTTCTAGTGCTACACACCCTACTGGGCAGTGCCATATTGCACCAATCTGCACTGTAGTGTGCAGAAAACTGTGAAAGCTTACACTTTCTGTGTGTCATAGCTACATGCCAGCTGTTTAGCTGAATATGACAGCACTAAGCAGAGGGATCACAATCTGCAATCCTTTGGCTTAGTAAATTGTGGTTGATCCATCATCACCACCAACAACATTTCTCCATATTATAATCCGCACTCAGCCTTCCATTCCACAGCTGCTGAAACATAAAAAATAATGCCTCTAAACCATTCCCAAGCCCAACAGCCTCATGTGAGTATTGTACGACTGCTGTCTATGCAGCTTCTCCTTTACAGACTGCTAGGCATGTTAGCTGGTATGGTAAAAGCTGTTGAGCAAGCAGTTTTGATAAGTCAGCTGTCAGATATTGGGCAAAGGGGTTACTTGGTGACATTATTTTTTTTCCTATCAAATATTTCAGGGATGGAACATTGACTGTGGCAATGACCATGAAATGGGCAGTCTAGAAGGCGGAGTGGAGGACAACTGGGAACTAGGCAGAGGATGAGGGGAGGAGGTGGAATATGGAGCACAAGGAGGCTGGCTTGCGCTTTGACAGGCTCTTTCTTTAATGGCTTCCTGCCACGGGGCTTTGTGATGGGACTCCAGGTGCCTTCTCAGCAAAAATGTTTCTACATGGGTACTGGTCTTCCCATGACTAATTGGCTGTTGAACTATCAGCAGCAGACACACAAAAGTATTTCCATAATAATGACCCTCTTTGAGCCAGTCTACTACCACAAGAAGTGACCAGGTGTGGTGTCTGGCTGAGCTCAGTTGACATCACACCCTGCTGTTGACCTCCTATCCCCGGTGACCTCTCCCTTCTACCTACCCCTTTCCTCCCTATCTGAGGCTCTGTCTCTCCTTCTAAACTCTCCTCCTCCTGTTCCTCTCTTGGGGGTACCCATGTGATATCCATCACCACATCATCATCATACCTATTGCTTACACATTCCAGCTCACAGAAGGCCACAGCACCACGGTCATTACCCCTTGTGATGAACTGGGTACTGTCTTCTGCATGTCTGACTTTCTACCCTCCTCTTTCATTGTTTAGCTAGGATGATTGTGCATCACTTTGGTTGTCAATGCCTTCTTAAATAGCTCCTCTGAGCAATCCGGTTCAATTAGAGGGGCTGCTGTGGTGGTTGGGATGGTGTTGTGGTTGACCACAGCAGAGGAGGATGTGGAGGGTGCAGGAACACTGCCAGCAGAATAGTTAGAAGAGGTGGAATGCTGAGTGATGCAGTCAACCACCTCTTCTTCATTCTGTAACATAACATATTTTGTTCTTCTCCATAAGATTACATGTGCCACGGCCACAGATGACGCACTACCACAAACCCCACTGTGCTGCACTTTGGCCTTCCTCTGCCTGTCATGTTTTTTTTTTTTTTTTTATAGTGAGTGACACCAGCACAGGGGTACTGTAACAAAGATAATAATTTTTTTTTGTGACACATTATTGTATAAGATCTAACTGTCAGGGCCTATACTTTGTGGTGATTGCTGCACTGTAAACCTATTTGTCACCTGAGTGAAGTGACATTCAGTTCACTAAAGTACCAGTTTGTCCACTACTGTTACCTTTCCAGTACTGTACAGAATTATACGTATTTATATTGATTAAACAAAACATGAGAGGCAGAGGCAAGCCGCAGAGAGGGAGGAGAAGAGTATGAAGCAGGGAGAGGTTGCAAGGAACAGGAGGCAAACAACAGCATGTAACAGCACCTGGGGTCAGCCAGCCAACTCGTCCGCCAACTTCTACTGTTACCAGAATGCCATCAGCACAAGGCTCAGCGGTGTGGCATTTCTTGTGTGTGTCCAGGGGAGGACTGGGACCTTTTGGCCTGGAGGGAAAACACAATCTAGAGGCCCGTTTTCATGGCAGCCTCAGCCCAAATGACGTCACACACGTACGCCACGTGTTTTATGCCGGTAGCCCCTTGGGAAATACAGCAAGGACACTTCAGGGACAGAGACAGGTAAAGTATAAATGCACTGGCACTGGGGGTACATAATACATTTTGAATTACAATGGCTGGGGTTTACGTCGTGTTCATGATTGTCGCACTTGATCGACCACATCAACCCGAGATTTCCCAGCATCTCTGATTGATACATTCAACCAATTTCCACCCAAAATCAGTCAAATCTTCGATTGGGTGTGTTTGTGGCGGCACAGATTTTTATCCGATTCAATAATAATTATTGAAATGGTTAGTGGATCGGCGTCAAAAACTTTTCAACCTAGATAATAGCCTATGTAGCTGCACACATGCAGTCATTTTAACAATGGTAAGAGACCAGACACATTTTTTTCCCACGGACCCTGCAGGCAAGTCTCTGCTTTGAATCTTGCTGTGTACATTTACCAGCTTGCCCGCCCTCTAACTGCTCTGTAATTGGGTGTTTACATCCTTCAGCCAGCCTAGTGGTTCACATTGCCTTATACAAAAAAATGAATGTACCAGGCACTGTACCAGCCCTAAATCATTAAATGAGAGGCAGCCTGGGGGGAAATATCCTCCCTTCCCCCCTGGCCAGTCCTCCCCTGTGTGTGTCTGCCTCTGACAACAGCATTGCCATTTGCAACCTGTCCCTTAGTCATGGGAAAGCTAACACCAAACTGGGTACAACTGCTTTGCAAAGTCTGATGACGTCCCATGACAAAACACTATGGGAGCAACACCAGAAAAAAAGCAGCACATAAAGAGAAACCCACTTTCTTCCTGGTCCAGCTTCCACGTTGTCTACCTCTGCTCTCCGTTTCCCTTCTCATGTGCCCTCCACTTTGCCTTCCACCTTGACCAAACCATTTTTTTGAAAAGTACAGGCCCAATTTTCAAGGCCTCTGCTACAGTGGCTGCACCAAAAATAATATTTCAAAAAATACTGTCATCTTTCCACTGCTGTCCTGTATAAGGCCTCACTGGCAGGGCCTTTATTGTGTGGTGATTGTTGCACATAGCATAAACCTGACTGTCACCTGAGATACAGTAAGTGTCATGTCATTCAGTTCCCTAATCCAATTTTTTTTTCAAAACAAAAAGTTTTTTTTTTAAAATATATATGCCAAAGCACTCTGGCTTCTGCTACAGTGGACACGACAAAATAATTTTTCAAAAAGTATTGTTATCTATCCAATACTGTCCTGTAAAGACATCACTGGAATCACCTTTTGTTTGGGTGCTTGTTGTTGCATATTGCATAAACCTGACTATCACCTGTGTCATTCAGTTCCCTAAACCATTTTTTTTTTTCAAAACAAAAAGTATTTTTTTTCAAAAACATATATGCCAAAGTCCTCTGGCCTCTGCTACAGTGGATACAACAAAATCATTTTTGAAACATTACTATTATCTATCCAGTATTCTTCTGGCCTCTGCTGCAGTGGATACAAAAAATAATTTTTCTAAATGTTAACGTATATGCCTAAATCTTCTGGCCTCTGCTACAGCAGCGGCAACAAAGTTTTTCTTTTTTTTTCCAAAATATAGATGCCAAATACTTCTGGCCTCTGCTACAGGGGCTGCAACAAAACAATTTTTTAAACATGAATGTACCAGGGGCGGAAAAACTGCAATCGCATACTGCCACTACTACACAAAGATTGCCACTGAGAGGACTAACATTTACGTTCTAGAGGTATCAACTAGTAAAAACAATTATTCGCTCACCTGATGTTATCACCAAAGCTCTTTGTGGTTGTTTGCGGCGCAGTAAACGCAGCGTTTTGTCTGTCAGTGTGAACCGGGCCTAACCCTTACACTACCTTATGGATGTGTATACACAATGGACATTTTAAAGCACTTCTTCCACAAACTTAGAATTGTAGTGTGATTTTTGCCCTTCAAAGATAATAACACACCTGCCACCGTCCAGGTGTTAAGACCCTTTACCACTTGAGGACCAAAGGCTTACACCCCCCTATAGATCAGGCTATTTTTTACAATTCTGCACTCTGCAGCTTTAACAGTTCCCTGCAGGGCCATACAACTGAGCACACAAATTAATCTTGCCTCCTTTTGTTGCCACCAATAGAGATTTCTGTTGGTGACATCTGATTGTTGCTGCAGTTTTTTTATTAATTTTATTCTTATTTACTTTTTAATAAATGTCCTTATTTTCTTTGTATCCCACCGCGATCCAATCAGTGATCACCTCTTATAAGCATCAGCCTATGAGAGAGGATCACATTGTGAGCCCCTCGAGGGTACAGCTTTGTCAGTAAGCTGCCCCACGTACAGCGCTGCACTAGATCGCTGTACAACTGAAAGAAAACTTTCTTTTCATTTCTAACAGCCTACTAGCTGCGATCGTGGGCTAGCAGGATGATGTCGGAGCTCGGTCACTCAGCGGGGATGCGTGCACATCCGTGTGTGATCCCCACTGATTTCCGCCCCTAGGACTTGACGCCAATCTGTATTAGGTGGCCGGGAGCGGGTTAAACAATTTTTCATCAGTTTTGTGGGCAGAAACAGTTCCTATAGGTGTTAGAATTTGCCTGCCCATTGAAGTCTACAGCGGTTTGTCGCTTTCGCCGATTCATGAATGTTTGTGGAAAATTTGCGTTCGTGAACACAAAATTTGATGTTTGATCCGGACTTCTCCTCAATGTTTTGTAAATTTTTTTTTTTTGCTTCAATAAACAAATTTAATAGCAAATTGGCCAGTAAATGGCTCATCAAAATTGAATGTGTGTACACACTCTTAATGAGTTTCAAATTCCTTGTTCATACATAATATAGAGCTCCGACCATTCATAGATGCCTGCTTCTGAACAATTTTACACCAATTTATTGACTAGTGATTACAATTTGAGATCTCTCACCAGATTTATTATACATGAAGTATTGATATTTTGTCATTTTTCCTACTCCTAGTGTATGACTCATGCCATGTGTATCCATAACCACATCATTTTTCCAATACTGTACATACTGAAATATAAACCGACCTGAGTATAAAGTACTCAATACTTAGTTTTTCCTTCAGATACCAGAATTTATTTTTGACTGAAGTATAAGGTTAGGGTAGAAACCAAGGCCACTACTTTTAACATCCGTACATCACTTCCCAGGTGGTCTTGTGGCGTGTACATGCAATAAGCGTGCCCAGAAACTTAGGCACCAAAGAAAAAGAAAAAAAACAGTAAACTTACCAATATTGTACTATATTGAAGTGCACAATCCAAAAATATTGATAAACCAAATCTATTCTCACCCAAAGCCCTTCCTCTACCGATGCCTAACCTCCCTTTCCCAATGCTTAATCTAGCCTCTACTGATGCCTAACCCTAACAATCCACCCCTCCACCCCCACACACACACACCACTGATGCCTAACCTTAAAAAACCCACTGACACATAACCCTACAATAGCCGCTCCCCCTCTCCAGCAACCTCTAAGCTTAAATAAAAAAACACCAACACTAAGCCTTAACCGACCCCCCAACCGCAAACCCACTGAAAAAAAACGGTCTACCCGCTTTTTTTATCTAGAGCCTGAGGCACCTGAATTACACTGCAAAGGACAAGAATGTACGGGTCTCTACCTGGATTTTAGCAATTATAGCTTATCTTTATTTAAAGTGCCATAGCATAAAATGTACGTTTCGGCGGGTGGGCCTTTATCAAGTGCTAACATGTCAACCATGTGAATTCAAATAAATAACATTAACAATTACATATTTAAGCACCTGAAAAGGGGCAGGCACATACCTTGACTCCCTGGCGCATGAATACTAAGCAGCAAGAGCAGCTAAACTACCCTTTTTATCTGCGCCAGAATTACCCACCATAGCCAATAATAGTATGGGCTCTTATGGTGATGCCCAAACTTCCTGCTTCCTTAGTGGCCCCCTCCCTTCGCCATATTCAAAGAAAATACTATGGAAGGGGTTATTTATAAAATGTGCTTTATGTTTTGTGCTGGTTTCTTCTTATACAAGAAAATTGCACTCTTGTGTACATTACAAATGATAATAGGTACAGTATGTAAGGACACAAATGGAAACCTGTCATGCAGGAACTACAACCATAATATCCCCAATAAATCTACTGTGATTTTAATTATAATTACTTTCCATTATTACTGTCCATTATTTTCAAGCATGATTAAGCAACTTCTATTGCACAGATTCAAGAACATTCTGTTTATTGAATTATACAAACGGCTCTGTTTGTTTTATTAGCCGTTTAGTTGTTAAGCTGATGAATGTAGAAAGCTAATGAATCTTACAGAAAAAGGGTTAAGAGTTTATTGTCAGCACTCTCTACTCAGAAAGCCCGACAACTGGTCTCACCGCACCTCACCCACACAGTCCAAAGCTCGGTCACATCTAATATAGGCTTGAAAAGCACTTCCAGCTGCTATTGAACCACACTAACAATTAAAAACATTCAGAAATTCATTTTCTGACCGTGCAAACAGCCTGCTTGAGCTTTCCTGTAATGCAGAACCGCAGGGGCAGCTCCACGCCATCCCATTTAGCCTAAATGCCAAGCATAAAACTTAGAGCGGACTGAATCAAACCCCAGGCTGTTAATTGCATTTAAACTTCCATATTGAAGTCGCAAGATATTGGTTGTTTTGCTTTTTTCATGAAAGCTCTTTGCGCACAGTGGTCGTGCATTTTGTTAATCCTAACACAAATAGCATATTACTTAGCTTTCATATTGAGAAAGAAAAAAATGCTGTACTGTACAAATACCTGGGAAATTCTTTGGTTAAACTTTTTTCCACTTCAACTCTTTTTTCGATTTCCTGCCTTATGAGGTCAGATATATAAAAGTAAAAAGAAAAAAAAAAAACATTTTTGATGTCCAGTGCATTGACTGGTTTAAATGAATATGATCTTATTCAATGGTTATTGAAAACATGCTGAGCCTCACTTACTAAGGTGTCTCCAGAAGGAATTGGGCACAGTGGCAAAGTATCAGGAGGAATTAAACTCCTGATACTCTCCTCCATTAAATAGACTTTGTAACAAAATTTTCGTCCTTATTTCTTCTATCCTATAAGTTCCTATGCCTGTTCTAATGTGCTCTGTCATACTGCTGCCTTTCCTAGTTGCACAGTGGCTGTATTATCTCTGTTATATGATCTAATCTTCTCTCCTCTGATGGCTCTGTTGGGATGAGGCACTCAGGCTGGAATGTGCAGGGCTGCTTGTGATTGGATAGAAGCTATACACACCCTCTCCAGGCCCCCTGCACACTCTGTATGACTCACACACTGAGCTACTCTCAGTCTATCTCTTGCTATGTCTTTTGTTTGTAAACACTGCATAAAAAATGGCAATTACAAGCCAGGATTGCAGCAGGAAGTGGCAGAAACAGCACAGAGGGGCCCAGGAGAACATAATGAATAGAATAGTATGCTTTTTATTGTAAGAATTTTAGAGTACAGATTCTCTTTAAAGTGGATAAACAGTAAAAATTGTACATTTCACAGGTCCTCTTGTAAGGGTAATTTTTAATTACCTGCTGTGCTAAATTTATCCCAAAAGCTCTGTATCCACAGGATCCGGTGTGTAGCCCACCCTCCTGAAGAAAAACAGCATTTTGTTTTCTCTATTGAGATTGTGTATGCCCACTTATCATGTCACATGATTGGCACATCATTGCTGTCACTGACCTTAGGAAGCAAGTGATATTTGCAAAACGCATTGTACAATAAACATTTTGAGACTTAACCACTTGCCGCGGGCTACACGCCGGTAGGCGTGGCCGCGGCGGCAGCCCCAGGACCGCCTAACGCCGATTGGCAGAAAGTCCTGGGGCTTGCATTTGCAGGAGATCGCGCGCAGGGTGCGCGCGCATCTCCTGCTTGGTGGGCGGAGCGGAGCTCCGCCTTCAGTCTCCGAGCGGCGATTGCCGCTCTGGAGACTGTAACGGCGAAACCGCCACTTAATTGTATTGGACAGCGCTGCGATCTGCAGCAGCGCTGTACTGGGGACAGCCGTGTGACACGGCTGTCCCCCTGGAGGACGAGAGAGCGATCGGCTCTCATAGGCGGAAGCCTATGACAGCCGATCGCCGTTATTGGCTGCCTGGGGGGTGGGAGGGATGGAAGGAATAAAATATTTAAAATAAATACACGAATTTAATTAAAAAAAATAACATAAATATTTATATTAAAAAAAAACAAACACTGCAGGGGCGATCAGACCCCACCAATAGAGAGCTCTGTTGGTGGGGACAAAAGGGGAGGGGAATCATTTGTGTGCTGTGTTGTGCGGTCCTGCAGCTTGGCCTGAAAGCTGCAGTGGCCAATTTTGAACAAAATGGTCTTGCAGAAAAAGTAAGCCTTCCAACACCTTTTCTTTTTAGTAGTTTTAAAGGGGTTCTGTGGGGGTTTCTGAGGAGAAAAACTGCCACTTACCTGGGGCTTCTATCAGCCCCCTGCAGCAGTAATGTCCCACGCCGTCCTGCTCCCATCCGCCGTTCCCCGCAGCCAGAACCAGGCTATTATTTGTCTGTCACACAGACGAATAATGCGTGCTACCGCGCCTCCGCTCGCGTCATCTGAGGCTTAATGCGCAGGCGCAGTACAACAGTTTCTTGTACTGCGCTTGCGCAGTAAGCTTCCGATGACGCAGGCGGAAGCGAGCGGTGCGCGGCCCCTGTAGCGCAGCCGCAGTTGGATCCCATGCCGCTTAGACCAGGGCTGGCGGCGGAGAACGGCAGATGGGAGGAGGACGGCGTGGGACATTACCGCTGCACGGGGCTGATAGAAGCCCAGGGTAAGTGTCTGTTTTTCTCCTCCGCAACCCCCCACAGAACTCCTTTAAGTCATTTTATACTTTGGGAACCTCAAAATTCCTTTGGAAGGAGGTTGCAATTGTAGCTTAGTAGCTGCCGGTAAGTAATCTACAAACAAAGAAGAGCTACCGTCCGGTTGTTTCTTGCCTACAGTCAAGTATGTTGATGGGAGTGTCATGGTTTGGGGCTGCATGAATTCTGATGACCCTGGTAAGCTAAAGCTCATTGAGGGAACCATGAATGCTATTACATACTGAAGCAGTGCTGATCCTCTCCTTTCAGAAACTGAGCCAGAAGGTAGTATTCCAACATGATAACAACCTCAAAAACACAGTCAAGACAACCTGTAAGGGATCGCTCCTCTCAGCCGCAGTATGGTCTGAGGCGGCGACAGAGGTAGAGTCAGCTGACACTTAGGCAGGGGTTTATGTAATAAATAATAATATATGGATGCTTGCCCTGAACCCTGGTCTCTCGCGTCAGAGGTGATGCTCTTGACCACTATGCTATAGCTGACATACAGTTAGGATGTTTTGCTGGTTAGTACTGGTTACTCAGCTCACATGTATTGCCACCCATGTCAGCTGATCTCTCTCTCAGCTGATACTTAAACAAGATTAATGTCTGCGTGTGATTGGCTGTTGTGTTGTGTGCATGTGGCCGGCCACTGATTGGATGCTGTCAGCATTTAAACCTTGCTGTGACAGTTGCATGTTGCACGTGATAGCTCTAGCTTGCTGGTTGCTGTGTGCTCTGTACTGCACTATATTGTTGTTTTGGATTACCAGGATTTTGACCTCTGCCTGTTATTGGACCTTCCTTGCCTGCCGCCTGAGCCGACCTCTTCCCTGGATAATCGTTACGACTGTTTGCTGCCTGGTTTGACCTCGGATACATTTTTGACCTCTCTTTGCCTAGCCTTCCTATACTGCAATATATCTGATCACCCGTGTATGACCCTGGACTGTTACTGGACTTTGCTAACTGAATCCTTGTTTGGCCTGGAAGTTTATTCGCTCACCCTGCATTCAGCTCCAATACCTTGCACACTAAAGGCCTGGGTGTAACCGAAGTCGGGTAGGGGTTGTCTCCTCTCTTCCCATTCAAGCGGGGATGTGCCACATAGGTTGAAGCGTGTGGAGGTAGATTGGGGCATTGGAGCTGATTCGTATGTGGATATTCCAACAGACCTGACACAACCACTGCCTTGCTAAAGAAACTGAGGTAAAAGGTGCTGGATTGGCCGAGCCTGGCTCCAGATCTAAACCCTATTGAGCGTCTGTGGGGTATCCTCAAACAGAAGATAAAGGAGTGCAAGGTTTCTAACACCCACTAGCTTTGTCATGGAGTAGTAGAAATAAAGAGAATCCCAGAGGCAACCTGTGAAGCTCTAGTGAACTCCATGCTCAAGAGTGTTAAGGCAGTAGTAGAAAAAAAATTGGATACACAAAATATTAACACTTTGGGCACAACTTTGATGTTTTTCACTTAGGGGTACACTTAATTTTGTTGGCAGTGGTTAGGCATTGATGGCTGTGTGTTGAATTATTTTGAAGGGACAGCAAATTTACACAAACTGTACATATACTGACTAATTTATATTGTATCAAAATATTATATCTTCAGTGTTGTCTCATGAAAAGATTAAATAAAATATTTACAAAAATGTATCAGGTGTACTCAGTTCTGTGAGATACTGTCCATGCCTCTTCATGCAGAGCAGTGATTACAAAACTTCTTGAACTATTTTCTGATTTAATCATAATGGTTGCAACATGTTTACGTACTGTATATTTTTCTGTGCAAAACTTTGGATTTTATTGTGTTTTATTGATGAATTTTAAGATAGCTGCTTTTTGAAATACAATTAATGCTATTAGTAGTTGTTTAAACACAGGGTAACTGTATGTTTTTAATGTTTTAAATAGCTGTAGCAGTTCCATTAATATGGAAATGGTAATTTAAATATCTAGGCATTATGACAGAAATACGGAGAAATATATATCCCTGATCCCTACTTCAACAATTAAAAAAAAGAAAGAAAATCTAGCAGAAAAATGTTAGACATAGTACCATCTGCTCCTGTCTTTGGCTAGAAAAGTAAATGTCATAAAAATGATATTCCTCCCTAATTGTAATTATATATTTTAATGTTCTTCCATCTGGAAAAGCTGAAAACCATTCTTGGAAACTGAGAAAACCATCTTTACTTTCTGCATTTATCCTAACTGCCAGTCCAAAAAGTGGGACTGGCTTTACCCAACCTCCTCCTGTACTCTTGGTGGTAATACTGGTTACCTTCACTGATGGGTCCTGTCAATCTAGTGGCTATACAGGTGGGCTCAGTCATTGCATTCTATGGCTTGATGTCCAGCCTACCGTCTCAGAGATAAAATAATCAACGAGGTAAACAAAACATCGAGGAGTATGGAGCATGGCTAGAAAAAAAAAGTAACAGAATAATAGTAATAAATGGTAACCCCATGCACCAAAATGGAGGAAACATTAGATTGCTGTATTTCCAAAGTATCCCAGATATGGTATCTGTGCAAACTATAATACTAAAATATTATAGTATGTTTCCCCTTGATGTCTGTTTTTACCACTCAACAGGCCAAAGGAATTGTTTTGAGTGAACAATAAAGTGTAATTTCTTTGTCATCAAATCCAGCATGGGATGAGAGCTCAGTGTGGAGGAGAGAGGTGAATTATTGAGTAAAGGCCCGTACACATGATTTGACTGATCTTGCCCATCGGGGCTCAGGACCCGATCCCTCAGGCAACATTGTTGGGCCAGACTATACAGATACATGTCAGCTGTATAGCTGACCATGCATTCTGTTGCTATGTGGGGAGGTGGAGGGACGACGGAGTGTGCACACATGATGTAATGTGATGGGTGGGGCAAGTGGCACAGGCAAAGCAATCGGCCATCGCTTAGTTGAGTTGATCCGCCAGGCAGATCCCTAGCCAAGCAGTGGACATTCATTGGGGGCTACTGTCCACACACCAAATTGTTGGCTGAGGTGGTTGTTATCTGCTGGTTCACACTTGCATGTGTACGCAGCTAAAAGGAACACTATCAAAGTTCTTCCTTTTCTGGCAGCAGCATAAATTAAGGTTGCAACAAGAGTAAGAACTGATACAGGACGTATTTTTGCTGTGCAGTGTCATTTCTATTTCATATACCTTTATGGATGGCATCCCCTTAACAAACTGACGGTGAGTATAAGTGGGCCAGCTCATTATGCGGGGTGAGTGCAGCAGTCAAATCTCCTACTGTGAGGCTCCCCGACACCACAGCACATTATACAGCACACGACCCGCTGAAGTAAAGTGCTATGAGGAACCAGAGACAACCGTTCTCGCTCCTTATCTGCCTGGCTAATAAATCTCCCTCCTCTTTGTTCTGGTTTGCCGTGAGCTAGCTTGCCGGGTCCGTTCCTGTCCATCCTGCGATCAACTTCCGTGTGAGTGAGAAGCCGCCGTGTCATTGGTTTTTAACAATTTCACAATAACAAGTTGATCACAGCCATCCGCTAAATAGCATAACGGCTATCAATATTACGACAAATACGGTAACAATTATGCCCATTTTTGGTTGCACTTTTATTAACTGCTCCTCCTAAAAGGGAATGGTTCAGACTGACAAGGAGTGACCAGTCAACTTTAGGTCACTGAGTAAGTAAAACGGCTACAGTATATATGCATTTGCGTAGACAGAATTTTTATTTTTTTTATTTTACATATACATATTATACACAAAAACTGCCTGAAATTGATATTTAAGAGGGGCTTTAATTTGTTTGTGATACCGAGCACTTACAATGTAATCTAAATTGTTCAACTCAATAAAATTCTAATGTTGTTTTAAGGTGAGAACTATTGGAAGTGAAAATACAACAAATTTTTCCTGCTGTATTGAAATGCTGATTTTTTTTATTTTATTTTATTTTTATTTTTTTAATAGCGATGAAAAACATTCAGTGTTATTGTGTACTGCAAATAGATTTTTTTTTTTTGCTTGAGTCTTGTCAGCTGCACATAATATATTTGGAGTGTTTAGCAATGATGTTTTGTTTGTAGATGTTTTTCATCTTTGTTTTTCATTCTGTTTCCAGCAGTTACAATGACTCTTTGCATTCTCTCACCCCACAGCCTCACCTGTCACGTCTTACAATGCAGCAGGCATAGGAACGTCTGATAAGTCTTTTCACTATCTGAAAGATGCCGTTGAAAATTCAAAGAAATATAGCTAAGTTACTGTAGGCAGACCACAGCTGGTATGCAGTGAAAAAGCTCTGTATGGCTGTGTACAATATATTCCAACCATCTCCTTTAGGAAGTTTTTTTAAAGTGATATTGTTATAATTTATCAAGTGCCTTTACTTAATTTTCTATTGTTCCTATATAATTATACAAATATACAGAAACCCTGCAAGTTAACAAAGGGTCTGTTAAGAGGATGGGAAGGATTATTGGCAAATAAGAAGGGAAAAATAGGTAATATTTCTTGGAAGTGAAGGTAATGAAATCTATAAAAAGTTAAACTGTAAACAATGTTCTCAACAGATTACATGGGCAGTGTCTATGTCAATTTCTTCAACACATACACATATTAAAGTGAACCTTAAGTCAGAAAAAAAAATGAGTTTTACTCACCTGGGGCTTCTACCAGCCCCCTGCAGCTGTCCTGTGCCCTCGCAGCCACTCACTAATACTCTGGTCCCCCGCTGCCAGCTAGTTTCATTTTTGCCGACAGGCCCGACAGGACTGGCCACGCGTAGCTTTTTCCGCATTCCCGACTGCAATTAGCACTATTGCAGGCTGCAACGCAAAATACGCGTTGCCGCATTAAGAATGCATAGATATGCGGCAACACGGATTTTTGTACGCGTTGCGGCCCGCAATAGTGCTAATTGCAGTCGGGAATGCGGAAAAAGCTACACTCATTTTTTATTCTGACTTAAGGTTCACTTTAACCATTTCAGCCGCCCAGACGTGAAGCTCACGTCCGGGCGGCTGCTCAACTGCACTCTCCCGCGCTCCTGCGTGCGATCGCGGGCGCGCCCTCGTGTCCCCGCTGTGTCCCCCGGTAGCCCTGGGATCAGTGAAAGGGAACATGGTTCCTGATTACCGATCCCTGTCATCCGCAGAAAAACCAAAGTGCTCACCCGTGAGGCTTTGGCTCTTCTGCCCGGAAAAATATACGCATCCCCCTTGTACTTCCGCATAGTGAGAAGTACAAGGAGGGAAACCAAAAATGAAGGTGGCCATCTTGTGGCCAAATAGTAAAACTACATCAACACATTTTCTACATTAAAATTTACACATCTAACAACTAGAGATGGGCCGAACCTCCAATTTTAGGTTCGCGAACCTTCGCGGAAGGTTCGGTTCGCGGAAAAGTTCGCGAACCGCAATAGACTTCAATGGGGATGCGAACTTTGAAAAATAGAAAAAATTATGCTGGCCACAAAAGTGATGGAAAAGTTTTTGCAAGGGGTCTAACACCTGGGGAGGGGGGGGGGGCATGGCGGAGTGGGATACATGCCTAAAGTCCCGGGGAAAAATCTGGATGTGACGCAAAGCAGCGTTTTAAGGGCAGAAATCACATGGAATGCTAAATTGCGGGCCTAAAGTGCTTTAAAACATCTTGCATGTGTATACATCAATCAGGGAGTGTAATTAGAGTTCTGCTTCACACTGACACACCAAACTCACTGTGTAACGCACCGCAAACAGCTGTTTGCGTAGTGACGGCCGTGCTGGACTGGTGCACACCGTGGCGAGATTGTAGGCCGTGGCGGTTTTCAAGCCCATATGGTCGCCGGGCTGTGGTAGCTCAATGATAGAACAACAGTGACTGTCCAGCTGATCAAATTTGGTCTGACCACAATGAAGCAACGACCTTATTATGTTTTGTGTCCCACCCCATCGGAGATACTCAAATAGAGGGCGGTCAATGCTTCATTGTGATACGCAAGCCCCTTCACCGCGGCAAGGTAATGATCACGAAGGGGGATGGGCACATGTACATGCCTTTTGTTTTTTTGTTGCAGCCGCCCGCAGTGCAGCCAGAAAAATTAGGCAGGCATGTAAATGCACCAGAAAAATGAGTGTAGCGAAATTCAGGAATCCGCCCTGAGTCCTGGACCCTGTTGGTGGTGGCGGAGAAGGCAAGTGGCCTGCAGGCAGAGATGCTGTGTGTGGGGACTGACTTAGTCTTCGGTCATGCAGTAGCCCTCCGTGATCCATTCCTCATTAATTTTGATAAAGGTCAGGTACTGAACACTGTCGTGACTTAGGCGACTTCTCTTCTCAGTGACAATGCCTCCAGCTGCACTGAAGGTTCTTTCTGACAGGACGCTTGCGGCAGGGCAAGAGAGAAGTTGTATGGCAAATTGGGACAGCTCTGGCCACAGGTCAAGCTTGCGCAACCAGTAGTCCAAGGGTTCATCGTCGCTGCTCGCAGTGTCTACATCCACACTCAAGGCCAGGTAGTCGTCTACCTGCCGGTCCAGGCGTTGGTGGAGGGTGGATCCGGAAGGACTATGGCGAGGAGTTGGACTAAAGAATGTCCGCATGTCCGACATCACCCTGAGATCGCTGGAGCGTCCTGTCCTTGCCTGCGTGGACTTGGGAGGAGGAGGGTTACTGCCAGTGGTACCTTGATTGCGTTGTGCAGCCACATCACCCTTAAACGCATTGTAAAGCATCATCGACAGCTTGTTCTGCAAGTGCTCCATCCTTTCCGCCTTCTGTTGAGTTGGTAACAAGTCCGCCACTTTGTGCCTGTACCGAGGGTCTAGTAGTGTGGCAACCCAGTACAGGTCATTCGCCTTGAGTTTTTTGATATGGGGGTCCCTCAACAGGCTGGACAACATGAAAGAGGCCATCTGCACAAAGCTGGATGGAGACGTACTCTCCATCTCCTCTTGCTCTTCCTCAGTGACGGGACGCAACTCCTCTTCCTCCCCCCAGCCACAAACAATACCACGGAAACGTGGAGCAGCAGAAGCCCCCTGTGACGGCTGCCGCGGTTGTTCTTCTTCCGCCGCCTCTTCCTCCTCCACAGAAACACCTTCCTCATCACCATCATCAGAGTCTGACTCCTCTCCTTCCCCACACGACTCCTCTTCTTTCTCCTCCTCCCCCCTCTGTGCTGCCGCAGGTGTTGTGGAAACATCGGGTTCGGAGGTAAATCGCTCCCACGACTCCTGCTGCCGTAACTGTTCTCGTTCACGCTCCTCCACAGCTGTATCCACCACTCTACGCACGGCACGCTCCAGGAAGTAGGAGTAGGGGATCAAGTCGCTGATGGTGCCCTCAGCGTGACTCACCAGTTTGGTCACCTCCTCAAAGGGCTCCATGACCCTGCATGCATTTGGCATCAGTGTCAAGTTGTTGGACCACAACATCCCCATCCTCCCAGATTGTGTCCTTGTACTGTAATGATACAGGTACTGGATGACGGCTTTCTCCTGGTCTAGCAGGCGAGAGAACATCAGCAGGGTGGAATTCCAGCGAGTCGGGCTATCGCAAATAAGGCGTCTCACCGGCAAGTTGTTTCTACGCTGAATGTCTGCAAAGCGTGCCACGGCCTTGTAAAAGCGCCTGAATGCCCACACAACTTACTGGCCTTCTTCAGGACGTCCTCTAAGCCTGGGTACTTGGACACAAATGTTTGCACAACCAGATTCAGCACATGTGCCATGCAGGGTACGTGTGTCAGCTTTTCCAAATTCAACGCGGAAATGAGATTGCTGCCATTGTCACACACCACGTTGCCGATCTCAAGCTTGTGCGGGGTCAGCCATTGCTCCACCTGTTTGTTAAGAGCAGCCAGGAGAGCTGCTCCAGTGTGACTCTCTGCTTTCAGGCAAGACATGTCTAACACTGCGTGACACCGTCGTACCTGGCATGCAGCATAGGCCCTGGGGTGCGGGGGCTGTGTAGCTGGAGAGGAGATCACGGCACCAGCCAAGGAGGAGGAGGATGACGACAGCGAAGAGGTGGTAGCAGGCGGAGAGGAGGTGGTTGGAGGCCTGCCTGCAAGCCGTGGAGGTGTGACAAGTCGGTCCGCTGTGCAGCCAAGTACTCCCTGCTTGCTGCCATCGGTCACCAGGTTGACCCAATGGGCTGTGTACGTAATGTAGCGGCCCTGCCCGTGCTTGGCAGACCAGGCATCCGTGATCAGGTGGACCCTTGACCCAACGCTCTTCGCAATAGATGACACCACTTGCCTCTCAACTGCATGGTGCAGTTTGGGTATGGCCTTTCGCAGGCTCAGACTGAGCCACCGAACCACCGATGGTCCCATCGGTGGGCCCCGACTGCCCCACCTCCTGGGGGCCCTAGAGCTAAGAGAGAGTGGGGCACAGCTTGGAAGGGGGGAAATTGGGCACAGAGCGACGGGGAGGGGGGGAAGCCTCCCCCCCTCCCTCACCTAGGGCCCCCCCCCCTTCCGCGCACCCCCCTCCTCCAGAAGTGCAGCCAGCAGCGAGGGGAGAATAGCTACCAAGCTTCAGATGATGCTAGCTCCGCTCTGCTCCGCATGCCGCTGCTGCCCTGCTGGTCTCTGTCTCCTACAGTGACGCTGTCCAATCATGCTCTCACAGAAAGTACTGCGAGAGCATGATTGGACAGCGTCACTACAGGAAACAGAGACCAGCAGGGCAGCAGCAGCATGCAGAGCGGAGCTAGCATCATCTGAAGCTTGGTAAGCTATTCTCAGCTCGCTGCTGGCTGCACTTCTGGAGGAGGGGGGTGCGTGGAAGGGGGGTCCCTAGGTGAGGGAGGGGGGGAGGCTTCCACGCTGATCTGTGCCCGCTGACCCCCCTTCCAAGCTGGGGGGTCACTTGAATTTTGTGGGGGTATCTGCCACCAACCTGATTGCATTGTGTGGGGGTATCTGCAGCCAACCTGATTGCATTTTGTGGGGGTATCTGCAGCCAACCTGATTGCATTTTGTGGGGGTATCTGCAGCCAACCTGTTTGCATTTTGTGGGGGCATCTGCCGTCAACCTGATTGCATTTTGTGGGGGCATCTATCGGCAACCTGATTGCATTTTGTGGGGGTATCTGCTGCTATTTGACTACTTTATGAATTTTCATGAGGCATGTAACTACTTGAATATTTTATCTAAAAGGGATATGTCTAAATGCGCGCCGCATTTAGACATATCCCTATTGGAGACTGTCCTCAGAATTTCTCAAAATCTATTCCCTACCATAAAGTCATGCAAAATTTCTAGAATACATGTGTATGTGAGACCAAAATGGGGGTGGGGGTGGAGGAGAGGGGGGCGGGCCCCAGGCTGAAACTTTCTTGGTGGGCCCTTGGTGTCCCAGTCCGACCCTGGCCTTTCGTGAAAAATAAGTGCGGCCTGGTATCTTCCACTGCGGTGTCCCAATGGCCACAAATTTACTGAAAGCCTCTGACTCCACCAGCTTGTATGGTAATAGCTGTCAGACGCCGGGCAAGAGGGTGACTGGCAGACATTTGCTTCTTACGCTCAAATACTTCCTTTACGGACAGCTGGGTACTGCTGTGGGCAGAGGAGAAGGAACCGCTCAAGGGAAGAGGCGGTGTGGAGGAGGGTAGCTGTGAAGGTGCAAGGGAGAAAGCGGATGAAGACGATGCACCTGAAGGAGTAAGAGGAGAAGGAGGGTGGCTTGTCTTTTGGGTTCTGCTTTTCCTCAGGTGTTCTTGCCAAAGCTGTTTGTGCCTTCTCTCCAGGTGCCTTCGTAAGGCACTTGTCCCCACGTGAGAGTTGGCCTTTCCACGGCTCAATTTTTGCTGGCAGAGAGAACATATGGCTTTGCTCCGATCTGAGACACACATGTTAAAAAATTTCCAAACCGATGAGCCCCCCTGGGGTGATGGCGCTACGGTGGCATCAGCAGCTGACGTTGAAGGGCATGTTGGCTGGCTGTCCATAGCTGGCGATACATGGTGCCGGACACTGCCCTCAGCTGTTTCTGAGGATGAGCTCCCTCTGCTTCTATCATGGAGTCGTCTCCTCCTACTCCTCTCTGACTCCCCCTCTGAACTGTCCCTCTGGTCATCTCCTCTACTGGGAACATACGTGGCATCCGTGCAATCGTCATCATAATCCTGCTGCCCAGCTTCGCTTTCCTCAGACACCTCCTGCACCAACTTCAGGTGGTTCATCATCCTCCTCCTCACACGTTACGTCCATACTATCGCCACCTAACTCAGACGTATGAGGTGATGTGCCTGCGCCTTCTTCTTGTTGTTGCAGTAGTGGCTGGGAATCAGTGATTTCACCACCACCACCAAATAACTCCTGCGAAGTGTCAAATGCAGCGGATGTGGTGCTTGTTGTAGCGCTGGTGACTGCGGGAGATAAGGTGTTCTGTGTTAAATAGTCAAGCACGTCCTGATCTTGGGAAGTGATGGCACGTGCCTTCTTCTGAGCACTGTATTTTGGGCCAGGTCCACACGAAATCACAGCAACACTATCTCGCACAGACCTGCCGGTGCCTGATGGCCTTCCTCTGGGTCTGCCTCTACCTCTTCCTCTACCTGGTTTGTCCATTTTGTCCATCTCGGGGGATGCTAGGTATATGCAGTGAGGTGGGTTCACTCAACACAACAGGTAGTTAGATGCAGTGAGGTGGGTTCACTGAACAGTAAAGGTACTGAGATGAAGTGAGGTGGGTTCACTCAACACAACAGGTACTTAGATGCAGTGAGGTGGGTTCACTGAACAGTAAAGGTACTTAGATGCAGTGAGGTGGGTTCACTCAACACAACAGGTAGTTAGATGCAGTGAGGTGGGTTCACTGAACAGTAAAGGTACTTAGATGCAGTAAGGCGGGTTCACTCAACACAACAGGTAGTTAGATGCAGTGAGGTGGGTTCACTGAACAGTAAAGGTACTTAGATGCAGTGAGGTGGGTTCACTCAACACAACAGGTAGTTAGATGCAGTGAGGTGGGTTCACTGAACAGTAAAGGTACTTAGATGCAGTGAGGTGGGTTTACTCAACACAACAGGTAGTTAGATGCAGTGAGGTGGGTTCACTGAACAGTAAAGGTACTTAGATGCAGTGAGGTGGGTTCACTCAACACAACAGGTACTTAGATGCAGTGAGGTGGGTTCACTGAACAGTAAAGGTATTTAGATGCAGTGAGGTGGGTTGACTCAACACAACAGGTACTTAGATGCAGTGAGGTGGGTTCACTGAACAGTAAAGGTGCTTAGATGCAGTGAGGTGGGTTCACTTAACACAACAGGTACTTAGATGCAGTGAGGTGGGTTCACTGAACAGTAAAGGTACTTAGATGCAGTGAGGTGGGTTCACTCAACACAACAGGTAGTTAGATGCAGTGAGGTGGGTTCACTGAACAGTAAAGGTACTTAGATGCAGTGAGGTGGGTTCACTCAACACAACAGGCAGTTAGATGCAGTGAGGTGGGTTCACTCAACACAAAGCTAGGTATATGCAGTGATGAGCTGGGTTAAGTAAACACAACAGGTACTGGGTATATGCAGTACTGGGTAGTACAATGTGCAGCTCCCTGTCACACACACAGGTAGTCACTGAATGTGCTGGGCTGCTGGCAGTGGCACACACACTATCAATTAGCAAGGCTGTGCATGCAACAAAAGTGTCAGTTTGACACACAGGAAAAAAAAATACAGGATGAGCTCTGAAAAGAGCTGTTGATGGGTGCTATAAAAGCAATAATAATCAGCCGGGAGCAAGCTAAGCAGCCAAGAACCTAACTAATCTGTTCCTAGAAGAACAAGTCTGCAGCAGCTGTCCCTAGTCTGTCTCTAGCAGGCTAGCAGGCACACGAGTGAGGCTAATGGCCGCCGGAGCCTGCCTTATATAAGGGGGGGTGGGGCTCCAGGGCTTAGTGTAGCCTGAATGGCTACAATGTGCCTGCTGACTTTGATGCAGAGGGTCAAAGTTGACCCTCATAGTGCATTATGGGGTGAATCGAACTTACGCAAAAGTTCGCCTGGTCCAGGCGAACGCGAACCCCCAAAGTTCACCTGGAACCGCTCGCCGGCGAGCCGTTCGGCCCATCTCTACTAACAACATTAAAGAATAACTGTTTATGTCCCACTCCAAAATATTCCCCAAATAAAATTTTTAATGGAAAAAAAAATACAATTAAAAAAAAAAACAAAAAAACACATAAATAGTTACCTAAGGGTCTGAACTTTTTAAAATATGCATTTGAAGGGGGTATACTACAAACATTTTTTAAATTATAAGCTTGTAAATAGTGATGGACGCAAAAAGGAAACAATGCACCAATTTCCAAATAAAACATTGGCACCATACATTGTGATAGGGACAAAATTTAAATGGTATAATAACCGAGACATATGGGCAAATAAAATACATAGGTTTTAATTATGGTAGCATGGATTATTTTAAAGCTATAATGGCCGAAAACTGAGAAATAATGAATTTTTTCAATTTTTTTCTTATTAATCCTGTTAAAATGCATTTACAGTAAAGTGGCTCTCAGCAAAATGTACCACCCACAGAAAGCCCAATTAGTGGCGGAAAAAACAAGCTATAGATCAATAAATTGTGATAAGTAGTGATAAAGTTATTAGCGAATTAATGGGAGGTGAAAATTGCTCTGATGCATAAGGTGAAAAATCCCCGCGGGCTGAAACGGTTAAGGTACCAGTAATGTGAAAAAGTGTAACATTTAAAACATATGTGTATGTATACACATATACTGTTTTTGTTCTAGAGTAAAGTGCAGTATATTTTTTTACCCTATGTCGTACAAGTCTGTATGTAGTACAAGTCTGATAGATCTGGCAGGTTTTGAACTATTCCATCTCCTCAAGGAGAGTTATTTGTATTTCCTTTATTCTTTTAAAAGCCCTTCCTGGCAAGGATTTATATAAAAATCTTGATTGATAAAGGTGAGGTACTGAACATGTTGTCACTTAGGCGACTTCTCTTCTCAGTGACAATGCCTCCAGCTGTGCTGAAGTTCCTTTCTGACAGGACGCTTGAGGCAGGGCAAGACAGAAGTTGGATAGCAAATTGTGACAGCTCTGACCACAGGTCAAGCCTGCACACCCAGTAGTCCAAGGGTTCACTGCTCACAGTGTCTACATCCACACTTAAGGCCAGGTAGTCGGCTACCTGCCGGTCGAGGCGTTGGTGGAGGGTGGATCCGGAAGGGCTAAGGTGAGGCTTTGGACTAAAGAATGTCCGCATGTCCGACATCACCATGGTATCGCTGGAGCATCCTGTCCTTGCCTGCGTGGACATGGGAGGAGACTTACTGGCAGTGGTACCTTTATTCCGTTGTGCTGTGACATCACCCTTAAACGCATTGTAAAGCATAGTTGCCAGCTTGTTCTGCATGTGCTGCATCCTTTCTGCCTTCAGGTGAGTTGGTAACATGTCCGCTACTTTGTGCCTATACCGAGGGTCTAGTAGCGTGGCCACCCAGTACAGCTCATTCCCCTTGAGTTTTTATATACGGGGGGGCCCTCAACAGGCTGGACAGCATGAAAGATGCCAACTGCTTAAAGTTGGATCCAGACGTACTATCCATCTCCTCTTGCTCTTCCTCAATAAAGGCAGGTAAGTCCTCCTCCTCCCCCCAGCTACGAACAATACCACGGAAACGTCGAGCAGCACAAGCCCCCTGCGACGCCTGCTGTGGTTGTTCTTCTGCCGCCGTCTCCTCCTCCCCCTCCTCTAAAAAAACACCTTCCTCGTCTGACTCCTCTTACCCACATGACTCTTCCTCCTCCTACCCCCTCTGTGCTGCCGCAGGTGTTGAGGAAACATCTGGTTCTGATGAAAATTGCTCCCACAAGTGTTCCTCCCATAACTGTTCCAGTTTACGCTCCTTCACAGCTTGATCCACCACTGTACGCACAGCACGCTCCAGGAAGTAAGCGTACAGGATCAAGTCGCTGATGGTGCCTTCACTGCGACTCACCAGGTTGGTCACCTCCTCAAACGTCCGCATGTGCCTGCATGCATTTCGCATCAGTGTCCAGAACATCCCCATCTCCCCAGATTGTGTCCTTTTACTGTAATTGTACAGGTACTGGGTGACGGCTTTCTCCTGTTCTAGCAGGTGAGAGAACATGACCAGGGTCGAATTCCAGCGAGTCGGCTATCACATATCAAGCGTCTCACCAGCAAGTTGTTTCGCCGCTGAATGTCCGCAAAGTGTGCCATGGCCGTGTTAGACCGCCTGAAATGCCCACACAACTTCCTGGACTGCTTCAGGACGTCCTCTAAGCCTGGGTACTTTGACACAAATCTTTGAATGACTAGATTCAGCACATGTGTCATGCAGGGTACATGTGTCAGCTTTCCTAAATTCAAAGTGAAAATGAGATTGCTGCCGTTGTCACACACCACGTTGCTGATCTCCAGCTGGTGCGGGGTCAGCTACAGATCCACCTGTTTGTTAAGAGCAGCCAGAAGAGCTGGTCCAGTGTGACTCTCCGCTTTGAGGAAAGACATGTCTAAGATGGTGTGACACCGTCGTACCTGGCATGCAGCATAGGCCCTGGGGAGATGGGGCTGTGTAGCTGGAGAGGAGATCGCAGCACCAGTAGAGTTGTAATGCAACTCAGCCAAGGAGGAGGAGGACAATAGCAAAGAGGATGTAGCAGAAGGAGTAGGAGGAGAAGGAGAGGAGGTGGCAAGCTGTGGAGGTGTCACAAGTTGGTCCGATGCAAAGCCATGTACTCCCTGCTTGCCATCGGTCACCAGGTTGACCCAATGGGCTGTGTAAGTAATGTACCTGCCGTGACCGTGCTTGGCAGACCATGCATCCATGATCAGGTGGACCCTTGACCCAACGCTGTGTGCCAGAGATGACACCACTTGCCTCTCAAATTCACTGTACAGTTTGGGTATCACCTTTTTAGAGAAATAATTGCGGCCTGGTATCTTCCACTGCGGTGTCCCAATGGCCACAAATTTACAGAGGCCTCAGAGTCCACCAGCTGGTATGGTAACAGCTGGCGAGCTAACAGTTCCGCCAAGCCAGCTGTCAGATGCCGGGCAAGGGGGTGACAGGCAGAAATTGGATTTTTCCACTCAAAGATTTCCTTCTCAGACACCCGGCTGCTGTGGGCAGAGGAGCAGGAACCACCCAAGGGCAGAGGCGGAGTGGAGGAGGGTGGCTGTGAAGGTGCAAGGTAAAAAGTGGCTGAAGATGCTGCACCTGAAGGAGGAAGAGGAGAAGGAGGGTGGCTTTGCTTTTGTGTGCTGCTTTTGCTCAGGTGCTATTCCCATTGCAGTTTGTGCCTTTTCTGCAGGTGGCTTCGTAAGGCAGTTGTCCCTACGTTTGTGTTGGCCTTTCCACGGCTCAATTTTTGGAGGCAAAGAGAACAGATGGCATTGCTCTGATTTACGGACGACACACTAAAAAATTTCCAAACCACTGAGCCCCCCCTGGAGTGATGGCACTATGGTGGCATCAGCAGCTGACGGTGAAGGGCATGTTGGCTGGTGCCACCAGCTGTTTCTGATGACGAGCTCCCCCTGCTTCTTTCAGCAACTCGTCTCTTCTTACTCCTCTCTGGCTTCCCCTCTGAACTGTCCCCTTGGTCACCTTGTCTCTTAGGATCCCACGTGGTATCCGTATCATTGTCATCATCATAATCATCTTGCCCAGCTTTGCTTGCCTCAGACACCTCCAAAACTGCACCAACAGCAGGTACTTCATCATCCTCATCCTCACACATAACGTCCATAGTGTCGCCATCTAACTCAGACATATAAAGTGGTGTAACTTGCTTAGCTCCTTCATCTGGTTGTAACAATAATGGCTGTAAATCAGTTAATTCCCCACAAATTAACTCCTGCGAAGTGTCAAATGCAACAGCTGTGGTGCTTGTAGTAGCGCTGGTGGCTGCGGAAGATGAGGTGTTTTGTGTTAAATAGTCAACCATGTCCTGACAATCTTGGGAGTTGATGGAACATGCCTTCTTCTGAGCACTGTACTTTGGGCTAGGGCCGCACGAAATCACATCAACGCGACCTCGCACAGACCTGCCGGGTGGCCTTCCTCTGGGTCTGCCTCTAAATCTGCCTCTACCTGTTTTGTCTGTTTTGTCCATATCGGGGGGGATGAAGTGAAAGGTATGCACTGACTTGACTAATACAATGTGCAGTCACACAGATGCAGTTAACAGGTATGCATTGTAACAGGTAGGTATATGCAGTGGGTATTACAATGTGCACCTGTCACACACAGACATGTACCAGACAGGCACAGTGACACTGCGTGCGCTCAGCTCACATAGGTATGTGGGTGCACTGTGAACAACAGGTAGGTATATGCAGTGGGTATTACAATATGCAACTGTCACTCACAGACAGGTACCAGAAAGGCACGGTGACACTGCGTGCGCTCACGTAGGTGGAAGGGTGCACCGTGAACAACAGGTAGGTATATGCAGTGGGTATTACAATGTGCACCTGTCACACACAGACAGGTACCGGACAGGAACAGTGACACTGCGTGTGCTCATGTAAGTGGGTGGGTGCACACTGTTAACAACAGGTAGGTATATGCAGTGTGTATTACAATGTGTACCTGTCACACACAGACAGGTACCGGACAGGCACAGTGACACTGCATGTGCTCAGCTCACATAGGTAGGTGGATGCACTGTGAACAACAGTAGGTATATGCAGTAGGTATTACAATGTGCACCTGTCACACACAGACAGGTACCGGACAGGCACAGTGACACTGCGTGCGCTCACGTAGGTGGGTGGGTGCACAGTGAACAACAGGGAGGTATATGCAGTGGATATTACAATGTGCACCTGTCACACACAGACAGGTACCGGACAGGCACAGTGACACTGCGTGCGCTCACGTAGGTGGGCGGGTAGACTGTGAACAACAGGGAGGTATATGCAGTGGATATTACAATGTGCACCTGTCACACACAGACAGGTACCGGACAGGCACAGTGACACTGCGTGCGCTCACGTAGGTGGGCGGGTAGACTGTGAAAAACAGGTAGGTATATGCAGTGGGTATTACAATGTGCATCAGTACACACACAGACAGGTACCGGACAGGTATAGTGACACTGCGTGTGCTCAGCTCACGTAGGTAGGTGGGTGCACTGGGAACAACAGGTAGGTAGGTATATGCAGTGATGGATATTACAATGTGCACCTGCCACACACACAGGTAGTCACTGATTGTGCTGGGCTTGGCAGTGGCACACACAGTAGGAATTAGCAAGGCTGTCTATGCAACACAAGTGTCAGTGGGACACACACACACACACAAAAAATTGATCACAAGAACAAGATTACCTCTCAAAAGAGCTGTTGAGGGGTGCTTTTTTAGCAATAAGAATCAGCAAGGAGAAAACTAAGAAGCCTACAAGAGCCTAACTAATCTTTCCCTATGAGAGTCTGCAGCAGCTTTCCCTTCTCTAATTACTGCAGGCACACGAGTGAGTGAAAAGCCTGACGCTACCTGCCTTTTTTTAAGGGGGGGGGGGGCTCAAGGACTGAGTGTAGCCTGATTGGCTACAATGTGCCTGCTGACTGTGATGTAGAGGATCAAAGTTGACCATCATGATGCACTACCGGGGTGAATCGAACTTCCGGTAAAGTTTGCGGTTCTCCGTGATTGCGAACCCTGGAATTTCGCCGGGAACCGTCAGCCGGCAAACCATTCGGGCCATCTCTAGTAGTATTAAAGTTATTGGAGAATGGATGGGAGGTGAAAATTGCTCGGATGCATAAGGTGAATTATTATTAAAGGCTGAAGTGATTAAGGAATATTTCACACAATGTCCCATATCCTGTTAACTTTTCTTCAACAGCATATTTAGAAAAATTACCAATAAAATGCCTTTAAAGCTCCCACAATGCAAAAAAATAGATAAATAAATAAAAATACCAACAATGGTTTTGATATTCCTTTTTTGCCTACTTTTCAATTGCTAAGTGCTGGAAAGTTATTTTTAGATAAGATGGCAAATGATCTCCTTGAAGAAAACTCATGAGAAAAAGTTAATTGGATAAGGGTCAATGTCTGTACATTGTGTTTGTGTTGTGTTTTAATGCAATACATAGCATTATTGGTGCCACACAGGTGCCATTTATATTAATGAATGGCAAAAGATTGGCTGTCTGGAAAAATGCCTACAGCAATGCATTGCACACTACAGCAGAGGAAGCAAGAAAGGACCAATTTAAAACTATGGGCCAATCTGTGGCCAAGGATCTGGGCCACAGAATCAGTTAGTCACTCTACCCTACTCTCTTACCAGACCTGGGTGCACAGCATGCAAGTTTACTAATGATGTTTTCATAGTATACTATGTAGTTTTTTTTTTAGGAGCCATGAGAGTGATGACTGTGTTTTTACAACAGATATCAGTTTTATCATACATATAATCTATTTACAAATCCTTTTTCATGACATAATCCCTCCACTTCAAAGCATTCTTAGGACGACTTTTGATCCAACTTTGTGAGCACATGGGCATTGCATTTAATGTGGTAATTGGGCTGCCCCTTTTCCACTAATGCAAACTGATTTTTGGTCAAATGAATGAAATGCTCTACAAGCAGCATTTTTTCAGCATTTTTTCAATTTGGTCAAATTTTTTTCTTCCCCACTGGAAATTACAAACACAGTTGCACAGTATAAACATCGGAAACCTGTGATGATCGCATCAAAACACACACAGCGTAAAAGAGCAAATTTGCAACAGCATTGCAGTGCATCTGCGGTGCACTGCCAATCACGATTATTAGTAGAATAGCGGCCTTAGCTGTATTCCATTGCATCAAGGTAACTTACTAGTGTGATAACACTAAACGCTTTAACCACTTGCCGACCGCCTACTTCATATTGGCGGCGGCAAAGTGGCAGCCCCAGGACCACGTAACGCAGAATGGCGTCAGGTCCTGGGGCACTCTTTGGCCGGGGATCGCGCGCTGGGATGCGCGCGCATCAGCCGGCAATAGGCTCCGCCCACCCGCGACGTCAACCCGCCGGCCAATCGGAAGCGCCGGCGGGTTGTTAACCCGACGATCGCCGGATAGGAAGCGTATAATACGCTTTGTAATGTTTACAAAGTGTATTATACAGGCTGCCTCCTGCCCTGGTGGTCCCAGTGTCTGAGGGACCACCAGGGCAGGCTGCAGCCACCCTAGTCTGCACCCAAACACACTGATCTGCCCCCCCCCCGCCCACTGATCGCCCACAGCACCCCTCAGACCCCCCCCTGCCCACCCCCCAGACCCCTGTTTGCACCCAATCACCCCCCTAATAACCCATCAATCACTCCCTGTCACTATCTGTCAACGCTATTTTTTTTTATCTCCCCCCCTGCCCCCTGCCCCCTCCTGATCACCCCCCCACCCCTCAGATTCTCCCCAGGACCCCCCCCCCCAGACCCTCCCCCTGTGTACTGTATGCATCTATCCCCCCTGATAACCTGTCAATCACCTGTCAATCACCCATCAATCACCCCCTGTCACTGCCACCCAACAATCAGCCCCTAACCTGCCCCTTGCGGGCAATCTGATCACCCACCCACACCAATAGATCGCCCGCAGATCCGACATCAGATCACCTCCCAAATCCATTGTTTGCATCTATTCTCTCCTCTAAACACCCACTAATTACCCATCAATCACCCATCAATCACCCCCTATCACCACCTGTCACTTTTACCTATCAGATCAGACCCTAATCTGCTCCTTGCAGGCACCCAATCACCCGCCAACACGCTCAGATTGCCCTCTGACCCCCCCTTATCAATTTGCCAGTGCATTAATTACATCTGTTCTTCCCTGTAATAACCCACTGATCACCTGTCAATCACCTGCCAATCACCTATCACCCATCAATCACCCCCTGTCACCCCCTGTCACTGCCACCCATCAATCAGCCCCTAACCTGCCCCTTGTGGGCAATCTGATCACCCACCCACACCAATAGATCGCCCGCAGATCCGACATCAGATCACCTCCCAAATCCATTGTTTACATCTATTCTCTCCTCTAAACACCCACTAATTACCCATCAATCACCCATCAATCACCCCCTATCACCACCTGTCACTTTTACCTATCAGATCAGACCCTAATCTGCTCCTTGCAGGCACCCAATCACCCGCCAACACGCTCAGATTGCCCTCTGACCCCCCCTTATCAATTTGCCAGTGCATTAATTACATCTGTTCTTCCCTGTAATAACCCACTGATCACCTGTCAATCACCTGCCAATCACCTATCACCCATCAATCACCCCCTGTCACCCCCTGTCACTGCCACCCATCAATCAGCCCCTAACCTGCCCCTTGTGGGCAATCTGATCACCCACCCACACCAATAGATCGCCCGCAGATCCGACATCAGATCACCTCCCAAATCCATTGTTTACATCTATTCTCTCCTCTAAACACCCACTAATTACCCATCAATCACCCCCTATCACCACCTGTCACTGTTACCTATCAGATCAGACCCTAATCTGCCCCTTGCGGGCACCCAATCACCCGCCCACACGCTCAGATTGCCCTCAGACCCCCCCCCCCCTTATCAATTCGCCAGTGCATTAATTACATCTGTTCTTCCCTGTAATAACCCACTGATCACCTGTCAATCACCTGCCAATCACCTATCACCCATCAATCACCCCCTGTCACCCCCTGTCACTGCCACCCATCAATCAGCCCCTAACCTGCCCCTTGCGGGCAATCTGATCACCCACCCACACCAATAGATCGCCCGCAGATCCGACATCAGATCACCTCCCAAATCCATTGTTTACATCTATTCTCTCCTCTAAACACCCACTAATTACCCATCAATCACCCCCTATCACCACCTGTCACTGTTACCTATCAGATCAGACCCTAATCTGCCCCTTGCGGGCACCCAATCACCCGCCCACACGCTCAGATTGCCCTCAGACCCCCCCTCCCCCCCTTATCAATTCGCCAGTGCATTAAAGGGAAGGTCCAAGCAAAATAAAAAAAATGAGTTTCACTTACCTGGGGCTTCTACCAGCCCCATGCAGCCATCCTGTGCCCTCTTAGTCACTCACTGCTGCTCCAGTCCCCTGCTGGCAGCTTGCTGACCTCAGAGGTCGGCGGGCCGCATTGCATACATTTTTACGCATTCCTGCTAGTGCAGGAACATTAACACATACATTTTTACGCGTTACCGGTTCAATGCGTAAAAATGTACGCATTGAACCAGTAAGGCGTAAAAAATCTGTGTGTTAATGTTCCTGCACTAGCGGGAATGCGTAAAAATGTACGCAATGCGGCCCGCCGACCTCCGAGGTCGGCAAGCTGCCAGCGGGGGACTGGAGCAGCAGTGAGTGACTACGAGGGCACAGGATAGCTGCATGGGGCTGGTAGAAGCCCCAGGTAAGTGAAACTCATTTTTTTATTTTGCTTGGACCTTCCCTTTAATTACATCTGTTCTTCCCTGTAATAACCCACTGATCACCTGTCAATCACCTGCCAATCATCTATCACCCATCAATCACCCCCTGTCACCCCCTGTCACTGCCACCCATCAATCAGCCCCTAACCTGCCCCTTGCAGGCAATTTGATCACCCACCCACACCAATAGATCGCCCGCAGATCCGACATCAGATCACCTCCCAAATCCATTGTTTACATCTATTCTCTCCTCTAAACACCCACTAATTACCCATCAATCACCCCCTATCACCACCTGTCACTTTTACCTATCAGATCAGACCCTAATCTGCCCCTTGCGGGCACCCAATCACCCGCCAACACGCTCAGATTGCCCTCTGACCCCCCCCCCTTAGCAATTCGCCAGTGCATTAATTACATCTGTTCTTCCCTGTAATAACCCACTGATCACCTGTCAATCACCTGCCAATCACCTATCACCCATCAATCACCCCCTGTCACCCCCTGTCACTGCCACCCATCAATCAGCCCCTAACCTGCCCCTTGCGGGCAATCTGATCACCCACCCACACCATCCGATCGCCTGCAGACCCGCAGTCAGATCACCTCCCAAGTGCATTGCATCTGTTCTCTCCTCTAAACACCCACTAATTACCCATCAATCACCCCCTGTCACTGCTACCCATCAGATTAGACCCCCATCTGCCCCTAGGGCACCCAATCACCCGCCCACACCCTCAGACCCCAGCCCTGATCACCTCGCCATTGCATTACTTGCATCTATTCCCCCCACTAATCACACCTTGAGACACCCATCAATCACCTCCTGTCACTACCTGTCACCCCCTAGCACACCTACCCATCAGATCAGGCCCTAATTTGCCCCGTGTGGGCTCCTGATCACTCGGCCAAACCCTCAGATCCCCCTCAGACCCCCTTCCGATCACCTCCCCAGTGCATTGAGTGCATCTATTTTCCCCTCTAATCACCCCCTGAGACACCCATCAATCACCTCCTGTCACCCCCCTAGCACTCCTATCCATTAGATCAGGCCCAATACAACCTTTCATCTAAAAGGCCACCCTGCTTATGACCGGTTCCACAAAATTCGGCCCCTCATAGACCACCTGTCATCAAAATTTGCAGATGCCTGTACCCCTGAACAGTCATTTTGAGACATTTGGTTTCCAGACTACTCACGGTTTTGGGCCCGTAAAATGCCAGGGCGGTATAGGAACCCCACAAGTGACCCCATTTTAGAAAAAAGACACCCCAAGGTATTCTGTTAGGTGTATGACGAGTTCATAGAAGATTTTATTTTTTGTCAAAAGTTAGCGGAAATTGATTTTTATTGGGTTTTTTTCACAAAGTGTCATTTTTCACTAACTTGTGACTAAAAATAAAATCTTCGATGACCTCGCCATACACCTAATGGAATACCTTGGGGTGTCTTCTTTCTAAAATGGGGTCACTTGTGGGGTTCCTATACTGCCCTGGCATTTTAGGGGCCCTAAACCGTGAGGAGTAGTCTAGAAAACAAATGCCTCAAAATGACCTGTGAATAGGACGTTGGGCCCCTTAGCGCACCTAGGCTGCAAAAAAAGTGTCACACATGTGGTATCGCCGTACTCAGGAGAAGTAGTATAATGTGTTTTGGGGTGTATTTTTACACATACCCATGCTGGGTGGGAGAAATCTCTCTGTAAATGGACAATTGTGTGTAAAAAAAAATCAAACAATTGTCATGTACAGAGATATTTCTACCACCCAGCATGGGTATGTGTAAAAATACACCACAAAACACATTATACTACTTCTCCTGAGTACGGCGGTACCACATGTGTGGCACTTTTTTACACCCTAAGTGCGCTAAGGGGCCCAAAGTCCAATGAGTACCTTTAGGATTTCACAGGTCATTTCGCGACATTTGGTTTCAAGACTACTCCTCACGGTTTAGGGCCCCTAAAATGCCAGGGCAGTATAGGAACCCCACAAATGACCCCATTCTAGAAAGGAGACACCCAAAGGTATTCCGTTAGGAGTATGGTGAGTTCATAGAAGATTTTATTTTTTGTCACAAGTTAGCGGAATATGACACTTTGTGAAGAAAAACAATTCAAATCAATTTCCGCTAACTTGTGGCAAAAAATAAAATCTTCTATGAACTCACCATACTCCTAACGGAATACCTTGGGGTGTCTTCTTTGTAAAATGGGGTCATTAGTGGGGTTCCTATACTGCCCTGGCATTTTAGGGGCCCTAAACCGTGAGGAGTAGTCTTGAAACAAAAATGACCTGTGAAATCCTAAAGGTACTCATTGGACTTTGGGCCCTTTAGCGCAGTTAGGGTGCAAAAAAGTGCCACACATGTGGTATTGCCGTACTCGGGAGAAGTAGTATAATGTGTTTTGGGGTGTATTTTTACACATACCCATGCTGGGTGGGAGAAATACCTCTGTAAATGACAATCTTTTGATTTTTTTACACACAATTGGCCATTTACAGAGTTATTTCTCCCACCCAGCATGGGTATGTGTAAAAATACACCCCAAAACACATTGTACTACTTCTCCCGAGTACGGCGATACCACATGTGTGGCACTTTTTTGCACCCTAACTGCGCTAAAGGGCCCAAAGTCCAATGAGTACCTTTAGGATTTCACAGGTCATTTTGCGGAATTTGATTTCCAGACTACTCCTCATGGTTTAGGGCCCCTAAAATGCCAGGGCAGTATAGGAACCCCACAAATGACCCCATTTTAGAAAGAAGACACCCAAAGGTATTCCGTTAGGAGTATGGTGAGTTCATAGAAGTTTTTATTTTTTTGTCACAAGTTAGCGGAAATTGATTTTAATTGTTTTTTTTTCACAAAGTGTCATGTTCCGCTAACTTGTGACAAAAAATAAAATCTTCTATGAACTCACCATACTCCTAACGGAATACCTTGGGGTGTCTTCTTTCTAAAATGGGGTCATTTGTGGGGTTCCTATAATGCCCTGGCATTTTAGGGGCCCTAAACCATGAGGAGGAGTCTTGAAACCAAATGTCGCAAAATGACCTGTGAAATCCTAAAGGTACTCATTGGACGTTGGGCCCTTTAGCGCAGTTAGGGTGCAAAAAAGTGCCACACATGTGGTATCGCCGTACTCAGGAGAAGTAGTATAATGTGTTTTGTGGTGTATTTTTACACATACCCATGCTGGGTGGGAGAAATAACTCTGTAAATGGACAATTGTGTGTAAAAAAAATGAAAACATTGTCATTTACAGAGATATTTCTCCCACCCAGCATGGGTATGTGTAAAAATACACCCCAAAACACATTATACTACTTCTACTGAGTATGGCAATACCACATGTGTGGCACTTTTTTGCAGCCTAACTGAGCTAAGGGGTCCAAAGTCCAATGAGCACCTTTAGGCTTTACAGGGGTGCTTACAATTTAGCACCCCCCAAAATGTCAGGACAGTAAACACACCCCACAAATGACCCCATTTTGGAAAGTAGACACTTCAAGGTATTCAGAGAGGGGCATGGTGAGTCCGTGGCAGATTTCATTTTTTTTTTTTTGTCGCAAGTTAGCAGAAATGGAAACTTTTTTTTTTTTTGTCATTAAGTGTCATTTTCCACTTACTTGTGACAAAAAATAATATCTTCTATGAACTCACTATGCCTCTCAGTGAATACTTTGGGATGTCTTCTTTCCAAAATGGGGTCATTTGGGGGGTATTTATACTATCCTGGAATTCTAGCCCCTCATGAAACATGACAGGGGGTCAGAAAAGTCATAGATGCTTGAAAATGGGAAAATTCACTTTTTGCACCATAGTTTGTAAACGCTATAACTTTTACCCAAACCAATAAATATACACTGAATGGGGTTTTTTTTATCAAAAACATGTTTGTCCACATTTTTCGCACTGCATGTATACAGAAATTTTACTTTATTTGAAAAATGTCAGCACAGAAAGTTAAAAAAATCATTTTTTTGCCAAAATTCATGTCTTTTTTGATGAATATAATAAAAAGTAAAACTCGCAGCAGCAATCAAATAGCACCGAAAGAAAGCTGTATTAGTGACAAGAAAAGGAGGTAAAATTCATTTAGGTGGTAGGTTGTATGACTGAGCAATAAACCGTGAAAGCTGCAGTGGTCCGAATGGAAAAAAAGGCTCTGGTCCTTAAGGGGTTTTATGACTGCAGTCCTTAAGTGGTTAATATTGTGTGTCCTACAGTTAATATATGTGCAGAAAAACTTAAACTACTGTCATCTATAAGCTAGTATATGCTTGTAAAGTTAAATTCTGCTATCTCTAGTTAGGCTAAGTTTGTAAGAATATGTTTATTGATACTATTGAGTACAGAATCCAAATATACTGATAACAAATATTTAAGACTAAAGCTACAAGACCTACTATTTCTTACGGTACAGTTCTTCAGGACTAAAAGCTTGTCCTATTGGTTATGGAACCCTCCTGGACTTTCTAAAATGAATAATATCTTTTTTAGGTCCTTTCGGAAATATCTCTCTTCTGACACTGATGGATCCTGCTCCAGTTTATTATGTGATGTTTAGTTGGTTTATATTTTCTTAACACTGTACAGTTTGTTCTGTTATACTGTGAAAAGTATATAATGTACTTTGGAAAATCTTTGAAAACCAATAAAAACAGTATAACAAAAAAAGTTAAATTCTGCTAAATAACAGAACCATTAATCTGTATATCAAAAGTATTTCAGTTAATTTTTTTTTTTTGCTCCCTTTGAATAAATGCTGTTAGAATAACAATAAAAAGCTACAGCGGTGATTGGCGAATTACTGCACAGTAGGGGAAGTTAGAAGAAATCAAAAAACATGAAGATCAGATAATTTTGCATTAATTGGATTAAGACCTGGTCTCCAGAATACAGAAGGGATGAGATTTCAGCAACGTGGAAACTGCTAGCTTAACAGAAAGGGATTAATCTATGGGCCTATGTCAGCTTGTTGACTAATAACCTATTGATTTTCTATCTGTAATATATGCATCAAGTGCAAGCAACTAGAAACTGCTAGGTTGCCTGACACACTTAAATTAAGTTAACGACAAATGCCAAATTTGTGCATTCTAAGCTGTCCTCTCTTGGCTATCTTTGGGTTAAACTGCTGTAAAATGTTAATCCCTTTTATATATTTAAATCCCTTTATTGCTTGATGACGAGTCTATAGTACAGCATCAGGCAAATAATTTCGTATTTAACAGGCAATTTATAGATTTAACAAGAAAAAAAAATATTTCTAACAATAGGAAATTTAAAAGGAAAGAGACTTTAGCTGAGAAGAACCTTAGTGAATTATACAACTGGAAGAAGAGACACCCAGGATAAATAAAACCATTTCAAATCAATAAAATAAAAAAAATGGGAGGTGGTTCTAGAGAGGCACCCTATGCATGGGTTTTTCATACAGTTGGCACCAAAATTTTGCTGAGGAAGTGAGCTGACCGTGCTCACAAAACGCGTTGCCAAAGTTCAAATAAACTTTCATTTTTTCCATAACTAGTGACATATTTGAGGTAAGCCACCTCTACATTTTTTATTTCTTTGCTTTCAAAGCCTCTTCCTCCTGTTGTATTCTATTCCCTCCTTTGAGGACGGCTTCCTGCCAGTACCCTTGAGCGGGCAGGATTATCCCCGATTTGAAAAGAAAGTGACTGACACGCACAGAAACGCCTGTTGCTACTGGGTGGAGATGATTATTCTCCAAAGGCTGTGTTGGTTAATTGCCCTGTGTTACACAACCGTGTTTTATGAATACCATCCTATATATCATAGATTATCCAATTATCTGAACATACTACACCAGTTGGGCTTCTGATGTCTCTGTGTTTATTTCCTTAAATGGAACTTAAATTAAGAAGAATATGGATTTTTCCTTTTAAAATAATACCAGCTGCCTGACTCTCCTGCTGATCCTGTGTATCTAATACTTTTAGCCACAGCCCCTCAACAAGCATGCAGATGAGGTGCTCTGACTGAAGTCAGACTAGATTAGCTGCATGCTTGTTTAAGGTGTGATTCAGCTACTACTGCAGCCAACGAGATCAGCAGGACTGCCAAGCAAATGGTATTGTTTAAAACGAAAAATCCATATCCCCCTCAGTTAAGGCTCCCTTTAAGGTCTCATTGCCCTATATCTCTCAAGTTTGCTTAGTGATTTATGATCAGCTTTCTGGTTTTGCTTGATTACTTTATTTTATGCGCATATAAAACAAAGACATACCACAATGCTTCTACCAGAAGCCGACCTTTAAGTGAAAACTTCCTGCCAGTCTATGGATTCATCTAGATGTCAAAAATGACTTAGGCCATGTTCACAGTGGCTGTTGCATTGCAGTTCCCTGTGGTAGCAGTAACACATCTCAACAGATTGGAATAGAAATGTCCTAGGTTATGCTCATGTTGTGTCAGGTACAGTAAAGCATACAGTAAATGAAAAATATGCTTCACTTCTGCTGTTAATGTGTATATTTACTGGTAACCCATTGCATGCAGTGTGTTACCATACCACAACCCGGTATACTGCACTGCACCCGCCACACTGTGGATGTCACCTAGGTGGTGCAGTGCAGTGTGGTAAGCCCTGTAACAATACAGCCAGTTCACTGCATTGCACCACTGTGAACATGGCCATAGGCACATTATGTGCACATTGCATCGCATACAGTAAGGCATATAGTCAGTGAAAAATATTCTTCACTGCCATTGTTAACACATGCATTATGCTGTAACATTGAATTGTATTGCACCGGATACACCCTGAACATTGCGTTGATGTACAAAAGCAGTGAAATGCTAAGTGTTAAAATGCCTCCGGTACATCACACTGCAGCACTAGGGTTGCTCGTTGAATACCGCGGAATGTAGATTTCCGCGATTCCGGTTGGAAATTGGCAATTGGAAAAGCTATAGCACTAATCGGAAATAGTGGAATTTCTATGTGGAATTCCGTCGGAATTTAAACAGAAGCGTGTAAAAGCTGCATTAGCCAATCAGAAGGATCGGAAGGGATAGACCCATCACAGAAGCTTAAAACATGCTGATTTCTGCATAAAAAACTGAATTTCTGCACCAATTAGAGTCTTAACAAAAACCAACCAATCCTACGATAGCAACCAGCTCCTAGATACCTATCATCAGCTATCCCACCCATTTTGTATATAAGAGAGGTGTGACAGTCATGAAGCTTGTGGGTTTCAGTCTGGTGTTGTAGAGAGGAGAGACAGACCCATATTAGTTGTTTCAACATAAAACAATAGTCTTTTTAAAGACTGTATATAAAACAAAAGTCTTTTTAAAGAGAACCCGAGGTGGGATTTAATTATGTTAGTGGGGCACAGAGGCTGGTTGTGCATAGTGTTGGGCGAACACCTGGATGTTCGGGTTCGGGCCGAACAGGCCGAACATGGGCCAGATGTTCGGCATGTTCGGCCCGAACCCCGAACTCAATGGAAGTCAATGGGACCCCCGAACATGCCGCTTTTGGGGGCCCTATGGGGTCGCAGGCATAAGGGGGGAGCATGCGTACCCTCGTATGCGTCATCACGTAGAGGACGTGAGGTCAGAGAGGGTGGAAGTACCACAAGGGTACTACCGCTGAACCGCCCGCTGCCCGGCCTCAACGCGTCACTCTCCTACTCGGACTCCTCCTCCTCACTCCACTGCCAGCAACCGGTACTATTTAACTTGCATTAAACTTTTTTTATGGGGAAGCGGGCAGAGGGGGGAGCGCTAGCAGAGGGGGTGGGGGGAATTTCCGACCCCCCCCCCCCCCCCGGCGATCGGGGCATGCTCCCCCTTATGCCTGCGACCCCATAGGGGGGCCGTATTCGGGCGAACAGGGCCCTGTTCGGCCGAACAGGGTCCCTGTTCGACCCTGTTTGGCGGGCATTGAGTAGTTCGGGCGAACCCGAACTAAAAAGGCTGAACACCATTAGGTGTTCGGCCGAACTCGAACATCACCCGAACAGGGTGATGTTCTGCAGAACCCGAACAGTGGCGAACACTGTTCGCCCAACACTAGTTGTGCACACTAACACCAGCCTATGTTGCCCCATGGTGTGCCTCCAGGACCCCCCTGCGCGCTGCTATACCCTCCGCAGTGCTAGCGACACACAGCGTGTTGCCAGCACAATGTTTACCTATGCGGTGTCAGTCAGCGCCGCTCCCCCCGCTTCCTCTGTATCGGCGCTACCCGCCAATCAGTGGGAGGGAAGGGACGCGGGCGGGTAGCGCCGATACAGAGGAGGCGGGGGAGCGGAGCTAACAGACACAGCATAGGTAAACATTGTGCTGGTGACATGCTGTGTGTCGCTAGCACTGCGGAGGGTATAGCAGCGCGTAGGGGGGTCCTGGAGGCACACCATGAGGCAACAGAGGCTGGTGATAGTGTGCACAACCAGCCCCTGTGCCCCACTAACATAATAAAATCCCACCTTGGGTTCTCTTTAAAGACTGTGAGAGAGAATTAGATTGAGTGTGAGCTATTAGTAGTAGTAGCTAGGTGTATTTGTGAGAGAGTTACAGTAGATTGTTAGTTTGAGTGATAGATTGTAGTGTAGTGTACTAGTAGTTGCTGTGTGGAGAGGGTTAGATAGACCCAGCCAGGCCGCAGGCTTAGTGTTTGACAGAGTAAGAGAGGTGATTGATCAGTTGAGTGTAGTGCAAGTTTTTTTTTTGTTTTGTTTTCTAAGTTCATTTTTTTTTCTTTTCTTCATTTTGTCTTTGATTTATTTTCTTTATCCAGTTCGGCCTTTCTGGACGAGAAAGCTCGTCCAGAAAGGCACTGCTACTTTCCCTGCATGGTGCGCGATCGGGCGCGTGCCCGCAAGCGCACCCGCCGCCCGCTGCTAGCCCCCCGATCAGTGAATGGGAATATAATTCCCATTCACCGATCTAACTTCCCCGCAGAAATACCGACGCTTTCTATTCAGAGAGCGTGGTATTTCTGCCCCCCAGGAAACAACTCCCCTGCATTTAAGTTCCTGGATGCGACATTGTTCGCATCCAGGACTTTTCTCACTGTGGCCATCTTGTGGCCAAATAGTAGTAAACTGCACCCACACACAGTTTTAATTAAAGAATTACAATATCTTACATTTAAAATTAGCAATTTCCCTCCCACACCAAAAGTTACCCACATACACTTTTCATTTAAAAAAAAATAAAAAAAATACAATAAAAAACAAACAAAAACATCATAAATAGTTACCCAAGGGTCTAAACTTTTTAAATATGCATGTCAAGAAAGTATGTTATTATATTATTTAAAATTATAAGCTTATAAATAGTGATGGACGCAAATTGAAAAAATGCACATTTATTTCTAAATGAAATATCGGCACCATAAATTGTGATAGGGACATCATTTAAACGGTGTAATAACCGGGACAGATGGGCAAATAAAATACATGAGTTTTAATTACGGTAGCGTATATTAATTTCAAACTATAATGGCCAAAAACTGAGAAATAATGAATTTTTTTCATTTCTTTCTTAATCTTCCTGTTAAAATGGATTTAGAAAAAAAATAATTCTTAGCAAAATGTACTACCCAAAGAAAGTCTAATTAGTGGCGGAAAAAACAAGATATAGATCAATTCATTGTGATAAGTAGCAATAAAGTTATAGGCGAATAAATGGGAGGTGAACATTGCTCGGATGCATGAGATTTTCGGCACTGCAGCGCTGAACCGGTTAATTCACCCCCTTATTTTCTTATTTGATTTTTATTTCAAGTTAGGTAGATTTATTTTACTTTGGTTCTGTCGCTCATACCCCTTCCCCAATAAAGTTTTTGGCCCCAGAACAATGGAGCGAGAGCAGCAGCAATTCCTGCCGCTCCTAAAAGAAAATGGAGTGATGGTGGTGTTGGTGGATCACGTGAAGTACGTGATCAGGTTGAGGGTGGCAGCAGCAGCAGGAAGCATTCCGCCCTGATCAGAGATGTCTTCCCAGTGTTTGCACGCAGGAACATTTTGACAGAGCAGCAGGCGAACAGAGTAGTTGATTATTTTTCCGATCAGGAACCCTCTACCCAGTCTGAGGAAGCTAGTTGCAGCAGCACCAGTAGTGGCCAGGTTCCTCATGACGAGAACCCGACCGCAGCTGCTTCTCTTGACGAGGTTGCTTCCTCCCAGTACTCTCCTCCAAAATTAAAGCACACCTATGTCGATGAGAGAGATGTGCAGAAGGATTGGAATGAGGCATTGGAGGAGACCATGGGACCTAGGTCCCAAAAAGTGGTGGGTTCTGTGATGACAGAAATGGCCCCTGTGTTTTCTTCATCCAATAATCCATCACAACTGGGAGTTTGTGTCACCACCAATCTACATTACCACCAGTCAACTACAGAGGTGTTTCTTGGCCAGGTGGAGGGTCCAGAAGAGTCACTTATGGGTTCCAGTGCTTTGGTTGAACTGGATAATGTTTTGGATGATGAGGCGGCTGATCCAACGTGGTCGCCATCTGGTGGGTTAGGCACTAGCAGGCGTGAGCAGCATGGAGAAACAGAGCAGACAGTTGGCCAGCAGCCTGCAAGTGCTTTCCCGTCTGTCAGTACCCACCACCACCAGTCCAATGCTGAGCATCGACGTGCTAGAACAGGTCGCACCACTGCTCCATGTGCATGCTCGTCCCCTGCATGGAATTATTTTACTGTTCTGGAAGAGGATGAATCCAGGGCAGTCTGTTCTGTGTGCCGTAAATCGGTGAGCAGATGCAAATCGGGCAGCGGGTTCGACACTTCAGGGCTGATAAGCCATCTGCGCAACCACCACAGATGGGAGTTCAAATATGTAAAGAATTACAATAAGATGTGTGGAGGAAAAGCAGCAACAGGCCCCTCCTCTTCTTTTTCTAGTTGTCCTGTCCCTATCCAACCTGTGTCTGGGGATCTGATTCTGTAATTATCAGAATCTTCTTCCCACTGCCGTGGAACCACCTCTAGGTCCCATGGCCTACGACAACTCCTGCTGCTCCAAAAAAAAAATTGTAATGACTGCTGTGGAACCACCTCCATGGCTTCAATATAGCCACAGTTATAATTGGAAATGCTAAGAAGGATTTTTTTTTTTTACTGTAGAAAACTCACTAAAACAAAATGTGGACAGTGCAATACATATTTTATGTAAGTAAAGCAAGTATTTATATACTTATATGTGTGTTTCGTTTTGTTTTCTGAGATAGTATGGCTGACAGCTCCTCTTTAACCTCCTTAGCGGTAACCCCGTGCTGGACACGGGGTAAGCCGCCGCGGAGGATTCCTCAGGCCCTGCTGGGCCGATTTGCATAATTGTTTTTTTCAAACACACAGCTAGCACTTTGCTAGCTGCGTGTTTGTTGTGATCACCGCCGCCAGCCGCTGATGCGCCGATACCCGCCGCGAAACAGGGCCCACCCTCCCCGCATACCACTTGCGCAGCCTGGCCAATCGCTGCAAGGCTGTGCTATGGGGTGGATCGGGATTCCCTGTGATGTCACGACGTCGGCGACGTCAATGACATCACTCCGTTCGTCGCCATGTCGATGGGGGAAGCCCTCAAGGAAACCCCGTTCAGATCGGGATTTCCTTATGGGCAAGCGGCGCCGGCGGCGATCGGTGAATACGGGGGGATGCTGCAGGGAGGGGGGAAGCATGTAGCTAGCGCTAGGCTAGCTACATGCAAAAAAAAACGCTGGAAAAAACCCTCCCGCGGCCGCGCAGCCGCACATATCATACTGCCAGGGAGGTTAAGCACCCATATATTTACTTAAACACTCTGAAAGTGAGTTTCCCAATAAAGAAAGTATTATTTTTATTATTATTATTATTATTATTGACTTATGAAGTACAAATATATTCCTTGGCATTGTACAGTGTAAGAAACAAACATGGGGTATCTAATAACACAGACAATGGCATACACAAAATATTGGCCTTGGTACATAATACAGAATTGGTATATATATTAATTGCTGTGCCAAATGTAACAAGATGATAAAAGTCTATAGCAAATTCCAAGACACAAAAGGGTAAGAGAGCTCTGCCCTTGAGAGCTTAAAAAAACTAAAGGGGGGGGCGCATGCACGCGCTGGACAAGATGGCGGTGTTTGTCTGAGCTCCGTAACAGCCTCTGAGGGATCTCTCATCCTAGAAGAGCAAACAGATGCTAGACTTGAGGCAGCCATAGGATTTGAGCTCCTGAATATCTAAGCCAACGGGGAAGGCAAAATACCCGAGAACATGGAGAAGTTCCTCAGCACGCCGGGCCCACAAGATGGCGACCGGAACCCTCGCACCAGCACTCGTAACTCGCAACAAGAGAAGGCACAGCAAGCAGCGACCTTGCAGCAGATTGAGGTACTGCTAGAACGCAACAAGCTAGCGCTGGTCGAAAACATGCATAAGCTAATAGCTACTGCGATGACAGAACTGAAAACGGAGATTACTGCTATCGGGGCCAGAACGAGTGCGCTGGAAATTAAGCTGGATGATCTCACTAACCGCCATAATGTGCTGGAAGATGACCATACCCAGACGCAAGCGGACATACGGTTCTTACGGCTCGCCCAAGAAGATACAGAGAACAGGGATCGTAGACAGAACGTGCGGATCAAGGGAATTCCCACGTCAGTGATTCCAGAGGAACTTCATGAGTACCTATTGAAACTTTTCCACCATCTTTTACCAGACTGGGAGCCATCTCTATGGCGGATGGATAGGGCTCACAGAGCTTTGGGAACCCCCCTACGCAACTCACAGACACCTAAGGACGTGATCCTCCACTTTCACTACTTTGAAAGTAAAGAAACTCTCCTTAATGTTACTAGAAATATGCAGAAAGTGGAATTTGAGGGGGACATTCTATCTTTCTACAATGACCTCTCTCCAGTTACTTTGTAAAAGCGAAGACAGCTGAGAGCAGTGACGCAGGCACTGAGAGATGCGGGTTTGCGTTATAAATGGGGGTTCCCGTTTAAACTTGTGGTTACTAAGAACTCCCGCATATATATTCTCCATGATCCCGATGATGCTGCAGACTTTATAAAACGTTTGGGCATAAATTTACCAGCTGCAAGGTGTACCTCGCCCAATAAATCACCAAACCCTGACCAAGCCCGAGATTCACAAGATCGTCAGAGACGATCGCCAGACTGGACTGTCCAGAGATCAAGCAAGCAAGGGTCGCAAACCTCGGGCTCGCCTTCAGCCTCCCCGATCTTGATGGCTGACCAGCCGGACACAGAAATCGAATAGGATAGTTGGAATAGGAGCCGCTCTCAGTTAACAGAAAAGGGACACGTAACTATACAAGCATGAGAGTGCTGATTCTATTATACAGATGGAGGCCGCACTTTCCAGTGTTCTTGTGCTACCCTCAATGCTGCCTAATCTCCTGGGATATTTGTCCCAACTTAGAGGGGAGGAATCTGCAGAGTCGTGCTACTTTCAATGCACGGTGTTTCTGACATGTTACAGTGTTATTGTTTTTTTTTTAAGTTCTAAATTTCAATGTTCAAGTTTTATTCCTCTTTTTATGCTACTGTCCATTGCATTGAGACTATATAAGTTACCACAGCGGAGGCTTGAGTATTGTGCGGGTGGGGCCTCTGTCTCTCCACTTCACCACTCGAATATTGCTGAGCCCAAAGAATTTATATACTTCAAATGGTGAAAATCCTGTCTATTAATGTTAAGGGATTAAATTCCCCTTTAAAACATCAGCTGCTTGGAAAAGAGGTGGAGAGACAGAGGCCTGATATCATAATGCTCCAGGATACTCATTTTAAGCATGACTCTCACCCTGAGCTAAAGTTAAAGAACTGTCCGACTGTTTATTATGCTTGCGGTAAAACTAAGAAAGGAGGAGTGGCTATCCTAGTGAAACAAGATCTCCCTTTTAAGATTTATAGATCATATCTTGATCCACAGGGTCACTATATACTGTTACACGGCCAATTAGATCACACAGAGTTGGTTATTGGTAATTAGAGTTGGGCCGAACGGTTCGCCGGCGAACGTGGTTCGCGCGAACTTAGGTGGTTCGCGTGCGGGTACCGCACGCAAACGTTTTGCGGAAGAAGTTCGGTTCGCCCCATAATGCACCTGAGGGTCAACTTTGACCCTCTACATCACAGTCAGCAGGCCCAGTGTAGCCAATTAGGCTACACTAGCCCCTGGAGCCCCACCCCCCTTATATAAGGCAGGCAGCGGCGGCTATTACGGCCACTCGTGTGCCTGCATTAGTGAGAGTAGGGCGAGCTGCTGCAGTCTCTCATATAGGGAAAGATTAGTTAAGCTTAACTTCTTCCTGGCTGCATACCTGTTCTGTTCAGTGAGCCCTCAGCCCACTGCATACCTGTACTGTGATCCTGCCACTGCATACCTGTTCAGTGATCCTGCCACTGCATACCTGTTCTGTGAACCCACCCACCACCACTGCATACCTGTTCAGTGATCCTGCCACTGCATACCTGTTCTGTGAACCCACCCACCACCACTGCATACCTGTTCAGTGATCCTGCCACTGCATACCTGTTCTGTGAACCCACCCACCACCACTGCATACCTGTTCAGTGATCCTGCCACTGCATACCTGTTCTGTGAACCCACCCACCACCACTGCATACCTGTTCAGTGATCCTGCCACTGCATACCTGTTCTGTGAACCCACCCACCACTGCATACCTGTTCAGTGATCCTGCTGCCACTGCATACCTGTTCTGTGAACCCACCCACCACTGCATACCTGTTCAGTGATCCTGCCACTGCATACTTGTTCTGTGAACCCACCCACCACCACTGCATACCTGTTCAGTGATCCTGCCACTGCATACCTGTTCTGTGAACCCACCACTGCATACCTGTTCTGTGAACCCACCACTGCATACCTGTTCAGTGAACCCGCCACTGCATACCTGTTCTGTTCAGTGGACCCGCCACTGTATACCTGTTTAGTGAACCCGCCACTGCATACCTGTTCTGTTCAGTGGAGTTTGGTGTGTCAGTGTGAAGCAGTACCTTAATTACACTACCTGATTGATGTATACACATGCAAGATGTTTTAAAGCACTTTAGGCCTGTCATTTAGCATTCAATGTGATTTCTGCCCTTAAAACGCTGCTTTTCGTCAAATCCAGATTTTTCCCGGGGACTTTTGGCGTGTATCCCACTCCGCCATGCCCCCCTCCAGGTGTTAGACCCCTTGAAACATCTTTTCCATCACTTTTGTGGCCAGCATAATTATTTTTTTTTTTTCAAAGTTCGCATCCCCATTGAAGTCTATTGCGGTTCGCGAACTTTAACGCGAACCGAACCTTCCGCGGAAGTTCGCGAACCCGGTTCGCGAACCTAAAATCGGAGGTTCGGCCCAACTCTATTGGTAATATTTATACTCCTAGTCCTAATACGCACCAGATTCATTTCCTGAACCGAGTGCAAAGACAGTTAGAGACTTTCCCAACTGATTCCTGGCTTCTAGGGGGGGATTTTAATCTGACACTTTCTGTATTACTAGATAGGTCAGTACTTAGATTAAATTCTTCCCAGAATAGGATTGAATCTCTGTGTAGAGAATTTAGAAAATGGGTTAGAGGACTGCATTTGGTAGCCCTATGGAGACTAGCCCACCCTACTTCTAAACAATATACGTTCTACTCTTATCCCACGATTGTTTTAGCAGACTAGATTATTTTTTTGCATCAAAAATACTGATTTCTAAAACTACTCAGACAGAGATACAAGACATAACCTGGTCTGACCACGCCCCAATCACAACATATTTAACCAGTTCACCCCCAAGGGTTTTTACTCTAACGGACCAGAGCAATTTTCACTTGTCAGTGCTCCTCCCTTTTATTCCCTAATAACTTTATTACTACTTATCACAAAAAAATGATCTATACCTCGTTTTTTTCGCCACCAATTAGGCTTTCTGTGAGTAGTACATTTTGCTAAGAATATTTTTATTCTAAATGTGTTTTCATGAGAAAAAAACAAAAAAAAAGAAAAAAATCATTATTTCTCAGGTTTTAGCCATTATAGTTTTAAAATTAAACATTCTCCTGTGGATAAAACAAGCACATATTATTTACCCAGTTGTCCCGATTATTAAACCATTTAAATTATGTCCCTATCACAATGTATGGCGACAATATATTATTTTAAAATATAGGTGTTATTTTTCTGTTTTGTTTTTTTTTTGTTCTGGCCATAATTACCAACCCCAATGTAATAAATTAAAATTAAATTTCTACCATAAAATATAGATTAAAAAAAGCTGAGTCCATAAGGAAACTATTTATTTATTTATTTTAAGCTGAATTTTTTTTACAAGTGTTTTTTTTGGGGGGGTGGGAGGGTTGTAAGTGTAATTTTATTAATGATGTGTATGTAATTGTGTATGTCTGTATTTTGTATGTGTAATATACTTTTTGGCCACAAGATGGCGCTAGTGAACACTTCGTTATAGGAAGTGATCACTTTTTTTTTTTTCTTTACACTTTATTGAACAGTAACAATTTCCTGTTTTTGTGAATGGACGTAGCCGCTGTTCGCGGTCACGTCCATTCACTCCAGGCACTGCGATTGGGTAGAGGACTGTTCGGTCCTCTTCCCCAATCACTCAGCACGGGATCTCGGTGGAATTGGCGGCGGTAGCGGCGCACACACGGCGGTAGCGGCGGCGGGAACGCGCGACGTATTAAAACGTCATGTTGCTGTTAATAGGGTAAAGCGTGACGTTTTAATACGTTAGAGTGTCATTAAATGGTTAAATTGCTGTACAAGACCAAGAGGCCCATTTCACTGGCGCTTAAACGAATCATTGCTGAAGGATGAAGCGATATATAATATAGTCAGACGTGAAATAGAAGAGTATTTTACTTTGAACCAAGGGTGTATTTTACTTTGAACATAAGGCTGTTACACAAGGAGTTCTCATTAGAGAAGCAGTACAGAAAAAAAGAAATGATAAAGCTCTGCTAGATTGGAAGCTACGTACTCTTAGAGAAGCGGAGTCTAGATATAAGCTTTTCCCCTCAAAAATTAACTTTCGGCACTGGCAGGAAGCCAAATCCAAAGTATATAATCTACAAATACGGAGAGCAGATAGAGCATTATTGTGGACTAAGCAATTGTTTTATGATAGGGGAAATAAGCCCCACACTCTCTTAGCAAGAAGACTACGGGAGCTAAAGAAAAAAAGGGAAATCTATACAGTAACTAATAAACAGGGGATAACTTCAGCGGACCCTGCTCACATTGCATCAACCTTTAAATCTTACTACTCAGAATTATATAATCTTACCTCCCCTGGGAGCCAGGAATCTTTACACTCTAAAATAGGAGAGTTTCTAGATGGACTAGATATTAGTGTTGGGCGAACAGTGTTCGCCACTGTTCGGGTTCTGCAGAACATCACCCTGTTCGGGTGATGTTCGAGTTCGGCCGAACACCTGACGGTGCTCGGCCAAACCGTTCGGCCACATGGCCGAACTAAGAGCGCATGGCCGAACGTTCCCCGAACGTTCGGCTAGCGCTGTGATTGGTCGAACGGGTCACGTGGTTCGGGCCCGAACGCGCTCTGATTGGCCGAACGGTCACGTGGTTCGGGTAAATAAATACCCGAACCACGTCATATCTCCGCCATTTGTCTGTGGGTTTAGCTTTGGGTAGGCAGGCAGGGTAGTTCGCTCTCCAGCCACGCTAGCCAGGGTCCCCCCCAGTCATTGTGTGTCGCTGCTGGGAACAGTAGTACACCGCTCGCTCAGCCACACTATATATAGCATTGTTTACTGCCACTGTGCACCTCGCTCAGCCACGCTATATATAGCATTGTGTTTTCTGACACTCTGTGTACACGGCTTAGCCTGACTAATATAGCATTGTGTGTACTGCCACTGTGCACCTCGCTCAGCCACGCTATATATAGCATTGTGTTTTCTGACACTCTGTGTACACGGCTTAGCCTGGCTATATAGCATTGTGTGTACTGCCACTGTGCACCTCGCTCAGCCACGCTATATATAGCATTGTGTTTTCTGACACTCTGTGTACACGGCTTAGCCTGACTACATAGCATTGTGTGTACTGCCACTGTGTACCTCGCTCAGCCACGCTATATATAGCATTGTGTTTACTGCCACTCTGTGTACACGGCTCAGCCAGACTATATAGCATTGTGTTTACTGCCACTCTGTGTACACCGCTCAGCCAGACTATATAGCATTGTGTGTACTGCCACTCTGTGTACACGGCTCAGCCAGACTATATAGCATTGTGTGTACTGCCACTCTGTGTACACCGCTCAGCCAGACTATATAGCATTGCGTACTCTGCCAGTCAGTGTGTATATTGCTGGGATCAGTAATACTCCACTCACCGCCAACCACTATATGAGCTCACCATGAGTTCCTCAGAGACCTCCGCTGTGAGCAGCACTCCCAACAACAGCAACAGCCAACGCCCCACGCAAGCTATAACATCCACTACAGCAGCCAGTGGTCAGCAGCAGCCCTCTCCGGAGGAGAATGTTGTGTCCATCGGTCCGTCGCCAGAACGATTAATGAGGGCTGTCATTGAGGAGATGATGGGGCCTGATGTGGAGGAGGAGGTCGGGCTCAGGCCAGCATCCCAAGTTAATGTTGAGGACGATGAGGGGTCTGTGTCTGGGGATGTTGGGGTGGCAGAGGTGGTGGGTGGGTCAGACTCAGGAGAAGAGTTGTATGATGAGGATGATGATCGGGACCATCTGTATGTGCCTCAGAGTCCGACCCCGGAAAACATGTTGTATCGTGTGTTTAGGTACTAAAATCTGCGTTCCCACTTCCCAGTACTGCCTGCAGTGCCCGGGTCCACGGATCCATATAATTTTTTGGGCAGCACTATCAAACTGTGGTACTATGAGTGAGTTGCCATGGTCCTTCTGTGCTGCCTGTCACACTCACCGTCTGTCTGCAGATGGATTGTTCAACACAGCTACGCCATCTGACATGTAGTCCTGGAGCTTGACCATCTTCTCTAGGCGATTGGTGTTGGAGGACGTGGAACTGCCCGATTGCTGTTCTGTGGGCTGCTGCATGGGTGTCAGAAAATGTTCCCACTCCAAGGACACTGCCAATACCATTCCCTTTTGGGCACTAGCAGCAGCTTGTGTTCTTTGCTGCCCTCCTGGTCCTCCTGGGTTTGCTGAAGTCAGTCTGTCGGCGTACAACTGGCTAGAGAAGGAGGAGGATGTCAATCTCCTCTCTAAAGTCTCCATCCTCAAGGGCCTGCTGGAATTGTTCCATTTTTGACCTGTCTGACACTTTCTTCAATCAGTTTTTTAACATTGTGTTTGTATAAACTGGGTATAAACCCAGTAATTGGTGTTGTCCAGATTCCAGAATAATGAATAATAATGAATAGTGAATAATGCGCGGGCCGCGTTCAATGCAGTCTAGCATGAATTGGGCCATGTGTGCCAGAGAGTCCTGCCAGACTCCTCTATCTTCATGTTCTTGTAAGCGTTGTGATTGTTGTGATGCACCATATTCGTCACCAGCATCACTTTCTTCCTCTTCTGCTGTCCTTTCCCGCTAAATTGTGGAAGTCCAACGTGCACCGCTCTGTCCCTCGGCAGTGGGGGCATCCAATTCCTGCTCCAACTCCAGCTGTTCCTCGTCCTGTTCTTTGTCATAGCTGGGACCAGCGTTTCCTGAGGCAGGTTGCCTGATGTTGGTATCATCACGCTGATCGTTTTCATCTTCAGAATCCCCCACTTGCATCATGCCAGCGGTTTCCATCTTCAACATTGATTTCTTCAGTAAACACAGCAGTGGTATTGTAATGCTGACTGTAGAGTTGTCACTGCTCAGTCACGCAACGTGGATTGCTCAAAATTTTGGAGGACTTGGCAGAGATCCAACATGGTGGCCCAATCAGATCCACAGAAGCTTGGTAGCTACTAGCTGCTGGAATGCGCCTCGGCACTGCGCAAAAGCGTGCTAGCATGTGCAGCGTAGAATTCCAGCGCGTAGGCAGTAGTGTTGGGCGAACATCTAGATGTTCGGGTTCGGGCCGAACAGGCCGAACATGGCCGCGATGTTCGGGTGTTCGACCCGAACTCCGAACATAATGGAAGTCAATGGGGACCCGAACTTTTGTGCTTTGTAAAGCCTCCTTACATGCTACATACCCCAAATTTACAGGGTATGTGCACCTTGGGAGTGGGTACAAGAGGGAAAAAAAATTTAGCAAAAAGAGCTTATAGTTTTTGAGAAAATCGATTTTAAAGTTTCAAAGGGAAAACTGTCTTTTAAATGCGGGAAATGTCTGTTTTCTTTGCACAGGTAACATGCTTTTTGTCGGCATGCAGTCATAAATGTAATACATATAAGAGGTTCCAGGAAAAGGGACCGGTAACGCTAACCCAGCAGCAGCACACGTGATGGAACAAGAGGAGGGTGGCGCAGGAGGAGAAGGCCACGCTTTGAGACACAACAACCCAGGCCTTGCATGAGGACAAGAAGCGTGCGGATAGCAATTTGCATTTTGTCGCCATGCAGTCATAAATGTAATACAGATGAGAGGTTCAATAAACAGGGACTGGAAACGCTAACCCATCACAGATGTTCATTGTTCATGTTACTTGGTTGGGGTCCGGGAGTGTTGCGTAGTCGTTTCCAATCCAGGATTGATTCATTTTAATTTGAGTCAGACGGTCTGCATTTTCTGTGGAGAGGTGGATACGCCGCCGATCTGTGACGATGCCTCCGGCAGCACTGAAACAGCGTTCCGACATAACGCTGGCTGCCGGGCAAGCCAACACCTCTATTGCGTACATTGCCAGTTTGTGCCAGGTGTCTAGCTTCGATACCCAATAGTTGAAGGGTGCAGATGGATTGTTCAACACAGCTACGCCATCTGACATGTAGTCCTTGACCATCTTCTCCAGGCGATCGGTGTTGGAGGTGGATCTGCACGCTTGCTGTTCTGTGTGCTGCTGCATGGGTGTCAGAAAATTTCCCCACTCCAAGGACACTGCCGATACCATTCCCTTTTGGGCACTAGCTGCGGCTTGTGTTGTTTGCTGCCCTCCTGGTCGTCCTGGGTTTGCGGAAGTCAGTCTGTCGGCGTACAACTGGCTAGAGGAGGGGGAGGATGTCAATCTCCTCTCTAAAGTCTCCACAAGGGCCTGCTGGTATTCTTCCATTTTGACCTGTCTGGCTCTTTCTTCAAGCAGTTTTGGAACATTGTGTTTGTACCGTGGATCCAGAAGGGTATAAACCCAGTAATTGGTGTTGTCCAGAATGCGCACAATGCGTGGGTCGCGTTCAATGCAGTCCAAGGCCGAAGAGGTCATAGCCTAGGGTCACAAAACCTGTTTATTGGGCAATTTCAATGGTGGCGAGTCTGACAAACATAAATCGCAGCAATGGCCGTTAGCAACGTCTGAATCTCACCAAATGTCTCATGCAGGTAGAAGACATATTGTTAGACTTGGGCTCCAAAGATGGGTTCCCTACATCTCTGCAAACCAGAGTTACAGGGCTCCAAATTTGGTAAAATCCCCCATAGGCTTTCATTGGGCCTCCTATTTACAGTTCCAAAATCTCACATCTTTTCAAAGGGCAATTACTCAGCAGTGGCAAATTTTCTAGCATTGTAGGGACCCTTAGGGGGAACATGACTGGTGAGTTTCGGGCCCCTAGGCCAAAGAGGTCATAGCCTAGGGTCACAAAAACCTGTTTATTGGGGCTATTTCAATGGTAGTGATGGTGACGTACATAAATCGCAGCAATGGCCGTTAGCAAAGTCTGAATCTCACGAAATGTCTCATGCAGGTAGAAGACATATTGTTAGACTTGGATTCCAAAGATGGGGTCCCTACATCTCTGCAAACCAGAGTTACAGGGGTCCAAAATTGGTAAAATCCCCCATAGGATTTCATTGGCTCCCTATTTCACTTTCCAAAATCTCACATCTTTTCAAAGGGCAATGGCTCAGCAGTACCAAATTTTCTAGCATTGTAGGGACCCTTAGGGGGAACATGACTGGTGAGTTTCGGGCCCCTAGGCCGAAGAGGTCATAGCCTAGGGTCACAAAAACCTGTTTATTGGGGCTATTTCAATGGTAGTGATGGTGACGTACATAAATCGCAGTAATGGCCGTTAGCAAAGTCTGAATCTCACGAAATGTCTCATGCAGGTAGAAGACATATTGTTAGACTTGGATTCCAAAGATGGCGTCCCTAAATCTCTGCAAACCAGAGTTACAGGGGTCCAAAATTGGTAAAATCCCCCATAGGATTTCATTGGCTCCCTATTTCACTTTCCAAAATCTCACATCTTTTCAAAGGGCAATGGCTCAGCAGTACCAAATTTTCTAGCATTGTAGGGACCCTTAGGGGGAACATGACTGGTGAGTTTCGGGCCCCTAGGCCGAAGAGGTCATAGCCTAGGGTCACAAAAACCTGTTTATTGGGGCTATTTCAATGGTAGTGATGGTGACGTACATAAATCGCAGCAATGGCCGTTAGCAAAGTCTGAATCTCACGAAATGTGTCATGCAGGTAGAAGACATATTGTTAGACTTGGATTCCAAAGATGGCGTCCCTACATCTCTGCAAACCAGAGTTACAGGGGTCCAAAATTGGTAAAATCCCCCATAGGATTTCATTGGCTCCCTATTTCACTTTCCAAAATCTCACATCTTTTCAAAGGGCAATGGCTCAGCAGTACCAAATTTTCTAGCATTGTAGGGACCCTTAGGGGGAACATGACTGGTGAGTTTCGGGCCCCTAGGCCGAAGAGGTCATAGCCTAGGGTCACAAAAACCTGTTTATTGGGGCTATTTCAATGGTAGTGATGGTGACGTACATAAATCGCAGCAATGGCCGTTAGCAAAGTCTGAATCTCACGAAATGTGTCATGCAGGTAGAAGACATATTGTTAGACTTGGATTCCAAAGATGGGGTCCCTACATCTCTGCAAACCAGAGTTACAGGGGTCCAAAATTGGTAAAATCCCCCATAGGATTTCATTGGCTCCCTATTTCACTTTCCAAAATCTCACATCTTTTCAAAGGGCAATGGCTCAGCAGTACCAAATTTTCTAGTATTGTAGGGACCCTTAGGGGGAACATGACTGGTGAGTTTCGGGCCCCTAGGCCGAAGAGGTCATAGCCTAGGGTCACAAAAACCTGTTTATTGGGGCTATTTCAATGGTAGTGATGGTGACGTACATAAATCGCAGCAATGGCCGTTAGCAAAGTCTGAATCTCACGAAATGTCTCATGCAGGTAGAAGACATATTGTTAGACTTGGATTCCAAAGATGGGGTCCCTACATCTCTGCAAACCAGAGTTACAGGGGTCCAAAATTGGTAAAATCCCCCATAGGATTTCATTGGCTCCCTATTTCACTTTCCAAAATCTCACATCTTTTTAAAGGGCAATGGCTCAGCAGTACCAAATTTTCTAGCATTGTAGGGACCCTTAGGGGGATCATGACTGGTGAGTTTTGCCACTGCTGAGCCATTGCCCTTTGAAATGGTGTGAGATTTTGGAACGGTAAATAGGAGGCCCAATGAAAGCCTATGGGGGATTTTACCAATTTTGGACCCCTGTAACTCTGGTTTGCAGAGATGTAGGGACCCCATCTTTGGAATCTAAGTCTAACAATATGTCTTCTACCTGCATGAGACATTTCGTGAGATTCAGACGTTGCTAACGGCCATGGCTGAGATTTATGTACGCCACCATCACTACCATTGAAATAGCCCAAATAAACAGGTTTTTGTGACCCTAGGCTATGACCTCTTCGGCCTAGGGGCCCGAAACTCACCAGTCATGTTCCCCCTAAGGGTCCCTACAATGCTAGAAAATTTGGTACTGCTGAGCCATTGCCCTTTGAAAAGATGTGAGATTTTGGAAAGTGAAATAGGGAGCCAATGAAATCCTATGGGGGATTTTACCAATTTTGGACCCCTGTAACTCTGGTTTGCAGAGATGTAGGGACCCCATCTTTGGAATCCAAGTCTAACAATATGTCTTCTACCTGCATGAGACATTTCGTGAGATTCAGACTTTGCTAACGGCCATTGCTGCGATTTATGTACGTCACCATCACTACCATTGAAATAGCCCCAATAAACAGGTTTTTGTGACCCTAGGCTATGACCTCTTCGGCCTAGGGGCCCGAAACTCACCAGTCATGTTCCCCCTAAGGGTCCCTACAATGCTAGAAAATTTGGTACTGCTGAGCCATTGCCCTTTGAAAAGATGTGAGATTTTGGAAAGTGAAATAGGGAGCCAATGAAATCCTATGGGGGATTTTACCAATTTTGGACCCCTGTAACTCTGGTTTGCAGAGATGTAGGGACCCCATCTTTGGAATCCAAGTCTAACAATATGTCTTCTACCTGCATGAGACATTTCGTGAGATTCAGACTTTGCTAACGGCCATTGCTGCGATTTATGTACGTCACCATCACTACCATTGAAATAGCCCCAATAAACAGGTTTTTGTGACCCTAGGCTATGACCTCTTCGGCCTAGGGGCCCGAAACTCACCAGTCATGTTCCCCCTAAGGGTCCCTACAATGCTAGAAAATTTGCCACTGCTGAGTAATTGCCCTTTGAAAAGATGTGAGATTTTGGAACTGTAAATAGGAGGCCCAATGAAAGCCTATGGGGGATTTTACCAAATTTGGAGCCCTGTAACTCTGGTTTGCAGAGATGTAGGGAACCCATCTTTGGAGCCCAAGTCTAACAATATGTCTTCTACCTGCATGAGACATTTCGTGAGATTCAGACGTTGCTAACGGCCATTGCTGCGATTTATGTACGTCAGACTCGCCACCATTGAAATTGCCCAATAAACAGGTTTTGTGACCCTAGGCTATGACCTCTTCGGCCTAGGACTGCATTGAACAAGACCCACGCATTGTGCGCATTCTGGACAACACCAATTACTGGGTTTATACCCTTCTGGATCCACGGTACAAACACAATGTTCCAAAACTGCTTGAAGAAAGAGCCAGACAGGTCAAAATGGAAGAATACCAGCAGGCCCTTGTGGAGACTTTAGAGAGGAGATTGACATCCTCCCCCTCCTCTAGCCAGTTGTACGCCGACAGACTGACTTCCGCAAACCCAGGACGACCAGGAGGGCAGCAAACAACACAAGCCGCAGCTAGTGCCCAAAAGGGAATGGTATCGGCAGTGTCCTTGGAGTGGGAAAATTTTCTGACACCCATGCAGCAGCACACAGAACAGCAAGCGTGCAGATCCACCTCCAACACCGATCGCCTGGAGAAGATGGTCAAGGACTACATGTCAGATGGCGTAGCTGTGTTGAACAATCCATCTGCACCCTTCAACTATTGGGTATCGAAGCTAGACACCTGGCACAAACTGGCAATGTACGCAATAGAGGTGCTGGCTTGCCCGACAGCCAGCGTTATGTCGGAACGCTGTTTCAGTGCTGCCGGAGGCATCGTCACAGATCGGCGGCGTATCCGCCTCTCCACAGAAAATGCAGACCGTCTGACTCAAATTAAAATGAATCAATCCTGGATTGGAAACGACTACGCAACACTCCCGGACCCCAACCAAGTAACATGAACAATGAACATCTGTGATGGGTTAGCGTTTCCGGTCCCTGTTTATTGAACCTCTCATCTGTATTACATTTATGACTGCATGGCGACAAAATGCAAATTGCTATCCGCACGCTTCTTGTCCTCATGCAAGGCCTGGGTTGTTGTGTCTCAAAGCGTGGCCTTCTCCTCCTGCGCCACCCTCCTCTTGTTCCATCACGTGTGCTGCTGCTGGGTTAGCGTTACCGGTCCCTTTTCCTGGAACCTCTTATATGTATTACATTTATGACTGCATGCCGACAAAAAGCATGTTACCTGTGCAAAGAAAACAGACATTTCCCGCATTTAAAAGACAGTTTTCCCTTTGAAACTTTAAAATCGATTTTCTCAAAAACTATAAGCTCTTTTTGCTAATTTTTTTTTCCTCTTGTACCCACTCCCAAGGTGCACATACCCTGTAAATTTGGGGTATGTAGCATGTAAGGAGGCTTTACAAAACACGAAAGTTCGGGTCCCCATTGACTTCCATTATGTTCGGAGTTCGGCCATGTTCGGCCCGAACCCGAACATCTAGATGTTCGCCCAACACTACACGTGACCCGTTCGGCCAATCACAGCGCTAGCCGAACGTTCGGGTAACGTTCGGCCATGCGCTCTTAGTTCGGCCATATGGCCGAACAGTTTGGCCGAACACCATCAGGTGTTCGGCCGAACCCGAACATCACCCGAACAGGGTGATGTTCTGCAGAACCCGAACAGTGGCGAACACTGTTCGCCCAACACTAGTAGGCAGGGACATCACCCAGCGAGCGATGGTGCGCTGGATTGAAGCGCTCCTGCATCTCTTGGTGAGTCCTTCAGAAGCGGTACTGGACTTTTAACAATGTTTTTTTTTTTTCCTTCAACAGAAGATCTGCCACGTTGGAGTGAGGAGGACGCCGCCGACCCCGACACCAAGCTGAACCCCGGCGAACTCCAAGCAGAGGATCTTCAGGAACCCTCAAGGCTTTGAGCAAGCTGAGGAGGATCAGCAGTCCCGACGAGACCTCTCCTCATATGCGACTGAGTGCAGTGGAGCTCCCCAGAACAACCTCTCAGTTGTCACTTTGTCACTGGTCACTTTGTCACTTTGTCACTTTGTCATTTTGTTACTTTGTCAGTTGTCACTTTGTCACTGGTCACTTTGTCACTTGTCACTTTGTCATTTTGTCACTTGTCACTTGTCACTTGTCACTTTGTCACTTGGTCACTTGTCCAGATGATCTCGGTACACCTCCTGAGATTCAAATTCCTGCACACATTGCTCTGGGATTTGGGTGTGATGAATGATGCATCTAACTGGCCACCGGAGGCAATTAAGGCCTTCAAAACATTGAAAGCAGCTTTCTGTTCCGCCCCCATTTTGCGTCATGTTGAGTTGTTGACGTCATGTTCATCCTCGGCCTCGCCTTGCATTTCAGTGCGAGGTGCATTTTCCACAGAAAAAGGTTGTGAATCCGGGCACAACATTTGTGGCTGTTCCATTGACCTTTCACAGGTAGAAGATTGTGGGGGTGGGAATAGCTCCTCCGAATAGCCCATTGTGTCCTGAAAACTACTCATTGCATTGCTTTGCGCACACATTTTTTTGTCCTCATGCAAGGCCTGAGTTGCACCTGAAAGCGTGGCCTTCTCCTCCTGCGCCTCCTCCTGTTCCATCACGTCTGCTGCTGCTGGGTTAGCGTTGACGCCCGGTCCCTGTTTATTGAACCTCTTATCTTTATTACATTTATGACTGCATGGCGGTAAAAAGCATGCTATCCACACGCTTCTTGTCCTCATGCAAGGCCTGGGTTGTTGTGTCTCAAAAAGCATGGCCTTCTCCTCCTGCGCCTGCTCCTGTTCCATCACGTGTGCTGCTGCTGCTGGGTTACCGTTACCGGTCCCTTTTCCTGGAACCTCTTCTCTGTATTACATTTATGAATGCATGGCGACAAAAAGCATGTTACCTGTGCAAAGAAACATGACATTTTCCACATTTAAAAGACAGTTTTTCCTTTGAAACTTTACAATCAATTTTCTCAAAAACTATGAGCTCTTTTTCAAATATTTTTTTTCCTCTTGTACCCACTCCCAAGGTGCACATACCCTGCTAATTTGGGGTATGTAGCATGTAAGGAAGCTTTACAAAGCACGAAAGTTCGGGTCCCCATTGACTTCCATTATGTTCGAAGTTCGGGTCGAACACCCGAACATCGCGGCCATGTTCGGCCTGTTCGGCCCGAACCCGAACATCTAGATGTTCGCCCAACACTACTAGATATCCCTAGATTCACAGCTGAACAACTAAAGGAGTTAAATGCACCGATTGAGGAGGGAGAGATCCGAGAGATCATTAAGGCTTTACCATCCAGAAAGGCTTCAGGCCCTGACGGTTTTTCATATGCTTATTATAAAAATTCAAGCATGCTCTAGTCCTACATATGTGTAATATGTTTAATGCTTTTTTTAAAGAAGAGATGATTCCCATGAATATGAAAATTTCCAATATTGTTATGATACACAAGGATGGTAAGGACACGCAGGATGCACGTAGCTATCGCCCCATATCATTAATAGACTCAGATTTAAAGATCTATACCAAGTTACTAGCAAACAGGTTGACTCCAATGCTGCCTACGGTTATTGATGGAGACCAAGTAGGCTTCATCACTAAACGTCAAGCAGGTGACAATACTCGCTGGGCAATAGATATCGTTGACTGGGTTGGGAACTCAGGAAGGCCTTCTCTGCTCCTGAGTTTAGATGCAGAGAAGGCCTTCGACAGGGTAGCATGGCCATAACTTTTTGAGGTGCTTCAACGTTTTGGTCTCTTGGATCTCATCCTTACAGCCATCAGGGGATTATATTGCAATCTACAGGCCAAGGTATGTGTCCCTTTGACGACCTCCTCCTTGTTCAAATTATCAAATGGCACTCAGCAGGGGTGTCCCCTTTCCCCCCTGCTGTTTGCTTTATGTATAGAACCGCTAACCATAGCAATAAGAGAATCTAGGGATGTCTCAGGTGTATCTATTGGTGGAAGAGATTATAAATTATCTCTTTTCGCCGATGATGTGCTTTTATCATTAGCATCACCACCAGTTACATGCCTCCCCAATTTATTGAAGATAATACATGCTTTTGAGTTCTTCTCGGGATTCAAGATAAATCCAGATAAAACAGAGGCTTTCCCTCTTAACATCCCCCAAGAGCTTTTAGAGGCCTTGCGAGATGGGTTCCCCTTCAGATGGAAAACGGATAGTATAAAATATTTAGGAATCCAGATTGGAAGTGCCTACAGAAAACTGTATGATCTTAATTATGTGCCATTATTAGCCCAAATACGTCGATACTTAGATAGGTGGAATCAATATAATATTTCTTGGATTGGCAGGATTTATTCCTGGGGTTCTCCATCAACTGCAAAAAGATGTACTAAGATTTATATGGGCTAGGGGGCGACGAAGAATCTCACGTACAGTTTTACTATCAGATAGTACCAGAGGTGGCTTATCGGTCCCTAATTTCCGTTTTTATTATCTAGCCTCTCATATTCGCCAAATAGCTGAATGGTTAGCTACCCCCCTACTCACTAAGTGGGCTGAATTAGAACAGGCATCAATATCCCCATATACAATAGGAGCGCTTCCAGGTATACTAGAGGCCATTCCAGAGGGGTTCAAACCAACCCTCAATGCAATTAAATTTACTTGGCAACTATGGCGTAGAACATCTAAACAATATAAACTGTCTCGTTTTCCATCTGGACTAGTTTATCTGAAGGGGAATCCATCCCTCCCCAGAAATTCCTTGACTAAATTTGAGGGTCATTTATCCACCACAGAACCCTATAAACTAAGTGATTTATATGAGCATTCCTGCTCCAGAATGCTGACTTTTTCTCAAATTCAAGATAAATATCCGATACCACACCACAAATTTTATGAGTTCCTTCAAATTCGCTCGTATGTTATTAGAAATCATGGATCAGCTCCCCTTACTCCCAGATCAAATTGTGAAAACATATTACTGAATTATGATAGGACTGATTTCCAGACTATATTCTCTTCTTAACATGCCAGGAGGTCACTCCTTTCATAAACATAATTATATGCTTTTTTGGGAATCAAGGCTGGGATCTGACCAAGATCTAGTGGACTGGGAAGATATATGGCTTAATGCTCGTAAGACTTCCATATGTACCCAAACAAAAGAAAATATTTATAAGATACTATTTCAATAGTATTTGACACCAGACAAGGTTAGCACAATATACCAGGGTACTTCCAATTTGTGCTGGAGAAAATGCGGGATGGTAGGTACTATCGACCATATCTTCTGGTACTGTCCAAAAACTTCTATTCTATGGAAATCAATTCAATCTTTAATTTATAAGACCATAAAGAAACATATTCCACTAGATCCGTGGATATACTTATTGGGAAAACCAGCTCCAGGTTTAAGGTCGCATACCCAACGTATGCTTAACCACCTTCTCACTGCAACTAGATTAAAGGGGAACTGAAGTAAGAGGTATACAGAGGCTGCCATATTTATTTCCTTTTAATCAATACCAGTTGCCTGGCAGCCCTGCTGGTCTATTTCTCTGCAGTAGTATCTGAATAACACCAGAAACAAGCATGCAGCTAGCCTTGTCAGATCTGACTTTAAAGTCTGAAACACCTGATCTGCTGCATGCTTGTTCTGGGGCTATGGCTAATAGTATTAGAGGCATAGGATCAGCAGGGCTGCCAGGCAACTGGTATTGATTAAAAGGAAATAAATATGGCAGCCTCCGTATACCTCTTACTTCAGTTCCCCTTTAACTATAGCAGCATTCTGGAAAAGGAATTCATGCCCCAGAGTAGAGGATGTGATGAACAGAATCAGAAATATAAGATCTATGGAATATTTGACCTCTCTGGTCCAGGAAAAGGAAGAACAATTTAAAAAGATCTGGGACTACTGGGATCTGAATGTTGAGGGGGAGGGAAGGGGGGAGATTTGACGCAGATTGTTACCTTATCTTTAAGGGATATATATAATGTCTTAGCTCTATGAGAGAATCTATACAGATGTTTTCATTTTCTGTATCTTCTTCTAGACCCATATGATCCTTTAGGTCTCTTTCTTACAGCATTTTATGTGATGGACATTCTAAAAAGAAGAGAAGCGTACTGGCTTATGCGTTTATACAATGCACTATTTTCTAACCCAATTGTTGTAATAACCACACATAGACATAGATGATGTTTACAGTTGCCTTTATTGTGTTCCTCTTTTGAGCAAAAATGTCTATGTGTTGAACTGGAGATATGTACTGCATTGTTCATGACATTCTCTTGCAGTTAATAAAAAGTTATAAAAAAAAAAAAAAAAACTAAAGGAATAGGGAGGAAACAATATTATTTTTACCCGTTATAAAATAGCATTCAGTTGCAGATGAGACAGCTGTGGACACAAGTGAACAGTTCCACATGACATTTATTTGTCAACAGTCAAGTATCGTGTGGCTCCCCTTTCTTCTGCAGAAGCACCCCTCTGACTCCATGTGTAGCATCTCTTCCATGTGAATTGTGCCCCTTCTCTTTCATGAATGAGATTTTGTCGATAGATATGTCGATATTCTTTTCGCATTCATTTTCACGAAAATAATGTTAAATTTGGCTTTTGAGCAAAAATGCCTTTGAAAATCATTTTGTCATAAGTTTGTCATTTTTAAATTTTTTTGCAAATGTCCACACTAAAATAAACAATTTTTCCTAATGTCGCAGTAAAATAAATGATTTTTTGCTGTATTATAAACAATTTTTCATGTTGTTGCAGTACAAAAGTTTTTCCTTATTTTCATTAATTTTATCCATAGTGCAAAAGAAAAAAAAACAGTGTATCTTCACCAAAATTTTCTCGAAATCGAAAATACCATTTCCAATACAAAAATGACTTTGGCGGAAATTTGAGAGCAACACTGCTACCTTGGAACCACTGGATTGATCCAACACACAAGAGAGGCTCCTGAGAGTGATCCATAATGCCTATGATCAGTAGGTTTGGACTTTATTGGAGTTCTTAGCAGGGGTGGAAATAGGGAATGCCTCATGTTACAACAGGAAGCAATATTTATCTCAAAGACTAACAATGAAGGCCCTTTGGGATTTAATGATCGGAATGATCTCAGCTTATTATTGCAATGTTAATTGTCTAATACAAAAACCTTTTCAGTATTTAAAATTATTCTTATTGTTATTATATAGTTCTGTCTCTTTAACCACTTCAGCCTAACTGGACGAAAAATTTCATCCAGTTAGGCTGCGCTCACTCCCGCGGGTCGCGCGCTCTCCCGCGGGCCCCCCGTGCGCGCCCCCGCTGCTGGCCTTTAGCCCACTGATCAGTGAAAGGGATTATAAAACCCTTTCGCTGATCGGACCCCCCCGGAGAAAAGCCGACAGCGTCTCATCAGTCGCTGCGGCGTTTCTGAGCTCTGGTCTCCTTTCTTCTGCCTGGGATCGAGATCGATCGCTCCCAGGACTTTTTGACTTTGCCCATCTTGTGGCCAAATAGCAAATTACACCAAAAACACACTTTGTGTTAAATAAATACATTTTAATACATTAAAAAAAAAACCTGTTTACCTCCCACACCAAAAAATACCCACATACAAGTTTAAATTAAAAAAAAAAAATTACAATAATAAAAAAACAAACAAACATAAATAGTTATCTAAGGGTCTGAACTTTTTAAATATGCATGTCAAAGGAGTATATCAATATGATTTATTAAATTATGGGCTTCTAAATAGTGATGGACGCACATTGAAAAAATGCACCTTTATTTCCAAATTGAATATCGGAGCCATACATTGTGATAGGGACATAATTTAAATGGTGTAATAAGTGGGACAAATTGGTAAAGTACATAGGTTTTAATTATGGTAGCATGTATTAATTTCAAACTATAATGGCCAAAAGCTGACAAATAATGATTTTTTTCCATTTCTTTCTTAATATTCCTGTTTAAATGGATTTACAATAAATTAATTCTCAGCAAAATGTATCACCCACAGAAAGCTTAATTGGTGGCGAAAAAAACAAGATATAGATCCATTCATTGTGCTGAGTAGTGATAAAGTTATTAGCAAATGAATGGGAGGTGAAAGTTGCTCAGATGCAAAAAAATGTCAACCCTGTGGGCTTAAAGAGACACTGAAGCGAAAAAAAAAATTATGATATTATGATTTGTATGTGTAGTACAGCTAAAAAATAAAACATTAAGATCAGATACATCAGTCTAATTGTTTCCAGCACAGGAAGAGTTGAGAAACTCCAGTTGTTATCTCTATGCAAACAAGCCATTAAGCTCTCCGACTAAGTTAGTCGTGGAGAGGGCTGTTATCTGACTTTTATTATCTCAACTGTAAGTGAACTGTTTACTTTTTCTCAGCTAGAGGAGAGGTCATTACTTCACAGACTGCTCTAAAAGAATCATTTTGAATGCTGAGTGTTGTGTAATCTGCACATATTATACAATAATGCAATGTTAGAAAAAACACTATGGGCCATATTCTATTGCTGAACTCGCCAGCGCTAAGCACTGGCGAGTTCTTAACTTAGGCGATGGGGGCATCGCCTAATCTAATTAAACTTTAGACCCCCCCAGGCGGAAAAGAACTCGCTTGGGCGATATAATCGCCCAGCGAGTTCTTAACACAGAATCCAATTACCCTTATCATGTCTCCGGGAAGCGATGCTTCCCGGCAGACATGAGCGTTAGCTTAGACCTGCAAAAAGCAGGTCTGAACTAGCTAACGCACGTCGTCGCCGCAGCATCTGGGGGTCTCCTTTAATAAGGAGACCCCCAGAGCTCCCCGTCGGGTCGCCGCACAGTTTAGAAGCCCCCGCGCAGCTCTGCCGGGCTCCCCTCTCATACGTACCGCCGCCGATCACCCGCCGCCTCTCGCCGCAAAATCCGTCACGTAATTACAGTGTATCTAACACTGTAATTACTGTGCGCATAGAAGGAGCCCGGGCAAAGCATCTTTGAATCTGCAGCCGGGCTCCCCATTGGTCTGCTGTCTGAACCAATAAAATGGCTCAGACAGCGGACAAATGGGGAGCCCGGCTGCAGATTCAAAGATGCTTTGCCCGGGCTCCTTCTATGCGCACAGTAATTACAGTGTTAGATACACTGTAATTACGTGACGGATTTTGCGGCGAGAGGCGGCGGGTGATCGGCGGCGGTACGTATGAGAGGGGAGCCCGGCAGAGCTGCGCGGGGGCTTCTAAACTGTGCGGCGACCCGACGGGGAGCTCTGGGGGTCTCCTTATTAAAGGAGACCCCCAGATGCTGCGGCGGAAGATGTCGGCGATGTTCGGCGGGCGAGTGCGCATGTGTGGGGAGTGAGGCCGTGGTGCTGATGGACAGCATAAACCTCACTCCCCATCGCTCGGTAAAAGGGAGCATCGCTCAGGCTTTCGCCTGAGTAATGCTCTCTAACGATCGGCCATCGCGCGAAGGATATGGGCAATAGGATTTGCCGGTAATCCTCGCGCGATGGCAAGGTGATAAGTAGCTCGCATCTGCAAGCTACTTATCACCTTGAATAGGATATGGCCCTATATACCTGAAAATAAAAGTATGAGAATATTTTCTTTGCTGCTAATCTTCTAGAAATTATTCATAGTACACAACCAATTCATTATATCATAGTTTTTTTTTCGCTTCAGTGTCTCTTTAAGTGGTTAATGTTGTTAAGCTTTCATGTTTACTTGTTTACAGGTGACCTTTACCCTTACCAGTGCTCTTTAATTTATTTATTAATGACCTAGTAGATGCAGTAGAAAGCAATGTTGCTATTTTGCAGATGATATGAAATTGTGCAGAATCATCAACTCTCAGGAAGATAGTGACATAGGATGGCTACATGGGCACATAAATGGCAGATGAAATTCAATGTTGAAAAATGTAAAGTCATGCGTTTTGGTCATACCAATGGTCTAGCACCATACAAAATAAATGGGATACAGTTGGGGACATCAAACTTGGAGAAGGACTTAGGAGTACTCATCGACAACGAGTTAAATAATCGTATTCAATGCCAAGCCGCTACAGCTAAAGTAAAAATTTTGGGATGCATGAAAAGGGAAAGATGTTAGCATAATATTGCCCCTGTTTAACTCTCTAGTAAGGCCACATCTGGAATATGGAATTCAGTTCTGGGCACCACATTACAGGAAAAATATTGCAGATTTAGAGCAGGTGCAGAGACGAGCAACAAAATTGATACGTGGGATGGAAGGTCTCACTTACCAGGAACTTGTACTTTGTTCTCAGGTTGAACTCGATGGACGTATGTCTTTTTTCAACCCAAATAACAAAAAAAAAAAAAAAACTAGCACATTCTGATCAGATTATCTTTTCCTGTGGATGCATTTATTGCAATGTGCTTTCATATTTAGTTTGACTAAACACTTTAGTATGGCCTACTGGCCCAGCTGGGCATGCCCTCATAGTGACATTTAACCAGTTCACCACTAAGGGGTTTTTCCCCTTATGAACCAGAGGAATGTTTACCTGTTAGCTCTCTTTTTTTCATTTGCCAATAACTTTATCACTACTTACCACAACAACATTTTCTATATCTTATTTTTTTCACCACCAATTAGTCTTTCTTTGGGTGGTACATTTTGCTAAGAATTATTTTATTCTAAATGCATTTTAATTGAAATAATAAGAAAAAAATGGGGAAAAAAATCATTATTTCAAAGTTTTTGGCTATTGTAGTTTTAAAATAATACATGCTACCATAATTAAAACTCATATATTTTATTTGTTCATTTGTCTTGGTTATTACACCATTTAAATTGTGTCCCTATCACCATGTATCACCATGTATCACCATGTATCACCATGTATGGCACAAATATTTTATTTGGAAATAAAGGTGCATTTTTTCGGTTTTGCATCCATAACTATTTACAAGCCCATACTTTTAAACATAACAGTAATATACCCTCTTGACATGCATATTAATATGTATTTTTGTAATTGTCAAGCTTTTTTTAATGCAAAATTTCTATATGGGTAACTATGGGAGAGGAAGGGAGGAAAGGAGTTAATTTTAACAATAGGTGTAGGGTTTTTATTGAAAAAAAAAATGTATGCAGGTGTAATTTTACTATGTGGTTACAAGACATCCTCGCACATTTTTTTCCGTTAGTGTACTATAAGTACGCTAAACAGGAAGTAATGCGTGGATATGTTACTTCCAACATCACAATGATGCAGGCATTTCATTGATGCCGCCGAACTGCGTTTCCACTCATAGATCTCCGGGCTAATGGGAAGTACACACGCATGAGTGCACGCATGAGCAAGCAGGAGCGCGCACAGTGGAAGGAGTGGCAAGATACGTATATCTACGCCCCTAGATCTACGATGAAGTCTCCGGGGGCATAGATATACTGTACTTAAAACTTTAACAGGTTAAGCCAAGAGAACTTTGCTTTGTAAGCTCCCTTGCTTCCTGGCAACCACAGAGTCATTATCCATACTTCCGGATTGACGCACATAAATAGTCATGTAAGCGGCAAGAGGCTGTGAGGGCAGGCACACATCGTGCATGCTTACCATCTTTCTGATGCTGTGCGCAGTGCAATTGTGATGTATTGCCAGTCAAAGGGCCGTGCACAAACTGAACAATTCACTGGATGTGTGCTGGGGCGGGCACTTGCCAATCCAGGCTCAGAAAAAGGGACCCCCCCCCCCCAAACAATGTGGCAAGCCTTCTCCCCTTCTGGGGCCCAGTACAAGCTCTCAGATGATGCATTGATCAGTGCAAAACAAGTGTCAGGCTGCGAGCAGATGTCTTGTCCTTGTCAATGGGTGGTAAGATAATGAACAGTAAGCTCAAATAAATGTCATATGGAATGTTCACTTGTGCACATGGCTGTCTTTTGCGCAATTGATTGTTGATATTCTATTGGCAGAATGCTGAGCAGAACAGGATCATCCACAATGCAACCTAGGCAGGTGCCTGGGGCATAGTGGGTATTAGGGGGCCTAACTGTCACTTTCTCTGACCCCTTTCACATCTCAGATTACCAAAAGGACCTTGCCTTGTAAGGCCTTACCTTACCTAGGGCCCCATTTAATCTTAATCAATCTTTGATGCTGAGGACAGCAAGACTGTGGTCTATGATATCATGGTTTGCATGACAAGGAAGTTGGGGTACCACTGGGGTTGGCAAACCACTGGGGTTAAACCTCCTTCTCACATTTCTTTCTAAAAGTAAAATAGATTATGCAAAATATCTGCATGCATTGTTGATTGAGGGCTACTTTGAAATATTTTTGTGTAGCAAAAAAAAAAAAAAGCTTTGAATGTGCAGCCATCTTTTAAAGCTGACAGTTTCTGGATATGAATACTTATGTATATGTAAATGTCATCATAGCTATTGTAAATGTCATCATTCCATTAAAGTAATGTTTTTATTTGTTTTTTCTTTCTTTCTTTTTTTTTTGTTAAAGAAAACTGTCTAGAATATCTTGAAGGGCTTTTAAATGTAATGGTTATTGCTCTTATAGTTTCTCTGCTGCCAAGCATAGAAGGAGGATGTTAAATCTGCAGTAATACCTGCTAGAGACTTCCTATGCAGTATATGAAAGAAGATTATTTAAAACGACCTGACCACTATGTCTTCCATATTGATTAATGCAACACTTTAACCAAAGCAGATTTTCCACACTCCTGAAATGGGTATGACAGGCCTAGTCCGGCATCCAGCCAAGCTTCTTGTGTCACCAGAGCATTCTGTCAGTCTGAATTAATATCATAGAAAAATAATGACACAGACCACAAAGTTGAGAGAGACATTTCTCTTTGCATAGTGGCTTTCAATTTATAGATCAAGGCATTTTATTTTTTCCACAGTCTAGAGTCCTGTCCCATCATCCCAACAATAACATCTACTGCAACATTTTCCTGGGATGAAATTAAAGCAAACCTATACTTAAAGTGAACCAGAGACGAAGCACCCTCATGTATTTTACCATATATATCAGTGGGAACATTAGAGAAAACACATACCCTGCTCTCTGTTTCATCCTTCACTGCTCAGCCTGCTTGTTATCAGCCCTGATAAAATCCCTGACTGAGCATTCAGTCTGGCTTTGTTCAGGTATCTTTATAGCTGAGTCTGTCTTCTGTGCTGTCTTTTCAAGCCCAAGCTTTCCCCCCTGTGGCTCTGCTCAGGAATCATTATAGCTGAGTCATTATAGAAAAGCCAGACTGAATGCTCAGTCGGGATTTTATCTGGGCTGATAAGAAGCAATCTGAACAGTAAATAATGAAACAGAGAGCAGGGTAGGTGTTTTTTCTAATGTTCCCACTGATATATTTGGTAAAATACATGAGGATGCTTCGTCTCTGGTTCACTTTAAAGAGGAACTTTAACCAAGGATTGAGCTTCATTCCATTCCATACCCATCACAGAAAAATCTTTACCTTTTCTAGAATAGATCACCAGGTGGGTCTGTATGGCTGATATTGGGGTGTAACTCCTCCCGCAGTGTGATGTCATGACCATGGTCCTGACAGTTTGCTGTATGTGAAGCTCGATGCATTGTGGGAAATAATCGCTTTTTCCAACTGCCAAGTAAGCAATGTCTCTTACTGTGCATAGAAATCTCAGTAATGAATATTCTGTACAGATCACCCATCAGGACTAAATATGTCGGCACCAGTGATGCATTTCAGAATGTAAATCAGGGAGAGGAACGATTTCACAATGGGCAAACACTAAATAAATTGTGAGAGAATATTCAAAAATGCAAAAATAATAATTCATTTTATTCATTATCTTATGTTCACTGCAGTTCCTCTTTAACATCCGACATGAAACATCATATGCATCTTAATGCAAAGATGGATTGAGGTAAGGAAGAACAGGGGCCCAGATGAAATGACAGTCAGCACACCTGTCATACCCTAGGCACATACCTAATTTTCCTTATAGGTGATCAGTTCTGTCTAGATTTACCAGACGACATACATACCAATATTTCAAAAGTATTAATTATTTCACAAACCTGGACAAAAATGTATGTGGGGTCCCAAATATTTTCACATTTGTAACCTCTACAGTCCCATACTTATGGGGCCCTTATGGAGCTTGTGGCCGTAAGCAATTGCCCAGTTTGACCCTATGAAAGCACTGGCCCTGCATACATTTTGTGTATTTTACTTTTCTTTCTGCAATGAGATGACCACCTTTTTATCTCCAGCAGTCCTACTTTAAGAGAATTGTGTCATTTTCCATTCTTTGTTTCTATTTGAAATATTACAACTCGGTTGAAAATAGGAAGGGAATTTATCTCCTAAGCAGTTAATCACTCTGCACATCACCTTCAGGAATGTCAATCTGAACTTCTGTTAGTCAGAGTTCAGTCTTATTTGAAAGGTTGTGTATTTATGAAAGGTGTACTTTAACCCAACTTAGCAAAACTGAAATTCTAACCTAAATAATTAGCTTTACATGCAATCTTTATAAGCTTTCTGTCGCAGTTACATTCCTGGCTAATCTGTGCTGAAAGACTGAAATACTTCTTCACACTCAAATCTTCCCTGACAAAGCAGTGAGTAAAGCTGCGGAAACAGTTTAAAACATGAATAGTGAACGAAAGCTAATGAAATATGAAAACATGTGGCCACCTACTGGATCTATTAGAAAACTCAAAAGAAATAGTCTTTATGTCAGAAATAAGTCTAAATAAGATTTGATTAGACAGACTTCAATTCTAATAAAGATAATGTAGATTGTAACTATACAAATAATGAATTATTTAGCTAAAATTAATATTGTAGCATGTAGTTCAACGGAGGAAAAAGGACAAATAGAGCGGCACCAGGGGTGTAACTAGAAATCACCAGGTTACCCTGCAAACATTTGGATGGGCTGATTGGGGGGCAGGAGGGGTTGCAGCATGAGGGGAGAGCATTAGCCACACATTGGCGGGGAGGGGGGACACTACCCGCCCTTAATCACCTTGGGCTCTCCCCTCAGCGTTCCCCCTCTAGCATCAATCAGTGGCAGTAGGGGGCGGGCAGGAGCACATACCTCCATCCACCGCAGAGGTCCAATCTCTAAGTGCCTCAAGCTACTTCCTATTTAAACAGGAAAAATCATCAGACACTTAGAGAGCGGAGCCTCTGGCGCATGGAACGCATGAAGGTATGTGTTCCTTCCTGCCCACCGCCTGCTGCCACTGATTGATTGCTCGGGTAGTACTTTTTAATACCCGCCCGGATCCAGATCCGGGTACCCAGATATCTGGATAGGATTCGGGTACCCGGATCCGACCTTGCGGATACCCGAGTGAATTCGGGTATCAGACCAAATTACCCGCGGGTACCCGACCTTTTCGGGTATCTGGATAGAAAAAATGGAAGTGCCCTTTAAATAGCTTTAAAAAGGGTTTTTAGGGTAAATGATGCAGTTTAGGCATGATAAGTTTAGGCATGATAAGTTTAGATAAGTTTAGATCGCGCACAAAGTCCCGCACGCAAAGCAGCGCCATTAAACTCTATGCAAAGTGCACCAGACTTTGCTAGCGCAAAACTTTTGATCAGCTGTGCACTGCGGTGCTAACCCAGTTGGTGCTTAAACTTATCACGCCTAAAAACTTATCACACCTAAACTTATCATGCGTAAACTTATCACACCTAAACTTATCACACCTAAACTTATCATGCCTAAACAGAGTTTAGGCGTGATAAAGGGCTTTTCACTAGTGTGCTAACTGTTAGCACCGCTTTGTGAATCAGGCCCTATCTGTCTAACTTTCACACTGACAATGCTCAGCACAGCAGCACTGCAGGAATCTGTAGTAAGCTAACACAGTACTACTCTCTCTAACAACTAACTGCAGTACTAACTAACTATATAATACAATACAATAACACAGTAATCCTATTCCCTAACCTATACTGTCCTGCTGGCCTGCACAGCACACACAGACACAGACAGGACCTAACTGAGTAAATGAAATCAAACAATTACACTAGCTAGCTAAAAAAAACAATAGAACAATAGTGTAGTGAAGGTATTTAGCACTCAAAGCTTTAGGTTTATCACTGCATACAGGCAGCACTTGCTAAGCCAACAGCACTGGAGCAAGTCTGTCAGTGACCAGCCAGCCAGCCACACAAGCAAGGACGATCTGTCTCGTCATGCCAGCCCTCCTTATTACACAGGGGGGCTAGCCAGGGTTCCCTTCTGTGATTGGGTGCCAGGGCTTAGGCTGGGAGGCCTCTGATTGGCTCAATGAGGTCAGGTGGGGCTGGCCAGAGTTCCCCTCTGTGATTGGTTGCTAGGGCTTTTGCTGGGAGCCCTCTGATTGGCTGGGAGCCCTCTGATTGGCTCAATGACATCATCTCCCTTGTTACAGTACCCAGATCCGGATATCCGTCGGATATCCACGGGTACCCGCGGGTATCTGGATTATGCGGCCAGATACCCGCATAGAGCTATCCAGATATTGGCCCAGGTATCTGGATCTGGATCCGACCCGGATAGCGTAAAAATGGTCGGGTACCCGGGTTTACCCGGATCTGGATGAGCATCCCTGGTTGGAGGGGGAGCACTGAGAGGAGAGCCCGAGGTGGGGGGGAGTGTATTTGTGAGAGAGTGACAGTAGATTGTTAGTTTGAGAGATTGTTATGTAGTGTACCAGTAGTTGCTGTGTGGAGAGGGTTAGACAGAGCCAGCCAGGCCGCAAGCTTAGTGTTAAACAGAGAGAGAGAGTTAGGTGGTGATTGATTAGTTGAGTGTAGTGCAAGGTTTTTTTTGTTTTGTTTACTAAGTTAATTTTTTATTTATTTTCTTTTTGATTTATTTTCTTTATTTATTTTACTTTGGTTCTGTCACTCATACCCCTTCCCCAATAAAGTTTTGGCCCCAAAGCAATGGAGCGAGAGCAGTTGCAATTTCCTGCCACTCCTAAAAGAAAATGGAATGATGGTGGTGTTGGTGGATCACGTCAAGTACGTGATCAGCTTGAGGGTGGTAGCAGCAGCAGGAAGCGTTCCCCCCTGGTCAGAGATGTTTTCCCTCTGTTCGCACGCAGGGAAATTTTGACAGAGCAGCAGGCGAACAGAGTTGTTGATTATTTATATAAGAAACCCTCTACCCAGTCTGAGGAACTTGAAGCTAGTTGCAGCAGCACCAGTAGTGGCCAGGTTCCTCATGAACAGAACCCGACCACAGCTGCTTCTCTTGACGAGGTTGCTTCCTCCCAGTACTCTCCTCCAGAAGTAAAGCACACCTACGTCGATGAGAGAGATGTGGAGATTGGAGAAGGATTGGAAGGAGGCATTGGAGGAAACCATGGGACCAAGGTCCCAAGAAGTGGTGGGTTCTGTGGTGACAGAAATGGCCCCTGTGTTTTCTTCATCCAGTAGTAATCCATCACAACTGGGAGCTTGTGTCACCACCAATCTACATCACCACCAGTCAACTACATAGGTGTTTCGTGACCGGGTGGAGGGTCCAGAAGAGTCACTTATGGGTTCCAGTGATTTGGTTGAACTGGATGATGTTTTGGATGATGACTTGGCTGATCCACCGTGGTTGCCATCTGGTGGGTTAGGCACTAGCAGGCGTGAGCAGCATGGAGCAACAGAGGAGATGATTGGCCAGCAGCCTGCAAGTGCTTTCCCGTCTGTCAGTACCCACCAGTCCAATGCTGCGCATCGACATGCTAGAACAGGTCGCACCACTGCTCCACGTGCATGCACGTCCCCTGCATGGAATTATTTTACTGTTCTGGAAGAGGATGAATCCAGGGCAGTCTGTTCTGTGTGCCGTAAATCCGTGAGCAGGGGCAAATCGGGCACCGGGTTTGGCACTTCAGGGCTGCGCAACCACCACAGACGGGAGTTTGAATATGTAAAGAATTACAATAAGATGGGTGGAGGAAAAGAAGCAGCAACAGGCCCCTCCTCTTTTTTTATACTCGTCCTGTTCCTATCCAACCTGCTCAGTCCCATTCTAGTTCAAATCCCTCTGCATGCTAGGCTGGAAGAGGACTCCAGACCTCAGCAAGCACCTCATCATCACCCTTGTTGGTTTCCTCTGAATCACCAGTGTTCCAGCGTCAGGCCTCTGTGCCAGAAATGTTGCAAAGGAAGCGGATGCTCCCTGCAACTGATCCGTTTGTTGTGAAAAATAATGTGCTGCTGGCAAGGCTGTTGGGCCAACAGCTGCTGCCCTACCAGTTTGTGGACTGTGCCCCCTTCCGCAGGCTGATGAACAGTGTTGCTCCACAATTGCGGATCCCCAGCCACCATTATTTTGCCAGAAATTCTATCCCTGCCCTTCACCAGCACATTGTGGAGTGTGTCGGCCGGTCTACGGATCACACTGTCGGTGGCAAGGTGCAATTCACTATGGATGGCTGGTGCAGCAGGCATGGGCAGGGAAAGTATCTAACTTTTACCGCCCATTGGGTCACCCTCCATGGTCCTGCTGAGGAGGGTGCAAGATCTGGGGCATCTCAGCTGGTGGTGCCACCACGTGGGGTGAAGGGGAGGCCTGTTCTACTTCCCTCTGCTACCTGTTCTGTGCAAGGCCAGTCCGCCGTTGCTGAGCCTCCCAGCAAGTGGTCCCACTCCTACACTGGTCTGCAGCACCATCGATGCCTAGCAGTGCTGAAACTCGAATCCATGGATGAGAACAGGCAAACCGGATCTGTAACCCTTGCAGCCTTACAGGATCAGATTCGGCAGTGGCTTTTCCCCCGAAAACTGGACACAGGTGTAGTGGTGTCTGATAATGGTGCCAACATGCTGGCCGCCATTTCTGAAGGTGGCTACACTCACTTACCTTGCTTGGCCCACGTCTTCAACCTTGTAGTCCAGAAATTTGTAGGAACTTTTGATGGGTTGAAGGATGCTGTGGCCTCAGCACGAAAAGTTTCAGCCCACATCCGTCGCTCTGCAACGCCACCGCGGCCTTGAAACTGCTGCAGAGCCGCCATAGCCTGCCACAGCACAGGCTTTTTTCTGATTGTCCGACGCAGTGGAACTCCACCCTCCACATGCTGGAGAGGTTGTGGGAGCAGTGAATGGCAGTCAGGCTATACCTGTCTCAGACATCTTCCTCCAGAACAGAGCCACTGGACTACATTACTGGGGACCAGTGGCAGCTGATTGGACAGGTCTGTAAAGTCTTGGAGCCGTTTGAGCAGGCAACAAAATTGGTCCGTGAGGAGCACTGCAGCATATCAGAGGTGCTTCCTATTATCTTCATGGTGGACAAGGCTCTTGACAAAGTGCTCGGACAGGGGGAGAAAGCCCTACTGAACAGTGGTCAGTCAAGTAGGGGAGTGAGTGAGCATGCTCAAGTCCTGCATGAGGAGGCAGAGCTTGTGGAAGCAGAAGAGCCCATTGTCCGGGGGTGGGAAGAAGATACTGATAATGTGGAGCTGGAGCATAATGGCAGTTCTGACAGCCAGGAAGAGGTGATTAATGGCAGACATCTCTTCCCTATGTCTGCGCATATGATCCAGTGCCTCTATAAGGACCCCCGGATTAAAACGCTAAAATCAAGTCTCAACATGTGGGTGGCCACCATATTAGATCCCTGGTGCAAGGGAAAAGTGCGGCAGTTCATACTCCCCTCTTAAGCAGACGCCAGGATACAGCCACATACGGGATGCCCTTCTTCGTTGGGTAGAAGATGCGTTTTCTTGAACCTGTATCCCAGGCCCAAGCTACCAAGCCTCATCATACTCAGCAAAGGTCTGGTGGTCCCACTCTAGCAGCAGCACCACTAGTGGGCAAAGTAGTCACCACCAGCGGCTGGCCGGTATGGTGAATGATTACTTTGAGTCGGCCAGTGCTTCAGACAATATGGAGAGTAATGATGACCCCATGGAGTATTGGACAAAACAACTGGATACCTGACCTGAACTTGCTCAGTATGCAGTGGAGGTTCTTGCATGCCCCGCCGCCAGTGTTCTTTCTGAGCGAGTATTTAGTGCTGCAGGTTGGGTGGTCACCGACCAATGGACCCGTCTGTCCACAGACAACGTGGACATACTAATGAGTCATGGATCAGTGATAATTACAAGGCCCCTCTCACTGATTCACGCTGAAGATTGGACAGACTAAATTAAAATTTTGCTATAATGACTGCCGTGGAACCACCTCTAAGTCCCATGGCCTACGACAACTCCTGCTGCTCCCCCCAAAAAATTATAATGACTGCTGTGAAACCACCTCTAGGTCCCATGGCCTACGACAACTCCTGCTGTTCCAAAAAAAAAATTGTGATGACCTCTGTGAAACTACCTCTGGGTCCCATGACCTACGACAACTCCTGTTGCTCCCCTAAAAAATTGTGATGACCGCCGTGGAACCACCTCTAGGTCCCATGGCCTACGACAACTCCTGTTGCTCCAGAAAAAAATTGTGATGACCGCCATGGCTGGATGGTGTAATGGTTAAGGGCTCTGCCTCTGACGCAGGAGACCAGGGTTCAAATCTCGGCTCTGCCGGTTCAGTAAGCCAGCACCTATTCAGTAGGAGACCTTAGGCAAGTCTCGCTAACACTGCTACTGCCTATAGAGCGCGCCCTAGTGGCTGCAGCTCTGGCGCTTTGAGTCCGCCAGGAGAAAAGCGCGATATAAATGCTATTTGTCTTGTCTTGTCTTGTCATGAAACCACCTCTAGGTCCCATGACCTATGACAAAACCTGCTGCTCCTCCCAAAAAATTGTACTGACCGCTGTGGAACTTCCTCTAGGGCCCATGGCCTACGACAACTCCTGCTGCTCCAAAAAAAAATTGTAATGACCGCCGTGAAACCACCTCTATGTCCCATGGCCTACGACAACTCCTGCTGCTCCAAAAAAAAAAATTGTAATCAGGATTGTGATTCAGCCACTACTAAAGCCAAAGTTATCAGCCGGACTGCCAGGGAACTGGTATTTGTTTAAAAGGAAACTTCCATTATGTTCCCTTTAACATTGTGGAAATGGTTCCGCTGGAATGCGGAATTACGCGAAATACCGTGGGGATCCGCCGGGATGTAACGGTGATGGAATTTCGTTACCGCGGAATGCGGAATTACCGCGATATAAGAAATCGCCTGTTCCAATCATCCCTAATTAGTATGGCTCTGTACAAATTAACGAGCTGACGCATCATTGCATTTCAGCGGATCTGGAGGTGTGTTTAGCTTCCAAGGACAACAATGGTTAATTTGCATATATTCAGCAGTGATGCACTGGGAGACATCTCGGAGGTCACTCCAACCTGAATTATTGCAAATTCTTTCTGTTTTAAGAAAGCAAACCTTTGTTTTCCATAGCATTTAATTAATTAATTCTAAAATGATCAAAGAGAAATTACAGTTCTGTTACACTTTTTGTGCTAAGTTACCAGCTGTAACACATGACTTCTTTATATCCACTGCTCTAGCTTTGCCACATGCTTTTCAGATTGACCATCCCCCAACACACACATCCTAATGGCCTGTCAGTGATATGATGTAAACATGAAAAGTCTTCAGTTATCTTTCCTCATCTTGAAAAAGTCCTGGGCACTGTATTGATTTCTTGAAAATAGCTTTGTTCACGTGGAAGGAATGTAGGTTTGATATAAGTGAGCTGTACTCACAGGACTATTATATGAGTGCAATAGAATAGAAATGAAGCAGACTCCACTGGCTCAATACACTTGGGCTGATATAGTCATCAGCACATACATGACACGCTTTGAGGGTGACCCCCTTCCTCAAATGTACTATAATATGAATGAGCTTTGATTTTGTTTCTTTGTTATCTTGCATTTATTCAGCAACTAGGCCGTTTTATTATTATTATCATTAGCAGAAACCACTTACTTAACCGTGTGAGGTGGAAACGTTGAGCAGGACCACGGAGTAAAATAGTTAAATAGGAACTTTAACCCAGGAATGATCTTCATCCCAATCAGTATATGATACCATGTTACCCATGAGAAAGCTTTACCCTTTCTCAAATAGATCATTGGGGGAATGGGGGGGGGGCTGATATTGTGGTGAAACCTTTCCCTCAGTCTGATGTGTGATGTGTCATGGCCATGTTCAGGACAGTTTGCTTTCTGTGAACATTGTTGCATTGTGGGAGATAACATCTGTTTTCAATGGTCAAGAAACCAGTATCTCCTTCTTTGCATATGTCAGTGGCGTACCTACCATAGGGCTACAGGTGCTCAGAGCACTGGGTGTAGCCATGGTTAGGAGTGCCGCTGTGGTGCTCAACCACTGTTTTCTTCCACCTGGGACCTTTTCTCATAGTTTGGGCAACTTTCTGCAGGCAGTGAAGGGGGCTGTACTACTTCCAGCACTAGATGTAGTATCCTTACAACTTCCTGTCCCGAGGGCATTGTGTCTCCTCTCTTGCTATACACAGCCTGCAGTGAGTGAATGTGCAGAGCAGCTGGGTGAGTAGAAAGAATGAGTATTGTGCTGCAGCTGGGACATTAGCAGGGAGAAGTGCCAGCAGGGCCGGATTTACCATTGATTACACTAGGCACGTGCCTACAGGCGGGAGGCATCTGAAATGCGGCTTATTAGCCGCCTGAATGTTCCTTCTCTGGATCATATATTGAAGCTGCGTGATAACAGGCTCCGCCTCCCGTGACAAGGAAAGAAGCGAGTGCATGGGGAAGATGTGTGTGCATATGGAGACAGACAAGTGTGGGCTGGTGTGCAGCGGCCCCGCCTTCCAGGCTTGTGTATGTGAGAGGGAGCCGCTGGGGCAGCGACTCCCAGCGCTCTCCTCTCCAACACAGGCGGCAAGGATTCAGCTCTGTATCCTGCACGGGACAGTTCAGTGTCACTCGGCAGCGACTGTGCACTTTCCAGGAGCAAAGGTGGTGAGAGGGAGGAGGGGGGCTCACATTCCTAGCTACTAGAGGGGCTCTGCTTTCACAGGGAGGGGAAGAGTAGCAGAAGCTTTCTTATGGCCATGTCTAGTTTTCACAAGGGAGACTGGCTGCAGAGCACCCTATAGTATATATTAGGCCAGCTTACTTATAAGGGGTGCAGGATGCTAATTGTGAATTTGAGCAAATGGGTTTAGCATAGTCCCCAACAGTCCCGATTTGATCGGGACTGTACCGATTTGGGGGGCCCCTCCCGCCATCCCGCGCTGCCCCCCTTCTGTCCCGGCCGCTGGGCAGAGAGAAGGAAAAAAATTGATCGAGGCACCAGCCCCGGGGATCTGCATGCGAGATGGATTGCCGCCGCTATTTATTTCTCTCTCCCTCCCTCCCTCCTAATGTGTCCCCCAGTGTCCCCTTCCCCCCCGCACAGTAATATGGGCAGCGGAGCGGGCAGTGAGTCTTACCACTGCCTCTCCGCTGCGTACCGGGATCTCCTCTGATCTTCCTTCCTGTGACGTCACAGGAAGCGAGAAGATCAGAGGAGATCCCGGTACGCAGCGAAGAGGCAGTGGTAAGACTCACTGCCCGCTCCGCTGCCCATATTACTGTGCGGGGGGGAAGGGGACACTGGGGGACACATTAGGAGGGAGGGAGAAGGATAATGATGGCGGCGGCGGCCATACATGCCGCATACCGGGCGGGCTGGTGCCTCGATCGGCTTTTTTTCCCCCCTCTCTCTGCCTGGCCACCCCCCTCCTCCTCACCACCACCACCACCCCGGCACCCTCCCATTTGGGAGTAATTTAATAACAAAATTATTTTAAAAAAAAAACAAACTTTTTTTTCCCCTGGGGTGGGCGTGACTAGGGGGTTGGGGGCGTGGCCAGGGGTGTGGCCTAATTGTCCCGTTTTGGGACATTGAAATGTTGGGAGGTATGGGTTTAGCACTGCAGGCTTGCTACTTCACTGAAGTTACTTCTGGAAAGCATCCCTCTGACTCCTGAACACCAGCAATCTGTAGCTTCAGTGTAGATATATGGACATGTTTTTTTGTGCTGTGTGGAACTTGTAGTGCTCCAACAGCTGGATGTTTTTTCAGGCTGCTAGACTTGCACTGCAGCTCCTAGCATCATCTGCACCACTCAGTTGAAACTACTGTATAACTGCTAAGTTAAATCTTCAGTGGGCAGCACAGTGGGGTAGTAGTTAGATTTGTATTTAGTTGTTGTGACATGTATTATCTGCTTGTTGTTGGAAATATTATCCTATATTTCGTTAATTTTATGTGTCATTGGAAATATCTGCGTATTGTTGGTATTCTATACTTGTTTTTGGTAATTTATGCATTATCCTGTGTGGTTTTATCGAATAAGAAAAAGGGGGCGTTATGAGAGGGGCATGGCCTAAGTTAAGGGGTGGGGTTTAGGGCATCAGAGCTTTGTGCCTATAGGCTCCTGAGCTGTAAATCCGGCCCTGAGTGCCAGGATGCGTTTAGTGCTTCAGAAGTGGCCTGTCATTAGTAGCCATGTGCACTGGCTGCCGTAATACCAGAGTGCCCTGGACTATTGATTATTTATCCTAATCAGAGTAATGAATCAATAATGCAGGGCAGTCTGCTGTTGAAGAAGCCAGTGATATTGGAGATGACTGCTGGCAGACAACTTCTGTAGTGAGCAGAGCAGCAAGCTCCAGGCAATTTAGATTAGCTTGATTGCAGGTAATCTAATCTCTTTTCCCAGCTTCCCCTCCCACACTGTTGTCTTCTGCATGACCCTTTACTCTTTTTAGATTTTAGTGGCTTCTTTTAACAGCATTTCCCTGCCAAACAGCACTGGTGATATCTGCAGTCCTGGTGAGAGGTCTTCCTGCCTTTTCTCCTCTCCCACTAGGCTCTCTGTCTTTTGTCTCTACCTCTTTATCCTCCTCCTCCTATGCACCCCCGTTTCAGTGTTGCTTGGATACACCCATTCACGGATTCTACTTATTCAGCCGTGGTTGAAAAAAAAATCCGGAAATGCCATGATTAATTTCCAGATTTGAAATGGATTCACAGATTCGACCTGGATGTTTGCCGTGAATGAGACAATCACAGCTATTCACAACCGTGATCCTGATTTTCTTTTAACATTAATAGCAAAGCCCCCATACATACTAAAATTCCCCAAATTGCATGGATTATAAAGGGGATAAGGGGCTACAACTTAAAAAAAATTAAAAAAGACTTTTATTTTTTGAGAAAAACTGGAAAATGGAAATAATATTCCGTGATTATCACCCGCCGACTTTAGCAGTTAATAGCAAAGTCCCCTTACATTGTAGAAACACCAAATTTATTTCATATAACCCTTTGTGAAAATGTGTAAGGGGTGCTTCGTACCTTTATACTTATTTCTCCTGGTAGGGGGTGGGCATCTGGGGGTCCCCATGCATTGGACAAGGACTTCGAGGGGGGGGGGGGAGGGGAAGGCTTGGCCGCCCCTCTCCCCCAGAGCCGCCCATACCATGGATCATGCGGGCTGGTATAGCTCAGGGTGTGAAGCCCCAGTCGGCCGGGGTTCCGCATTGTGTCTATCCCAGCCTGCATGGGAGACAAAGGGTTAAATATGCTGGGTAGGGAGGACCCACGTCATTTTTTTAAAAATAAAATACGCACATAGTGCACAGTATTGCCTTTAAAAAGCTGTAATTAGCACCCCGTGCTGCACTCCAGGGGGTAGTGCCTCCACCATATAGGTGATAAGATAGTTTGCTCTCCCTTTGTGAATGCACTCACCAGAAGCACACCCTGAATGTTAGCATATCACGCTTAATGTAGTCAGCCAAGGAGGATCTCAATGTGTAAAACCAGCATCCAAGTTTAATATGACAGATGTGCAGGATATCAGAGGGTACATACGCTCCTACCGCGGGTACTATAGAGCTGCCCGACACTGTCTCGCCTGATTCCTTCTTGTGACGTCAGCGCGCACACCTCCGACTCCGCCCTGGGAGCATCTTATTCCCTCTATGGTGGCGGCACTACCCCCTAGAGTGCAGCACGGGGTGCTAATTATAGCTTTTTTAAAGGCAATACTGTGCACTATGTGCATATTTTAATTGTTTTTACAGGGTCTGAGAAAGCGCAGTGAATCTTTTGTGACTATTGGTAAATTGAGTTGAAGTGACCGTGTTTTTGACTGTGATCCCCTGATTAGTGACTTATCCCATTGGAGTGCAGTATAAACTCTTCGCATTTGGAATTTCCCACTATCAGCAAAAGAAACATTTTAATATTTTTTTTTTTTAAATATTGTTTCCCACTATCTTTTTAACATTTGGTTTTGCTAGGATGTAAGGGGCCTTTGCTATTAACTGCTAAAGTCGACAGGAATTGTTTCACTAAGAACTGTCATTTACTGCATTTAAATGTATACTTTTATCCTTTGAAATTTTAAAAATCGATTTTCTCAAAAAGTATAAGGTCTTTTTGAAAAACAATGTTTCCTCTTGTTCCCACCCACATCCAACGGTGCATGTTTTGCAGACCACCTCATCTATGCACAGGTGGGGTAAATAGTGTCTCATCTGCATGGAATCCACCTATTTGAGACACTAATTATCCCACTTGTGCATAGGTGAGGTTGCCTGCAAAACATGCACCATTGGGGAGTCAAGTAGCCTATCATATAGTTAGTGAGTGTGTTTATAGATAATGGCAGTTGATGCTGTCTAGTTTTTTTTTTAGCCTGCCAGTAGTAAAGATGACTACTCACAGGCTTATTGTGGATCAAATAACATGAACAGATTACATGGCGAATATGAATCATTTCTTGATGCCTCTTCTATTTTATAACTCCTCACTTTACAATGTATTGATTTATTCCCCCCCCCCCCCCCCCCCTACTATTTCCGTAAAGTTCTACAATAGTCATGAGAGGTTAATGAGGGGGTGGGACTTCTCTCGTTACACTAGCTGTGATGATAAAAGTCCTGCATTCGTGTAAAAAGGGTGTGGAAAGTCACTACTCACTTGTAGAATATAGAGATGTCGCGAACCTCCGATTTTCGGTTCACGAACCACATTAGCGGACTTCCGCAAAAGGTTCGCGAATCGGCAAACTTCACGAACCGCCATAGACTGCAATGGGTAGGCGAACTTTCAAAACTACAAACTCTGTTTCTGGCCACAAAAGTGTTGGAAAAGATGTTTCAAGGGGTCTAACACCTGAAGGGGGGGCATGGCGGAGTGGGATAAACACCTAAAGTCCCTGGGAAAATTCTGGATTTGACGCACAGCAGGGTTATAATCCCTAAAAGGCAGAAATCATATTGCATTCCTAATTTGGAGGCCTAAAGTGCTTAAAAACATCTTGCGTGTGTAGACATAGATCAACAGGTAGTGTAAGTAGTGTACTGCTTCACACTGACAGACCAAACTCACTGTGTAACACACCGCGAACAGCTGTTTGTGTACTGATGGCGGTGCTGGACTGGTGCGCACCATGGCGAGATTGCTCTTCCTCAGTGTGATGTCAGGTAATGCTGACTGCCTTATCAACTTTCGATGGTTCTTTCTCTACCATTGATAAAGACAAAAGAAATACCGAGAGCCCAATATAGTGTAGTATGCAAAACAAAGGGTTGGAAATGAAAAGTATATAATGTATATACTCACAAACGTGGGTTACCTCCTAGGTAACCACTGTATGGGCAGGTGAGGAGATTAGACCTGTCCTCACTCAGGATTAAAAGTCGCTCTCTGTAGATAAGGAAATAAGGGTCAACACCCCTCCACCAGAGGTGAATATTGATAATGTAAGAGTGAACAGAGGCGCCAGCAGGATAAAAGGTTCTAAAAGGCTTAAAATCCCTCAGGAGGTGGTGGTGGACTCGCCTTCCCGAAGCAGACAAGATACCGTCAGTTTTATGACAACAGGTTTATTAATATACTCCAAAACAAACAGTGCAACGCGTTTCACGGGTATGTTCCCGCTTCCTCAGGCAATAAACAGATAGGAGTACACTGTAAAGACAGAGACAGATAGCGTGTCCTTAGACCGATGTATATGTGTGCTGATGGTTTTTGGTGTATAGTTATGTTAATGTGAATAATGGGTAAACAATGCTGTGGTTAGAGGTATATTGGGAGAGGGGGTGAGGGGCTGTGCGGGGATTGTTATAAGAGTAAAAATCGTAGTGAAAAAAAGGGGGGGGGGGAAGAGAGAAGGAAAAGCAGTTATAAAAAAGTCTATAAAAAAATAACCTCTTGGGGACGTGCTTATGAGGCGACCCAGCAATATTAGGGAGTCTTTCCTTAAACTCCTTACTTAATAGGTACTGACCCAGGCCAGGATTCAAACCCTGGTCTCCTGTGCCAGAGGCAGAGCCCTTGACCACTACTCTATTCAGCCTCTGAATAGACACACTCTGCACACATTTGTTTATTTTCTGTTCCCCGAACTTATACAACCACATCCCCTCTTGCTATTGGCCCAACATAGGTTACATAACCTGTCCCCTGCTCTTATTGGCCCAATATAGGTTACATAACCTGTCCCCTGCTCCTATTGGCCCACAAACACGCCCCCCATCTTGCCTCCTCCCCACCCATAGAAACACATTACCTGCCCATCACACAGCCCCCACCCCTTATGAACCATGTAATTGGTCCACCCATATACTCTTAGGTATATAAACCTTGATCTTCAGACTCACCGGTACAGAGGCACTATTCGTGACCTTGAGACTATACTGGTGAGTCTGTTTTACTGCATTTTACTACATCTGATTGCATTGTGTTTTGCCACCCTTATTTTCTCACTAACCCTCCCCCCACCTATAGTCCCCCCCCTCCCAAATATTTTTTTTTCCTTTTCCACCCCCCCCCCCCCCTTTTTTTTCACTACGATTTTTACTCTTATAACAATCCCCGCACAGCCCCTCACCCAATATACCTCTAACCACAGCATTGTTTACCCATTATTCACATTAACATAACTATACACCAAAAACCATCAGCACACATATACATCGGTCTAAGGACCTATCTGTCTCTGTCTTTACAGTGTACTCCTATCTGTTTATTGCCTGAGGAAGCGGGAACATACCCGTGAAACGCGTTGCACTGTTTGTTTTGGAGTATATTAATAAACCTGTTGTCATAAAACTGACGGTATCTTGTCTGCTTCGGGAAGGCGAGTCCACCACCACCTCCTGAGGGATTTTAACCTTCCCAGCGTTCAATTTCCCCAGGATTTCTGTGCAAACAGTGATAAAATGTATTTTTAAAACTTTTTTTTTCCTGTAACTTGCTAAAATGTGTCAAGCAAGGGTCTAGTATACAGTGCAGGAGAGTATTGATGTGTATGCATGTTTATACTGTTCACAGCATGTTTTTTTGAACGGACATTTCTGTCCATACCGCTAGGAGGGTTAAGCCTTTTAGAACCTTTTATCCTGCTGGCGCCTCTGTTCACTCTTACTTTCTCTACCTTTGTTAAAGCTTACATCTATTTTATTAAATTACTTTTTTTGCTGTCTGTTCAGTACCTTCAACGAGAATCTGTTATGGAGGGCAAGTCTGCCATTCATTCAACTGTGTGATAAACGTTCCATATTACTTTCTCAGTACAATTGTGACCACGGGTAACGGCCAGGGAATCAGGGTTCGATTCCGGTCTGGAGTGGGAGCCTGAGAAACAGCTACCACCACATATCCAAGGAAGGACCCAAATGTGCTGTATAAGTAATGTACCTGCCCTGACCGTGCTTTGCAGACCAGGCATCTGTGGTCAGATGGACCCTTGACCCAACGCTGTGTGCCAGAGATGACACCACTTGCCTTTCAACATGATGGTACAGTTTGGGTATCGCCTTTTTAGAAAAATAATTGCTGCCTGGTATCTTCCACTGCGGTGTCCCAATCGCCACACATTTTTGGAAGGCCTCAGAGTCCACCAGCTGGTATGGTAACAGCTGGCGAGCTAACAGTTCTGCCAAGCCAGCTGCCAGACGCCAGGCAAGGGGGTGACTGGCAGTCATTGGCTTCTTCCGCTCAAAGATTTCCTTAATGGACACCTGGCTGCTGCTGTGGGCAGAGGAGCAGGAACCGCTCAAGGTGAGAGGCGGAGTGGAGAAGGTGCAAGGGATAAGTCAGCTGAAGATGCTGCACTTGAAGGAGGAAGAGGAGGCAGAGGGTGGCTTTGCGTTTGTGTGCTGCTTTTTCTCAGACGGTCTTCCCATTGCCGTTTGTGCTTTTCACCATGTGCCTTCATAAGGCAGTTGTCCCTACGTGGGTCTTGGTCTTTCCACGACTCAATTTTTGCTGGCAGATAGTACAGATGGCATTCCTCTCATCTGAGGCAGACACACAAAAAAAACTCCACACCGCTGAGTCCCGGAATGATGGCACTTTGGTGGTGGCCTCAGCATCTGACCTTGAAGGGCATGTTGACTGGCTGTCCATAGGTGGCGATACATGCCGCCGGACACTGCCACAAGCTGTTTCTAATGACGAGCTCCCCCTGCTTCTTTCAGCAACTCGTCTACTCCTACTCCTCTCTGACTCCCCCTCTGAACTGTCCCCCTGGTCATCATGTCTATTAGGATCCCACGTGACATCCATGGCATTATCATCAATATCATCATAATCTTACTCCACAGCTCCACTTGTATCAGACACCTCCAAAACTGCACCAATAACAGGTACTTCATCATCCTCACACCTGACGTCCATACTGACACTGAATATGAACTGCTCTGAAATATCTGCAAGCAAACGCTTAATTTCATCCTGCATCTGCTGTGTATGTCTGATCTCCATGTTTGAATCTTAACTGCTCTGAAATATCTGCAAGCAAACGCTTAATTTCATCCTGCATCTGCTGTGTATGTCTGATCCCCATGCTAGAATCTGAACTGCTCTGAAATATCGGCAAGCAAACGCTTAATTTCATCCTGCATCTGCTGTGTATGTCTGATCTCTTCCATCTTTTGTATTTTTTTCTCACTTTTTGCTTTCTTGATCTTCCTCTGTAATAGTGTTAGCACCTGAGTTACATTACAGACAGTATTGTAATTGCTATTGAATTCTGGCTTTGTTTGTTCACACTTTGTTTTCTGGTGGCTGGTCTGCAATTTCCATCAAAGCCTGTATCACATACGGATCTGTTTGAAGCTGCAGGAAATAAGACCACCCCTATTACTTAATTTGCATATTGTCTGCCAGCTGACTAGGCCTTCCTTCCCGATTACACATTGCTATAGCTATATGTATATAAGGAGAAGCACCTTGTCGGTTTGCGACAATTAGGTTCGCTTTCTAAGGGCAGCTTTCAAAGGGCAAAAAACGAATTTACCAGAATTCACCAGTAATTCAACAGAAATAAGCACCACATCAAGGTAACATTAACTTTGTTGTAACTTAATTGTATTGCTGCACAGTATTGCTGTCTAACTAGATCATCTCTGCCTTTGAATCTGAACTGCACAGTGTACAAACGCTGCTCCATTGCCCTAGTTAAGCCCACCACCAAGTATCCTCCAACCTCTGCTACACCATTTTCCCTACCTATTTTCACCACCACTCCCAGTGCAACAGTATGTATCCCCAACACATCTTTATGCATACCGCCCTCATACCTCCTCCTCTTTCCCTTGATCACCCGCCCTATTGGTGCCTCATGTTCTGGCTCCATCTGCTCCTCCCCCTTGTCCCTTGTCCACTGCTCACCACACATTCTAACCCCAGGCCCACTCCGGTCTCCCAGCCCCCCCATTCCCCTCCTCATACTTCCCCCCTCACCCACCACAACCAAATTCACCCACCAAGCCCCTCTCCCCGCGGCACCTCCCACCCTCCACATACCCACGAACATTCTCGCCCCAATCTCATTCCCATCCGCCCGATACTCAGACAATCTCTTCCTCTATCCGGTGCTCTTTGGAATGCCAGATCTATCCGCAACAAGCTTACAACTATCCATGACCTCTTTATCTCAAAAACCCTCACCGTTCTTGCCCTTACTGAGACCTGGCTCACCCCCTCTGACCTGCCTGCAGCTGCAGCCCTATTCTACGGGGGTCTACACCTCAGCCATACCCCAAGACCAGATACCAGGCCTGGGGGAGGGGTGGGCCTACTCCTCTCCCCTTCCTGCACCTTCCGTGTCAATTGGCAAAATCATCTCCTCCATGGGTTTTAATTACCACCTGTATGCCGATGACACCCAGATATATCTCCACACCCCAGATCTCTCCTCCTCTACCATGGACAAAGTCGCTGCCTGCCTCACATCCATTTCCTCCTGGATGGCTGCCAGGTACCTGAGCTTAATTTGGACAAGACTGAGCTTCTAATATTCCCACCCCGCACAGCTGCACCCCTCCCAGATCTGCACGTCACTATCAAAAATACTACCATCCGCCCTACCTCCCAAGCCCGCTGTCTAGGCGTTACTCTGGACTCTGAACTTTCCTTTACAGCCCACATCCAAGGTATTGCCAGATCCTGCAACTTCCACCTCCGCAACATCTCCAAGATCCTCTCCTACCTGTCCCCTGACACCACTAAACTCCTTATCCACGCCCTTGTCATCTCCCGCCTAGACTACTGCAAATCGCTTTTGTCTGGCCTCCCCTCTAACCATACTGCCCCACTTCAATTGGTAATGAATGCGGCAGCCAGACTGATAAATTCTTCTCACCGCAGCGCCTCTACAACTCCGCTCTGTAAAGCACTACACTGGCTCCCCATCAGCTTTAGGATCAATTTCAAAATCCTGTGCTTGGCCTACAAATCAGTGCACAAGACCTGCCCGACCTACATCTCTGATCTGGTCCACAGGCACATACCAGCCCGCCCCCTCCGATCCTCCAATGACCTGCGCCTAGTCGCACCACGCATAACTCAGTCACATGCATGATTGCAGGACTTCACCAGGGCTGCCCCTACTCCCTGGAACTCACTCCCACCAGCCTTCAGACTCCCCCCCACCTTTAATACCTTCAAACAAGCTCTCAAGACTCACCTCTTCACGCACGCATACCCCCCTACACCAGCACCAAAATATGTTCTGTTAGACACCCTCTCAAAAGATGCACCTATTGTCTCCACCCCACCCTTTAGATTGTAAGCCTCTGGCAGGGCCCCCCTCCCTAATGTATCCAGCTTGATTATGCAATCTTACTCACAACCACCCCTCTTGTACACTTGAACAGTCTCTATTTTAACCTATGACACTGTATTGTTATCAAATTATTTGCTTGTTTTGTTATGAGTTTCCGTATGTTCTACCTGTATGTTAACCCATTTATCTATTGTGCAGCGCTGCGTAATATGTTGGCATTTTATAAATACAATAAATAATAATAACTCAGACATATGAGGTGATGGTGTAACATGCTTAGCACCGTCATCTTGTAACAATAATGGCTGTAAATCAGTTAATTCACCACCAAATAACTCCTGTGAAGTGTACAATGGGGCGGATGTGGTGCTAGTAGTAGCAGTGGTGGCTGCGGAGGAAGAGATGTCATGGTTCCATGCAGAAGCTGAGGAAGATAAGGTGTTCTGTGTTAAATAGTCAACTATGTCCTGGCAATCTTGGGAGTTGATGGCATTTGCCTTCTAAACACTGTACTTTGGTCGAGGGCCACATGAAATCACCTCAGCATGACCTCAAACAGACCTGCCAGGTAGCATGCCTCTGGCTCTGCCTCTGCCTTTTGTTTTGTCCATATTAGAGGGGATGAAGTGAAAGCTATGCACTGACTTAATTAATACAATGTGCGGTCACACAGGTGCAGTGAAAAGGTTGCAGTGACTGCTGGTATAAAAATGTGTGGTCACACAGGTGCAGTGAAAAGGTTGCAGTGACTGCTGGTATAACAATGTGCAGTGAAAAGGTTGCAGTGACTGCTGGTATAACAATGTGCGGTCACACAGGTGCAGTGAAAAGGTTGCAGTGACTGCTGGTATAACAGTGTGTGGTCACACAGGTGAAGTTAACAGGTATGCACGAACTGGTATATAAAACAGTGTGCGGTCACACAGAGGTGCAGTGAAAAGGTTGCAGTGACTGCTGGTATAACAATGTGCAGTCAGGTGCAGTGAAAAGGTTGCAGTGACTGCTGGTATAACAATGTGCCGTCACACATGTGCAGTGAAAAGGTTGCAGTGACTGCTGGTATAACAGGTGTGCGGTCACATAGGTGCAGTGAAAAGGTTGCAGTGACTGCTGGTACAACAGTGTGTGATCACACAGGTGAAGTTAACAGGTATGCACGAACTGGTATATAAAACAGTATGCGGTCACACAGAGGTGCAGTGAACAGGTATGAAGTGACTGGTATATAAAACTGTGTGCTGTCACACACAGGTGCAGTGAAAGGTATACAGTGAGTGGTATTACAATACAATGTGCAGCTGTCACACAGGTGCAGTTAACAGGTATGCACAGAATGTGCAGCTGTCACACATACAGGGGCAGTGAAAGGTATATATTACAGTACAATGTGCAGCTGTCACACACACAGGTGCAGTGAAAAGGTAGGTACTGAATGTGCTGGGCCTGGCACAGTATAGCAATTAGCAAGAACCAGCTGTGACAGACAGAGCTGCATATGCAAGTGTCAGTGGGCCACAAAAAAAAACCCAAAAAAAAACAGCATAACAAGAACATTAGCTCTCAAAAGAGCTGTTTTGGTGGTGCTTTCCAGCAACAAATATCAGCAAGGAGCAAACTAACAGACCTCCTAACTATCGCAATCCCTATCTCTACAATGTCTCTCCCTTCTCTCACTAATACTGCAGCACAGAGAGAGAGAACATGGCCGACGGTGCTGCCTTACTGTATATAAGTGGGGGGGGGGCCTCCAGGAGGGAGTGCAGCCTGATTGGCTGCCATGTATCTGCTGACTGTGATGTAGAGGGTCAAAGTTTAGCCCAATGATGTAGTATAGGGGGCGGGTTGAACCGTCATAAAGTTTGCAGTTCGCCACGAAAGTGAACCCCTGATGTTCGCGCAAATAAGTTTGCCGCCGAACCATTCGGGCTATCTCTAGTAGAATATTGCTAAAATAACCAATATTCCACCATTGGGCAATGGGCAATACAAACCCTCTCTCAATTGATGCCCATTGCCCAACCATAAATTAAAAGTTTAATTTCCAGCAGCTTCTACACGATTGCCATGCACTTATGGTTCTGGAGTTATATGCAAGTCAAGAGACAATTCCCAAAGATGATTATAAAGAGTCAAATGCCTATCTAACTGACCAGGCATGGAATGGTCTTGGCAAACCATTGGTTTACCCTTACTTTACTGTACACCATATATTTTTCTAAGTTTCCAGAAAGCAAGGTGTTGTGCTGCACAGTTCATATACATTTCTCACAGCTTTATTTTCCCTGCATAGTTCAATCAGTGAAACGTTTTGCCATTTCAGTACCCCAGGCAAGGCACCTGTTGCTTTCTCCCATTCGTGTAAACAGGAAGATCGTAGCTGACATAAATTCATTTTCTTGACACCAATAACAGAAAGATAGGTTATGTACAGAAGTGTTTTTCTAAATAAGTGTATGCATAAAGAATGCACAAATTATTACCAGGCCAGATACACCTCACAGGTTCAAACTCATTGAATCTACACAATAAGCTCTTCCTATAATTATTCTGAGGGATGTGTAGACAGTTGATAAAATATTATAATATTTGTGTACAGCCTGTGTCTGTAGTTTGAAATATTGTCTGAACATCCAAGATAATTGCATCAATTAATACAGACCAAATACAAAACAATGAAACATTAATTAACACATACTTGGGACCTTCCATACAATTATAATATTTAGGCCGTCCTTAATGGAATTTACAGTTGTGTATCGGAATTATATAATGCAGTGTGCTAACATTACATATTTGGTGGTTCCTCCTGCAGGTGTCACCCTAGGCGTCTGCCTGGGTTGCCTTTCCCTTAAAAAGGGCCCTGCATGCTATGCATCCTCACTCAGCAATTTTAATTATGTAAGTATATACACAACTTGCAGATGAGCATTTTGTCTCTAGGCCTTCTCAAAGGACTAGAGCACATGATCTGCGCATGCAGGAAAAACGTTTTAGCCATTTATTTAGGAAAGGGTTCTTTACAGTAAGAGAAATTAAGATGTGAAATGCATTGCCACAGGAAGTAGTTATGTAAAATTCTATACCTGCCTTTAAAGGGGGCTTAGATTCTTTCCTTGCGTTGAAAGATATCCATGGCTACAATTACTAGGTAATGCCCAGTGATGTTGATCCAGGGATTTTATCTGATTGCCATCTGGAGTCAGGAAGGAATTTTTTCCCTTTTGGGGATAATTGGACCATGCCTTGTAAGGGTTTTTCGCCTTCCTCTGGATCAACAGGAATATGTGATGGAGCAGGCTGGTGTTGCACTTTGTTCTCTGGTTGAACTTGATGGACGTATGTCTTTTTTTCAACCCAAATAACTATGTAACTATGTAACAATTGCCTAGTGGTGCTAGCAAAGCCAGTGGCCAATGTAACTTTCATGAAAGTCAGGGACAAAAAAATGCTTATGCTAGTTTCCACCCAAAATGGTCATAACCAATAATTTCCAGCAATGAAAATAAGGTGTGTATGCAGTTTAATCACCTGTGATACAGAAAACTAAGTTTTGTGAATTTTACTAAGTGCTAGTGTACTTAGACTGAAGGGTGCTTAAAATAAGTTAACATGATGCATTGTAAATGATTCTTCTGGTAGGCAATAAAAATACTAAGTATTCCATATTAGTATCACATTTTAAAAATTGTAATTTGCCTGACTTTACTATTGATCTTTTGAGTTCTGTGTTGTGCGAGTCACACACATGTAATAAGTAGTAGTCCGAGTGAGTAGCCTAATTTACATATAGATCCATATTCTGGACCACTGATACATAATTCATTGGGTTCATATGGACACCACAACAGCCAAGAAAATATTAATTTTTAAAATAAGTCAGCTTTGCAACCTCCTTTATTCTTCTCATTGAAGTTTTCTTTAACTCCTTGCAATCCAGAAATATTTGATTAATACTCATATATGCCATTTGACTGTTACTTTAGCAAAACCCCTGCTAATCAGTCATCGATAAAAAAGTCTGGAAGGATAGTTCAGTGATAATTAACAACCAAAGTTCTTATGTCTCAGTTATGTGCAAGCTAAGAAGATTGCTTGTAACTGTGCCTTCTCTCTATCTCATTTATACATGTTAAAAATAGTTGTTAAGGGAGAAAAGACAAAAGTTCAAGAATTGTACAAAGCTGTACACTTGGTCAGCAGAATGCTGAGACCAGTACACACAAGTACACATGGATGAAAGACTGACAGGTTCGTGCTTCTCACTGTGCCTCTTCCCCCCTCTGCTTCCTCGCTAATGTTTTCCTGCAGACATATTGAGCAATACAGAGTAATCCCACAGGACCTGCAGATGGTATTGTCCTTGCATTGAAGAGTTATTAAATTCTTAAGGTCACCATAAAAGAAGATTTCCATTAAATCGAGTTAATAAAAACATCGGGCAAAGGTTTTCTGAGAGCGCAGATGTCAGAGCCACAAGGGGCTCCACATCTCTGGACAGATTCAGTCAAAAGAAAAAATAAACACAGTTTTAAAGCACTAGACACTTTTACTTACAGAGCAAAAAGCTAGGCATTTTATCATTCTGCAAGCACACATGACACTAAAATAATAGGGACATATACAGTTACCAGCTCGTTTCATTGTAAATTATGCAGTATGTCTAGAGCATGCACTTAGATCTTCTTATATATAATGCACTTTATGTAACTAAAGGAAAGACCATATAGGCAGAACTGGACCTTTCTTCAGGTGGCCCTTTGAGCCTTGATGATGTCATCCCATCAATAATAAGGCTCATGTCACTGTGCTAGATGCGTTGACATCATCAGAAGTGAGCATTCTAGATTGAGCCTCAATTCCAAAAGTGTCTGAGAGAAATATTAACTCGGAAAGTCTGTGCTGGCCATGACATTCAGTTTAATCCTGTCTTAAGGCAAGCATACACTACCAGATGTAGTAAATGATTGATATCTAACTAATGGAATACTGAAGAGGAAGGAAATTTGTCATCTTTTGTGAAAAAGAGAAGTGTTAATATAAATGCAGTTTTACGTGCCATGACAGTGAAGTGCATGGAAGTCAGTGAAAGGGGTCAATTATTCCTTTTGGCAATACAAGTAAAAAAAAAAAAGTTTACATTTTAAAAGGTTTGATGAAATTGGTCTATGTGACCATCAAAGTGATTTATAATTCTGCTCTTAATCTTAACTGAGCTACTAGAGTATTGCTTTGATTGACAAGCAGGTCTAACTCCAATCAGTATATTTGTTTACATTCTCGGTTGTCAGTTCAGTCAAAGGCTCTGTGTACTGTACCTTTAAAATGACCACTTTTGTGTGTATAGAGATGCTCATAGGATAGTCACAGGTTCGGGGCTGCTGAATACAGCAGTTCCTCTTTTTTACTGAAGTTTTCAATGGAGAGATGGATAGTTTTATTCAGATTTGCTATTGTGCTAGTCTTTTAAATATTTATGTTTTTAATTATTGGTTTCAATTATCACTCACACTGGCTTTATTTGTACTGCCTAACGACTGCTCCAATCCGATTGGCTTGAAGTGCTAGGGGAGAGATTGCAGGGGATCACACGCGCTCCAATGCATCCGCTCCGTCATCAGCCTCCCATCGACGATCGCCACTGGGAGACTGTTAGATGGCACCGTCTATTTAGTCTGTACAGCGCTGCGATCTACGGCATCACTGTACTGGGGACAGCCGTGTGACACGGCTGTCCCCTTGGGATGCAGGAGAGCAATCAGCTCTCATTGGCTGAAGCCTATGACAACCGATCGCTGTCATAGGCTGGCAGGGGGAGGTAGGAAGGGAGGGATAAGGAAATAATAAAAAAATACCCTTATTTATATAAAAAAACAATAAATATTTATAAAAAATAAACAAACAATCCTGGGAGCGATCAGAGCCCACCAACAGAAAGCTTATGAAAAAAACACAAATGAGACCGGGAGCCCGATATGGTGTAGTATGTCAGGATAATTGGAAACAAAAGTAGTCAGTTATTGATATACTCACAAAATTGGGTTACCACACAGGCAACCACTGAAACGGCAGGTAGGGAGAACTATAACCTGACCCCACTCAGGTATTAAAATGTCGCTCTCTGTAGACAAGAAAAAAAGAGGGGGATGCACCCCTCCACCCAGGGTGGACTCAATCAATGTAATCGTAAAACAGCAGAGGCGCCAGTAAGTATAAAATAATTCTTTTAAAAACGTTTAAAAAAAGGAGGGATGTGGGTGAATTCACCTCCCTTAAGCAGAGACCAGCCAATGAGCCGTTGACAAACAACCGTATTATTTATTAGGGATTCTCCAGGTAATGCAACGCGTTTCACGGGCAAAACTCCCGCTTCATCAGGCAATCAAAACGGAGAAAAACTGGGGAAAAGAACAAGGGGACAAAACAAACAGGGGGACTAAGCCAGAGGACACTCCACAGTATAGACATAACACATGTTATATAATTTAAATATTGACAGAAAGCTCTGTTGGTGGGCAGAAAAGGGGGGGGGGATCATTTGTGTGCATCCCTGCAGTGAGCCCTTAAAGCTGCAGTGGCCTATTTTGTAAATAATGGCCTAGTCATGGCGGCGGGGGGGGGGGGGGGGGGGGGGGGTTAAGATCGCGGTCCTCAAGAGGTTAAAGGATACAAGAGCCCAAATGAATATGAGAAACGGGGGGAGCATGCGCACATGGTAAGCTGTCCTGATGCTCACCACTCCCACCATTCTCCATTCTGCTCCTCCACTTAAATGCCCTCCGGCACCCTCTTCCGGGTCGAGCATCACCGCACATGCGCTGGTTCAGCTCCATCCTACAGCGCGTGACTGCAGCCGGGAGCACTCTGCATATGCGCATGACATCACGATGGGGGGAGCGGTGAGCATCAGGACAGCTCACTGCACATGCCTGCTCCCTAGTTTCTTATATTGATTTGGGCTCTGGTATCCTTTAATACATTTATTTTATGTTCTAGATGCTGTGCAGAAGATGGGTAGATCGATTAGATAGATAGATAGATAAATAGATAGATAGATAGATAGATAGATAGATAGATAGATAAATAGATACAGTGGTGTAAAAAACTATTTGCCCCTTCCTGATTTCTTATTCTTTTGCATGTTTGTCACACTTAAATGTTTCTGCTCATCAAAAACCGTTAACCATTAGTTAAAGATAACATAATTGAACACAAAATGCAGTTTTAAATGATGGTTTTTATTATTTAGTGAGAAAAAAAACTCAAAACCTACATGGCCCTGTGTGAAAAAGAAATTGCCCCCTGAACCTAATAACTGGTTGGGCCACCCTTAGCAGCAATAACTGCAATCAAGCGTTTGCGATAACTTGCAACAAGTCTTTTACAGCGCTCTGGAGGAATTTTGGCCCACTCATCTTTGCAGAATTGTTGTAATTCAGCTTTATTTGAGGGTTTTCTAGCATGAACTGCCTTTTTAAGGTCATGCCACAACATCTTAATAGGATTCAGGTCAGGCTTTGACTAGGCCACTCCAAAGTCTTCATTTTGTTTTTCTTCAGCCATTCAGAGGTGGATTTGCTGGTGTCTTTTGGGTCATTGTCCTGCTGCAGCACCCAAGATCGCTTCAGCTTGAGTTGACGAACAGATGGCCGGACATTTTCCTTCAGGATTTTTTGGTAGACAGTAGAATTCATTGTTCCATCTATCACAGCAAGCCTTCCAGGTCCTGAAGCAGCAAAACAACCCCAGACCATCACACTACCACCACCATATTTTACTGTTGGTATGATGTTCTTTTGCTGAAATGCTGTGTTACTTCTACGACAGATTTAGCAGGACACGCACCTTCCAAAAAGTTCAACTTTTGTCTTGGCGGTCCACAAGGTATTTTCCCACAAGTCTTGGCAATCATTGAGATGCTTTTTTAGCAAAATTGAGATGAGCCTTAATGTTCTTTTTGCTTAAAAGTGGTTTGCGCCTTGGATACCATGCAGGCCGTTTTTGCCCAGTCTCTTTCTTATGGTGGAGTTGTGAACACTGACCTTAATTGAGGCAAGTGAGGCCTGCAGTTCTTTAGATGTTGTCCTGGGGTCTTTTGTGGCCTCTCGGATGAGTTTTCTCTGCGCTCTTGGGGTAATTTTGGTCAGCCAGCCACTCCTGGGAAGGTTCATCACTGTTCCATGTTTTTGCCATTTGTGGATAATGGCTCTCACTGTGGTTCGCTGGAGTCCCAAAGCTTTAGAAATGGCTTTATAACCTTTACCAGACTGATAGATCTCAATTACAGTACTTTTGTTCTCATTTGTTCCTGAATTTCTTTGGATCTTGGCATGATGTCTAACTTTTGAGGTGCTTTTGGTCCTCTTCTCTGTGTCAGATAGCTCCTATTTAAGTGATTTCTTGATTGAAACAGGTGTGGCAATAATCAGGCCTGGGGGTGACTACAGAAATTTAACTCAGGTGTTATAAACCACAGTTAAGTTATTTTTTAACAAGGGGGGCAATCACTTTTTCACACAGGGCCATGTAGGTTTTTGAGTTTTTTGTCCTCACTAAATAATAAAAACCATCATTTAAAACTGCATTTTGTGTTCAATTATGTTATCTTTGACTAATAGTTAACGTTTTTTGATGAGCAGAAACATTTAAGTGTGACAAACATGCAAAAGAATAAGAAATCAGGAAGGGGGCAAATAGTTTTTCACACCACTGTAGATAGATAGATAGATAGATAGATAGATAGATAGATAGATAGATAGATAGATAGATTGTATTTACTCCTATATCAACTATTAAATATATTTGAATACTACATAACTCCAGATAGCTTATTAAAATAGGAGAACAGTGTTTGGTGACACTGCTTAACTGCACTGACATAATTTGACACTGGAAAACAGAACATTATAGAGCTCTGAGTCTCCTTTTTACTGTGAAAGCTTTGCTGAAAATCTATTTTTATTGCAGGAGAACTAAGTGGGCCGTAATAAATGGTTCCTTAAATTTCAAGCGCTTGACAGTAACATTAGGAAGGTACACCTAAAATATTATGGAAGCACTAGGTTTGTTACAGCTGTGACCAGTACCATTAGACGTGATTGATGGCTTTTTACCGACACTATCTTACAAGTACTCTTATTTGCATGACATGAATGGAATGACAACTGTTAAAATGGAAAAGAAGAATCTAGATTTAACTAAGTGTCAATCCAGCATTAAAGGAATCAAAGGATAAATGTACTTATAGATATGCTAAATGCAGACAAAATGCACTGCCGATTTTGCTCTCCTGAAGTGTTCTGAGAACTCTCATGCTCTTTGGACTAGAAACTCAGCCTGGTGCCACTTCAAGTCTATTATACTTCAACAGATTCTGGGAGTTACAGAAGGTGGGAAACAAACAGAACATCTATCAAAGAACAGCCTCCATTGATATTACACCCATCTAGTTTTAGCTAATCAGGACAGACTGGAGAACGTTAGTGCAAATTTCTATTCACTTTTAACATTTCTGCAACAAGGATGTCTTAAAAGACAACTTAAGTGAGAGGTATATGAATATTTATTTCCCTTTAAACAATACCAGTTGCCTGGCAGCCTTGCTGATCTATTTGGCTGCAGTAGTATCTGAATCAGACAAGAAACAAGCATGCAGCTAATCTTATCAGATCTGACAATAATGTCAGAAATGCCTGATCTGCTGCATGCTTGTTCGGGGTCTAGCCAGGTAACTGGTATTGCTTAACCACTTCCCGACCGCCGTATATACAATTGGCGGCCGGGAAGTGGACGCCGCAAGGACCGCCGTATTGACAAAATGCGGCGGTCCTTGTATGGGCATGGGCGGAGCGATCGCGTCATCCGTGACGCGATCCTCCGCCTCCGCCTGGCGCCGCTCACCCGCCGCAACATCCCGCCGGCCATACGGAAGCGCCGGCGGGATGTTAACCCGACGATCGCCGCATACAAAGTGTATAATACACTTTGTAATGTTTACAAAGTGTATTATACAGGCTGCCTCCTGCCCTGGTGGTCCCAGTGTCCGAGGGACCACCAGGGCAGGCTGCAGCCACCCTAGTCTGCACCAAGCACACTGATTTCCCCCCCCCCCCCTGCCCCAGATCGCCCACAGCACCCATCAGACCCCCCCCTGCCCACCCCCCAGACCCCTGTTTGCACCCAATCACCCCCCTAATCACCCATCAATCACTCCCTGTCACTATCTGTCAACGCGTTTTTTTTTATCCCCCCCCTCTGCCCCCTGCTCCCTCCTGATCACCCCCCCACCCCTCAGATTCTACCCAGACCCCCCCAGACCCCCCCCCCCCATGTACTGTATGCATCTATCCCCCCTGATCACCTGTCAATCACTTGCCAATCACCTGTCAATCACCTGTCAATCACCCGTCAATCACCCGTCAATCACCCCCTGTCACTGCCACCCATCAATAAGCCCCTAACCTGCCCCTTGCGGGCAATCTGATCACCCCCCCACACCAATAGATCGCCCGCAGATCCAACATCAGATCACCTCCCAAATCCATTGTTTACATCTATTCTCTCCTCTAAACACCCACTAATTACCCATCAATCACCCCCTATCACCACCTGTCACTTTTACCTATCAGATCAGACCCTAATCTGCCCCTTGCGGGCACCCAATCACCCGCCCACACGCTCAGATTGCCCTCTGACCCCCCCTTATCAATTCACCAGTGCATTAATTACATCTGTTCTTCCCTGTAATAACCCACTGATCACCTGTCAATCACCTGCCAATCCCCTATCACCCATCAATCACCCCCTGTCACTGCCACCCATCAATCAGCCCCTAACCTGCCCCTTGCGGGCAATCTGATCACCCACCCACACCATTAGATCGCCCGCAAACCCGCCGTCAGATTACCTCCCAAATGTATTGTTTACATCTGTTATCTTCTCTAAACACCCACTAATTACCCATCAATCACCCCCTATCACAACCTGTCACTGTTACCTATCAGATCAGACCCTAATCTGCCCCTTGCGGGCACCCAATCACCCGCCCACACGCTCAGATTGCCCTCTGACCCCCCCTTATCAATTCACCAGTGCATTAATTACATCTGTTCTTCCCTGTAATAACCCACTGATCACCTGTCAATCACCTGCCAATCCCCTATCACCCATCAATCACCCCCTGTCACTGCCACCCATCAATCAGCCCCTAACCTGCCCCTTGCGGGCAATCTGATCACCCACCCACACCATTAGATCGCCCGCAAACCCGCCGTCAGATTACCTCCCAAATGTATTGTTTACATCTGTTATCTTCTCTAAACACCCACTAATTACCCATCAATCACCCCCTATCACAACCTGTCACTGTTACCTATCAGATCAGACCCTAATCTGCCCCTTGCGGGCACCCAATCACCCGCCCACACGCTCAGATTGCCCTCAGACCCCCCCTTATCAATTCGCCAGTGCATTAATTACATCTGTCCTTCCCTGTAATAACCCACTGATCACCTGTCAATCACCTGCCAATCACCTATCACCCATCAATCACCCCCTGTCACTGTGACCCAACAATCAGCCCCTAACCTGCCCCTTGCGGGCAAACTGATCACCCACCCACACCAATAGATCGCCCGCAGATCCGACATCAGATCACCACCCAAGCGCAGTGTTTCCATCTATTCTCTCCTCTAAACACCCACTAATTACCCATCAATCACCCATCAATCACCCCCTATCACCACCTGTCACTGTTACCCATCAGATCAGACCCTAATCTGCCCCTTGCGGGCACCCAATCGCCCGCCTACACGCTCAGATTGCCCTCAGACCCCCCCTTATCAATTCGCCAGTGCAATATTTACATCTGTTCTCCCCTGTAATAACCCACTGATTACCTGTCAATCACCTATCAATCACCCATCAATCACCCCCTGTCACTGCCACCCATCAATCACCCCCTGTCACTGCCACCCATCAATCACCCGCTGTCACTGCCACCCATCAATCAGCCCCTAACCTGCCCCTTGCGGGCAATCTGATCACCCACCCACACCAATAGATCGCCCGCAGATCCGACGTCCGATCACCTCCCAAGTGCAGTGTTTACATCTGTTCTCTACCCTAAACACCCACTAATTACTCATCAATCACCCCCTGTCACTGCTACCTATCAGATTAGACCCCTATCTGCCCCTAGGGCACTCAATCACCCGCCCACACCCTCAGAATGCCCTCAGACCCCAGCCCTGATCACCTCGCCAGTGCATTGCTTGCATCTATTCCCCCCTCTAATCACACCTTGAGACACCCATCAATCACCTCCTGTCACCACCTAGCATACCTATCCATCAGATCAGGCCCTAATTTGCCCCGTGTGGGCTCCTGATCACTCGGCCAAACCCTCAGATCCCCCTCAGACCCCCTTCCGATCACCTCCCCAGTGCATTGATTGCATCTATTTTCCCCTCTAACCACCCCCTGAGACACCCATCAATCACCTCCTGTCACCCCCCTAGCTCTCCTATCCATCAGATCAGGCCCAATACAACCTGTCATCTAAAAGGCCACCCTGCTTATGACCGGTTCCACAAAATTCGCCCCCTCATAGACCACCTGTCATCAAAATTTGCAGATGCTTATACCCCTGAACAGTCATTTTGAGACATTTGGTTTCCAGACTACTCACGGTTTTGGGCCTGTAAAATGCCAGGGCGGTATAGGAACCCCACAAGTGACCCCATTTTAGAAAAAAAGACACCCCAAGGTATTCTGTTAGGTGTATGACGAGTTCATAGAAGATTTTAGTTTTTGTCAAAAGTTAGCGGAAATTGATTTTTATTGGTTATTTTTCACAAAGTGTCATTTTTCACTAACTTGTGACAAAAAATAAAATCTTCTATGAACTCGCCATACACCTAACGGAATACCTTGGGGTGTCTTCTTTCTAAAATGGGGTCACTTGTGGGGTTCCTATACTGCCCTCTAGAAAACAAATGCCTCAAAATGACCTGTGAATAGGATATTGGGCCCCTTAGCGCACCTAGGCTGCAAAAAAGTGTCACACATGTGGTACCGCCGTACTCAGGAAAAGTAGTATAATGTGTTTTGGGTGTATTTTTACACATACCCATGCTGGGTGGGAGAAATTTCTATGTAAATGGACAATTGTGTGTAAAAAAATCAAACAATTGTCATTTACAGAGATATTTCTCCCACTTAGCATGGGTATGTGTAAAAATACACCCCAAAACGCATTATACTACTTCTCCTGAGTACGGCGGTACCACATGTGTGGCACTTTTTTACACCCTAAGTACGCTAAGGGGCCCAAAGTCCAATGAGTACCTTTAGGATTTCACAGGTCATTTTGCGACATTTGGTTTCAAGACTACTCCTCACGGTTTAGGGCCCCTAAAATGCCAGGGCAATTCTAGAAAGAAGACACCCAAAGGTATTCCGTACGGAGTATGGTGAGTTCATAGAAGATTTTATTTTTTGTCACAAGTTAGCGGAAAATGACACTTTGTGAAAAAAAACAATTAAAATCAATTTCCGCTAACTTGTGACAAAAAAATAAAAACTTCTATGAACTCACCATACTCCTAACGGAATACCTTGGGGTGTCTTCTTTCTAAAATGGGGTTATTAGTGGGGTTCCTATACTGCCCTGGCATTTTAGGGGCCCTAAACCGTGAGGAGTAATACCTCTGTAAATGACAATCTTTTGATTTTTTTACACACAATTGTCCATTTACAGAGGTATTTCTCCCCCCCCAGCATGGGTATGTGTAAAAATACACCACAAAACACATTGTACTACTTCTCCCGAGTATGGCGATACCACATGTGTGGCACTTTTTTGCACCCTAACTGCGCTAAAGGGCCCAAAGTCCAATGAGTACCTTTAGGATTTCACAGGTCATTTTGAGAAATTTCGTTTCAAGACTACTCCTCACGGTTTAGGGCCCCTAAAATGCCAGGGCAGTATAGGAACCCCACAAATGACCCCATTTTAGAAAGAAGACACCCCAAGGTATTCCGTTAGTAGTATGGCGAGTTCATAGAAGATTTTATTTTTTGTCACAAGTTAGCGGAAATTGATTTTAATTGTGTTTTTTCACAAAGTGTCATTTTCCGCTAACTTTTGACAAAAAATAAAATCTTCTATGAACTCACCATACTCCTAACGGAATACCTTGGGGTGTCTTCTTTCTAAAATGGGGTCATTTGTGGGGTTCCTATACTGCCCTGGCATTTTAGGGGCCCTAAACCGTGAGGAGTAGTCTTGAAACGAAATTTCTCAAAGTGACCTGTGAAATCCTAAAGGTACTCATTGGACTTTGGGCCCTTTAGCGCAGTTAGGGTGCAAAAAAGTGCCACACATGTGGTATCGCCATACTCGGGAGAAGTAGTACAATGTGTTTTGTGGTGTATTTTTACACATACCCATGCTGGGGGGGAGAAATACCTCTGTAAATGGACAATTGTGTGTAAAAAAATCAAAAGATTGTCATTTACAGAGGTATTTCTCCCACCCAGCATGGGTATGTGTAAAAATACACCCCAAAACACATTATACTACTTCTCCCGAGTACGGCAATACCACATGTGTGGCACTTTTTTGCAGCCTAACTGCGCTAAGGGGTCCAAAGTCCAATGAGCACCTTTAGGCTTTACAGGGGTGCTTACAATTTAGCACCCCCCAAAATGTCAGGACAGTAAACACACCCCACAAATGACCCCATTTTGGAAAGTAGACCCTTCAAGGTATTCAGAGAGGGGCATGGTGAGTCCGTGGCAGATTTCATTTTTTTTTTGTCGCAAGTTAGAAGAAATGGAAACTTTTTTTTTTTTTTTTTTTCTCACAAAGTGTCATTTTCCGCTTACTTGTGATAAAAAATAATATCTTCTATGAACTCACTATGCCTCTCAGTGAATACTTTGGGATGTCTTCTTTCCAAAATGGGGTAATTTGGGGGGTATTTATACTATCCTGGAATTCTAGCCCCTCATGAAACATGACAGGGGGTCAGAAAAGTCATAGATGCTTGAAAATGAGAAAATTCACTTTTTGCACCATAGTTTGTAAACGCTATAACTTTTACCCAAACCAATAAATATACACTGAATGGGTTTTTTTTTATCCAAAACATGTTTGTCCACATTTTTCGCGCTGCATGTATACAGAAATTTTACTTTATTTGAAAAATGTCAGCACAGAAAGTTAAAAAAATCATCTTTTTTGATGAATATAATAAAAAGTAAAAATCGCAGGAGCAATCAAATAGCACCAAAAGAAAGCTTTATTAGTGACAAGAAAAGGAGCCAAAATTCATTTAGGTGGTAGGTTGTATGAGCGAGCAATAAACCGTGAAAGCTGCAGTGGTCTGAATGGAAAAAAAGTGGCCGGTCCTTAAGGGGTAGAAAGCCCTAGGTCCTCAAGTGGTTAAAAGCAGATGATAGCCTTCATATAGCTCTCTCTTCAACTGTCCTTTAAAGCTGATACTCAACAGTAAATAAGCCTCCACTCTCCCCCCAAAAAACAATACTTTCTATATTAATAGTAAAGGCCTAGTGGTGACACCACATGGAATCTTCTGGCTAGGTTCTTTGGATCTTCTGAAGTGTCTTCTGGGTATTACTCCATTACATTTAAATAGAGAAGGCATGGTCATGAGATGATGTAAATTGGAAGTACTGTACTCTCAATATTAAGTTGCTAGAGGTGCTCTCAAGTATTAGGTAACTAGAGGTACCCTCAGTATTAAGTAGTTAGTGGTGCCTCAGAATGAAGCGAGATCTCATCAGTGGAATGATGAGAGCAGGGTGAGTAACCTCACATTTACACTCTGCTCGGGACTCTGCATAGGGAAGGAGGGAATTGAGCCCCCTTTCCACCATCAGGCACCTGTAGGCAATTGCCTACAGTGCCTTATGGTAAATCTGGCCCTGGGTGTAGTGGTTAGCACTCTCGCCTTGCAGCGCTGGGTCCTGAGTTCGCATGACAGTCAGGGGATTTTCTGCACATAGTTTGTATGTTCTCCCCTTGTCTGTGCTGGTTTCCTCCAGTAATTTGGGTTTCCTCCCACATCCCAAAAACATACAGATAAGTTAATTGGCTTCCCCCTAAATTGGCTCTAGACTATGATACATATACTTCACGATACATACATAGACATATGACTATGGTAGGGATTAGATTGTGAGCCCCTCTGAGGGACAGTTAAGGTAGCCATACACTGGTCGATTTGCCATCAGATTCGACCAACAGACAGATCCCTATCTGATCGAATCTGATCAGAGAGGGATCGTATGGCTACCTTTACTGCAAACAGATTGTGAACCGATTTCAGCCTGAAACCGTTCACAATCTGTGGTGGTGGTGGTGCTGCCGCCGCTTCCCCCCATCCCGCATACATTACCTGCTCCGCCGGCGCGAGTCCCGGGTCTCCGCTCTTCTTCTCCCCTCTGGTCTGGTCTCCGGCATGCTTCCCTTCTTCCTGTCTGGGGGAAGTTTAAACAGTAGAGCGCCCTCTACTGTTTAAACTTCCTGCCGGGACAGGAAGAAGGGAAGCATGCCGGAGACCAGAGCGGACCAGAGCGGAGAAGAAGAGCGGAGACCCGGGAGTCGCGCCGGCGGAGCATGTAATGTATTGCAGCTCTATTGCGTCGGTCGTCGGGCACTCGAACGCCGCTAGCGATGCGCTCTTTACCCGCGGGCGATCGACGGTTATTTTCCGCACGGCGCGATGGACGGGATCGAACGGAATGGATCGAAATTCGGTGTGTAGCGCAAACGATTGGCAGCAGATTCGATCCCAGTGATCGAATCTGCTGTCGAAACAGCGGCAAATCGGGCCAGTGTATGGCCAGCTTTAGTGACAAGACAATATACTCTGTGCAGCACTGCGGAAGATGTCAGCGCTATATTAATACTAAATAAAGTCAATACATGGGAAAAGTAAAGGTGGCCATACTGTACATCAGACGACTAAGCAGCCCATCAACCATGCAATTCAATAGTTATCAAATCTGATGCACATCGGTGCAATGCTAAGCATGCACGATTGACGATTCAACCAATATAAGGCCATTGGTTGAATGTATCAATCGGACATGCTGGTAAATTTCGGGCTGCCAAGGTAAATTTGGTCCATGGCAGTAATTGCATGGGATATCGTGACAAGAGAGATGGAACCCCTGGCGCTGTCCCCCCAATGCAAATGTGCCCCCATGCAGTTATACTTTACCTGTCCACTGTTGCCCGTTGTGGTGCCCATGCATCTTCTGCTTATGTGTCTCACTCGCTGCTGGGGTATAGCACAAGACATCACACATGCGCCCCTAGTGCTATATGCCAGTATAAATGCACGGGCACGAGGGCACATTTACATAAATGGGGCAGCGACGGAGGTGACCGATTTCCGAGAGATTTCATGCTGAAATTGATTGGGAATCAGCCTGTGGTGTATGGGGGGGCCAAATGATCTCTTTCTTTTTTTTTCAAACTCAGATGCATTTTTGATATGGGAAGTTTATCAGCTTATGGTCTAGTCGCTTGGACGCCCAAACCAGCGCTGAAAAATGCTTTCATCATTGTTTGAGCCATACATAGTTGAAACTTTATTTCACTATATTTATGTCTATGCGTGCTTCAAAAACCATAAACTCCCCCCTTCCCTTACGCAACCCTCCCCATTCCAGAATTAACCATGTCTTACCATATCCTGTATCCCCTATATCTTAAATGAAAGGGAGGTGTAATAACCTGTTGTTCTTGCAACCGAGTATGTATACGCATTCAGAAACTCTTACATTCAACCAAGCATACCCTTCCTTAACCCATAACCCATCCATATTAACCTGACCCAACCCACCTGACCACCCCACTCCTCCACTCTTACCCCCACTCGTGTTATACATGATCTCTTTCTGATCAGATTGGATCAGAGGTAGATTTGTCTCTTGGTCGATCTGCACCTTAAAGGTAGCCCACCTTAAAGGTAGCTCTCTCTGATTGAATCAGCTCTGTCAGCTGCCCATACACTACAGGCCGATTCACTGATCAATTTCAGCATGAAATCTCTCAAGAATCAGCTGAGTCCGCCACATCCTCCACCTTGCCGCTGTGTGTGTATGTAATGTGTAAATGTGCTGTGCTGTAATGTGCATGCATACATTACCTGTCCTGTGTCGCGGTGGCCATCCGTCTTCCGCCTCTCTTCAGTTATCCGCATACATGCTGCTGGCATGGCGCGTGTGTGACGTCACTCGCCGGTGTGCTATGTGCCGGCAGCATGTATGCGGGTAATTGAAGAGGCGAAAGGCGGACGGCCACCGCAACGGGCAATGTATAAAAGCAAATTGCAGCACAGCAATGTATAAAAGCAAATTACAGCACATTTACATATTACACACACACACACATATTGCAGGAACAGCACGGGGGGGGTTCGTCACTCGTCCCAATATCGCTCGCCGTTACCGTCCGTCACGCATCCTTTCAAGCAAGTCGGAACTACATCTTACAGCATGTCCAATTGACTAATGTCAACAATTTCAGCCCCAAATTGGTTGCATTCTCAGTCAGGCATGCACTTGGCAAGAACGATTTTCATCCGATTTCAATTATAATAATCAAATCGGATGGTCCATCGGCCGCCAATTCGCCTGATGTATTGCCACCTTTTAATGAATTGGAGCTTGCAGTAATCTGACAAAGACTTCATGAAATACAAAAAAATGATTCATGTACTATGAACTATTATACAATACAGTATATCCAAACAGAATCAATTGTTGCTGAAATGAAAATAAGCTGTTCCATTGACAAAGAGAACATGCCTGTGCCAAGAAAAAGTGTAACTAAAAAGGGGAGGGGGAGGAGGAAGACAGCTGCCGGTGTAGTGCTGAGTTGTCCTACTTTGTCGAAATGTACTACCTGGTCTAATCTGGTAGTGTCAATCGATAGACAAGGTGTCTAAATATGCAATTTTATCGAGATATGCTACTGGTCTGCCTAACTTACTCACACTTCTCCACTCGTAACCCTAACTCTACCCCCTCTCCTATCCTAACACTAACCCTCCCATCTGTTCTCCTAACGCTAACCTCCCTTTTCTACTCCTAACACTAACCTACAACCTCTCCTAACCTGCTCCTATGGGATGCTTAGTAGTAGTTATTATCGACAAGCCGGCGGAAGGATATTAGGCAAACTGAGCTCAAGTGCTGGTGCACATGCCCAGATCGGATTTCAGCATGTCTCGATAGGAAGCATAAATCGGCATTACACCGGACAGAAAGTGGAGATAACAATAATAAAGATAAGATCACAGGGACAAAGGATAGGAACGCTTATGTAAACCACTCACTTATGTAAACCTGGCTGCGGAGTACACAGGAATCTGAGGAGGATTACCTGTCACAAAAACACGCTGCTCTCTCCTGCAGCTTCTGCTGGTTTCCCGGGGATCGTGTGGGCAGGCTCTCAGTTGGCTGCCTCTCTGTTTCATTGGATAGAGAGAGACACCAGCGTGGAAAAGGTCCTTACTGATTAAAGGGCGGGAAGGGAAGAGGAAATGTAACTTCTGCTGAGATCCCCACCTGTACCCACAGCGATGCGAGACAGGTTGTCAGCATTGGCAAGAAGCCTGTCACTCCTCGTAGTGTGGGACAGTGGGGTGCAGATTGCACCCCCGCACCCCCCTAGTGATGCCAGTGAAGCCACAATGATAATTTCCCACTAGATGCTGTTCTCTGACTGGCATAAGGAGCAGGGTCGGTTCTCTCATGAAGGAAGGTGAAACATTTGCATCAGGCACAGAGATTACAGGGAAAGCATTTTTGTAATGTGTGTGCCTTTCTGAGGAGGAATGAAGTGGCTGATGGTGAGCAAGTTTCTTTGTCACAGACTCACAGCCAGCCAGTGTGCTATTGTGTTGAGCTGCAGCATGTCATGTGAGAACATTAAATGAAGCAAAGTAAATTGATGATTGCTTTGCGATCATTACAAATCAGGGTGGGGAGCATCCTCACAAGTTTGCCTCTGGCAACAAAGAGTCTAGAAACGGCCCTGATATTGAGTGTTTTAGATAAAAAAGGGCAGGGTCGAGGCAGAGGCGAGAGAGGATCCAGCCTGAGGGTGCAGTGTAGGAGGGGGTGCACAACTCACTCAGCTATCATTCCTCTATTGTGGCTGAAGCAGAGAAATAAGAAAATGGGATACATGGCAGTGACTGCAAGCCAAATAACTAGAGATTAAGTTGTCAGGGGCCTTGGGGCACCTCTGAAGGTGGCCACACACGATACAATAAAATTATCCGATTTTACAGCAATTCGATAAAAACGATCGGATCTCCCGAAAAAATCGAAAGCTTTTTTTCCATTCGACTGAAAAATCCGATCGGATTTCCCGTTTTTTTTTTCGATTTTTATCTATCCGGAATGCCAGATATTTTTCTTCAATTTCTCTAAAGATTGTATGGTGTGTGTTAGATTGTCAATTTATTAATATACACACCCAAGCAATTATTTTCTGAGTTTCCAATCATTTTTATCATAATTGGGGAAAAATTGAACACATGTGTGTGGTACATTGGTCATATTTTTTGAAATGTTACAATCAGTCAGAAAAATTGATTGCAATTCTTAAATTAAACAGGTATTTAAAAAATTGTATGGTGTGTGGCCACCTTGAGTCTAATAGCAATCAGTGTGTGATGGCTGGGGTGGGAGGGCACACTTTGGTGTCTCAGCCTTGGGTGCTGGAGGATCTTGTCCCGGCACTGGAAAAGGGGAGGGCTCTCACAGGTATTAAAACCTCTGATTAGCTCTCAACTTGTCAACTTATCTCTGGCTCTTGAGAATAATGGAGGTTAAGTGCTTAGCACTCTCAGTTTTTAGCTCTAGATTCTCAGGTTTGATACCTGGCTAGAAAACCCTCTATATTTACAATTAACTCCATGGGCACAAATATTTCCTCTGAGAACTTTGGTTTCATCTCACATCTCAACAGCATAGTGGCAGGATAACTATCAACCCCTAAAATTAGCACTGGACTGAGAGTTGACATGAGGTTGGGAACCACATTGAATGACAGTGATACAAATTGTTGAATGTATGCTGTAAAACACTGCAGAAACTGTGCCAGGGCCTTATACACCAATGCTAGTATTTGTTAAAAAACAACAATACATTTTAAAACCCTTTTTGGGAACTCCAATTCATACTGGACTAACTTCCTTGCCACACAACCTCCTGCTAAATAAAATAGGGGCGCCATCCCACCAAGAAAACACTTTCACGGACTCCTGCAGGGATCCTTTAATTCCTTTAATTCATGAGTCACATGACACCACCCATGCACACATCTCTGGGAGGATTACGCTGGTCCTCCCTACACCATGCTTAATTCCTGGTGTCTGAACACTACAACCAACTTGGGCCATACCTTCCAACCCATAGTAACTAGTTAGAATAGCCCTGTTAAAGGACAACTGAAGCAAAAGGAATATGGAGGCTGCCTTATTTATTTCCTTTTATGCAATACCAGTTGTCTGGCCATCCTGCTAATCATCTGCCTCTAATACTTTTAGCCATAGACCCTGGACTTACCTGGGACTTCCACCAGCCCCCTGTAGCCCGCAAGGTCCTGTGATGTCCTCTGGGTCCCCTCCATGGTCCTGCTGCCGGCTCTGCAAACTTCATGGCTTTGGGTGAAGTCCAAGCACCCAGTGCGATTACACAACCGTCGCTGTAAGGTTCCTGAACATGCGCGGTAATCAAAAGACTGACCAGAGAAGACACAGATGAAACACTGGGTGCCCGGATGGGCCATGCATGCCAAACTTCAGCCAAAATCACAAGGTTTATGGAGCCGGCAGCAGGACCACAGAGGGAACCGAGATGACACCAAAGGACCTTGCGAGCTACAGGGGGATTAAGGAAGCACCAGGTAAGTCCAGATTGCCAGAATGCTTCCTTCTGTTGAAAAGCTTTATGGAGATGAAGATTTCATTTTTCAGCACGACCTGGCACCTGCTCACAGTGCCAAAACCACTGGTACATGGTTTACTGACCATGGTATTACTGTGCTCAATTGGCCTGCCAACTCTCCTGACCTGAACCCCATAGAGAATATGTGGGATATTGTGAAGAGAAAGTTGAGAGACGCAAGACCCAACACTCTAGATGAGCTTAAAGCCGCTATCGAAGCATCCTGGGCCTCCATAACACCCGAGCAGTGCCACAGGCTGATTGCCTCCACGCCACGCCGCATTGAAGGAGTCATTTCTGCAAAAGGATTCCCGACCAAGTATTGAGTGCATAACTGAACATAATTATTTGAAGGTTGACTTTTTTTTGTTTTAAAAACACTTTTCTTTTATTGGTCGGATGAAATATGCTAATTTTTTGAGATAGGAATTTTGAGTTTTCATGAGCTGTGTGCCAAAATCATCAATATTAAAACAATAAAAGGCTTGAACTACGTCGGTTGTGTGTAATGAATCTAAAATATATGAAAGTCTAATGTTTATCAGTACATTACAGAAAATGATGAAGCTTATCACAATATGCTAATTTTTCTAGAAGATCCTGTATGTATTGCACTAGCCACTTTACTAAGTATGTTTTGCTAATACAGAGTTTGACCTCTTTTTGCCTTCAGAACTGTCTTAATTCTTCATGGCATTATTTTAAGTTCATGGCATGTTTTAGGAGGAAATGCAAGCCCACTGTCTTTGAGTTACACTGCTACTTTGACCACAGCCATTTTTGTTGTAGTGTGCCCCACACGCTGTACTCACTCCCCCAACTTTTCCAAAACCTCAGCTGCAACAGAGTACACCCCCCCCCCCCCCCAACACACACACAAAACACACTAAAATTGCTTGATCGGGTGGGGGGGGGGGGGATGTCTGTGAATAGTCCGCATCGGGTGTCAAATACCCTAGCCATGCCACTATGTGGTTTTATACAGTTCCAACATCTTCCACAGCAGCAGCAGTTTGCATAGTAACTCAACTATCCCTCAGAGCAGAATAAAGAGGGGATTGAGATGGCATACAAAAAAGGCATACAAAATGGAGTCAGAATGGACTGTAGAGTTGTTCTTAAAATGTTCCTCTTTTCTAATAAAATATGTTTTTCTGTTACATAACACTTGCTTAGGAGTACATTTGTTTGCCAGAACAAAGTTCAAGGGCTTAACTAACACCCCTTCCCTCCCCGGTAAAAACTTTGTCTGGCCCCCCACACTAAAAAAAATGTGATGGCATCCCCCTTCCCTAAGTCCAAGTGTAGCCTGGCCTGCCTGTGACCCCCAGGCCCTAATGAAAGCAGCAGCACAGTGTGCACATACTTACGCGCCATTGCTACGCTCTCCCCTCTAGTCTTTACCCTGCAATGTAGCAGCATGTAATAGCATTCTACTGTACGGTACATTTGTTGTGTGACATGCCTTATGGAGGAACACTGGTACATGCTGCAAAGTGAAGAGGAGAGAGCTGAGCCACAGTGACATAAGTATGAGCATGCTGCACTGCTTCTCTGAATAAAGGAGGGAGGGAGAGTGAATGGCCCCCGGGCCACTCTGCGGTCGCGGGGCTCACGGGCTATTGCTAAACCCATGCATGGGCACCCATGCATAATTTCGTGTTGAATTTTCCATTTGCTTGTATTTGTGTTTTACACATAAACAACAAAGAGACAAAGGTTCCCAATATACAGCACCAAACCACTCCAATAGTCCAAAATACAAAGTTCTTTATTTGATGAAAACAACAACAATAAAAACCATTTTAAAAATCACCAAAAGGTGATAGCAGCGGTGTAACATATGGGTAAATATATATAACATTCATTGTATAATGACATGGTCCTCACAGTCAAATTACCAATTTGTAAATTATATAGGTAGAAAAGAGACCCCCAATATATTTGACAAGGTAAAGTGCAATGTGCAAAGGCAATGAACAGGACTGGGACATAAATCTGCAGCCCCAGGTATAACGTGTAAATCAGAGGATAAACAGCACAGAGGAAGTATTACAATATCCAACAAGTAAATGTTTACCCAGAAAGAGGGACCACAAAGGGGGTACTACCAAATAACAATGAGTGAAAGAGAAAGAGTGACCTACGTGTAAGAAAGGAGGACGCCAAAGGACACCGCCGCCGCCTTAATGCATCACGCGGGCTCAACCCGCTTCAGAGAGAGGCCAATGGCCAATGGCCTCTCTCTGAAGCGGGTTGAGCCCGCGTGATGCATTAAGGCGGCGGCGGTGTCCTTTGGCGTCCTCCTTTCTTACACGTAGGTCACTCTTTCTCTTTCACTCGTTGTTATTTGGTAGTACCCCCTTTGTGGTCCCTCTTTCTGGGTAAACATTTACTTGTTGGATATTGTAATACTACCTCTGTGCTGTTTATCCTCTGATTTACACGTTATACCTGGGGCTGCAGATTTATGTCCCAGTCCTGTTCATTGCCTTTGCACATTGCACTTTACCTTGTCAAATATATTGGGGGTCTCTTTTCTACCTATATAATTCACAAATTGGTAATTTGACTGTGAGGACCATGTCATTATACAATGAATGTTATATATAATTATTTACCCATATGTTACACCGCTGCTATCACCTTTTGGTGATTTTTTAAATGGTTTTTATTGTTGTTGTTTTCATCAAATAAAGAACTTTGTATTTTGGACTATTGGAGTGGTTTGGTGCTGTATATTGGGAACCTTTGTCTCTTTGTTGTTTATGTGTATTTGCATACCCAATTAGCACATTCCTCCTCCCCCTTAAATACAAGGATTATTCATAAGGTGGTGCTTATCCACCTATCTTGCTTTGAATGTATTTGTGTTTTTTTCACATAGTTTATCGTAATTATGCGAAACTTTATTGTAGTCAATTGTAATTACATAAAATTGGTAGTAATTATGGGAAATTGTGCGTAATTACAAATTAACTATTATGATTACATGACCAATGCCCGCTGATCAGATTTACAAATCAATTATATGATCAAATATCAGTATATATATATATATATATATATATATATATATATATATATATATATATATATACAGTATATATAACATTGGTAGCACAGATATAAGTCTCATATGCTATATATATATATATATATATATATATATATATATATATATATATATATATATATATATATATATATATACATATATACATACAGTGGCTTGCAAAAGTATTCGGCCCCCTTGCAGTTTTCCACATTTTGTCACATTACTGCCACAAACATGAATCAATTTTATTGGAATTCCACATGATAGACCAACACAAAGTGGTGTACACGTGAGAAGTGGAACGAAAATCATACATGATTCCAACCATTTTTTACAAATCAATAACTGCAAAGTGGAGTGTTCATAATTATTCGGCCCCCTTTGGTCTGAGTGTAGTCTGTTACCCATAGACATTGCCTGAGGAGTGCTAATGACTAAATAGAGTGCACCTGTGTGTAATCTAATGTCAGTACAAATACAGCTGTGATGGCCTGTGATGGCCTCAGAGGTTGTCTAAGAGAATCTTGGGAGCAGCAACACCATGAAATCCAAAGAACACACCAGACAGGTCAGGGATAAAGTTATTGAGAAATTTAAATTTCCAAAGCCTTGAACATCCCACGGAGCACTGTTCAAGCGATCATTCAGAAATGGAAGGAGTATGGCACAACTGTAAACCTACCAAGACAAGGCCGTCCACCTGAACTCACAGGCTGAACAAGGAGAGCGTTGATCAGAAATGCAGTCAAGAGGCCCATGGTGACTCTGGACGAGCTGCAGAGATCTACAGCTCAGGTGGAGGAATCTGTCCATAGGACAACTTCTAGTCGTGCACTGCACAAAGTTGGCTCTTATGGAAGAGTGACAAGAAGAAAGCCATTGTTAACAGAAAAGCATAAGAAGTCCCATTTGCAGTTTGCCACAAGGCATGTGGGGGACACAGCAAACATGTGGAAGAAGGTGCTCTGGTCGGATGAGACCATAATGGAACTTTTTGGCCAAAATGCAAAACGCTATGTGTGGCAGAAAACTAACACTGCACATGACTCAGAACACACCATCCCGACTGTCAAATATGGTGGTGGCAGCATCATGCTCTGGGGGTGCTTCTCTTCAGCAGGGACAGGCAAGCTGGTCAGAGTTGATAGGAAGATGGATGGAGCCAAATACAGGGCAATCTTGGAAGATAACCTCTTTGAGTCTGCAAAAGACTTGAGACTGGAGCGGAGGTTCACCTTCCAGCAGGACAACAACCCTAAACATAAAGCCAGGGCAACAGCGGAATGGTTTAAAATAAAACATATCCATGTGTTAGAATGGCCCAGTCAAAGTCCAGATCTGAATCCAATCGAGAATCTGTGGCAAGATCTGAAAACTGCTGTTCACAAACGCTGTCCATCTAATCTGACTGAGCTGGAGCTGTTTTGAAAAGAAGAATGGGCAAGGATTTCAGGCTCTAGATGAGCAAAGCTGGTAGAGACATACCCTAAAATACTGGAAGCTGTAATTGCAGCAAAAGGTGGTTCTACAAAGTATTGACTGAGGGGGCCGAATAATTATGCACACACCACTATGCAGTTATTGATTTGTAAAAAATGTTTGGAATCATGTATGATTTTCGTTCCACTTCTCACGTGTACACCACTTTGTATTGGTCTTTCATGTGGAATTCGAATAACATTGATTCATGATTGTGGCAGTAATGTGACAAAATGTGGAAAATTTCAAGGGGGCCGAATACTTTTGCAAGCCACTGTATACAAATACATATAAAGAAATATATATATACAGTATATATAACATTGGTAGCACAGATATGAGTCTCATATTGTTTACAGCACAGGAAGGGTTAAGAAACTTCAGTTGTTATCTATGCCAAAAAACGTCTCTGAGCTCTCCCACTCAACTTGAGTCAGCTACAGTGCTGTTTTCAGAAGCTGTTATCTCAATCATGTTTCTCACTGTTTCTTGTTTGTTTAAGGTTTTACTGCCAGGAAGTTCTAAGGGTCATTAGCTCTGCTCTGTTTCATCATTTAAAATACAGAGGCCTATATGCAATTCACTTTTTCTCCTGAGTTTTCTCTTAGGAGATCATTTTTCATCTTTAATTTACATCAACTTTTTAGAATTTTGCAATGGAAAAAGTACCATAAAGTAGGTGAAAAAGTACTGTCCAAATTATTTTCAGTGTTTATTTGCTTGCTAGTGGTGTAAAAGGCATTTTATTTAAAAGTTATGAAAATATCACCTAGGAGAAAACTCAGGTGAAAAAGTGAATTGCATATGGGCCAGAGTGTAATATGTAACCTGCAAATATTAGAGAATGATGCAATGTTATAGAAAAAAAGCTACTGTATATAACTGAAAATAAAAATGTGAGACTCTTTTATTTGCTACTCATGTTCTGTTGATTATCCACACTACTCATGCAATTCTTCATATCATTAGATTTTTTCCTTTTTTTTGCTTCTGGTTCGCTTTAATTAATAAGCAATTAATGGATGGATGAATGAATGGATGGATAAAAATATAGGCAAACACATTTTACGTTCACAATCATACAGCTAAGACATTTATTCCTGTAAATGATTCTGTAAACAGCTACATACAGTATATAGTTACTATATGTATGCAAGCATAATGTACATTTCCACAATTAAAGTAAAGCTGATACATTACATATTGTTTTACTAAAATTGTTCATATCACATTTCCACCTGGACTCACTTTTATTTATTTATATATTTTTAGCACGCCTTTGTATTTAAAGCACCAATTGTTCTTATTTCTTACAGAAGCATCTACATATTTTAATGTATTCCAAATTCAGGATAATGTACGTACACCATGTTAACCACATCGCCTCCAATGAGATCTTAAACACAGTGCATCACAGAAGTGTGTCGACATGGTGCAGATCTCTTCACTATACACCAGAGGCTGGTTCCAGTAATTAAATTACAGTTAAACACAGATGGTTATTTCACAGCAGGTTCCCATCTCCGAGCACTGCCTCCTGCCCTCTTCTGTTGCAATATGTTGCTTGGTCCCTGGTGTGTGCCTGACCGCATTTTGCGGGAAAGCTGAGCATTTCTCTCTGTGCTTCTTCTGGTCAATTCTTGTCAAGTAAACTCTGCAAATTACCACTTTTCTCTAAGAAGGAAATTTACAGAGTCAGGGATGAAAGTAGGGGGAAAATGTTCCCAACTGAGCATTCATGAATGATATTGCTCTGAGCTTTGTGCCAGAGAAGAAAGTGTGGAGAATGGTGAGGGGGCAGCTTGTACTGAAAACATATTCTATTGTGTTCAGCCATATAATTACCTCAAATACCCATGTAATTGTGACTGTGCATGCTAATTCCACAAATATGTAAATTGCGTAGCATTGTTCATTCCATGGATAATCTCATTTGCCTGGAATATTTTAGTAGGGTCGTTTGCAAGTCACAAAAGGAGTAGATTTCATGTAGAATCACATAGCAAGGCTTCATGTTGTGTGTATGCGATTTTTTTTTTTTTATATATAAATGATTTATTTTAACCCCTTAGTGACCTAGGTGCCTTCATTGACTCTAAATTTGACGCTCATAAAGCTTTTATGATTATGGATTTTTTAATTAAAGGAGTACTATCGATTGAAACGACTTTTTTTTTTAATACTGTATATTAGTGTACACATTACCACTAGTGCTAGGGGCACTTTATTTATTCACCCAGGTCTCTCTCTTGCTATCCCTGCTTAAAAATTCATTTCTCACACAGCTCATAGTAGTTTAGGTCACCCTGAGCTGCTGGGTTACTCTGTCACACAGCTCACAAATATATGTCACTGTGTCACTCACAGCATGCAGGAGACATGAGGAGAAATAGGCTGATCTGAGGTGGTAACAGGTAACTAAATGAGCTGGAATATTGCTGGAATATAACTAGCTATAAACAATAGTCTGTGTTTACACTCAGTCTGGCTGCCTGCTTGTGGTGATTCACTCCAGGCTGCATCCACTTTACAAGCTGCTGAGAGGGGCAGACCACTGTTTACAATTAGCATTATTAGTATCTTTATCAGTCAAGAGAAGCAAAGATAATAAACACACATTGCTAGAATCTTTAACCCCTTACCACCATATCAATAAGATTCTTTTAGCAAGGTGATAATTAAACTATAAACTGAGGAGTTGATAGCAACTCCCCTGTGCAGACATGGGCTTAGCCCTCTGGGAGCCCTCAGCATATAGATACATTTGTATCAAACACTGACGGCCAAAACTGACGGAGGATTTTACAGCTGAGAGGAACAGCTGTGTGAGGAATCAAATTGCTCCTAGTACTTGTCCTAATGTGTGCTACAACATACAGCATTTAAAAATAAATGCATACATCGATAGTATTCCTTTAAGTATTTATTTCACATTTTAGTTTCAACTATTAGGAGGGAGAGCAGTGGAAGAACACACTGAATTGTGAAAAAAGAAAAGTGTGAAAAGAAATTTTAAAGGAGAGGAACATAGAGGCTGCCATATTTATTTCCTTTTAACCTCCTTGGCGGTTAATTTTTTTTTTTAAAATGGGCAAATATCCTTTTTTTTGTATTTTTTTTTTTGTTTCATGTAAAGCTACCAGAGTGGTAGCTACATGAAACACCACTAGAGGGCGCATGTGGCCCTCTAGTGCAATCGTCGCCGGCATCAATAGCAAACAGGGGAGCGCGTATATAACGCGTTCCCCTGTTTGGCTTCTCCTGTCGCCATGGCGACGATCGGCATGACGTCATCGACGTCAGCCGACGTCCTGACGTCATGCGCACTCGATCCAGCCCATAGCGCTGCCCGGAACTCATTGGTCCGGGCAGCGCAGGGCTCTGGCGGGGGGGGCCTCTTTCGCCGCTGCGTGCGGCCGATCGCCACAGAGCGGCGGCGATCGAGCTGTGCGCGCGGCTAGCAAAGTGCTGGCTGCGCGCACAGCACTTTGAATGGGGCGAATCGCCCAAGCAGGCCCTGAGAAATCCTCCGGCGCGGCATAGCCCGAGCTCAGCTCGGGCTTACCGCCAGGGAGGTTAAACAATGCAAGTTGCCTGGCATCCTGCTGACCTTAAAGAGAATCTGTACTCTAAAATTCTTACAATAAAAAGCATACAATTCTCTTCATTATGTTCTCCTGGGCCCCTCTGTGCTGTTTCTGCCACTCCCTGCTGCAATCCTGGCTTGTAATTGCCAGTTTTAGGCAATGTTTACAAACAAAAGACTGGCTTCTAACCAGAGTATCATAGGCTGAGAACTAGCTTACTGTGTGACTCATGCAGAGCTTGGAGAGGGTGTGTAAAGCTTCTGCCAATGACAAGCAGTGCTGCACATTCCACACATTCCAGCCTCAGCCGACAGAGTCAACAGAGGAAAGAAGATAAGATTTATTACAGAGACAGTGCAACTAGGAAAGGCTGCAGTAAGACAGACCACATTAGAATAGGTATAGGAACTTATAGGATAGAAGAAATAAGGCTCAAAATTTTGTTACAGAGTCTCTTTAATACATTGGTGGTGTCTGAATCATATACCTGAAACAAGCATGCAGCTAATCCATCTCACCTGCAGGCTAGTTCAGGGTCAATGGGTAAAAGTAATAGAGGCAGAGGATCACCAGGAAAGCCTGGCATTGTGCATTATTTAAAAGGGAATAAGTATAGCAGGCACCATAACCCTCTTACTTCAGGTGTCCTTTAAGAAGATCTGTACTTAGATGAAAATGTATGCCATCATGAATAATGTCCCTTGTTGTCTGAGTGCCATTCTGGTCTTTTGGCTTTAGCAGTATCTAAAGGTGCCAACTAATGATGCAATCTTGATTGTACAATCTTACCAAATCAATGTAGTAGAAGAGTAAACTGAACTAATATACTTTGAATGGTACATAGACGTAGTAAAATTGCACAATCAACATTGTATTATCAGAGAACACTATAAGGGTGCATACACACATACATTTTGATTGACTATATCTGCACAATCTGTTAAAAGTATTCAAAATCTGTTGGCCCTCATACTACATGAAAGTGGTAGAACTGGCTAGACCTTGGCAATCCAAACTACACACGACAATCCCAGTAGGACTCAACCCAGCATGGATGTATATCCAATTTTTATTGCATGTGTATCAGTAGCAGCAATACAAGAGCATCACAACAGCATGCATGACGTTTCGGGCGGAGGCCCTTTCTCAAATGCTGAAGTATCCTTCTGCACCTCAACCATATAAAGCCTATAAAACATCACGCCCCCACCTTAGGGGCGGGCACCAACTTACAAATTTCTTAACCCCTACTTGGGAGGACAGAGCAGCGATAAAAGCTCATAGAAAACATCTCAGGCTAAAATCTTCATTCAACCCGCCTGGTGACTGTGTCCCCAGCCTGTCCATCCAGAAAGCCTCCCGCCTAAGGAGGGCATTCCTATGATCACTACCTTCTACACACTTAACCACCTCCAGCACTTGCCACCTAATCTGTGTCACTCTGTGTCTTAATTCAATAAAGTGTCGTGCCAAGGGGGACTCTCTTTTTGTCTGTACCTCACCTTCTCTCACTTTCGGTGGATTTTGTATACTGCTTTTGTGTTCATTGAGCCTCCGCCCGAAACGTCATGCATGCTGTTGTGATGCTCTTGTATTGCTGCTACTGATACACATGCAATAAAAATTGGATATACATCCATGCTGGGTTGAGTCCTACTGGGATTGTCGTGTGTAGTTTGGATTACCAAAGAGGAGTGATGGACCTCTAGCCCCGACAGGACTCCCCAAAATACTCATATTTCCCCTGAGGCGGGCAGATATACTTCAGATTGCGATTAGACCTTGGCAATCACAATTGGATGTGTGTACGCACCCTAGTCTCCTTAGTAGGAATTCATATCTGGTAAAATACTTCCTTTAGCAGTAAAGACAGCTTGGTTTAAGCAGCTTTTTTAAAGAGACTCTGTAACAAAATGTTGAGCCTTATTTCTTCTATCCTATAAGTTCCTATACCTGTTCTAATGTGCTCTGGCATACTGCAGCCTTTTCTAGTTGCACTGTCTCTGTAATAAATCTTATCTTCTTTCCTCTGTCGACTCTGTCGGGCTCAGGCTGGAATGTGTGGAATTTGCAGCACTGCTTGTCATTGGCAGAAGCTTTACACACCCTCTGCAAGCTCTGCATGAGTCACGCAGTGAGCTGTTCTCAGCCTATCTCACTCTGGTTAGAAGCCATGTTTTTTGTTTGTGAACACTGCAAAAAATGGCAATTAGAAGCCAGGATTGCAGCAGGGAGTGGCAGAAACAGCACAGAGGGGCCCAAGAGAACATAAGGAATAGAATGGTATGCTTTTTATTGTAAGAATTTTAGAGTACAGATTCTCTTTAAGGAAAACTGATTGTTTTGGCAACACCATAGAACTAATGAAAGTTAGGTATAAGGCTATGCCTGGTGCATAATTTGGAACTGGCATTTGGATATTATAAATTAAAGCACCTGCTATTACCTGCAATGTATAGATATGAAAGCCTATAACAAGCATAGTGTTCTGAATATCCATTATCAGTGGGGTCCAGTACCAAAATTAAGTAGCACCAGAAGTAGTCCATAAATCATCCACAGAGTTCAGCAACCTGACAAAAAATGTGGTATCATATTTCTTTTTTTTTATAGATTCTTTATTTTCACCAATTTTATACGTACAAAGAAATATATCTCACAAGACACCATAAAATATTAATGTGTCAAATGTCATCAATACAAATAAGCCTCCGCAGCCTTAGCTGCTCCATCCTATTAAATAGATATAATACATGATTTAGAAATTACATAGGTAACAATGAAATCCAATATGTAAACATTAGACTGACGGCTCGCCAATTGAGCCCCTGGCTACCTCTGCAGATATACTAAATAGGAACTGTTGCGAAAATCTTAAAATTTAAAACACATACAAATAAGAAGTACATTTCTTCCTGAGTAAAATGAGCCATAAATTACTTTTCTCCTATGTTGCTGTCACTTACAGTAGGTAGTAGAAATCTGACATTACCGACAGATTTTGGACTAGCCCATCTTCTCATAGGGGCGTTCTCAGGGTTTTCTTAATTTTTAAAAGCACTTAGTAAATGGCAGTTTCTTCGTCCAACTGCCAAAATAGTGTGCAGTGAGCAAGGAGGCTGGCCAGCATCTTTGTATAAAGATTTTTCAGGGAATGTCTTTCTAAAGAATAAAGGCCATGCTGAGAATCCCCTATGGAGAGATGGACTACCCAAAATCTGCCACTTCTGTCAGATTTCTACTACCTACTGTGAGCGACAACAACATAGGAGAAAAGTAATTTATGGCTCATTTTACTCTGGAAGAAATGTACCGTATATACTCGCCTATAAGTCGACTCCGTGTATAAGTCGACCCCAATACTTGCCCCTCTTAAGCTGGAATTTTTTACTGCCTCAGATATAAGTCGACCCAGGAAAGTTACTCGCTGCACTTAGGGACCAGGAGGGATAAATAGCTTCATTGCAAAAAAAAAGTATTGCACGCTTCCATATCCCCAAATGCAGCCACTAAACCCTACAGATCCCCATGTACAGTTGACCCCTAATGGTCCACAAATGCAGCCAAATGCAATGCAGCCAAATGCAACGTATGCAAATTATTGCACGCTTCCATATCCCCAAATGCAGCCACTAAACCCTACAGATCCCCATGTACAGTTGACCCCTAATGGTCCACAAATGCAGCCAAATGCAACACATTTATAAAATGATACAATAGGGTTTTAATAAATGGCAAGTCTTAGTAATGCTGCCCCCTGAATTATTTTAAGAGTAAGACAATATTTTAAATGTATTTTACCCCCATTATAAATTGAGCATTATGAATAGCAAAGGTACTAAGACAATAAAATTATGACTACATGCTTCCATCCAGGATCCAACACCATAGGGGGAGTCGCCAAGGTCTTTCTTGATGCCCTTCAAGAGTGCATGTCTCTCTCCCTGTTCATATGTGTTATTGCTCCGGCACACTGATTGGGGGAGCCAACTGATGTGACAGTCAATTACATCCTGTCACCCACTTTACAGTAGTGTTGGGCGAACACCTGGATGTTCGGGTTCGCGAACGTTCGCCGAACATGGCCGCGATTTTTGGGTGTTCGCGCCGAACTCCGAACATAATGGAAGTCAATGGGGACCCGAACTTTCGTGCTTTGTAAAGCTTCTTTACATGCTACATACCCCAAATTTGCAGGGTATGTGCACCTTGGGAGTGGGTACAAGAGGAAAAAAAATATTTGAAAAAGAGCTTATAGTTTTTGAGAAAATTGATTGTAAAGTTTCAAAGGAAAAACTGTCTTTTAAATGTGGAAAATGTCATGTTTCTTTGCACAGGTAACATGCTTTTTGTCGCCATGCAGTCATAAATGTAATACAGATAAGAGGTTCCAGGAAAAGGGACCAGTAACGCTAACCCAGCAGCAGCACACGTGATGGAACAGGAGGAGGGCAGCGCAGGAGGAGAAGGCCACGCTTTGAGACACAACAACCCAGGCCTTGCATGAGGACAAGAAGCATGCGGATAGCAATGCATTTTGTCGCCATGCAGTCATAAATGTAATACAGATGAGAGGTTCAATAAACAGGGACCGGAAACGCTAACCCATCACAAATGTTCATTGTTCATGTTACTTGGTTGGGGTCCGGGAGTGTTGCGTAGTCGTTTCCAATCCAGGATTGATTCATTTTAATTTGAGTCAGACGGTCTGCATTTTCTGTGGAGAGGCAGATACGCCGATCTGTGATGATGCCTCCGGCAGCACTGAAACAGCGTTCCGACATAACGCTGGCTGCCGGGCAAGCCAGCACCTCTATTGCGTACATTGCCAGTTCGTGCCAGGTGTCTAGCTTCGATACCCAATAGTTGAAGGGTGCAGATGGATTGTTCAACACAGCTACGCCATCTGACATGTAGTCCTTGACCATCTTCTCCAGGCGATCAGTGTTGGAGGTGAATCTGCACGCTTGCTGTTCTGTGGGCTGCTGCATGGGTGTCAGAAAATTTTCCCACTCCAAGGACACTGCCGATACCATTCCCTTTTGGGCACTAGCTGCGGCTTGTGTTGTTTGCTGCCCTCCTGGTCGTCCTGGGTTTGCGGAAGTCAGTCTGTCAGCGTACAACTGGCTAGAGGAGGGGGAGGATGTCAATCTCCTCTCTAAAGTCTCCACAAGGGCCTGCTGGTATTCTTTCATTTTGACCTGTCTGACTCTTTCTTCAAGCAGTTTTGGAACATTGTGTTTGTACCGTGGATCCAGAAGGGTATAAACCCAGTAATTGGTGTTGTCCAGAATGCGCACAATGCGTGGGTCGCGTTCAATGCAGTCTAGCATGAATTGAGCCATGTGTGCCAGAGTCCTGCCAGAATCCTCATCATCCTCTTGTGAGCGTTGTGATAGTTGTGATGCATCATAGTCGTCACCTTCTTCCTGGTCTGCTTCTGCTGACCATTCGCGCTGAATTGTGGAAGTCCAACGTGCACCGCTCTGGCCCTCGTCAGTGGTGGCATGAAATTCCTGCTCCAACTCCAGCTGTTCCTCCTCCTCTTCTTCGTCATAGCTGCTGGGGCCAGCGTTTCCTGAGCCAGATGGCCTGATGTTGGTATCATCACGCTGATCGTTTTCTCCTTCAGATTCCCCCAGTTGCATCATGACAGCTGTTTCCTTGATTTTCAACATTTACTTCTTCAGTAAACACAGCAGTGGTATGGTAATGCTGACTGAAGAGTTGTCACTGCTCACAAGCAACGTGGATTGCTCAAAATTTTGGAGGACTTGGCAGAGGTCCAACATGTTGGCCCAATCGGATCCACAGAAGCTTGGCAGCTGTCCGGATGCACCTCGGTACTGCGCCGTCATGTACTGGACCACTGCACTCTTCTGCTTGCAAAAGCGGGCTAGCATGTGCAGCGTAGAATTCCAGCGCGTAGGGACATCACACAGCAAGCGATGGTGGGGGAGATTGAAGCGCTCCTGCATCTTGGCGAGTGCCCCCGAAGTAGTACTGGAATTTCTGCAATGTTTGGCCACTCGTCGCACCTTCAACAGAAGATCGGCCACGCCTGGGTATGTCCTCAGGAACCGCTGAACTACTAGGTTCATCACGTGCGCCAGGCAAGGGATGTGTGTCAGCTTAGCCAACCTTAAAGCGCGAATGAGATTACTCCCATTATCACACACAACCATGCCCGGTTTCAGGTCCAGCGGTGCCAGCCACAAATCCGTCTGTTCCTTTATCCCCCTCCAAATTTCCTCCCCTGTGTGCTGCTTATACCCAAGGCAGATCAGCTTCAGCAACGCTTGCTGACGCATGCCAACAGCTGTGCTGCGCTGCTTTCACGATCCTACTGCTGCTGGGTTAGCGTTTCCGGATGAGGTACAGCTTTGAGATGCGTTGGAGGAGAAGGAGTCAGAGAGGTAGGTGCTGCTGTTGTTATCCAGTGGGAGGGACGGCGGTGCTGCTGTTTGCGGCGTGGGCAACACCCGCGCCGTAGCAGGTGAGGAATCGCTGCCAGGCTCCACAAGGTTCACCCAGTGCGCGGTAAGGGAGATGTATCGACCCTGGCCGAATGCACTCGTCCAGGTGTCAGTGGTGAGGTGAACCTTGCAGGCAACGGCATTCTTCAAGCTTCGGGTTATTTTGCTGACCACGTGCTCATGCAACTCAGGCACTGCAGAGCGCGCAAAGTGGTAGCGGCTGGGAACCACGTAACGTGGGATGGCCACTGACATCATGCCCTTGAAGCTGTTTGTCTCCACCACTCGATATGGCAGCATTTCGCAGGCCAGAAGCTTGGCTATGCTGGCTGTTAGTGCCACGGCCTGGGGGTCATTTGCTGGCAATTTCCTCTTGCGCTCAAACATCTCCGAGACAGACAACTGAACCGTAGGGCTGCACACTGAAGGGCTGTTGGTTGTTGTGTTTGATGAAGACTGGGAGACCTCAAGAGCACTGTTCCGGAAAGTGACAGTGTCAGCGTCGTCTGATGTTTGTGAATGTTGTTGTGAACCACGCAATGGCTGGGCTACTGCTGCTGCTGAGGAGGGTCTGGTGGTGAGTCTGGTGACCCCAAGGGAGGCAGTGTTGCTGGTACCCTGTCCTGCCGCGTTTGCCCACAGAGTGGGATGTTTGGATACCATGTGGCGGGTCATGCTGGTGATGGAGAGGTTGTTAATATTTTCCCCCTGCTCAGGCGGGTCTTGCACACCTTGCAAATCACCATGGTACCATCCTCACTGCAGTCTTCAAAGAAAGGCCAGACTTTGGAGCACCTGCCTTGCTGGCGATTTCTGTTTGCGCCTCTTTTGCGTCTCACTTGAACTTCCACGCTTGTGGTGCCTGAAATTTCGCGCCGCCTACCTTGTGGCACAAGGCGAACTCGTGCAGCAGTGAGTTCTTCAACAGACTCATCTGTGCTGCTACGACGGCGATGTTCTCCTTCCCATACAAAATCTGGGTCTGTGTCCACATTGTCCAAACCCTCCTCTTCCATCTCCTCAAACTCATCATATGTGATTGTGGGCCACCGCCGTGGAGTAGAGCTCCCCAGAACAACCTCTGTGCAGCTCACTCCAACGTCGTTTTCCAGATCTTCTCGGCCGACCTCCTGCAATTGAAACCCCTCCTGCCCAACTTGCTCTGGGATTTGGGTTTCAAAGTCCTCGGACTCGCCTTGCATTTCAGTGCGCGGTGCATTTCCCACAGTAAATGGTTGTGAATCCGGGCACAACATTTCTGGCTGTTCCATTGACCTTTGAAACGTGGAAGTTTGTTGGGCTGGGAATAGCTCCTGCGAATACCCCATTGTGTCCTGAGGAAATTCTTCGGACTGGTTATTTGGCAGTTGTGTGCGTGGTGTCGCTGCCGGTTGTGTCAGCTTTGTGCCCACTGGCTCCTTGTAACTGGCTGAGGACTCGGACCTCGTGCGTGATGTGCTGGTGCTGCTTAACCCACTGCTGGACGCTTGAGAGGTCATCCAATTAATTATCTTGTCCTGTTCTTTTGGATTTGTGAGGGTTGATTTCCTGGACAACATGGGCGGTATTGAGTGGGTTTTCTTCGGTGCTCCACTGTGGCCTGTACGTGAACCGTCAGGGGAAACACCTCTTCCCTTGCCCCTCCCTCTTTCACAGGATTTCTTCTTCATTTCACTTATCCTTAAAGTACACGCTGACTGGCAGCAGTACAGTGGCAGTACAGAAATGCTATATAGTGGTGGGTGAGCGGTGTACTACTATTCCCAGCAGCGACACAGAGCACAATGCTATACAGTGGTGGGTGAGCGGTGTACTACTGTTCCAGCAGCGACACAGAGCACAATGCTATACAGTGGTGGGTGAGCGGTGTACTACTATTCCCAGCAGCGACACAGAGCTCAATGCTATACAGTGGTGGGTGAGCGGTGTACTACTATTCCCAGCAGTGACACAGAGCACAATTCTATACAGTGGTGGGTAAGCGGTGTACTACTGTTCCCAGCAGCGACACAGAGCACAATGCTATACAGTGGTGGGTGAGCGGTGTACTACTATTCCCAGCAGTGACACAGAGCACAATGCTATACAGTGGTGGGTGAGCGGTGTACTACTATTCCCAGCAGCGACACAGAGCACAATGCTATACAGTGGTGGGTGAGCGGTGTACTACTATTCCCAGCAGCAACACAGAGCACAATGCTATACAGTGGTGGGTGAGCGGTGTACTACTATTCCCAGCAGCGACACAGAGCACAATGCTATACAGTGGTGGGTGAGCGGTGTACTACTATTCCCAGCAGCGACACAGAGCACAATGCTATACAGTGGTGGGTGAGCGGTGTACTACTATTCCCAGCAGCAACACAGAGCACAATGCTATACAGTGGTGGGTAAGCGGTGTACTACTATTCCCAGCAGAGACACAGAGTGGCAGTAAACACAATGCTATACAGTGGTGGGTTAGCGGTGTACACAGAGTGGCAGTAAACACAATGCTATATACTGTGGGTGAGCGGTGTACTACTGTCCCCAGCAACGACACAATGACTGGGGGGACCCTGGCTATCCTAGCTGGAGAGAGAACTACCCTGCCTGCCTACCCAAAGCTAAACCCACAGACAAATGGTGGAGAAATGACGTGGATCGGGTATTTATTTACCCGAACCACGTGACCCGTTCGGCCAATCAGAGCGCGTTCGGGTCCGAACCACGTGACCCGTTCGGCCAATCACAGCGCTAGCGCTCTTAGTTCGGCCATATGGCCGGGTGATGTTCTGCACAACCCGAACAGTGGCGAACACTGTTCGCCCAACACTACTTTACAGCACATTCAGGGGGTGGCAGGGGGCCGCCAATGTCTTTTTCAATGTTTAAGTCTGCCTTCCTCTCTCCCCCGTTCTTATGTGCCTGCCTCTCCCCTTCTTATATGCAGAGTTATTGCAGCGGAAAGCGCATATCGATTCCACCGCCGGGCGCCGCTTCATCTCTTCTGTGTGCCTCACATACAGTTCCTCCGTTAAACGTGGGCAATTCCGGAAGATATGAAGAAGAGTTCTTGTCTGATTCCCACATGTCCAACATAGAGAGCTATGGATTTTAGATATCTTGTATAATTTGTCTGGAGTATAATACCACTAACTAAGTATCTTATAACCAGATTCTTGTATAAGAACAGAGATCGATGATTTATATGTCAGGATTAGGATCTTCCACCACTGGTCATCTAAAAAGGTTCGCCCAAGATCTATTTCCCACCTAGTGCGAAGTGTGTCCACAGAATCGCTTTCGTTTACCATTAGAGATGGCCTGAACCTCCAATTTTTGGTTCGCGAACAGCCGCAAAAAGTTTGGTTCGCGCAAACCTCCGCGAACCGCAATAGTTGGGGAGGCGAACTTTGAAAACTAGAAACATTTATGCTGGCCACAAAAGTGATGGAAAAGATGTTTCAAGGGGTCTAACACCTGGATAGGGGCATGGATGAGTGGAATAGACGCCAAAAGTCCCGGGGAAAAATCTGGATTTGACGCAAAGCAGCGTTTTAAGGGCAGAAATCACATTGCATGCTAAATTGCAGGCCTAAAGTGCTTTAAAACATCTTGCATGTGTATACATCAATCAGGGAGTGTAATTAGAGTATTGCTTCACACTGACACACCAAACTCGATGTGTAACGCACCGCAAACATCTGTTTCTTTAGTGACGGCCGTGCTGGACTGGTGTGCGCCATGACCAGAGTACAGGCCATGGCGGTTTTCAAGCCCAGTGCTTTAAAACATCTTGCATGTGTATACATCAAGCAGAGAGTGTAATTAGAGTACTGCTTCACACTGACAACCCAAACTCACTGTGTAACGCACCGCACACAGCTGTTTGTGTAGTGACGGCCGTGCTGGACTGGTGTGCACCATGGCCAGAGTGCAGGCCGTGGCGGTTTTTCAAGCCCATATAGTCGCTGGGCTGTAGTAGCTCAGTGATAGAAGAACGGTGACTGTCAGGTAGGTATATGCAGTGATGGTATTACAATGTGCACCTGTCACACACAGACAGGTAGCGGACAGGCACAGTGACACTGTGTGCACTCATGTAGGTGGGTAGGTACACAGTGAAAAACAGGTAGGTATATGCAGCGGGTATTACAATGTGCACCTGTCACACACACAGGTAGTAGTCACTGAATGTGCTGGGCCTGGCTGGCAGTGGCACACACACAGTATGAATTATCAAGGCTGTCTATGAAACACAAGTGTCAGTGGGACACACAGAAAAAAAAGAACAAGATTAGCTCTCAAAAGAGCTGTTGTGGGGTGCTATTTTAACAATAAGAATCAGCAAGGAGCAAGCTAACAAGCCTACAAGAGCCTAACTAAGCTTTCCCTATGAGAGTCTGCAACAGCTATCCCTTCACTAATTACTGCAGGCACGCGAGTGAGTGAAAAGCCTGACGTTGCCTGCCTTTTATAAGGGGGGTGGGGCTCCAGGAGGGAATGTAGCCTAATTGGCTACAATGTGCCCGCTGACAGTGATGTAGAGGGTCAAAGTTGACCCTCATGATGCACTATGGGGGCGAACCGAACTTCCGGAAAAGTTTGCGGTTCTCCGCGAAGGCGAACCACGGAAGTTCACCGGAAACTGTTCGCACACTGTATGGGGGGGAGGGGGGGGATGCAGCTAAGACACAGCTCACCTGTTGGAGATGGAATTGAACACTTGCTCTGATGTAGGGAATCGAGCACCCAATATCTGTGTGTATGGAGTGAGGGGAATAGTTACTGTGAAGGAGGTAATCCTGTCAATACACAAGGTACCTAAGGGAGAATTGCTGCCATTATGGCAGAGGAAAAGAGACACATACATTGTTCTATTCACTATCAGGCTTCATATTGCAAAGTTGGTGGACTACCCCCACATTAGCCTTTTTTATAGTACTATGCAGGTGCATGCATGTACTCCTGCAGTTTGGGAAAAATTAGATTTATAGAAAAAAAAAGGTGAGCTTTTTTTGGTAACATTTTAAAAAAGTGCTGTGTATCCCCTTCCCTAAATATTGCTAACCTCTTGTTCCCCAAGAAGCTTGTATTCCATGTAGTCCAGGATTTGCAGAAAAAGAAATTAAACAAGGCATCTCAAACCTCTATACACCTCCTACCCATAGTAAGAAAACTTGTCCATCAAAAATTGCGTCCTACTCAAAGGTAGTGTACAAAAAAGGGATTTATTAGTAAATACAAAATGGTGATATTTTTAAAAACATGATTTAAAGTGAAAATGATTGCAACAGCATTATAGACATACACACTGCACTCTCACACACGCATGCCAGATTGTGGTAATATTAGCAAGAGCATCCAAATTAAACACACATATAGCGCAGCTTGGCAGAACCTCCCCAGTGGTCTGATTATTTTAGTATTTATAAATGCAAAGTGGTCCATTTAGAAATACTAACTGCAAGTGTAGATAGTAGTAGTATAGGTAGGTAGCTAGAAAGTGCCACCCCAGTATAGGTAGCTAGAGAGTACCCCTTCAGTATGAAGGTGCGTACACACGCACTACTACAGAGAACAATGGGTCCGTCAGACCCTCCCACTGGGCGGTGGTTCTGATAGTAGTGCGTGTGTACAGATGTCTGCAGACTGATAAGGCTAAACAGCCTAATCAGTCTGCCTGACAGACTGTACACACGCTCTACTGTCGCTGGAACGCCCGCCCAGCAGGAGATTCTGATGAACCCGTCGTTTCTGAAAGTAGAGCGTGTGTACGAACCTTACGTAACCGGAGATTGCGTCTCCCATTATAGGTAGTCAAAGAAGGTGGCCAGATAAGGGTAGTGCCCTGCCCGCCCCCCTTAAAGTCCTTTTTCCTGAGACAAAGAAAAAATGGAACTCAACTGTTAGAGACTTAGGGCGTTTTTACACTTTAAATCGAAATTGCTAACACTGCAATGTGATTATTTTTTTTTTTTTTACAATTTTAACATTTTCTCAAGCATTTCTATGGATTTTTATGCAGTTTTTATATTTGATGGCATGTTTTTATGCTTATTTTGATTACCAGTCAAGATATAAAGGCAGAACTTCCCAATGGGGGCACAGATAGACCTCAAAACCTGGTAGAGCTTATTGAAATTAACCATTTTATCAGCAATAAAAACAAACAAGAATCACATTTTTGATTAAATTATGTAAATTATGAATTCTATTTTAAGATCAGGCTTTACATTACTTATTCTAGATATGTTGTTATTTTGTCCTTAGCAATTCATTAGTTCCAGTGATTAGCATGCCCGTTTGTGTGTCCATTTGCTGATGTCCCCATTTTTTGCAAAATAGTTGTCATCCTGGTGTCCCTGACCCAATGGCAGATGACAACAATGTTTTCCAACTCAGCATTCTTTTCAGCATTCAGTGTAGTGTGGAAGAAAACCATTGCATCTGCTTACAAAGTAATGGCTCATTTGCACGCAAGGATTTAATGTCTTCCCCACTGAGCAAAGAGTTAACCTCTTGGTGCAATTCTGTCACGTATTTAATGGACAATGAAATTGCTCCTGTCTATTGCAGTATGGAGGGCCAGCCTACAGTGTACATAAGGAGAAAAAACAACACTTGCATATTTGTAGCTGGACTGAAAACAAAAGGAATGTCATTCTGAAATGCAGATAAAAGAACACTAACAAGGTCATGCTGTGATGCTGACAGCAATGTGAGAAAAATGATGGTGGTGTATAATCTGATAAGCAGGCTACAAGTGTACACCACAATATTGCCTAACAAGATTGTCCCAAAGGCCTGAGTTACAGACACAGCTACATTACAAAACAGCTCAGCTAAGCACTATTTATATAAAACATAGCTACATGACAAGGATCTACAATATTTTCCTTATAAACAAGTTTGTTTAGTGTCCTCATGTCCCTATGTGCTGTACAGTCATACAGTATATAGATTGCAGTTTTAAAGTGATCCATTCAGTCACCCCAAAATGTCCAATCTGTTAACTTTTAGCCAATTTTGACCAAAAATTGATTGAAAATATTGATTGGACAGGACAGAAGATTTAGGTCAGTTGGGGTAGTTGCAGGAGCGGTGGTAGATCGATGACCTGAACATTACAAAACTGCAATTCGATTGATTTTGAATAGATTCCCTGTTGGAATCTATTAAAGAATGATGTACAGTGTGTTGTAGGACACAATTCCTTCATAAAACCATTCCTTTCAGAGAGGAATTGATCAATTTGCCACATCAGATGGTAATCTACAGGTGTAAGTGGAGCTTACAATATTTTTTTAATAAATTACTAGTCCTTAGTTTACCTACAGTTTCAGATTCATGCATTCTCTCAGTCTCTCTGTGTTAAGCTATAAGCATGTACTGATAAACTAGGATGGAGAAAGCCAGGCAGACATTCTCCACAGCTACTATTTTCTACTCAAAAGACAGTTTTTTGTACTTTATCCTATTAGTCCTTATGATATAAATCAGTGGAAAAATGTTGTTTCCCCGACTGCTTATCTCAAGTTACCGTACCTACATAAATGTTGAGTTGGATGACATGAGAACCCCTGCCAAATTAAACAGAAACATTTCCTGCCATCAGTGGTTGCTTGGCCTTTGCTAAACTATTCCTATTATTACTGCAGCAGTCATTACTCTGGTTGCTGTGGGATGTATTTTGCTGCAGAAGAGGACCTCAAACCATTTTTCCCATCAGAATATGCAAGACTATTATCCTTACTTACACATTTTAAAGAATGTAGACTGCAGAAAATGTTTGAGTCAGCACCACCATGTATAATATAAGGCTCTTTATTAGAACATTTTAAAAGCCAGCTTGTCCAGCTACAACTTTCTGTTTTGGGCAAATAGCCCTTTGTCAATTCTTGAAGACTCTACACTAGCACCTCAATAGGAGAGCAAAAAACCTTTTCATTAGAGAACGTTGTTTTAAGAAAAATCTCAGAATAATTTGTTTTCCACCACTTATAACTAGGTCACCCAACTATTTCTGAATATTGGACATGTCCTTCTCCACCCATCTCTTTATTGGCCATCACAAATGCCTGTAGAATGGACAGTAACTAGGGGCTTCTTCAAGTTGCTAATGGTTTTCAGTGTATCAAGTTGCTTAGTTTTTACCCACATTTTTCATCTATTTTTAAAAAGTTAGATAATCCGTTGTTATTTCTATACTTACAACCATTGGGTTGATTTACAAAACTTTACAAATTAACTTACCTAATTTTATTTTTGAACTCAACCTATAAGAAGAGATGATTCATGAGATAACATATATATGGAGATACATCGTGAATTGAGGCATATAAAATACATAAATCATGAATTAGTATAAATAAGGAAACATAAATCATCAGTTAATAAGAATAAGGAGCGATAAATCATGAGATAAATTGAGAAGGGGAGGTAATTTTGAGAGATCAGTTTGGTGACTCAGCCCCTATATATCCTTCACTTAATGAAGAATAGGCTAGACTGAGCAGTTGTAATGATCTGCTCAGCTGTCTGCACGGGCAGACAGCTGTTTGTCCATTCTTTAGGTCTGAATGCTGTAGGTCTGGAATGCTGCTGGAAAAGAGGCCTGTCTTCGCTTTGCAAGTTTCAGAGTTGCTCTGCTGAGGAATTTGCATACACTTGTCATGCAAATTGCCTAGCTGCCTCCTTTGAAGGCTTGCAGTATAAATACCATGTTCTCCCAGAATCCCTTGCTGGTCATGAAGGTTTTTTTCCTGCTAAACTCTCCTAGAGTATCAGCCTTGCTTGTTTGCTAAAGATTATCCTAGAGTAATTCCTTGGGATTGCACTAGGCATCCTTTCTAGTGCAGTGAGGTTGTGTTATCTGTTTTGCCCTGTACTGTCTCTCTGTCGCGATTGTCTTGTCGCCAGCGGCGGTCGACAGGAAATCGTTCTGTCTGTCTGGGAGTGTAGGCCAGAGCTGCGGTTGCTACTGGCTGCTCCATCTGTTTGTCTGTCTGGATTGCATTCGCTCTAGCGGTAGCAGCGGTGGTTCCTTCTGTACTCTGTCTGGGAGTGTAGGCCAGAGCTGCGGTTGCTGCTGGCTGCTCCTTCTCTCTGTCTTGTCTTGTACGAACGCTTGCTGTAGGCTCGGTGAGGTAACCGTTTAGCAAGCGTTCGCGTTCTCTATTTCGTGTTTGTGTTACATTGGTTAGTTAGGGTGGCACGCTTATCACTGGGCGCCTAACGCGCGGTGATCGTGCTTAAACACGTTTGCTGTTGCGCATGAGTGCGGTGTTCACATTTAGTTAGCGTTTGTTATTTTCCTTGTAGTTCTGATTGCTGTTGCTTGCTGTGCTTTCTTGCTACTCTCGTGCTCTGTCCTGCTCGGTCTTGTGTCTGTTGGCAATCACCAGTCTTGCGATTGCGTTCTTACTTTGTTTCTGCTGGTGTGTGTTCACCGTCGCTGGGTGGCAACTAGATGGTGGACACACATTCATTCTGTCTCTGTGCTCTCTCTCTTTTAGGGCTATCCAGCCCTGCATTGCTTCAACTCGTGCAATTCCCATCTGGCATCTGTGGCAGTACAGTGGCTGTGTCCGTCTGTACTCCTCAGCTCCATCTGCCGGTGGGAATCTCCCTCTACAGGTGCATAGCACCGTAGCTGGGTTCTCTCAAATTACACGCGTGTGGAGGATTTCCGTAGTGTCGGCGCGCGTCCTGTGCGCTGACCACGGAAATAATTCCCCAATCGTTACAGCAGTGGACACTTCCTTCTCACCACTTCTTCAAGCAAACTGTTATAAGGTACACCTTTTTTTTAAAAAACGGCGCCCGGAAACAGGACTACCCTGGTGTTATGCACATGACTGACCTGAGGAAGCGTTTTTTACCGTGAAACGCGTTGTCGAGTGCACGAATAAATATTTTTGAGCTTTTTATCTGAATCCTGATTTATATATCTAGAACAGGACACCACACATAAGTTATTGTTGGATACTGCCTTTTGGAGATCTCTGTACACTTAACAACATTAGAAACGGGCGCCTACAGTTCTTACAGTACTTAGCGTTTACCCCTTAGTTTTAGGCGAGGATTGGTTTAAAAGGGTTTTTTCCCGTGAACCACAGAATCCCTTTTTTTTGGAGCAGCGACCAGCATCATACCATACAAGGCCGAGCGGGGACGGTACTTCCCCACAAGCGCTGACAAGTGGTTGCCTCACCCAGCAACCCTTGTTTGTGAGTATACTTCTGGCCTTTTATATACTGTCCTGGTGACCTAACGATATTACGCTAGATTGGGCTCCCGGTTCTCCCTCGGCTTTTTTCTCCATGATTTAACAATGATCTTCTGAACGCTGTACTTTGGTCGAGGGCCGCACAAAATCACGACAGCATGACCTCGAACAGACCTGCCGGGTGGCCTGCCTCTGGCTCTGCCTCTGCCTGTTGTTTTGTCCATATTGGGGGGATGAAGTGAAAGGTATACACTGACTTGACTAATAGAATGTGCAGTCACACAGGTGCAGTGAAAAGGTTGCAGTGACTGCTGGTATACCAAATGTGCAGTCACACAGGTGCAGTGAAAATTAATGCACTGACTGCTGGTATATAAAACAGTGTGCGGTCACACAGAGGTGCAGTGAACAGGTATGCAGTGACTGGTATATAAAGCTGTGTGCTGTCACACACAGGTGCAGTGAAAGGTATACAGTGACTGGTATTACAATACAATGTGCAGCTGTCACACAGGTGCAAATAACAGGTGTGCACAGACTGGTATATAAAACAGAGTGTGGTCACACAAAGGTGCAGTGAACAGGTATGCAGTGACTGGTATATAAAGCTGCGTGCTGTCACACACAGGTGCAGGGAAAGGTATACAGTGACTGGTATTACAATACAATGTGCAGCTGTCAATGTGCAGTGAAAGGTATACAGTGACTGGTATTACAATACAATGTTTAGCTGTCACACAGGTGCAGTTAACAGGTATGCACGGACTGATATATAAAACAGCGTGCGGTCACAAAGAGGTGCAGTGAACAGGTATACAGTGACTGGTATATAAAGCTGCGTGCTGTCACACACAGGTGCAGTGAAAGGTATACAGTGACTGGTATTACAAAACAAAAAGGCGCTACCCAAACTGTACCATGAAGTTGAGAGGCAAGTGGTGTCATCTCTGGCACACAGCGTTGGGTCAAGGGTCCACCTGACCACGGATGCCTGGTCTGTCAAGCACGGTCAGGGCAGGTACATAACTTACACAGCCCATTGGGTCAACCTGGTGACCAATAGCAAGCAGGGAGTACGTGGCTGTGCAGCGGACCAACTTCTGACACCTCCACGGCTTTCAGGCAGGCCACCTGCCACCTCCTCTCCTCCTGCTACATCCTCTTCGCTGTCATCCTCATCCTCCTCCTTGGCTGAGTGGCACTTCAACTCTACTGGTGCTGCGATCTCCTCTCCAGCTACACAGCCCCATCTCCCCAGGGCCTATGCTGCATGCCAGGTATGACGGTGTCATGCCATATTAGACATGTCTTGCCACAAAGCGGAGAGTCACACTGGACCAGCTCTCCTGGCTGCTCTTAACAAACAGGTGGATCAGTGGCTGACCCCGCACCAGCTGGAGATCGGCAACGTGGTGTGTGACAACGGCAGAAATCTAATTTCCGCAATGAATTTGGGAAAGCTGACACATGTACCCTGCATGGCACATGTGCTAAATCTAGTCATTCAAAGATTTGTGTCAAAGTAGCAGGCCAGGAAGTTGTGTGGGCATTTCAGGCGGTCTTACATGGCCACGGCACGCTTTGTGGACATTCAGCGGAGAAACAACTTGCCGGTGAGACGCTTAATATGCGATAGCCCGACTTGCTGGAATTCGACCCTGGTCATGTTCTCTCACCTTCTAGAACAGGAGAAAGCCGTCATCCAGTACCTGTACAATTACAGTAGAATGACAAAATCTGGGGAGGTGGGGATGTTCTGGCCCCAATCTGGACACTGATGCGAAATGCATGCAGGCTCATGCGGCCGTTTGAGAAGGTGACCAACCTGGTGAGTCGCAGGGAATGCACCATTAGCAACTTGATCCCATACACTTACTTCCTGGAGCGTGCCATGCGTAGAGTGGTGGATCAAGCTGTGGAGGAGCATGAAGAGGAACAGTTACGGCAGGAACAGTTGGGGCAGCAATTTCAGAATCAGATGTTTCCTCAACACCTGCGGCAGCACAGGGGGGGGGGGGGGGGGAGAGGAGTCGTGTGGGGAAGAGGGCTCAGAAGATGAGGAAAGTGTTTCTTTGGAGGAGGAGGAGGAGGCGGCAGAAGAACAAAAACTGCAGCAGGCGTCGCAGGGGGCTTGTGCTGCTCGACATTCCCGTGATATTGTTCGTGGCTGAGGGGAGGAGGAGAACTTACCTGATATCACTGAGGAAGAGAAAGAGGAGATGGATAGTACGTCTGCATCCAACTTTGTGCAGGTGTTGTCTTTCATGCTGTCCAGCCTGTTGAGGGACCCCCGTATAAAAAAACTCAAGGGGAATGAGCTGTACTGGGGGCCACGCTACTAGACCCTCGGTATAGGTGCAAAGTGCTGGACATGTTACCAACTCACCAGAAGGCAGAAAGGATGCTGCACATGCAGAACAAGCTGGCAACTATGCTTTACAATGCGTTTAAGGGTGATGTCACAGCACAACGCAATAAAGGTACCACTGCCAGTAATTATTCTCCCATGTGCACGCAGGCACGGACAGGACGCTCCAGCGATCTCATGGTGATGTCGGACATGCGGACATTCTTTAGTCCAACACCTCGCCTTAGTGCTTCCGGATCCACCCTTCACCAATGCCTGGACCGGCAGGTAGCCGACTACCTGGCCTTAAGTGTGGATGTAGACACTGTGAGCAGCGATGAACCCTTGGATTACTGGGTGCGCAGGCTTGACCTGTGGCCAAAGCTGTCCCAATTTGCCATCCAACTTCTGTCTTGCCCTGCCTCAAGCGTCCTGTCAGAAAGGACCTTTAGCACAGCTGGAGGCATTGTCACTGAGAAGAGAAGTCACCTAAGTCACAAAAGTGTTCAGTACCTCACCTTTATCAAAATGAATGAGGCATGGATCCTGGAGGGCTACTGCCCGCCCGAAGACTAAGTCAGTCCCCACACACAGCATCTCTGTCTGCACGCCGTGTGACTGGCTGTCTGCCCCAAGACTAAGTTGCTCCCAACACAGCATCTCTGCCTGCAGGTCGCTTGCCTTCTCCGCCACCACCAACAGGGTCCAGGACTCCAGGCGGATTCCTGAATTTTTAAGGCTGCTGCTAGCAGTGGCCGCTATACTAATTTTTCTGGTGCGTGTACATGCCTGCCTAATTTTTCTGGCTGCACTGCAGCTGCAACAACAAAGCAAAAGGCATGTACATGTGCCCATTCCCCTTTGTGATCATTACCTTGCCGCGGTGAAGGGACTTGTGTGTCACAATGAAGCAATGACCGCCGGCTATATGAGTGTCTCTGGGGGTGGCCAAAGATAATAAGGTTGTTGCTTCATTGTGGACAGACCAAATTTGATCAGCGGGACAGTCACTGTTGTTCTATCATTGAGCTACCACAGTCCGGCTACCATATGGGCTTGAAAACCGCCACGGCCTGCACTCTCGCCATGGTGCGCACCAGTCCAGCACGGCCGTCACTACGCAAACAGCTGTTTGCAGTGCATTACACAGTGAGTTTGGTGTGTCAGTGTGAAACAGAACTCTAATTACACTCCCTGATTGATGTATACACATGCAAAATGTTTTAAAGCACTTTAGGCCTGCAATTTAGCATTCAATGTGATTTCTGCCCTTAAAACGCTGCTTTGCGTCCAATCCGGATTTTTCCCGGGGACTTTTGGCATGTATCCCACTCTGCCATGCCCCCCTCCAGGTGTTAGACCCCTTGAAACCTCTTTTCCATCACTTTTGTGGCCAGCATAAATGTTTCTAGTTTTCAAAGTTCACGTCCCCATTGAAGTCTATTGCGGTTTGCGAAAGTTCGCACGAACCGAACTTTCGTGGGAGGTTCGCGAACCGAAAATCAGAGGTTCGGGCCATCTCTACTGACTAAGTTAGGGAATTACATTTAACAGTACAGTAAGGTACCTGCGCTACAGTGCAAATGGACCTACAGGATCAATTTCTGAGGGAGCAACAAGCGCAGCACCAATATTGTGGATCAGTGATGGGGATCTACAGTAAGTAGGAGAACAAGGAGTGCGCTATTGTGCATTAACCTTTTTCATTTTGAATCATAAAATCTTATTGCATGTACTAGAATAAAAAAGTTGCAGGCATTTAATAAAATCAAGGATTTCCCTCCAGTGATGCCTAGTCCCACCCTTCCTCCTTAGGCCATGGACAGCTGTATAGGTGTAAATTGGAGTACTCAAATTAACAGATCTGATGATGGCAGAGATCGCTGATATGCGTAATGAGGAAATAGCACACTGACACTGGATCCACCTCTCAGCTGGTTCCTCTCCCAGTAGATTGAGTAGTCCTATTTACACCCACAGTGCTGGCCATGGCTTGAGGAGGATGGACAGGACTAGTCACTCAATAAAATGACCGCGCTCAGGGCTGAATTCAGAACAAAGCAAGTCACGTATCACCAGTGTGAATGGGATTCCAGAACCAGTCCAAGACAGGCAGCGTTAAATACAGATCCGGAACAGTCCCTTTGCAAATTGTCAGCCAACACGTCACATGTAAATGAGAGAAAGGAACATAGCGTAACCAATTCCAACTTCAATAAGCCACCACGGCTCCCAGTGCAGTCCCTCCACTCTGTATTGTCATCAAACGTGGGCACCCCTTCCCCCCTCCATTGTAACCACACGCACCCTCTACAACCTCCAAAGATCCAGAGGTAGAGTACAAAACATGCAGGGGTAACGATAACTGTAGTCACCATAGAGCAGGCAATATTGGTTAGATGGTCACGGAAGCACTACAACTAAGAAAACTCCACATAGCATAATACTGTTTAATAAAAAAGATTTTGAAACCATAATACACTCACAAAGGAAGATGGGTTTATTAAACAGTATTATGCTATTTGGAGTTTTCTTAGTTGTAGTGCTACCGTGACCATCTACCCAATATTGCCTGCTCTATGGTGACTACAGTGATCGTTACCCCTGCATGTTTTGTACTCTACCTCTGGATCTTTGGAGGTTGTAGAGGGTGCGTGTGGTTACAACAGGGGGTTGCCCACGCTTGGTGACCATACAGAGTGGAGGGACTGCACTGGGAGCGGTGGTGGCTTATTGAAGTTGGAATTGGTTACGCTATGTTCCTTTCTCTCATTTACATGTGACGTGTTGGCTGACAATTTGCAAAGAGACTGGTCCGGATCTGGATTAAATGCTGCCTGTCTTGGACTGGTTCTGGAATCCCATTCACACTGGTGATATGTGACTTGCTTTGTTCTGAATTCAGCCCTGAGCGCAGTCATTTTATTGAGTGACTTTATACAAAATTTTCAGATTTGTTCTGATATGAATTTATCTATTAGCGCAACTTAATTGTTTTTAAGGACTGGGCACCACTAGAGGAAAATCCTTAATTTTATTATATGCCTGCAACTTTTCTATTCTAACACATGTCATTTGGTTATATGGTTAAAGATAAAAAAGGCTAATGCTCTATAGCACGTTTCCTGCTCTCCTTCTTAGAGTTACATTTAAACTATTAAAGCCTGTCATTTCTGGTTAATTAACTAGCATGTTTTTAGCGGTCAGTGGAGATTTGAGTGCTTTGTTTTCTGTTTTTCAGTTCATAACCAAGTACAACAGAAACATGGAAAAAGTTGTGACTTACAGTTTTTGCCAGTTGCAATAAAACACCTAATGCTAACCACCCTTTGGCTACCCTTCAGCTATAACAAATCCATTTTTTGGAACTCAAAATAAATACTGTGTAACTTAATCTATCAATGTGTGTATTTTTACTATACTTATTTACATATTTACAGTTATATCTACGTAGCTCGGATAACACCCAAAGGCAAGCAGGAGGAATCAACTGGGGAATGTGTTAAGTGTTTACCCTGTCAACAAAATATTCTAGTCGTATTTCTCATATGACTTTTAGTTTTGCAGTGCTTACCACATAATGGCCCATGTACAATTAACTTTTTCTCCTGAGCTTTCTTTTAAGTGAAATTGTCATACCTTGTCAATAAAATGCCCTTTAGCTCTTTTACTGCCAAGCACGTACTAGGTACGTTGTGGCAGGTAAATGCTTTAACTGCCAGCAACGTACCTAGTACATTATTTGGACGTTTTGGCCCCAGGACGCAGCAGGGAGAGGGCCGACATCATTCCTCCCTCCACATCTGCCCCCCACCTCTGCCTCCCTGAATAGCTGAAGCCAGCGGCCAGTGTGTAATTACTCACCCAATCGCTCCTCCATGCTGCATGTTCCCCACCTGCAGCCACCTCCTCTCTTCTTCGTTTTTCCTGTATGATGCGTAATTACATACGCATCATACAGGATCGGGCAGCCATAGAGGTGCCTGCTGCAGGTGGGAGGCACACAGCATGGAGCAAGCGATTGGGTTAGTAATTACACACCGCACTGCTGCTCCAGCTATTCAGGGGGCCACAGGAGGGGGGCCCACATGGAGGGAGAGAGGATGATGTCCCCCCCGCAGTGGCACCTATACCTGCTATCTATACTGGGGGCACTTATACCTACTACCTATATTGGGGCAACTATACCTGCTACCTATACTGGGCACCTTTTCCTGTCTACCTATACTGGCTGCACCTACAGTATATCTGGCTACCTGTACTGTTGGCACCTATACCTGACTACCTATACTGGCTGCACCAATACCTGGCTACCTGGACATAGGCATCTATTCCTAGCTACCTATACAGGCTGCACCTATATCTAGCTACCTGTACTAGTGCACCTATTCCAGGACAGGAAAAGTGGGATACCTATACATATCTGATATCATTGGATTCAGCAGAATCAGGGCTTATATAAACAGTAACATTTTTGTCTGTAATTCTTCTTTGAAAAAAAATAGAAACATTTTTTTATTTTTTATTTCACTTTTTTTTTACTTATTTCACGTAAAGAATTTTGTTATACCGCCATAAAAAATAAAAAAAAAATTCAGTGTTTCCCAATTCATTACAGAAAAAACAATATATAATATTTCCAATATCATGTTGTTTTTTGTGAAAAATCCTAAGTAAACCTAATGAGTGCAAAATGTCTAAAAACTGCTTGGCAGTAGATGGGTAGGGGTTAAATTCCCAGCAAGCAGGAAAATACTCAAAATAATTCTAAAAGTACTTTTTCACCTAATTTTGTTACTTTTTCAGTAGCAAAGTGCTGATCAGTTATTATAAAAAAAAGATGAAAAAAGTATCTCCTAGGAGAAAACTCAGGATAAAAAAGTTATTTGCATATGGATCATTATTTTTTTAAAGAGTTAAGAGACAGACACTAGTACATGATTTTTACATACATGATTTGGGTTAATCAAAAAATTAAGGTAGAGATTGCAGCACTCCTGAAACACAAAATACCTTATTTAGTAAGTCAAGATAGGCAGAAAATCTGAATGATCAGCAGCAATTGAGAAAAGAGTGTACCCTATTTATGGGAGGAAAGTGTGCCCACAATCATGGATGCATTTAGGGTCTATGCCCTTCGAGGCACTTTCTTGATAACAGACATAGCCCCAACCCCAGATATTTAAAATAGGCAGAAGACCAAAGGTGGTCATACACTGTGCAACATGTTTAAATGATTAGATTGGTGGCACGGTTGTGTAGTGACTAGCACTCTCACCTTGCAGAGATGGGTCTCCCATTCATATTCCAGTCAGGGCACTATCTGGAGTTTGTATGTTCTCCCTATGTCTGTATGGCTTTCCTCTGGGCATATCCCAAAAACATACAGATAAATTAATTGGCTTCCGCTAAGAAACTGGCCCAAGACTATGATGGACGTATGACTATGGTAGGGATCAGATTGTGGATCCCAGTTATTAATATTTATTTTTGCCCAGAATAAACATGCAGATCAGATGATTTGACTCTGACTGTGTCCACTGGCTGCATACTTGTTGTGTGACTCGAAAGCAACTAAAGCCTAAAGCTCAGCATGACAGCCAAACAACTGTCATTGTTTATAAGGGGATCAAGAGATGGCAACCATAATATTTCTCTCACATCCGTTTTCCTTAGAGAGAACCCGAGTCGGTGCAGGGAAAAAAACATATTACCTTGAGCAGCTCTCCTCCCTGAGTTCAACGATTGACTCCAAGGGAATGCAGAAGCATGTTACATAACATAGAACATGTCTCTATGTCCCATTGACCCACGGAAATCTGCCTCAAGTACACTATAAAGTGTAAATGTGCACAAGACCAAGACCAATCAATCTACCCCTTATAAAGGGTTGAGGAATAGTGATCAGTGGTGCTCAGCAAGATTTCGGATATCCGAACTACCCAGATAATCCGAACTTTTGTCACTATCCGAACTTTGAATAGCAATTCGGATATTAAAATCCGAATAGACTATCTGAGCAAACTCGGATTTCCCATCCGAAATCCGGACGGATAGTTAGTTCAGATATCCGAGCAGAATCCAAAATCACCTTTAATGGCAAAAATCCCTTTCGAAGGCATCCAGGCCGAGAGAGAGAGAGACCTCCGAAAGGTTTTTTTTTGCCATTTTAAGAGACTTTTGGAAGCATTTTAAGCCATTTTCAGGTCACTTCCAGTTTTCTATTCAGATATCCGAATCCGGCCGGATAACCAGGATATTGGGTTCGGATATCCGAGTTTACTCGGATACCAAAAAGTTCGGATTCAGATATCCGATTCGAATCCGGATATCTGGGTATCTGGATCCGAATCAATTCGTATTTTAAAAAGGGGTATCCGAGCACCCCTGATAGTGATGTATCGAACATCAAATTTTCAATTCACGAATGGGAATTTATCGCAAATGTTCGTGAACCAGCCAGTGAGATTATGAGACCCCATAGCAAAACTTTCACGATATTGTGTAACATTGTATAATTAAAATAAGTTAAATAATATTTAGCAGTGTGCAGATATCATAACCATCATTACGGATCACTGATTGACCGATTGTTTAGATCCCCATTGCCTGCAGTGATCATTTTACCACAATTGTTTAAAAGATAATTTGCACTGTCATTACCGCGAACGTGAAGATGGGTCGGGCACAATTACTGATCGCCACTGATTCCTGATCCATCTTCACATGGGTAAATATCATTGATGACAGGCAGTAGTAATCATTCATAAAAACAAATAACAATGTTAGGTAAATAGTAAGGCTTTCACGCAATGCGAAATCGCATCTAATGCTTTTCAATGATGATGCATGCGTTTGTTCATTTTCCATGATGCTGCATGTAGCTTCTAGTGTCACCGGCATTTACTGTTCTGTAATCCCCATTGGGGCTCAAAACGCAATGTGAGTACGAGTCAACGGGAAACAGCGCCAAAAGCCTTTCTGCTCATTAGCCGAAAAGCTTTTGAAGACATGGAAACAAGCCGCCAGCAGCAGGATGTTTAAACAGCAGTGATGAGAAAAAATGCCAATATTCTTCTTTACGTAAATTTTTGCTAAAATAATGATAAATTCAAATTTCAAGCGAAAATGCCATCGAAAATTATTTTGTATTAAGTTTGTGATTTTTTTTGTGAATGTTCATGCTAAAACAGTTATTTTTCAAGATATTGCTGTAAAAAATAACATTGTATCGCATTTTTTCGAATTTTAACCATATTGCGAAAATACAATTAATGTTTGTGAAAATTTTCTCAAAAACGAAAATGCTATTTTCAATGTGAAAGTGGCTTTGGTGAAACTTTGCGAGCAATAATGATGAGCCGGTCCTAAAAGAGCTAGTGTTTTATACCAGTTTGCATTTAATCCATCTCTGGTTCCCATCCTACCAAACTAAAGATACTTATCTGCTGACATTGTACTGAGATCACCACACAAACTGCTTCATGGTGTTGGTTGTGATTTTCATGCTTCTAAGTCGAGAACTGCTTATTTTTCTCCCTAAATGTGCTCTTTTCTACATCCTATGAAGTTGTAATTCTCCTCACAGTTACAGTGGAGGAAATAATTATTTGACCCCTCACTGATTTTGTAAGTTTGTCCAATGACAAAGAAATGAAAAGTCTCAGAACAGTATCATTTCAATGGTAGGTTTATTTTAACAGTGGCAGATAGCACATCAAAAGGAAAATCGAAAAAATAACCTTAAATAAAAGATAGCAACTGATTTGCATTTCATTGAGTGAAATAAGTTTTTGAACCCCTACCAACCATTAAGAGTTCTGGCTCCCACAGAGTGGTTAGACACTTCTACTCAATTAGTCACCCTCATTAAGGACACCTGTCTTAACTAGTCACCTGTATAAAAGACACCTGTCCACAGAATCAATCAATCAATCAAGCAGACTCCAAACTCTCCAACATGGGAAAGACCAAAGAGCTGTCCAAGGATGTCAGAGACAAAAATGTAAACCTGCACAAGGCTGGAATGGGCTACAAAACCATTAGCAAGAAGCTGGGACAAAAGGTGACAACTGTTGGTGCGATTGTTCGAAAATGGAAGGAGCACAAAATGACCATCAATCGACCTCACTCTGGGGCTCCACGCAAGATCTCACCTTGTGGGGTGTCAATGGGTCTGAGAAAGGTGAAAAAGCATCCTAGAACTACACGGGAGGAGTTAGTGAATGACCTCAAATTAGCAGGGACCACAGTCACCAAGAAAACCATTGGAAACACATTACACCGCAATGGATTAAAATCCTGCAGGGCTCGCAAGGTCCCCCTGCTCAAGAAGGCACATGTGCAGGCCCGTCTGAAGTTTGCCAATGAACACCTGAATGATTCTGTGAGTGACTGGGAGAAGGTGCTGTGGTCTGATGAGACCAAAATAGAGCTCTTTGGCATTAACTCAACTCGCTGTGTTTGGAGGAAGAAAAATGCTGCCTATGACCCCCAAAATACCGTACCCACCGTCAAGCATGGGGGTGGAAACATTTTGCTTTGGGGGGGTTTTCCTGCTAAAGGCACAGGACAACTTAATCGAATTAACGGGAAAATGGACGGAGCCATGTATCGTGAAATCCTGAACGACAACCTCCTTCCCTCTGCCAGGAGACTGAAAATGGGTCGTGGATGGGTGTTCCAGCACGACAATGACCCAAAACATACAGCAAAGGCAACAAAGGAGTGGCTCAAGAAGAAGCACATTAAGGTCATGGAGTGGCCTAGTCAGTCTCCGGACCTTAATCCAATGGAAAACCTATGGAGGGAGCTCAAGCTCAGAGTTGCACAGAGACAGCCTCGAAACCTTAGGGATTTAGAGATGATCTGCAAAGAGGAGTGGACCAACGTTCCTCCTAAAATGTGTGCAAACTTGGTCATCAATTACAAGAAACGTTTGACCTCTGTGCTTGCAAACAAGGGTTTTTCCACTAAGTATTAAGTCTTTTATTGTTAGAGGGTTCAAAAACTTATTTCACTCAATGAAATGCAAATCAGTTGCTATCTTTTATTTAAGGTTATTTTTTCGATTTTCCTTCTGATGTGCTATCTGCCACTGTTAAAATAAACCTACCATTAAAATGATACTGTTCTGAGACTTTTCATTTCTTTGTCATTGGACAAACTTACAAAATCAGTGAGGGGTCAAATAATTATTTCCTCCACTGTATCTATGTCATCATAAATTAAACTGCATGCAGCAGAGAAAACAAAGATCGTATTGTCTTATTATTGCTTCCGCGGATGCATGACCCAGTATTGTCTCCCATACTGCTTTTGTTATGGATGGAATGTTCTTACAAGTTCAGCACACCATGCAGCAGAGATATTTTTATGTTGTTGTTTATGCTGTGGCTCCTATAAGCTGTATTTATAAATTCCTTCCATCTCTGCGGTTAATTAAGTTGTAAAACGGCACAGGGCACGCAGCTCCCAAAGGTAGAATTATACACAGACAAATTCTGACTGACAATATTGTCAGCAAACCAAGGGAGACGTATTGCATTCATTTTGAGAAGAGGGGAAAAAAAAAAAAGAAAAGCTAGAATTCCCTTTGCTCAGCTCGGATGTGCCTGCCATCCCTGATGAATCTGCCAGACTGTTGATCTGACAAACCATTTCCATGGATCAAGAAAATCTGAGACACGCCAGCACAGGGTTGAAGTATGATGAGTGAAAGAGACACTGTTTCAGCTGTTTACCAAACACTTGGCTTTGACTTCTACATTTATAAGATGTGGATTATAGGCATTCCATTTATTTTTTTCCTATATGACCACAATGCAAAGAATTTCCAACAAATTGTGCATGTAAAATAAGTCAGAACTGAGGAAACTGAGTCAGTTTCCGAATACAAAAAACAAATATTTTTAGATGTGTGCTGTATTATATTTCTGCATCCTATACAGTACATCTTACTGCTGTCCCTATCAAACACTGCTGGAGAAACATTCAATTCCAATGACAGCACTGGCTCAATGCCGACGCAAGGTTTATTGTATAAGAAATGAAGTCACGTGTCTCAGTCTATACAGTGTTGTATCAAGTAAGAAAAAGGGTTCTAAAACCCTAATATTAGTATAATTAGAATGAGAGACAATTTTTTACCTTGTTTAAAAGGCTTCTAGGTTATCAGATCTATTGCATACAGAGTATGTCCCTTATAAACCAGTTGTATTGCTCCACCATGTAGGTTAAAAAGGAGGTGGACTTAAAAGTCAAAAGATAACATGAGGAAAATTTAATTTTCTAATTTTCCACAAAGCATTATCTCATAAAGCATCAATGGGATGTATTCATAAAACCTCGACAGAGAGTGCATGGTAACTTTACCAGTACTTCTTAGTGATGAGCAGAAATTACGCCTATGCATAATCGTAATGCGAAATTTCAGGGAAAAGCGTAATTAATTTTGTATGTAATTGTAAGCATTCCTAATTAAGCGTGAATTTACGTGTAATTTACGTGAAATTGCGGGCCTACTTTGGGAGTGAATAGCAAAGCTACATGCTATAGCTACCAAAATCACTACATATGTTAAAGAGTAGTGGGTACAAGTTAAAAAAAGAATTGTTCAAAAAGATCTTGTAGTTTTTGAGAAAATCTATTTTAAAAATGCAAAACAAATTTTTTTGGAGTTTAAAAACCATTTTTCTTTGCATTTTTAAAATAGATTTTCTCAAAAACTAAAAGGTATTTTTGAAAAATTACTTTTTTCACTTGTACCCACTATTCTCCTTAAAGTACTTACGAGGTGAATTGCATAAAAAAAGTTATTTACCTCATTACAAAAACAGACCTCAGGGCAGACGAACAGCTCCTTCCTTGTCACTATCAGGAACTTTATCAGCCTAATCCACTCTTCATTGTAGGTCCCGACCCTCCCCAAGGTCACCTTATGAAAATTTAAAAATCTACCTCCTGCGCAGCTCACATAGCCGCGACTGCGCAGGATTACAGCCCTGCTCGTGGCTGCCCTCACTCCATGTGCTCTGTTATACGTTATGTGGGCGGCTCCACATGACCACCCACATAACTAACTACACTGCCAGCCAGCCACGCCCCCTCAGCAGAGAATGCAAGCACTGAGCGAGCAAGTTCTCGGGAGTGTGAGCGAGCGCTTGTATTCTCTGCTGAGGGCGCGCGGCTAGTTGGCAGTGTAGTTAGTCATGTGGGTGGTCATGTGGAGCTGCCCACATGGCGTATAACAGAGCACATGGAGTGAGGGTGGCCACGAGCAGGGCTGTAATCCTGCGCAGCCGCGGCTATGCTAGCTGCGCAGGAGGTAGATTTTGAAAGCAGCAATTCTCATAAGGCGACCCTGGGGAGGGTTGGGACCTACAATGAAGAGATAGTTACAAGGAAGGCGCTGTTCGTCTTTCCTGAGGTCTGCTTTTGTAATGAGGTAAATAACTTTTTTATGCAATTCACCTCGTAAGTCCTTTAACATATGTAAAAAATGATGGTGATGATACCATGTACAGGGGCTTTGCGATTCACCACCAAAGTCGTCATGGAATTACACATAAATTACACGTAAATTCATGAAAAATTACGAATGTGTAAGAAATAGCGGAGAAGCTGCCGCGGAGACAGGCGGCATGGCGGCTGTCTCCGCGTATCAGCCGGTGGCCTCTGTTGCGCAGTTTCATGCTGGTGATCTGCCTGGTCCTTCCATTGCACATAGATTGAGGGCTATGCGCGCATGCACCAGGCGACAGGACCTTTATGCGAATAGAAGGAGAGTCAGCTGATCTGTCTAGTCAGCTGACTCCAACAGTACTACAAATTGGCTAAGTGGCTGGGGCGGCGCTGCGGAGCAACTTAGTATATATAGTACCAGACTGTCAGTTGCCCGGTGTCTGCTGTTGCGAATGCTTACGTGTGAGCGCTCAGACCTTAGTCAGATCCCAAAGTGTGCATGAACCAGCCAGAGCTGGGAATCCACACTTAGCCAGATTCTGTTGATAGCTTAAAGTACTAATTACATTGTATTATCTGTTATGACCTTCTGCCTTCCTTGACTATTCTCCTGCTTGCTGACTCTGTACTTCTGCCTATCTGATTCACATTGCCGACCCTGCCGGAACACAACACTGAATCAGCCTTCTGTCTTTGTACCTTGTCTGTCCGTACGTTGCCTACTCTGCTTGTCTGACCTCTCTATCCTCACCAGTGGGCTTAGCCACTGGTGAGGGATCTGTAGCCATCACCTGCTCCACAGGTGAAGCTGTATTGTAGTTCTGTCGGCAATTACCTGCTCCTCAGGTGATTACCTTGCACTACCAGTGGCACCTGCTCCTCAGGTGTCCACTAGCTTCAGTACTGTCTGAATTGCCTGCTTCTCAGGCGATCAACATTGCAGCACGCCAGTAGCTCCTGCTCCTCAGGGGTTCCTAACTGTTGTACAGCCAGACTCACCTGCTCCTCAGGTGACCCTTGGCTGCAGTACTGTCTGTAGTCTCCCGCTCCTCGAGAGACCTTATCTTCCTCATTACTGTTGCACCAATCACTATCTCACCTTGGTAGTCCTGTGTCTGGCTATACTAGCATTATTGGTGATTCTGCAGATCACCACATAATCAGGTATAGCGTCTGTATTATTGGTGATACTGCAGATCACCAATAATCAGAAAATCTGTTTAGCTGACACCAATCGTTACAGAATGCTTATATAAAATCAATTGAATTAACAACTTGTAATTACATATGGGCGTAATTGTGAAAATTTACGCAACATTTTGCGTAATCGTAATATAACAAACTTTTTTTTTTAATATTTAACCCCTTTCAGAAATGGGTAAGGGCCCATAAGCCATTTTACCTCGGTGTGTGTGTGTGTGTGTGTGGGGGGGGGGGGGGGGCAGACATGTGGAGGTGCCATTAACCATAGTCCATCCTACTTGGGGCCTATACCCACAGGCTTGAGTGTTAGTTTCACCTACCTCCACCTGGACAATGGAGATGAAAATGAGTTTCTTTTCCTTGACATGGGGAGAGGGGCAGGCTTTGCTGCCACTGTCTTTCAGAGCACCCCAAGGCAATGGACCATATGGGCTGGTATAGCTCAGGTGGGGGAGCCACAAACATCCCAGGATTGAATTCTGGCTATACCAGCCTGCATGTAGGAAAATGGGTTAAATAGACTTGGGGCAGCTATATTTTTTTAATACAGTAAATAGTAATACATCCCTATTGGAATTACCTTGGGCTTTCTTATACTAGCAGCAAATACACTGCCTGCCTTTACCAGGGATACATGTACAGCTGCAATAGAAAAGGGTAGGGATACTGAATTTGTCATTTAACTGCATCTAAAAAGCATTTTTCCCATTTACTCAAATAAGGTCTTCTTGAAAATGTGGGTTTTTTGTTGTTGTTTTTTTGCTTGTTAACACTGACAATGACAGTATGTATAATGGCTTTGATAATGCTAATAACCCCAGAATTTGGTGCCATTGCAGGCAATGCAGGTGAGGCTGTGGAAAGGGAAACTGTCTAATTTGCTCGGTACTGATGTAAGATTGAGGACATTTTTGTGAGCATGACAGTGACAATTTTGCTCATCCCTAGATTCCCTAGACATCAATAAGTAAGCAATCCAGAAGAGATGGTCAGCTTGTGAGATAAAATGGTCATGTCAACCAAGCACCCATTTTACAAGATATATTAAATGAACTAAGGGAGGTTTGTAAATAGAGCTGGGGGAAGGGGAAGGGTGACAGGGATTACTTACCTCTGGAGGTCTGTTCCCTAACCCCATGTCATTAAGCAGTCCTCCATCTTCTCCAGGTAGATGCGCAGGTGTTGCAGTTTCAAGCTCCTGTAGCAGTGTCCCAGCCAGAAGATGTATCAGTTACACCAAAGGACTACATTTCCCGGCATGCATTGCAGTGGGCATGAATGCAACACTGCCAGGGAAGCTTTAAACTGCAGCACCTGCGGGTCTCCCTGGAGATGATAGAGGACCACATGAAGACAGGGGGCTGGGGAGCAGCCCCACAAAGGTAAGTAATGCCTGTGACACACTCACCCCCATGACCCTTTATATGTAGGTAGCTTAATTAAAGGGAGGTGCTTAGATCTCTTGAATCCATGCTGGAAATCATCAGTTTAGCATGAGGGGATTTTCTGTTTCAGCTATCACATAGAGATGTGCTGTGTAGCACACACATGGAATGGTGGGAAACAATGTAAGAAGAGAAAAACGGGAGCATGATCACTGTGTCTAGTACTTTCTTGAAAGTTGAGTTGCCCATAAAATACACAGCTGAAACAAAGAATATGTCAAATGTCTAGCATATATTTTTTACTATGTTGAGTTACAGATTACCCAGAAAGCTCATAGTGAACTAGAACCTCTGGGACTATTGACTATGTTCTGTGACTTAAGTTGCCTAGCCATATAACACAATTGGAAATCATACACTGGCAGGACATGGTCCAAGGTCACAGGATGAAATCATGAGCAAAAGGCTGGCAGGACTGGGTCAAAAATAACAGACCGAGGTTGGAATTGATAAAAAGTTAATAAAAATGTAATAGTTTTCTAATTTTAGGTAGGAATGAACTAGTGTCTCCCCCTCTTCTTTTGTGGTACAGTCCACAAAAAAAAAACAGAAGCGGAAACATTGCCGGGAAAAAGATCACTGTGTGCGCTCCAGCCGTGCTCGCGTCATCACAGGACGCGTATCACCACCCAGCTCCTGCACTCATGTCGGCAAGCCTCCCGCAATCAAGACCTAGCTTTTGGAGCTTGCCTTCGTAATGAGGGAGACGGAGAGCAGGACAATGCCGGAGCAGTAGCGGGGATGCGGAAATACAGCCTAAACCGGTATTTCCGAAAAGTGCATGGTATGATTACCGTGCATCGTAAAACCGTGGTATACCGTAATACCAGTAAACAGCGGCAACCCTACAACTCACACTACCTCACCGTCTGTATTACCGGTAGAATTGTCATGCACTCTGAATCCTGGTAGTTTTACTGCCTTTAGATTACTATTTGGTGAACATACCCCATAAAAACCCCAGCTGGTCACTTTGTGTAAAAAATCACCACACAGCTACCCCTTAAGGGAGGTGACATTATACATTGGCAGGCCCTACACAGGAACATCTGATAAGACTTAGTCCACAGTTTTCCATAAGGAATCATCCTTCTCATTATTACATACTGCTAAAAGTTTTGTTTCACATGCAGTTCTACTTTCCAATGGGACATACCCTTTAATTATGGTAAAACATCCACACATACACTTATACTTACATCCTTACATCCAGGTCAGGCCCTACCCTTCTTTTCTTATTGAATACACTACCCCCTCACATCTCTTTTATTCCATTACCTATCTAATTTATATCTATTTCCCACCCCATTAAGTATTTGCATTCCTTATAGAATCCTTTAACTACACTTCATAAAATGTAAACTGAATCGCCTACATTTTTAATTAACGGTTTATTCACATATTCAATAAGAAAACATATAGATGTTTATCATGGTTACATGTTAAAAAATAAAAAAAAACATTGTTTGCGTTAAAACGATACGTGTCTTGAATTACACAATGACGATAATATGCAGTTTGAAAACAGATTTTTTTTTATCAGTTTATGTGTTGTCCTTTATTAATAGGATATTCTGGTAACATTTTATTTTTGAATTACTATTATATTGATATTAAATGTCATTGGTTTACTCTGGGATGTATTTATGTGATAGTTGTTTATTTATTGTATAGTTATTCCTGAAAATGTAGCTTTTATCATACCTAAAGTTTTTTGTTTTTTTTCACTCGAGGAAGCCCCCAGCAAAATGTATTATAGTATTGAGCAATAAAATCTGTGAGTTGTTTGCCTACCCATGGCCATTGACCTTCATTGGTGGCAATCCTCCTTTTATACTTTTAATTATGCTGTATATCCAAATGCTTCTTTTATTACTTATCTTTGTTCCCAGACAACCTTGTATGACAGTATTTTGTACAGTTTATCCACAGAGAGCAACAACCTGCTAAGGCCTTTCTAAGAGCACTGCCTTCTATACCAATATTCTCCAAAGTCTTCCCCGTGTTTACCTTTTATTGTTGGTAACTTTTCTTGTGTGAAAAATACCTGGTTTAATATCCCAGGTGGAGTTCACCACTTTGGTAGTAATTTAATTTACTTTTCTCCTGTGTTTTCTTGCAGGAGATGTTTTCATATCTACAAAATGCGTTTTGAGCAATAAGCAAGTGAAACATTAAAGAGAACCCGAGGTGTGTTTGAAGAATGTTATCTGCATACAGAGGCTGGATCTGCCTATACAGCTCAGCCTCTGTTGCTATCCCAAACCCCACTAAGGTCCCCCTGCACTCTGCAATCCCTCATAAATCACAGCCTTGCTGAGAGGCTGTGTTTACATCTGTAGTGTCAGTCTCAGCTGCTCCCCCGCCTCCTGCAGAGCTCTGGTCCCTGCCCCTTCCCTCCAATCAGCAGGGAGGGAAGGGATGCAGGCGGGGACTGGAGTTCTGCAGGAGGCGGGGAGAGCAGCAGACTGACACTATAGAGATAAACACAGCCAGCTCTGACAAGCTGTTTGTCAGCAGCGTGGCTGTGATTTATGAGGGATTGCAGAGTGCAGGGGGACTTTAGGGGGGTTTGGGATAGCAACAGAGGCTGGGCTGTATAGGCAGATCTAGCCTCTGTATGCAGATAATATTCTTCAAACCCACCTCGGGTTCTCTTTAAAAAGTGTAGTTAAGAAAAATAAAATTAAATGTAACCACTTCGCATCCAGACCTTGTTTTCCCCTTATTGACCAGAGCAGTTTTGACGCTTTAGCAGTGTCTCTATTCAATCAGCAATAACTTTATCCCTACTAACTACACCTAAATGATCTATATATCGTTTTTTTCAAGACAAACCAGGCTTTCAAAGGGGGGTATTAAGTCCCAAGAACAATTTTGTTTTCTAGGCATTTTAATTGAAAAAAGGGAACAAAAATTAAAAAAATTCATTATTTCTCAGTTTTTAACAATTCCAGTTTAAAAATAAAAAGTGCCACAGTGATAAAACCATTCCACCAGTTAATGTCCCCCCTAATATAGTCATATGTGCCCCGAGTGTCAGCCCAACCTTCCCAGTTTAGTCAGATGTGACCCCAATATCAGCACCCCCGTATAGTCAGATGTGTCCCATGTATCTACCACCCCCCAGTACAGAGAGACAGTAACGCCGCCAGGATTGGCACCACTCATTATAGGCAGTTGTGTCCCCAGGATAAAATTTCCCCCATTATAGCCATATGTGCCCCCAGAATTGCCCCCCCCCCACCAATTATAGCCAGATGTGCCCCCAGTATTAGGTTACCCCCCCCCAAATAACCAAATGATCCTCCATTGTCAGATGACATCCCCCCCAGTTACCCAGATGCCTGGTGCCTGGCAGTTGTTTTGCACCCCCAAACCCCCCCTCTCCCCCCCCCAGTGTGGATAGCCAGATGTATGTCCCCTCCCCCCCCCATCAGGCAGCCCCTCCGTGCACAGATGCCAAAAAAATGTAAATAAAGTTGCCTCTCTCACCTTACCTCGTTCCAGCGATGAGCCTGCAGCCTGAGCATCCGATCCCAGCTCTGAACTCAGCCGCGTATTGCCGGTGACCCGGGTCCCGGCTTGATGACATCATCAAGCCGGGACCCGGGTCACCGGCAATACGCGGCTGAGTTCAGAGCTGGGATCGGATGCTCGGGCTGCAGGCTCACCGCTGGAACGAGGTAAGGTGAGAGAGGCGGATTTATTTACATTTTTTTAGCTATCTGTGCACGGAGGAGGGGGAGATGAAGGATCACGCTGTTTGCTACAGCGGTGATCGTTCATCCGCGGGGGGGGTCACTAATTGGCTACAAGGGAACATGTTCCCTTTTGCCAATTAGTAAGGCAACCGACAGTGCCGGGGGGTGCGCTCTGAAGCGCACCTGTTCCTGCACAAAAGGGCTTAAGGCAGGTCAGTATATCTACGTCGCTGTGGCTTGGAGAGTGCCACAGCTGACGTAGATATACTGTAGTGGTGAGGAAAGTGATTAAAGAGGCACTGTATTTAGTAACATTTAATGAATACAATTGCTTAATGTGTACAATATTACCTGTATATTCCTGCGTATAAGACTACTTTTTAACCCTTAAAAATCTTCTGAAAGTTGGGGGTCGTCTTATACGCCGGGTATCATTGATGCCGGGTGATACGCCCTATCCTGTTACCATCTCTCAGATCTTGCTGCTGAGGACTGTAGTGAAGCGGCGCAGGCGCATATGTGTGAGGTCTGAGGGGCAGAGAGGAAGGTAAATAGGATACAAGAATGGGCCAGAAGGGTGAAAGAGGCGTATTTTATGGGCACAGCGCGATCTATTCTTCCATACTGCTCTGATAAACAGGGAGACAAGGAGAGCTGACCAATCAACTTAGGGAGAGGGAGAGTTGACCAATCCAACCAGTCAATTGACTATATACTGTTATATACTGGGTACCACATACAGTACAGCACCAGAATATGATTTATTTTTTTTAATTTGGTATACGTTGGAAGAGGGGTAGTCTTATACGGTGAGCATATCACAAACTCTATATTTTAACTGAAAAAGTTGGGGGGTCGTCTTATACACCCAGTCATCTTATACGCCAGAATATACGGTATTTATAAATAAAGTCAATGTTTGCCTACTATAATATATTTGACAACCCTGATTTACATCCTTAAATTTATCACTGATGGCAAAATCATTACTGGCGACAAGGCGCATCAATGTGTGTTTGTTGTGCAGTGACTAGAAACAAGCAGTGATGAGCGAAAATGCCGATATTCTTTTCACATTCATTTTTGAGAAAATAATGTTTAACTCGACTTGCGATAGAAAATACCATTGAAAATCATTTTGTAATGAGTTGGTGATTTTTAATTTTTTGTGAATTTGCATGCTAAAAAAAATAAACTATGTTTTGCGTTTTCACGCTAAAATAAATGATTTTCGCATTTGCACTGTTAAGTAAGTATTTTTTTGTGTTTATGTGAGTTTTTGCCATATTGCTATAACAACGGAAACAACACCTAGGGCCTGATTCGCAAAGCGGTGCAAACACTTTGCACGCCTGTGAAAAGCCCTTTATCATGCCTAAACTTAGTTTAGGCGTGATGTGAAGAAACTCGCGCAAAGCTCCTGCACGCAAAGTTTTGCGTGCGCACACACGCTTTGCCCATTAAGCCCTATGGGACGTTGCGCGCGCGCGTACGCGTTTGCGCGCGGGAGCTTCGCGCGAGTTAGAGCACAAAGCGGTGATAACTTTGCTAGTGCAAAGGTTATCACGCCTAAAGTCTTTTAGGCATGATAACTGAGTTATCAACGCTTTGTGAATCAGGCCCCTAGTCTCCTAGAGCGTTCTGTGGCAGAAGGCTGTCACTGGAAGGACGGAGTTACATACCAATACAAAACAAAGGAGACAAAGTCTGTGCACTGTCCAAGATCTGCAACTGTTTTATTAGACTATTACAATGTTACCTACCAATATACAACAATATTTAGATATTCCCTGTCCCTCCCTAATGTTAAATGTTAAATGTTCTCCCTGGTGCCCAGTGCAAATAATATGTTACCTGTCCACGGCCTCCGCTTGTCCTCCGCTGCTCCGGGATCCCTCCGTTCTGCATATACATGCGCCCCATGTGGTTCCCTAGTAAGGATGGCTGTGTGTGATGTCAGATGTCACACATGCGGCCATGTTACTAGGCAACCACGTGGTGTGCGTGTATGGAGAATCCTGGAAGCAGTGGAGGACAAGAGGCGATCGCGGTCAGTATCACTTGCACTGGGCATGGGGGGGGGGGGCGTCGAGTCAATGAGGCAGCGGATGCGGTGTCACAAGGATGAATTTTTCGAGAATTGGCCTACAGTGTATGGGCAGCTGACAGATCTCTCTATAATCAGAGTCGATTAAGAGAGAGATTTGAATCTTGGTCGCATCTGCCCATCATCACTAGATGTATGGCTACCTTTACTTTAACTTGTCATAGTTGGTTTAGTGCAGTGAATTTGGGGACAGATAAACATGATGAAGCATATATAAATAGCCAACTCCATTCAGGCAAATAGATAATAAGGGTATTTCAGCAGACTACATTCCTTTTTTCTTTGTATGCTGCTCTATTGCTGATGCACTTTAGCTTGGTTGTTTATTTCTTACTGCATATTTCTAGTTTATACTTCTTAGATGTGTTATATGTTTTTGTATTTTTGTGCTGGCACTTTTTTGTATATTGTGGACAATGTCATTTAGCATGTACTTCATGATATCAATTGTTTTGGAACCTGGGTTTTACATGGCAGTAGTTTGGACTGAACCATGAAACCATGGATCTATGATATACATTTTTGTGATACATTGCCAATTGTAGAGATCAATTATTCATGTTTTAAAATGGTTTTATGATAATTGAGTATTGAATAAACATTTTTGTAACTATACAAAAGGTGGAGCAGTGAATTGGATCATTCTTTTTTTTAATTGCTATATAATTGTAGTATTCAGCTAAGAGTTCTTTTAAATTTGATTGTTGATGCTTTTATTAACCTGAGGAAATAGAACGATACCTACAAAACGCATTGTCAAGTTGTTTTGATTTGGGTTATATTTTTAGGTTTTTTTTACTAATTGGCATTTGTCTATCATTGAGGTAAGGCCATGCTTACTTTTTAAACAGTATTTACATATTTTACTTTTGTTTTGGGGTGCCACCTTGTAAGTGCTATAGTTATATTTAACAGTTGGTTCCAGGAGAAGAAGTAATGGAAGTTACAAAAGTCACTGGAACGGGGGTTAGGGATATGCCCCTAGGGCATCTGTTTCAGTTAGAATTGCAAGAAACGGAAGAAACATTTAGGCTGGACTTTGTTTATACAAATAGGAGAAACGGTTGTTTGAAAATACATTTAAATAAGGTATCTACATTCATGACTATGACCCTTTAATGAAATGCATGTGTAAAATGCAGAGTAATGGAATAGGTTTATCGTTTGTATACAGTATAAATAATAATATGTCTGTGTGAGATGGAAGGTACATTTTCTGGTTGCTATCCAAGCTATACTGAGCTGTCGATGATGCTTGTCATATTTATGACAGGTTTGGGAATAGAGAGAGAGCTGAAATTCTAATTGAAGGATGATCATTCTCTCTGAGATACTCAGCTGGATTTTCATGAAGTTATTGCAGAACCTGAGGGTTTGCTCTGAGTCAGATCTCTATAAATACTTCAAATCTCTTTGCAATTTGATGGCTAATGCTTTTGCATGAAGTGGGGGGTCAGTCTGGTATTAGAAAACAATTTCAGAATCAAACATATAACTTGTGAAGGGGATCTGATGATAAGCCATTCACAGGTAACATTAACAATTTCTCGTAGCGCTTTACGGAAATATTTGCTGTACAAATCTGACCAAAAGTCATAACATTCCACCACTCCATATTTGAGGCCTATCACAAAATTAAAATCTGAAGACCTTAATTTTGACATTGTCAAAGTTATAGATTGCAGAGCCCTGATGCAGCATTTGGAGCTGCACCCCCCCCCCCCCCCCAAATCCTTATAACATAGTAACATATCCAAATTCTCATGTTTCTCACCCCCCTCTCCATCTCCGCCAACCACACAATTAAACACATTCCTAAAATAGAGGTAAACCTGTAAAGTATATTTACCATTTGAGGCATCTGTTTAGCCTTTGTAATTAGCCAGGAAGAAAAAAATAAACATTTTTCTTGCTTCTAAGTAACTGTACCAATATTCTACTATCCCTATCTGTAACCTATTCTCACATCAACCCTCCACTATCTAAGCCAAACTCTAACCTCCCCCCACCCACTCCTAAAACGAACCTTCCCCCATGTATACCTAACACTAATCTCCTCCTATCTATGCCTAACACTACTTCCTGCAGTTAATGTACCCACTAGCCAAACCCCTGACACCCATTACTTCAATCCCACTCTTGACCAACAATAGCTGCTGTAATCATCACATTCTGCAATTCCACCAGAGTTTGGCTATAATTGGCACCCAAATTACTTAGTTGGCACCGGCTATAGCTAGGCGCTGACCATACTCACAATCATAACCGTTATCCTGCACCCAGACTACTTTATCAGCACTGGCTATATCCAGAAGTCGACAATAGCGGTTAGCAGCCGAGTTCTCAACACCAGTGCCCAAATTCCTTGGTAGGAACCAGCATAGCTGCAATTAGCATTGTGGTCTATATGGTGCCCATTTTACCAGGCAGCTGCTAGGGGCCAAATTACCTGTTTTTTCCTGGTAGTCAAGGATATACCACTTCACATAATCTACTGTAGGTGCTGTGACTGTCTTCTTCTCAGCCTCACCTTACACATACTGTTTAGAATTCTGAACAGTATTCTAAACACTGGCTGAAAAGGGCATCAAGGGTAATGTTAGCTAAACCGTTCATAATTGCACATACAATCAGATATTAAAAAATTAAAGAGGGACTGTACACCACACCAACAGTGTATATGGTCCTGACCTTTTTTAACCAGCCGGGCGGTATGGACGAGCTCAGCTCGTCCATTACCGCCGGAGGCTGCCGCTCAGGCCCTGCTGGGCCGATTTGCATGCAATAAAAAGCAGCACACGCAGCCGGCACTTTGCCAGCCGCGTGTGCTACCTGATCACCGCCGCAGCGGCGAAAGAGGGTCCCCCCAGCCGCCTGAGCCCAGCGTAGCCGGAACAAACAGTTCCGGCCAGCGCTAAGGGCTGGATCAGAGGCGGCTGACGTCAGGACGTCGGCTGACGTCCATGACGTCACTCCACTCGTCGCCATGGCGACGAGGTAAGCGTAACAAGGAAGGCTGCACATTGCAGCCTTCCTTGTTACTTCTGGTCGCTGGAGGCGTTCAGAAGAACGCATCCGGAGCGCCCTCTAGTGGGCTTTCATGCAGCCAACTTTCAGTTGAGTGCATGAAATAGTTTTTTTTAATAAAAAAAAACCCCTCCCGCAGCTGCCCTGGCGATCTTAATAGAATGCCAGGGTGGTTAAGAAACTTGTTTAACACCTATTACCATAACCTGACAGAATGACACAAAGTTTGAAGATAAAATATTTTACACTAGCATTCTAGTCAGGATTTTAATCTTTTTCTACTTCGGAGCATTCAAAAGTTGATTGAATGATTTATAAATAATGTATTAAAAGGTAAAAAAAAATTACAGTAAATATTTAAAGAAAAAAAAACATAAAATAAACATGTGGTGTGTGCATTTTGTGAAGAATATATCATAATTTGCAGTGCATAAGGTTTTGTCAAGTTTTTTTATGTTGCGTACATGAAAACAATTATCATTCATTTAAATTACAAATATATACACACCGATATATAATAAAACCATCTTACCTGAGAGTGGAAGTTAAGAAGTTGAGGTTTATTTGAACACCAAATAGTGATGATTGTAATCAGGTAATTACGATTACACAAAATTTTGCATACATTTTCACAATTATACCTATAAGGAATTATAATTGGTAAATTCAAGTGATTTCGTATTATACACATTTGCAATTTCGCACAAATTTTTACGTAATTTTAGCAGTGAATAGCAAAGCCCCTATACATGCTATTGACACCAACATTGCTAAATAAGTTAAGGAGAATACTGGGAACAAGTCAAAAAAGACAAATTTTGGTGTCAATAGCATGTATTAAGGCCTTGCTATTTACTGCTAAATTTGGCACAAAATGACGTAAAAATTATGTAAAAATGTATGCGAAATTACAAATGTGTATATGAGTATATGAATGTATATTGTGTAATTTTCGCATCATTTTGTGCTGACTTTAGCAGTGAATAGCAAAGCCCCCATACATGCTATTCACACTAAAATTGCTACATAAGTTAACCTCCTTGGCAGTAACCCTGAACGTAGTTCGGGGTAAGCCGCACAGGAGATTTTCTCCGGCCCTGCTGGGCCGATTTGTCTAATTTTTTTTTTTTGCTGGACGCAGCTAGCACTTTGCTAGCTGCGTCAGCACACCGATCGCCGCTGCCCCGCGATCGATCGCCGGTATCCGTCGTGCCGCGTGCCCCCCCCAGACCCCGTGCACTGCCTGGCCAATCAGTGCCAGGCAGCGCTGAGGGGTGGTTCGGGACTCCCAATGACGTCCCGACGTCGGTGACGTCATCCCGCCCATCGCCATGGCGACGGGGAAAGCCCTCCAGGAAATCCCGTTCTTTGAACGGGATTTCCTGATTGGAGATCGCCGAAGGCGATCAAAGCGGGCGGGGGGATGCCGCTGAGCAGCGGCTATCATGTAGCGAGCCCTGGGCTCACTACATGATATAATTAAAAAAACTTAAAAAAAACTTAAAAAAAACTGCTGCACTCCCTCCTGGCAATTTTTTATACCGCCAGGAGGGTTGAGGATACTGGGAAGAATACTGGAAACAAGACAAAAAAATAATAAAAAAAAAAGATCCTGTAATTTTTGAGAAAATCTATTTTAAAATTGCAGGGAAAATGTTTTTAAAACTCAGAGCAATGACTGTTTAAAAATCATGTTTCCTTTGCATTTTAAAAATCAATTTTCTCAAAAACTACAAGCTCTATTTGAAATTTCTTTTGACTTTTGTTTTCTTGAAATTTTGCATTAAACGTTTGCATCATAATTGCGAATTACAATGCGAAATTACAACTATCTGAAATTTGTGCTTATCACTAGACACGAATAAATGATGACACATTATTTGGGACTCACTTGTTCCTGAGGCCAAGAACAAAGTGTCCAAACGTTAACATGTAGGAGGGCTCACAGTCACATGTTTGAAAACATTCCAAAAATGTGCAGAACGTATAAAGTCCACCTCTCATGGGGATCAGCAAGTAGCCAGACATGATTATAAATTAAATAAAAAGGTCCACTTTAATGATTAGCAAATTATTTAAATCATAGCTACAGGGCAGGAGCCTATTTATTAAGACTAGCTATGTATACTATTGTGCATTACAAAGCTGGGATGATGGGAAGATGAGATGGGGCTGACATCACAATATGGTCAGAAAATAATGGATGTCGGCGCTGAATTTCACTTAAAGTAAAACTGTAGCAATGTAGCCTGTCACCCTCGTTAGCTGTTTTCAACCAACTGTCATGCTAGCAGAGTACAGAGCCACCCGACTTTTGGAGCACTCGGAGACAGGAGTGTTTCCGAAACCTCCTGTGGCTGCAAATCTGAACGGGATGACAACGCTGGAATGCTGGGACTGTGAGAGGAGCGGGATGACTCTATAGGGCCCAGTGCCTTCCTGCTCCAAAGGTAGTAGCTCCATAGGCGCTCTCATTGGAAATAATATTGATCAGAGCAGTACACTGTCTAAATTGCTGTATGGTACTTAGTAGTCTGCAAAGAATCTGTACTCATACAGCAGCTGTTTTTATCCTGCTATTTTAGAAATCACTGGTGACACTTTTATAGTTTTGTTATGCACACTAGCCTACAAAATGCTTTACATTTTAAACTGCTGAAAAGGTCCATAAAACACCTAAACAGTATAGTGATGTTAGCTACATGTATGTGGCTACTCGTAATTAAAATTCAAGATAGCGCTGCCTGTGGCAGAGGGGGGGGGGTGTTAACTTATGCCACCACCTAAAGCTTGTGGTCCACGTAACTCCACTAATTCCTCCTTTAAACCCGAAAGGAGGAGGTAGTAGCATCGGCTATAGGCGGTGGCATAGGTAAGCCTCCCTCTGCCGTGGGCAGCACTAGTGGATTTAAATTTTTATTACAAGTTGCGACATACTTGTAGTTACTCATAGCTAACATCACTTAAACAGTACTCAATAACGTTGTTTTGAAAGATGCACAGGCTGTCCTTGAAACCAACGTCTTCCTTTGCTGCATCTGTTTTAAATGCAAGTTGTATAATCTGCCCATGTGTGGGCTCTGCACGTCTATGCAGCTCGTCAACTCGGGTGTAGCCTATATTTTGAAGCACACCTCTGTTTTATTTCAGTTACAGCCTGATTGAGTGCTTCCAATCTTTTCCCTGTTGAAATTTACCCAAGGCTTGCATCAGCCACTCGCTACTCCCACTGAGAAGTCCACAAATTGCCATTCAGCTGCATTTCTAATTACAGATTGAGTGATTCCCTGCCCTTTCACTAACCAGTGGCCACTGCAAGTCAGAAGGTGCTTGTTTACATGACATAACATAAGCAGACACTATAGAGCCCAATAGCGGAGCAGTAGATCTCCGGGCCTGCCCTCAAACAAAACAATTCAATAGGACTTGATAAATTAAACTCTCCTTTCTGAGCCTGAAATATTGTCATGTGCAGCAATATTTGTTTTTAAATACTCCTTTGTGGTTAAACCCATAGTATTTTAGTACAACAAAAATATATACAAACAAGAGAACAATAAAAAAACAATAATAATAATTACATTTGGTCCATCGTCACACAACAACAAAAAGGAATGCAATCATCTGAAATGCATTGTAGAGATGCGAGCTTAATTACTTAAAGAAATATATTATCTAAATTTATATTTCCACCTTTGTTTATCCTTTTCTTCACAAGGCATCATGTGAATCACACATTCAATTCACATTTTATTTGGTAAATATCCATTTCTATCCGGAAAGGTCCCCTGGGCCAGCATCAGACAGACCTCTTGATCTAGGAAGGAAGAAAACGATAGTACAGAATACATGATTTAAATGCTGTGATAAAGAGCTCTTGCCTTTCTCATTCAGAGCTACATCATTCAAAACAAGTTTTCAGTGAGGCATAAAGTGCTTGTGTGACTAATATAACCCTGATATTAAGAAGAATTAGAAGGTATTTACTCACACAGACCGCAGATATCCTCTATTGCACAGTTCAGCAAGGACATTTCTAATGTAAATTATTATTCTTATTATTTAGTATTTATATAGCGCTGACATCTTCCGCAGCGCTGTACAGAGTATATTGTCTTGTCACTAACTGTCCCTCAGAGGGGCTCACAATCTAATCCCTACCATATTCATGCATTGTGTAGTGTATGTATTGTAGTCTAGGGCCACTTTAGGGGGAAGCCAATTAACTTATCTGTATGTTTTTGGGAAGTGGGAGGAAACCGGGGTACCGGGAGGAAACCCACACAGACACGGGGAGAACATGCAAAATCCTTGCAGGTGTTGACCTGGCTGGGTTTTGAAATGAGGACCTAGCATTGCAAGGCGAGAGCGCTAACCACTATGCCTATGCAAATCTGCACACACATAAAAATGGGTATCACTCCCAAAGTCCCTGTTTGAAAGGATAATCTCTGTTTTGCAACCAAATGTCATGTCTTAGTACTCCATCTTGTAAATCAAATGTATAGTTCTGTATAACTATACATATTTTTCTACAGAAAAAATATATATTGTGCTAACCTTTGGGCTTAAATTTAAGTTTAGCCAGGTAGGTAGTTTTTTTCTTGTATGAGGTATACTTAAATTAAATTGGCAGTATGTTTAGGGTAGGTGTCCTGCTGCAAAAAAGAAAAAGAAAAAAAAAAGATATAAACAATTGGGGTCAGTCAGACACCTCTCTGATTATACTTCAGGATGGATAAGAATTTGTTAATATTTTTAGGCATTGAGAACACCATTATCCCTAACCAAATCCTAGACTCCATTTGCAGAAATGCACTTCGAACGTGCAAGGAACCTCCACTACACTTCACTGCTGCCTGCAGATACTTACTATTATTTTCCTCCCCAGCCCTCCAGTGAACAAACTGCCTTTTGCTCGAACCAGTTTTTTTTTTTTTTGGTTGTTTTTTTCAAATGTCTCATGAGTCCAGAGTGCATGCTGCTACTTCCCATATTTGTGATATAGTTGTGAGACATTTGGCTTTGTGTCCATGTTGTAGGTATGGCATTTTTGGGCTGCAATCTTCAGACCTTTACTGGATAGACTTCTCTGGACAGTAGATGAGTGTTTTTCAGACTGTAATGAACAGCGGAGATCCCGCCGCGTGGTCTAGTGACAGGGCGGCTATCTCCGCGTTCAGACCGGCGGTTTCCACGCAGCGACACACGTCTGGCTTGGCTGGACCTTCTAGTTCACACAGATGGAGAGCTACGCGTGTGCGCGCCAGGCGACAGGACATTTATACCAGCAGAAGGGGAATCAGCTGATGAGGCCGATCAGCTGATCCCAGCTGGACTCTGGAATGGCTGAGTGGCTCGGGCGGAGCTGCACAGCACTGCAAGTATATATAGATCTTGCTTGTCAGTTGCTGATTGTCTGCCGTTGTGAATACTTACGTGTGAGCACTCAGACCTCAGTCAGATCCTACAGTGTGTTAGAACCAGGTGGACCTGGGAATTCACACTTAGCCAGATTACGCTATTGTTATATACTGTGTTATACTTTAGACCAGTTCCAGGGTGTTGTGACCACGGACCTCACACCCAAGCTTAGGATTACTGTGTCATTACTGTGTTATACTTTAGACCAGTTCCAGGGTGTTGTGACCACGGATCTCACACCCAAGCTTAGGATTACTGTGTCATTACTGTGTTATACTTTAGACCAGTTCCAGGGTGTTGTGACCACGGACCTCACACCCAAGTTTAGGATTACTGTGTCATTACTGTGTTATACTTTAGACCAGTTCCAGGGTGTTGTGACCACGGACCTCACACCCAAGCTTAGGATTGCTGTGTCATTGCTGTGTTATGCTTTAGACCAGTTCCAGGGTGTTGTGACCAAGGACCTCACACCCAAGTATAGGATACTGTGTTATTCTTTAGACTGGTTCCTGGGTGTCGAGACCAAGGTCCTCACACCCCAGACTAGGATTGTGATTTATATCTGTTATGACCATTTGCTCGGGTGTTGCCGACCTGGCCTGCCCGACCCTTCTGGCTGTCACTCATCCCTTGAGTGTTCAGTCTGTCTGTACTACCCGTGACACTATTCCACCAAGTGTCAGTTAGCTGCAAGGACCTCTTGCTCATCAGAGAGTCCTTCCTGCAGTACAGCCAGTGGCCTCTCTCCCATTGGAGCCCCCTGGCTGCAGTACAGTCTGATATCCAGTTACCAGGGAATCATTGGCTGCCAGATTATCTCTATCTCCTCTCTCAAGGAGATAGTCGCTGCACAGTCCAGGGCCACCTGCCCCTCAGGTGGTTCCTGGCCGAGCTGCCCGTATCTCCCGCCTCTCGGGAGATAGCCTACAGTTACACTTAACACTTATTCTTTATTAGGTGTCCATAGGTTAGCCATACTTGTATTATTGGTGATTCTGCAGATCATCCATGATCAAGTATACATCTACAGTATATTGTTGATGATTCTGCAGATCATCAGTAATCAGATTCTCTCTGTGTGCTGACACCAATCGTTACACAGACACACAGGATTCTGCCACTTCTGAACTGATGGAGCAACTGTATCTTTTGTAGAGATAGCTCGAACCTCCGATTTTAGGTTCGCGAACCTCGTACGCGAACTTCTGCAAAAGTCTTCAATGGGGAGGCGAACTTTGAAAATTACAAACATTTATGCTGGCCACAAAAGTGATGGAAGAGATGTTTCAAGGGGTCTAACATCTGGAGGGGGGCATGGCGGAGTGGGATACACGGCAAAAGTCCCGGGGAAAAATCAGAATTTGACGCACAGCAGAGTTTTAAGGGCAGAAATCACATTGCATGCTAAATTGGAGGCCTAAAGTGCTTTAAAACATCTTGCATGTGTATACATCAATCACGTAGTGTAATTAGTGTACTGCTTCACGCTGACAGACCAAACTCACTGTGTAATGCACCGCAAACAGCTGTTTGTGTAGTGACGGCCGTGCTGGACTGGTGCGCACCATGGCCAGAGTGCAGGCGATAGCGGTTTTCAAGCCCTTATGGTCGCCGGGCTGAGGTAGCTCAATGACAGAACAACACTGACTGTCCAGTTGATCGAATTTGGTCTGTCTGCAATGAAGCAACGACCTTATTATCTTCGGTGTGCAACTCCCCCCCCCCCCCGAGACACTCATATAGCCGGCGGTCATTGCATCATTGTGATACGCAAAGCCCCTTCACCGTGGCAAGGTAACGATCACGAAGGGGAATTGACACATGTACATGCCCTTTGTTTTGTTGTTGCAGCTGCAGTGCAGCCAGAAAAATTAAGCAGACATGTACACACCAGAAAAAATTGTTATGGGTTTTGTTAGCGGCCACTGCTAGCAGCGGCCTTAAAAATTCGGGAATCCGCCTGGAGTCCTGGACCCTGTTGGTGGTGGTGAAGAAGGCAGTCAAGCGGCCTGCGGGCATAGGTGCTGTGTGGGGAGCGACTTAGTCTTGGGGCAGGCAGTCACACTGCGTGCAGGCAGAGATGCTGTGTGTGGGGATTGACTTAGTCTTCAGGCAGGCAGTAGCCCTTTCGGGATCCATGCCTCATTCATTTTGATAAAGGTGAGGTACTAAACACTTTTTTGACCTAGGCGACTTCTCTTCTCAGTGACAATGCCTCCAGCTGCGCTGAAGGTCCTTTCTGACAGGACACTTGAGTACCGTGAACAGGTGCAGTGACTGGTATATAACACTGCGTGCTTCTGTCACGCAGGTGCAGTAAACAGGTATGCAGTGATTGGTATTACAAATGTGCAGCTGCCTGTCACACACGTGCAGTGAAAAGGTAGGCACTGAATGTGCTGGGCCTGGCAGTGGCACAGTAGGAATTAGTAAGGGGCCAAGGGCCAGCTGTGACTGACTGACAGGGCTGTATATGCAAGTGTCAGTGGGACACACAAAACAAATATAGATCACAAGAACAACATTAGCTCTCAAAACAGCTGTTGAGGGGTGCTTTTTAGTAATAAGTATCAGCAAGGAGCAAGCTAACAAGCCTAACAAGAGCCTATCTAAGCTTTCCCTTAGTCTACAGCAGGTTCCTCCCCCTTCTCTAATTACTGCAGCCACACGAGTGAGGGAAATGGCCAACGCTGCCTGCCTTTTATAAGGGGGTGGGGCAGGAGGGAGTGTAGCCTGCTTGGCTACCATGTGTCTGCTGACTGTGATGCAGAGGGTCAAAGTTGAGCCTAATGATGTAGTATAGGGGGCAGGTCGAACTCGCATATAGTTCGCGGTTCACCGCGAACGAGAACCACCGAAGTTCGCGTGAATTGGTTCGCAGTCGAACCATTCGGGCCATCTCTAATCTTCTGATTTCAAGGGGAAAAAAACAAGTTTTTTCTTTAATTTGCCCCACTAAGTTTCCTTGTTCAACCACAGTCTTCTTTGAAATCTATACCTAGAAGAAATCTTGATGATATAGTATAATGACCTTGTATCTTTGCTGTGCCAGTCGCACGCGCGCCCCACCTGGCTACATCCTCCTCTGGCTCTCAGCGGTGTCTCTGCGTCTTGTCCCTGCACATGCGCAGTGCTAGAAAGCACTGACACACGGGTGGACGCAGCGACACAGGGATTTTATAGTATAGGATGTGGTTTTTCCAGATAACTTGAGCACTTGAGAAAGGGCCTCTGCCCAAAACGTTGTGCTGTCTTGTGTGCTGTATCACCACTATGGATTTTTTTGTACATCACACCTTGGAGGGTTGAGTCCTATGTGGAACTGCTACAACTATTGGTTTAACTGATTGATCATACACCCGTCTATAATCCTACAAAATCCTTGACTTAGTGCAAATATACCTAAGTATACCGAAGCCTAAGCATCATTCCATACAATAGGGAAAAGGGTAGTTTCAAAGCAAAGAAAATTGCATTGAAGTTAAGCATGAAACAGTCCTCAGATGGCAACCTGTATCATGTCTTTCTAGTTTTGCTTTATTACACAGGATATGGACTCAGATTCACTTTAACTATTAGGCCCTTTTCACACTTACTGCATTTTCTTGCATCGTGGTACTCTCCTCCACATTGCTCATCAAGAGGGCAATGTTAGTCTAAGGGGACTTAAACACTATGGCAATGGGGTGTGGTGTGATGGAAATAGCCAAATTTATGCAAGGCCGTGGCAAACTCTGCAGTGCATTGATGTATGATCCATGCCTACTGCAGGGATTATGCAGCAATGCAAGTTTATGGCAATGCGGTAAGTGCGAACGCACGATCAAGGTTGCGGCACACAGGCACAGAGCGGCAAAACTTCAGTTAAGTACTTCCTGTCCTGCAGGGAGCATGTCACTGTTCAGGGGAAAGTATCCTTAGATGTTTAGAAGTTAGATTAGATTACCCCTAGGTTGTAACCTGGTCAGTGTCTCTCATTCGCAACACCTGGTAAAATAATACCAGTATATGGCCACCTAGACTACTTAGGCCAGTATATCATATGTGAGAGCCTAGTGGCAGAGAGTGTCACCATGATAGATAAATGACTGCATTAACAGGTTTACAAAAATAAGACAACTTGTTTAATCCTTGATTCTATCACCACCTTCTCTTCAGCCTACCATCTAATCACACAATCATTAAAGAGAATCTGTATTAAATAAATATGCCCCTGGGGGTTACTCACTTCAAGAGGAGGAGGTCTCTGGATCCTATTGAGGCTTCCCCCATCCTCCTGTGTCCCATGGTGGTCTCGCTGCGGGTCCTGGAACGGAAAGCATGTAAATATTTATCTTTCCGGCTCCAGTGCAGGCGCAGTTGCTGCTCTGGTCTTGGAAATAGACGGAAGTAGCCTATTCCAGTCGGGTCAGCTCTACTGCGCAAGTGTAATACGCCTGCGTAGTAGAGCGAACCCGACTGGAATCGGCTTTTTCCGTGCTGAGAGCAGCAACAGCCCCACCTGCTGGAGCCAGGGAAGGTAAATATATCAAGCCTTGTCAGGCTTGTCGAGGGAGGATTGCGGGAGACTTCGGGGGAGCCAGCGCTGGATTGCCTGCAGCTATAGGGACGAGGAAACTTCATAGGGACCCTAAGTTTACCCTTTACGAGGTAAGTACCACCCAGGGGATTTTTTTTGATACAGGGTCTCTTTAAAAATGTGTACCAAAAATCTGAATCAAAAGAGACATGAACATGGACCTGAGGTGATTACAACATTCTTGTGCAATGCAGAACACCGTGAAGAGCAGCCCCTCTCCAAGTCTGTGACTTGCTGTATTGGGGGTTACATGAAATGACTAAACAGACAGGCTCAGCAGCTTACACGAGCAGCATATAAAATACGTTGAAAGTTAATCCGTGCATAACTTGATGTGTAAAAGTCGATTATAGTTCTGCTTTAACCAAAGTCCGTTTCCTTCATGTTGTCCTCCCCACACATATGCACAATGATATAAATAAATAAATACCGTACCGCAATATGTGTGACATAAATGTGCACCCAGATGAACAAATGATAAAACCCACACATAGACGCACATTCGCTTCGCTTCGTACATTCATAAACAGGGCAGATATTAATTTGCAGCACGCAGAGCAGGAAAGGGATTGAATCGATGCTCTAATTACAGGGCTCTAATACATTCATTCTGCGTGTCTGGTAACATCACAGTGATAATTACTGAGATTTGGCACAGAGCAGAGTACAAACACAGCCAATAAATTCCAGTTCAGGCTGTGCTCTGACAGGACAGCTGACAGCTCCCATTTACTGGCTGCCATTGTAGTCTGTGCATACAAGGTGCTAGGGTGAGGGTTCAGGGGCAGCTCAATACCTTCCTGCTATTTGCAGGACCAATTACCTGTCCGACAGAATCAGTGTGACAGCTCTTAACAACAGCACCATCTGCTGGTGACCATTAGAGCTGCTGCAACATATGTAGACTGTCAACCCTATAAAACTGATGATCATGTAGCCATGTATGCTGTTTACTCGCTATTAAAAATACATGTAGTATGTAAAAAGCAGCCTCAGGTCACGCTCTTTCATTTTTGCTTTTGTAATGTAAGCAGTTAACACAATAAGTTGAAAATAAAAATTGCAATATACACATATCAATAAAAGATTTGTGTTGGCATCTCACTGACTTAAAGTCCATACACAAGCAACAAAATTAGCCATCTGCAGTCCATTAATCTTTCTAACATATCTGTCTATGCATAAAAACACTCATATTCAACTATGCTTGCATTACAGAAGGAATTATTAACTTGTCCATTACTGCAGTAGTCATGAAAGCTTATCCCCGACTGGTCATGTCTGTATTTTGGCAAGTACATAGTACAATATAGCATGTTCAGAAGCAGGGGCATAACTACAAATCATGTGGCCCCCCAATGTTCACACCCTTTTCTTTGCCTACCTCTGGTGACCCTTAGGTCGGTTTCATACTGTAAACTGGTGCTAATGATGCGCTGAGTCGCTTCCGCCACACCGCACCGCCAGAAACAGGCCTTCAGAGAATACCGCGTTACTACATGACTTCCGGGCCGACGCAGGTCACTGCTACATGGCACAGAAGACGCGTGTTTACGTAGTTTTGGACCTGCATCAGCAATGCGGCAAAAACATCAATTCCGTTGCGTCACGATGTAACATTGCAGTATGAAAGTCTCCATAGACTTTCACTGCCCGGCGGTGAGGTGCGGTAAAAATACTGCACCACCCTGGTGTGAAGGGGCCCTTACAGTCTGGGGATCCATCTTGCAAGGGTCATAGAACAAGTGTGGACATCCTAATATTTACATCCATAACATTGAGCCACAAAAACACCTGATCTGGAGGATTGAAACCTTTATTGGAGGAAGGGAAGGTTAGTAGTTAGGGTCACTCACATCTCTGGGCCCCCCTGGGGCTGCTCCCCTGTTGTTATGCTCCTACACAGAGGGGACACATACAAACACTATAGGGTATGGCAGAGTTAGTATATTAAGCTTGTAACCAACCCAGTGTATTCACAACACTTGAACTGTTCACCATTTATATACCATATATCATCATGGATAAGCCAGCTTTTTGGCATACATATTTTGGGATTTAAGCGGGAGAGTTGACCTTTCTCGGGATGAAATAACTCAAGTGACATATTTGGGGCCCCTATATGCAGATTGTCCATTGGAGCGTGCTTGCATCCTATAGTGTCTCGTTAAACTTCTGTACTGGCTGCTAGAGCTCCAGGATCACTGCAATCACATGACCATGAGCTTGGAGCTTTAGCAGCCAGTTCAGAAGCTGCGTCGGACATTAAAGGATGCAAGCTGGAGCGAGGACAGGTAGCTATACATGTTGAAGGTGTACTCTGCAGCTGCTAGCACGCTCCATTGCACGCTCTGCATGGGGGGCTACTACAGCACATGGGGGGTGCCAATCAGCAGGTAATAGCTTTTGACCTACAAGGGTTGGACAAAATAATGGAAACGCCTAACATTTTGGCATCATAATCTTTGAACATGTTTTAAGCAATCAAAACTTGACATATGTTAATTTTTTAATTATTTTTGTTATTTGATATGTTGAATTATAGAATAATAATGTTTTACAGATATTTAAACCAAAGTTGGTTATAATTTATAAAAATGGCAGATCTCTCAGACTTTCAAAGAGGCCAAATTGTTAATGCTCGTATGGCAGGCGCTACTGTAACAGAAACTGCCCGAATGCTTGGCATTTCAAGAGGTACTGTCTCAAAAGTAATGACTGCCTTTGAAAGTGAAGGAAAAACATCCTCAGCAAAGCACAATTGTGGCCAAAAGTCAAAGTTGTCTGAGAGAGACCGTCAGTCTCTAAATCGAATTGCTATAAAAGCTTGCAAGACCACTGCAGAGCTGAATGAACACCTACAGAACCCAGTTTCCACAAAAAGCTGCACAAATCTGGATTCCACGGAACAATTGCAATTAGAAAACCTCTGCTCTCAAAGACAAATGTTTCAAAGCATTTAGAGTGGTGTAGAAACCACCAGAATTGGTCCCTCGAGCCGTGGAAAAATAGTATTTTCTCTGATGAATCATCGTTTACCTTATTTCCGACCCCTGCCCGAGTGTACGTTTGGAGACAGTCGAAAAAAGCATTTCATCCAGACTGCCTTCTCCCAACCATAAATCATGGCGGGGGTTCTGTGATGATCTGGGATGCCATTTCTTGGAAATCCGCCGGGCCAATGATTTCCCTTCATGGAAAAATTAACAGCCAAGACTATTTAGGAATTTTGGACGACCAAGTTCATCCTATGGTTCAAGAACTGTTTCCGGAGGGAAATGCCATCTTTCAAGATGATAATGCTGAAAACCATACAGCTAGAATTGTTAAAGAGTGGCACGAGGAACATTCTAATAAAGTTGAGCATCTCATCTGGCCACCACAATCCCCAGACCTCATTATTGAGCATTTATGATTGTTTTTAGAGATTCAAGTAAGAAGTAAATTTCCGCCGCCATCGTCTCTTAAAGAACTGGAGGGTGTTTTAACTGAAGAGCTTATTTGGAAACAATTCACAATTTGTGTGAATCAATACCTCAGAGAATTGAGGCTGTAATTGCCGCAAAAGGTGGACCTACACCATATTAAAATATATTTTGTTAATTTTCAAGGTGTTTCCATTATTTTGTCCAACCCCTGTACGTTTGTAGGTTCACCCTGTATTTGTGTGGGTTTCTCCTGCATTCCAAAAGCATACAGATAAGTTATAGAGGCATCATAATGACATATAGTAGAATGTAATACATTCGGGCCAGTTCACACTGAAGTGGAAGCAGAATGAAAATGTAAGCACATCTGAAGGGCTGATGCGTCCCCCCCGTTTTGCATCTGCATGCAATAATTTGCATGTTACGCATCTGATTGTCCGCCCCTCCACTCCTGCGTCGATCACGTCCGTCCATACACATCACCGTTCACCTGTTCCACCGCCGCCGTTATGTCCATTCAGCCTGGTGGCCAGCAAAAGCATGGGGCTCTCCATAGGCTGCATCAAGCCAATTCTCCCTAGCAACAGGGAGAATTTTCATTGGTTCAACAAGAACCAATGAGAATTCTCCCTGTTGCTGAGGATTCCTATTGGTCTTTTGCAGTCCAGTGGAGGTCGTTATGCTAATACCGGCCACTTGGCTTGAATTATCCTGGTTTTAGCCTCAGAAATGCTTCCTATACGTATATAATGCTGTATAACAGTGATGCGAGCAGTAAATCAGATTGTAAATCAGGATGAGGACACATTTTACAATGCACAGACTAAATGATTTATAAAGGAGTACTGTAAAACAAGCAATTTTATTCATTATAGTTCAGTTCCTCTTTAATTAGTTGATGTCACATCCCTTTTAAAGTGCCTAATAAACAACCCCTCCAACATCAACTTCCTGTGGTACAGTCTTCTCAGAGAACTTTGACTATGATTTGACAGCCTTGCAGTTTGAACAGATGGAACATTTTTCTAGCGATTTCAGCAGCTTTTTCAATAGCTGGTGATCTCTAGCGTTTTGAAAAGCGCTACTGCAATGTAATGTGCACGGCAGTGTTCACACTGAGGCTGGGTGCACACTTGTCAGTGTGCGAAAGGTCGCGTTTTCTGCCTTGTGTGTTAGTGCATTTTTAATACATTTTAAGTGTGTTTTCTGTGCGTTTGCGGTTTGCTTTTTTGTGTTTTGCGTGCATCTTAATGCGTTTGCAGTTCGCATATACAAAATGCATATGCGTTTTGTATGCCTTTTGCATGCATTTTTCTATTGTATTTTATGCAAATCACTAGGAAGACAGCAGGAAGTGGAAAAACATCAGAAAACGTTGTTTTTTTTAAAAAACGCATGAAAAATGCATTACATCGCGTCACTATTGACTTTCATTATGTGCGGTTTGATGCGGTTTTGAAGAACATGGTTTTGAAAAACAAACCAGCGTTTTTAAAAATTCATATTATAAAATGCATACAAAATGCATATGGGTTTTTTATATGTGTTTTTTGATGCGACCCATTGACTAGCATTGCATGCATAAACGCTGCGTTTTCCACAATACTAGAGTTTCTTCTTAGTGTGTTCCCAGCGTCAGTGTTCACCAGCAACTTGCAGTTTGCTGAAATCACAAAGTGTTGCATGCAGCATTTTTTGTGATTTTGGAGTGATTGCATTTCAATGTTATAGAATCGCAAAACTCCAAAATTGCTTTCCTGTACACTGAAAAATCGCTGGAAAATACTAGTGATTTTGCTTGCGTTTTGTGATTGTTAGGGCCCATTCACACTTAAGAGTAATAAAATGATCAGCGTTTTTATAACTGTATCGGGATCGCTAAATAATCTATGGATCTGCAGGTAACACGTTTTGGGATTGCCGTTAATCGCGAAACGCCCACGATCTGTGGCAATCATGGCAGTGAGATCACTGCCATGGGTTAAAGAGAAAACGTAACAAAGAATTGAACTTCATTACAATCAGTAGTGGATACCCCCTTTCCCATGAGAAATCTATTCTTTTTCTCAAACTAATCATCAGGGGGGTCTGTATGGCTAATATTGTGTTGAAACCCCTCCCACAATGTGCTGTTAGGACCATGTTCCTGACAGTGTACTGTCTGTGAACCTCATTGCATTGTGGGAAATCGCTGTTTACAGCTGTTTCCAACTGCCAAAAAAGCAAGCAGCATCTCCTTCCACTGACATCACCTGCCAGCAGTAAGAATGTCACCATGTAATAAATGTCAGAATGTAAATCAGGGAGAGGAAAGATTTTACAACGGATAAACACTGACTAAATCATTTATACATAATTATTGTAAAAATTAAGCACTTTTTTATTACATTATTTTCACTGAAGTTCCTTTTTAACATTGCGCTAGCACTTTAAAAAGCGCTAGAGCTTGGCCGATTAGCGGGAATCAGCCGCTAATTGCCTAAGTGAGAATGGGCACTGTGTGTGAAGGAGGCCTGAAGCCTACTGTCGTCTCCTTCAGATGACCTACCTAAGAGCATGTGATCAATTTTCTTAACTCTTGTAAGCTGCAGAAGTTTAGGCTAGTTTACTAATTTCTCAGATTCCGGAGTGAGATCTGAGCCTGGAGTCGGGATTACATTTAGGGTTTAATGGTTAACATCAGTAAGATATTTTGAGGCATTATTTGTGACACTCTAAGCACATGCTGTGAAGGCATGATGTATTTTTGAAGCAGCAGGCTCAGTATATAACGTTTTAGCCACAGTTCAGAATTCTCTCGCTGTGAAAGTCACAGCCCGTTAGAATTAATCTCATCAGTCAACATGTGGCTGCTATTTTGGGTGCAGAACTGTGGATACTGAAGACATTTTTAATTGTCTGACAGATCAGAATATTTATTGCATAAAGTTCTATCATAATAATAACTTCTTTTTGCAAAAGTGTTCCAGCTGTGTTTTGCAAATAGATGGGATTTGGGTTCTCTTTTATCAGTACAGATTCTGGCACAAGCCCAAGCACGACTGCTGGTAATTGAATTTAACAGAACCATTAGTGTGATAAATATTTGCAGAAATACTATAGAAAAACAGTAATACTGCTTACAAGCTCTACAGGTCATTTGTAATACTATATATATATATACATTCGATAATTTGTATAATATCAATACATGCATAAGTAAAAAAATTAAAAAAGCACAAAAACTAGTAAGGAAACAGTTATTATGTATACTCAGAATACATTTGAGATTTATGTCTTATTTAATTTTAGGCCTCTTTCACAGTGGGACGTTGCGTTTGATGCGACGTTAAAGTCGCACAACATGCCCCTAACGCAGCGCATGTAGGTTATAAAATTGGACGTTATTTTGCACTGCGTTTTGTGTCTCTTGGTGCGCCGTTTCCATTGCATACTCATGGAATGAAAACAGCGCATGGGTTACATTTAAAAAAAAAAAAAAAAACCTTACTGAGCACGTGCAACACAAATAACGCAGCAAATGTATTGCTAAACGCACAGCATAAAGCAGCACTTTCTAAATATTGCTACACGTTACACACAACGCAACGTGTGCACTGTAAATGTCGCACAGACTTTGCACTGCTGTGCGTTAGTCTGCGTTGGAACATTTTCTAACATGCAACTTTAACGTCGCACTGTGAAAGAGGCCTAAAGTGTGTCTGAGGCGATATTTGACATGATGAGATAAACATATGTATGTACAGTACAACCAGGTTGTATTACTTGTTTTATTTTGCTGCCTGAAAGAGTTAATTTCTAGGCATGGAAGTGACAGCTTCTGTCTTGTCAGTAGCTTGTCAGGAATAAAGTAAACATCCCTGATAAGTAAATTACAGCAATAAAAGTTTTCCTGGCAGAAGACAACTTCTGAGGGTAGGGAGGAATAAAATACATGAACTATTGAACTTTTTCTAACTCTAGGGCATTTAATAGGCTGCCACTGATTAGAGACAATAAAACATTCAACCTACTTTGTAAATGTTTAAATATGAAATAAAACCCTTGGATACTTAAAAAAAATAATTTTTAGGACTTCGAGGATACATTTAGTTGTTTATCTCATCCGTTTATTTTCATCTCGGGTTCACTTTAAGCAAATAGGGAGCTTTATTATACATTAATCAGCCTATTTGCTTAAAGGATATCCAAGTTGAAGAGTTAAGCTTTACTTACTCCTGGCTTCTTCCAGCCACTAGCAGTCTATGTGCTCCCTTGCTGCAGTTCCGCTGCCCTCCAGTGTGCTGCTAGAGACTCCAAAAGATCACTGAACACAGTTGTGGTTGTGGGCTTCTGTGCATGCACGGGTACATCCTCTCTTGATTGTGCTTCCACAGCCAGTAGTATTCTGCACTTGTACAATTGAAGTCTAAGTGCAGAACGGTACTGTCATGAAAATGGCACTCGGAGGTGCTCACACACGTGCAGAAGCCCAAACACACAGCTGTGATTGGGGATCTTCTAGAGGGAGGGATAGCAGTGCACAGGAGGGCATTGCAACTGCAGCGAGGGACCACATAGACTGCTAGGGGCTGGAAGAAGACCTAGGTACTGTATGCAAATGCTTAACTTTAACCTATCAGCTTGGATATCCTTTAATTTAAAGAGAACCTGAACTGAAAATAAAAAGTCAAAATAAACATAAACACATCATACTTACCTCCTGTGTAGTCTACTCATCAATCTCTTTCTCCTCACCTGCGTACTGTTTGTCCCTGTGATTATTTGAAAATGGCCATTACCCCATAACAGCTTCCTGGTCAGCACACTGTTAAACTGTAATATTGCCCACTTGAGTCATAGGGAAACATGGACATTACCTTGCACACTCAATTGTAACTGACAGTAGCTGATATATAACTGACAGCAACTAGTATATTTCAGTTCTGACAAAATATTGTCAGAACTGGAAGGGATCACTCTAAGAATAAAATGGTGGGCTTCCGAGAGGAACTGACAGTGAGGTAAGTATGTAATATTCATTTGCAGATACATCATGTGTTTATTTTAAATAATTTTACTCAGTTCAGGTTCCCTTTAAATTAAACATTAAATGTGCAAAACTTTGGTTGACTATCTAGCTGCTCATCTCATACTTAGACAGGCACTGAGGCACAGAGAAGTATGTTGAAATGAGGGCATAGTTAGCACACCTCCACTCTGATGCTCGTTTTCTCAACTTTAATGTGACATCATATGATAAGCACCAGGAGATGGGGATAGGGGTGTGAAAGAATGCATGCATAAAGGATTACGCAATAAACAGTGGATTTCTGCATGCGAGAGAAATCCGGGAACAACTACTCAATACTAATTATGGACATTGAAGAAAAAATTGAGAAGGCAACCAGGGCCAGACTTCTGGCAAGGCCTAATAGGCTATGCCGCAATAAGTGTATTTTCTGGTGAAACGCCCTGCCGAATTACAACTATTTTCTGGTGAGCCCATAAGTGTATTTTCTGTTGAAACGTTGCTGCATTATGATTACTCTCGGCAGGGGGGGGGGGGGGTTCACCACAGGGGTGGGGAGGTAGGGGGCTGGGGGGAAATCGGGGGGGGGGGGGGGGGGGGGCACAGGATTTCTCACCTGGAGTGACAAAATGGCTAGAGGCGCCCCTGCCTAAAGGTCATGGTAAGAGGTTGATAGCGACCTTTAGACTTTAGGGTTAGGAGATAGTTAAGCTTAGGACATAGGAAGGGGGGCCCAGGGTTAGTGTTTATGAAGAGGATTCAATGCAATTGGATGGGGGGAGGGGGCGGAACAGATGCATTATTTGGGTGAGGTCAAGGTTAGGAAATCGGTACGCAAAATTAATAGGATTAATAGAACAACATATAGAAATGTGGCAAAGCCAATGACAAAAATCGCTTTGTTCAGCTGATGTCTGAAGCAGGTTGAATGTCTAAAAGTGTGTGTGTGCTACCACCCATACCTCTGCCACCATATCAACACATCTGCAGTGGTAACCCTTTTTCATACTTTCCAAAATGTGAAATTAAAAATATAGGCTTGAGATCCACTTGAAGATACATCATTAGAGGAAACTTTATACCACATATTTAATGTTTTTCTAATGGGATCGCCATTTATGGGACAGGCAACAGCATTCCTGCCTGCCCTATTGTCAATGTTTTTATCAACTTTAAAGAGAACCTGAACTGAAAATAAAAAGTCAAAATCACCATACACAGGTCATACTTACCTCCTGTGTAGTCTTCTCATCAATCTCTTTCTCCTCTCCTGCGTCCCACTTGTCCACTGTGATCAATGGAATTCTCTGTCCTTATTTTAAAAATGGCCATTACCCAATAACAGCTTCCTGGTCAGCACACTGTTAAACTGTAATACCACTCACTTGAGCCATAGGGAAACATGGACATTATCTTGCACATTCAGTTGTAACTGACAACTGCTGATATATAATTGACAGCAACTGGTTTATTTCAGTTCTGACAAAATCTTGTCAGAACTGGAAGGGATCACTGAAGAAAATGGTGAGCTTATGAGAGGAACCGATGGTGAGGTTAGTATGTAATATTCATTTGCAGCTACTGTACATCATGTGTTTATTTTAAATAATTTTACTCGCTTCAGGTTCCCTTTAAGGTCTAATTTAAAAAGAAAAAAAAACGGATGGCCTTTGTCTACCTTTACTCTCTAAATTCCTCCAGTCTGTCTCAATCTAGTATCTATTAAATTGTGTTCAGTGCACTGCCTGCATGTCAGGCAGAATAAGTCCCTGTATAGGATATGTTTGCTCTTCATTCTTAGATGTGACCTTCGAGATGAAGTATCCTGTGGGGGAGAGAGAGAAAAAAAAGAAACTAATTTATGGTGCTGCTGGAATTAGACATTTTCAGCATCTCTTTGATTTCATTACATCCTTATCAATGGATATTAAGATTGATCTGTGTGTAGCTGCAAGTAACATAATATCAGAGTTAGGAGATTAAAATTGCTTTTTAGATCAGGTCAGGAAAAAAAATACTTTGTGTTCCCACGGGGAAAAAAATGCAGCGGGTAAAAATATTAGCGGCGTTAAATGGAGTATTTCCTTCCAATATTGTATAGGATAGATGTAAGATACTGGATGAGGAATGTAAGGCTAAGGAGCACATGGCTGAAATTATTGACAGCATCGTCTTTAAGATTTATGAAAGGAAAGTGCAATAAACCACAGCGTATTTATTTTTAATTTTGCTCTTTAATTATGAAGCCTGTAAGTGGCAGCAGTATTGGAAAGTTCTTTAAACTTATAATTGCTGTGTAATGGCCTTAACCTTGAGAGAGTTCAAAATTAAGTAATTAAAAAAACACATTATTATTGTTATTATTATTATTATTATTATTCATGTTTTCCTCCTGTCCTTTATTTTGATAGCATTACATAATCATGCACCTCCTTTGTTACTTATGACGTGATCAAAGTAATGATTATCGTGTGTGTGCGTGTGTGTGTGTGCGTCCGTGCAGGGACGGGACAAGGTACCCCAGAAATAGAGGCAGAGATTGCGATATGCGCCCCCCCCCCCCCACCCGACCATTGCCACTCAGATTTACATAACACTTATCCCATCCATAAACATATATGAATCCTACTAACCTAACTAACACACACTAATCATTTTGCATTCCTCAGAGAACAGTGTATACAGGATAAATACATATACACATACGCCGATAGATCAATCAATATGCTACCATATCATATTGCATACCGACCTTGCATTCCCCGCATCATAACGGCCATAGACCTTGCAATATTTATTGAATACATCCACGCTATTAGATGAGCAGGCATTCTATCCTAGCCCCTCACACACAATGCACACACACACACAGTACACACAAATAGATACAGTACACACACATACACAGTACACACACATATACACACAGTACACACACATACAGTACACACACATAGATACAGTACACACACATACACAGTACATATACACAGTACATACACACAGTACACACACATACGGTACACACAAATAGATACAGTACACACACACACACACACAGAACACACACATAGATACAGTACACACACAGTACACAGAGACATACTGTATATACACACACAGTACACACACTACACACACACACAGTACAGATACAGTACACACACACACACATACAGACTACACACACATACAGTACAGATTCAGTACATACACACACACACAGTACACACAGTACACACACTACACACATATACACACAGACAGTACAGATACAGTACACACACACACACATACAGACTACAAACATACACACAGTACACACACATACAGTACAGATACAGTACATACACACACAGACACACATACAGTGCACACACAGATACAGTACACACATACACAGTACATACACACATTTAGACATACAGACTCACACACACTGTACACATACACACTCGTTCTCTTTTTCAACCCCCTCCCCCCTTCCTTCCATACCTGCTTCATTCCAGCAACCACATGACAGCTGGGTCCCTCTCCCCCTGTAGACATCCAAAGGCTGGCATGACGTTTATTGCTGTCTAATTGAGCTATCAGGGTGTTCCTCCCCCTTCCAGAACAGCCACAGCTCACACCTGCAGCGAGTGTTGCAAACAGGCAACTCTGCAGGAAGCCGGCATCACTTCCCTTACATCAGAAGCTGGCTTCCTGCTGTTGCCTAGCAACACTATGCTATAGCCATGCCTGTCATCACGCTGATGACAGCGCGGCTATTGTGGGGCAGGCAGTGTGCTCTAGGGGCTGGCACGGAAAATAGGGGACGGGGAGTGGTTCCTTCACAGCAGCAAGCGCCAGGCGGGTGGGAGAGATCGGAGAGAAAGTCATTAGGCGGGTGGGCCGGGCGACCAGGAAGAGTGTAAAGCAAAGCGAGGCAGCATGCAACCAGGAGGAGAGCACACAGGAATGCGCCCTGACGCTGCTCCGCCCAAGGCTGGAGCCTGTCCAGCCTCTGCCTCGGTCCGGCTCTGCGTGCGTGTGTGTGTGGTTTGCGGTTCGTCAAAATGTTATTTTCAGTAGGTCTCAACTCTGTACATCATTAACCGCTTCAGGACCAGCACCCTCTGCCCCCTTAAGGACCAGAGGGTCCAGTAAACCGCCGCTTCCCGACGAATCGCCGCTAAAATCCGCCGCTCCCACCGGTCACGTCGCTCTGTCCCCGCCGCAGGCTGCTCTCTCTGCTGTCACTATGACGACAGAGCGCTGTGCGCCGGTCAGGAGCCGCTTTCATTGGCTCCTGACCCTGTCACTCAATGTAAGCCAATGGGAACGGCTTACATGAATGACAGGGCCAGGAGCCAATGAAAACGGCTCCTGCCCAGCTCACAGTGCTTTGCCGTCATAGAGGCGGCAGGGCAGCACATTGCGGCGGAGATCGAGCAGCGACAGCGGCGGGGATGGGCGGGGGGCGCGCGGTGAATGGGACGTAGAGTTTACGTCCGCTCAGAACTGCAGCGCCCCCTGCCCGCCGTAGATTTATACTGCGGCGGTCCGGAGGTAGTTAAAGACAAGGGGGTAGAATAAACAATAAACACCACAATGTGGCATTAAAAAGGAAACCAAAACCAGTGTCCAGTGGTGCTCAGAAACCCCCAATCACAGGTGGAGTAAATCCGGCCACGGCAGTATTGAAATCCGGATACGCCGTGTTCGTGATCCGGATTTAATGCCGAAATCCGAATTCGACTCTGATTTTAACCAGATATGTTAAGAAGAACAGTGGGAACAAAAAAAAATTTCAAAAAGACCTTATCGTTTTTGAGAAAATTGATTTTCAAGTTTCAAAGGAAAAAAGTCTACATGTAAATGCGGTAAATGACAGTTAATGTAGCAAACCTAACGGTAGTGTAAATTTACATATATCACAAGAAAGAAATTAATTTCATGATGGGGTTTCCAGAGTGTCCGTATACCCTGGAAACCCCTCCACAGCAGCAACGCTTTGGCCAGGGATCGCTATATAGCCGCAATATGACTGTATAAAGATCCCTGCATATTTTCCTATTTTTTAAAACTTTTTTTTTATGTTCAGAGGGTGGGAAATTTAAAAAAAAAATGATGTGGGGTCCCCCCCTACCGAGCATATTTAACCCTTTGTCCCCCATGCAGGCTGGGATACCTGGAGTATTTGAGAGAACTTGCCAATCATGTATACCATGTATTCTATTCTGTGATAATGTTTTTAATCACTCTTTGTCATGAACTCTGAATTGCAACTGTCTGAAGAAGCGGCTATTGTAAAACATGTAAGGTAATTTACTGCACATTGACGTCACTGGATATTTTAATACATTTAATACAATGTCATTTCTGATATGTTTAACCATTTCCGCCGCCCGGACGTGAAGCTCACGTCCGGGCGGCAGCTCTGCAGCGTTCCCGCGCTTGGGCGCGCTCCGCCCGCGATCGCACCCCCGCATCCCCGCTGTGCCGCCCGGTAGCCCTGGGATCAGTGAAAGGGAACATGGTTCCCGATCACCGATCCCTTTCCCCCACAGAAAAACCGAAGCGCTCACCTGTGAGGCTCCGGCTCTTCTGCCCGGAGAGATTTCCGCATCCCCCTTGTACTTCCGCTTAGAGAGAAGTACAAGGAGGGAAACAAAAAACGAAGGTGGCCATCTTGTGGCCAAATAGTAAAACTACAGCTACACATTTTTTACATTACTATTTACACAGCTAACAACATTAAAAATTAACAGTTTATGTCCCACACCAAAATATTACCCAAATAAAAGTTTTAATAGTAAAAAAAGAAAAATTACAATTAGAAAAAAAAAAAAAAGACATAAATAGTTACCTAAGGGTCTGATCTTTTAAAATATGCATTTGAAGGGGGTATACTACAAACATTTTTAAAATTATAAGCTTGTAAATAGTGATGGACGCAAAACGGAAACGATGCACCTTTATTTACAAATAAAATATTGGCGCCATACATTGTGATAGGGACAAAATTTAAATGGTATAATAATCGAGACATACGGGCAAATAAAATACATAGGTTTTAATTATGGTAGCGTGGATTATTTTAAAGCTATAATGGCCGAAAACTGAGAAATAATGAATTTTTTCCATTTTTTTCTTATTAATCTTGTTAAAATGCATTTACGGTAAAGTGGCTCTTAGCAAAATGTACCATCCACAGAAAGCCTAATTAGTGCCGGAAAAAACAAGATATAGATCAATAAATTGTGATAAGTAGTGATAAAG